>NW_026843709.1:17543750-18180625 GCF_030254825.1 Meriones unguiculatus
TTCCTATTCTTTTGTATATCTGAGGTTGGGGCTTTGTGCCCCAGAACCCAAGAGGTAATTTGTGGTGGGAGAGTACTGCTCTCCTAGTTACAGCAGGCTATCTGGGGCACAGCAGTTCCCTGGATTGGGCCAGTCTGTGGGACCTTTTCTTGGGATATACTGGGTTGCCTAAGTCGGTCCCCTTTGCTTTGTTCATTTTTCCTTGTGAGGGTTTCTCTAGACAGTGACTCCAAGACTCTGGTGTCTTGGGGCACACAGTTCTGTCTGTAAGGAGTAGTTGGTACAAAGCAGGTCTCTGGGCTGGCAGAGCATGCACCTGCCTGCTAGTCTGCGGGAGCTGGGTTTCTAATAACACTGTGCTCCCTGCTTGGGCCCAGATCTGTGATGGCTGGGCATACTTACCTGTCTGTGGTCTGTGGTCTGTGCTCTGCGAGACTTTCCCAAGCAAAGCCTAGGTGACCCAAGCATCACGGTTTCTTCCTTCCCTGGGGGGCCGCACTCTTTGGACAGGGATTCCCAGTCTCTGTTGCACTGGGGCGCGCAACTCATCTGTACTGGTGAGCTGGGCTTGCAGCCACTCTATGCTCAGTGGGAGCTCAGTTGTGATGGTGGTGGGTACCCATGGTCAGGGAGACCTACCAAAAAATACTGGGTGACCCGTGATCAGACTGGCAACTCTCCTTTCCCAGGGGTTTTCTTGCTACTGGGACTCCCATTCTCTGGCACCCTTGTGACCACTGATCAGCCTAGGAAAATGATCTGGACATGCAGGCATGTGGCTCCAGCCTGGAGACCCACGCCCTAGTTACCTGGGATCTCTTCCGGGTTCTGGTTGGGCAGCCCAAGAGTGGACCAGACCAATTCTCATGACATGGGAGCCTCCCCTGACCTGGGAAACATGATTGCTATAGTTTTAGGGCCCAGAGTTCAGTCTCCTGGTCGCTGCACAGAGAGTGCTGTCCCACTTCTCAGACACAGTGCTCTCCAGGCAACACCATATGGGCTCTCCTCCACCCAAAAGAATTCTTGATAGAAGAATATCAAATGGCAGAGAAACACTTAAAGAAATGTCATTAGCCATCAGGGAAATACAAATCAAAATGACCCTGAGATTTCACTTTACACCCATCAGAATGGCCAGGACGAAAAACTCAAGTGACAACACATGCTGGAGAGGCTGTGGAGAAGGGGAACCCTCCTCCACTGTTGGTGTGACTATAAACTTGTACCACTGCTGGTGGGTATGTAAACTTGAACAATCACTCTGGAAATCAATCTGGCACTTTCATAAACAACTAGGAATAGATCTTCCTGAAGATCCAGCTATACTACTCATAGGCATATATCCAAATGAGGCTGATGTACATAATAAGGACAATTGCCCAACCATGTTTGTAGCATCTTTATTTGTAATAGCCAGAACCTGGAAACAACTAGTGCATCCTCCAAAACTGAAGAATGGATACATAAATAGTGTTACATCTACATAATGGAATATTATTCAGCAATAAAAAGAAGGAAATCTTGAAATTTGTAGGTAAATAGTGGGAATTGAAAAAGATCATCCTGAGTAAGCTATCCCAGAAAAAGAAAGACACACATGATATATACTCACTCATCTAGATATATAATATAGGATAAACCTACTAATATCTGTATGCTTAAGAAACTAATCAAGAAGGAAGACTCTGACTAAAATGCTCAATCCCCATCCCAAAAGACAAAGAAGATGGACATCAGAAGAAGAAAAAAACAGGGAACAAGATAGGAGCCTGACACAGAGGACTTCTGAAATGCTTGCCCTTCAGACTATCAAAGCAACTGCTAAGCCTTATGGCCAACTGCTGGGCAGAGTGCATGGAATCTAATGAAAGAATTGGGAAATAGTAAGATCTGGAGAAGATAGGAGCTCCACAAGGAGAGCAACACAACCAAAAATCTGAGCAGAACAGTCTTTACTGAGACTCATACTCTAAGCAAGTACCATGCATGGAGATAACATAGAATCCCTGCACTGATGTGGACCATGGCAGTTCAGTGTCCAAAGGAGTTCTATAGTAATGGGAATAGGAACTGCCTCTGACATGAACTGATTAACCTGCTCTTTATTCACCTCACCCTATTGGGGAAGTAGCCTTACCAGGCCACAGAAGAAGACAATGTAGCCACTGCTGATGATATCTGATAGACTAACATTAGAAGTAAGGAAAGAAAGTCCTCCCCTATTAATGGACTTAGGGAGAAGCATGCAAGGAGAAAGGGGAAAGAAGGTGGGATGGGAAAGGGAGAAAGGAGAGGTTTATGGGGAGATAACAAATGAATAAATTGTAATTAATAGAAATTTAAAAATATTAAAAATATATAATTCCTTTTGGATTTATCTTATAGGAGGTTGTACTTGGAGGGTGATGTATGAATAAAGGTAAACAGACAGAAGGTAGTCTCTATGTCTTGGCCTCTGTTAATTTATATCTCTTTCTGTCAGTCTCAGTCTCACTATTTCTGAATTTGTCTACCTACCTCTTTCTCTCTCTTGTTCTCCCTGTCTCCCTATCTCTGCCTGCCACTTATGATTTGGTATGAAAAGCTCTCAGTTCTGCTAAAGGACTATAACAAGTTGACTGCTTATGGACTTGACATCAGGGATGGTCTCTGTAAAAATATAAGCAAGTTCCCACTTAAATGTTTGAGTTTTTTTTTTTCAAAGAGTAGGCTTGGTCAGGGTTCATTTTCATAGTACTTAATTCACTAACTGAGGGAATATTTGTATATTTAACAAACAATAATGAAATCTGTGATGAAGTGAAAGTCACTTGTCAAAGAAACGTAACTTTATTAATGACCACTTGAAAGAAATATGTGACACTTTTTCTGAACTAAGAGTCTTGGACACAGGAACCATCATCTCTCAGTTGTATTCTATCAGCTGCCCAGATTGAGGCACATAGGGCTGCTCAGCCTTTTTCTAGCAGGCTGTCCACTTGGCCCTTTTAATAACTGGCTCCTGAAACTCTTACTGGCTTTCACCTTTTGCATGACATCATTCTCCCTTTTACCTATTCAGCACCTTGAAAGAATGTTGAGGTTTCCATGGAAATGCATAGGCAAACTTTCCTGTGTCCAGTATCTCTAATCCTGTGTACAGGTGACTTTTTCTTGGGAAACCCAACAAGCCTTTATCTCATCCCTTTATCCATATCCCACACCTTTACTCCTGTTTATCTTTGTGATAATGTCAGGTAGGAAATGAAACTGTTTATTTAATTATACAGTTTCCTAAGTAGGGAAGCTTCAAAGTGATGTGGGATTAAGAGGAATGTACCGAATCACAAGGTGGTCTCCTATTGTGGTATTGGTTCTGAAAGTTCACAGGTTCTGACTTTGAACTAGCCAGTTACTCATGTACTCACTAAATGTACCTTCACATTCTTACTAATATAATAAGCTTGTATGGTCTAAGGTTCCCTGTGCTGTTGAGTCTTTAAGATCAGTGAAAAGAGAAGGAACCTGACAATTCCTGGGACTGTTTTGGCTGAAATAGAGAAAGACTGGGAAAAGTAAAAGACTAAGGGGCAAGATATTATGTGACAGCTGGTGCTGTTCTACACTAGTGTTTTCAACCCTCTCTGAGTAGCATTGCCTTAGGTGACCTGGCTGGATCTGCAGCTGTGTCCTACTCTTGGTTCAGTCAGGTATCCTCCGGGTCCTGGGGTTAAGAGTTAAACTAGGCCATCAGGACAGAGAAATCAGTCCACGTTATATGCCCTTTACACAAGAGCAGCTGTGTTTCCTGCTGTATCCTTAAAACAAATACTCTAAAAGTAGTGTTTGTGCCCGGACTGCTTGTTCACAGGTGCCACCTGAGCTTGGGGTCTGAGGTAGCTGGGTAACCACTATTTCATGGGTTGGATTCTCTTCTACATTATGAGTTCCTGGAAAGCATGCCTTACAAAGTCAAACTATGCCCTCCTTTACGAAATCTATTGGCCATGTTAAAATCAGTATAAATTTGTCAACATATTATTTTTACTGAATATTTGGGTATTTCATTTAATATACATTACACTCCTTTTCCATTGCTCCCAGGTTAAAATTCCCACCCACGTGTCAAACAATTTTTTTTCTTTAAATTACCTCAATTGAAGTATGTGTTATTCATCTACTCATTGGAACATGATCATCGTGTCTCAGTGCCAAGTCCCTTAAAAGAAATGAGTTTTTATTTGCCACAGTCTGGTACTATGCCCAAGAAGAACTCTGTACTTTATTGCCTTAATCACAGTTTTTCAAATTTATTTATTTATTATGATGTGTTTACTTGTATCTCCTCTGCTCCCCCTTTCCTCTTCTCCTTCCAGTCCCAACCAGCCTCCTCCTTCTACTCCTATGCCCTTTCTTGAGTTCTCTGATAGGGGAGATCCTCCTCCCCTTCTATCTGACCCTACTTTTTCAGTTATCCTCAACTCTGTCTGTTTCATCTTCCTGTGCAGCCTGATTCTCAGGGCATTTTTCTCTTCTTTGTTTTCAATTCCCTCTACATATGACACTCTTCCTGCAACGTTCCTGCAGCCTTTCTAGAGCTCTGAGGGGAGGGGAAGAATTTCATAAGGAAATCCCATGTAGAGCTGAGTGTTTTTAGGCCTCTCTCTGCATAATATCAGACTGTGGTTCTCTGTATGCAATCCCATTTGATGAAAAAGGAAGCATCTTTGAGGATCTGAGAATATAGCACTGATCTATGAGTTTAGGGCAGAGACAAAATATTTTAATAAGAAGGGCCTGGGTTGCTTGAAAATATTCATAGAATGCCCTGACCCAACAAGTCATTTAACTGCTATCCAATCCCCCTAGTGGAAGACTTGCTTATTCAGAATACATAGCCTATTGGAACATTATCCTCCACTGCTATGAGACCTCCTCATAAGTGAATACATACCATATTTGTCTTTCTGCATTTTAATTACTTCACCCAGGATTATTTGTCCTGGTTCCATCCATTTGCCTGAAAATATCATGATGTCATTTTCTTAGCTGAAAAATAATCCATTATAGAAATATTTCTCATTTTCCCCAAAGGAGATTGTCAAACCTTTTGTCCTTGAAGTTCATGGGAATTTAATCATTGCATTGAATGACAACCTTTGAGGATAACTATGTTCTTTCAGCCTATAAGACTCTCCATCTTCTACTTGCTGGTGATTTGAATTGCAATGCCCTCTTCAAGCTCATCTGTTTAAATGTTTAGTCCCCAGAGGAAATGTCTGGGATGTGTTAGGAGGGATGACCTACTTAGAAAATATAATTCCTTTTGGAGTTATATTATAGGAGGGTGTGGTTTGAGGTTAATGTGCCAATTAAAGTGAACAGACAGAATGGAGTCTCTGTCTCTTGGTCTTTGTCACTTTATATCTTTGTTTCTGTCTGTTTCAGAGTCTCTGTTTCTCAATCTGTCTCTCTACCTCTGTCTCTCTTTGACTTCCTCTCTCTGCCTGCCACTTTTGCTTCAGTATGAAAAGCTCTCAATTCTGTTACAAAACTATAAAAAGATGACTGCTTTCTGATGTAATAGCATGCATGGTTTATGTAAAAATATATGCAAGGTGCCAATTAGAGGCTTTTTTTTTTTTCAGGGAGAATTTTCACAGTAATTAATTCACTGACTGAGGACATAACTGCACATTTAACAAATATAATGGAATCTGTGATAATGTGTAAGTCACATATTAAGGAAATGTCACTTTATTAATGAACACTTGAAAGAAATATGTGACACTTTTCCTGAGCTAAGAGTCATGGACACATGAACTGTCATCTCTGGGTTTTGTGCTTTCAGCTGCCAAGATTTTGGAATGGGGGACTAGACCGATCTGTTTTCTCTCAAGCAGGCTATCCATTTGGCCCTTTTAATAACGGCCTCCTGAAACACTTACTGGCTTTCACATTTTGCATCACATCATTCTACCTCTCAGCTAATCAGCACCTGAGAGAATCTTAAGGTTTCCATGGAGATGAGTGAAAAAACTTTCCTTAGGGTCAGTATCTCTGACCCTGCGCAAACTTGACTCTTTGTTGTGACACCCAAAAAGTTTTTATCTCATCCTTTATTCCAGATCCCTTACCTTTACTCCTCTTTACCTCTGTGACAATGTCAGGTAGGAATTGAAACTTTAATGTTTACTCAACTGGGCAGCTTCCTAATTAGGGAAGCTTCAAAGTGATGTGGGATTAAGGGGAATGTACAAAATGACAATGTGGTCTCCTACTGTGGTCTGGGATCTGAAATTTCCTAGGTTTGAACTGAGGAGCTCCTGGCATACTCACTATATGAACCTTCACATTCTTATTGATATAATAGGCTGGCAGGATCTAGGATTCCTTGGGGTATTGAGTTTTTAAGAGCAAGAAAAAGAGAAGGAAACCAGACAATTCCTGGGACAGCTTTGGCTGAAACAAAGAGTGATGAGTGTATAAAAGGAGAACTGAGGGACAATAAACTGTTTGACAGCTGATGCTCTTCTACACTAGTGTTGCCATCCCTCCATGTGCAGGCTTTCCTTGGCTGACCTGGCTGGATCAATGGCTGTGTCCTACTGTGTGGTCATTGAGAAACCCTCCTGGTCCTCGAGTTTACAGTTAAACGTATGCATCCAGGACAGAAAAATTGGTCCATTTTATATGCCTAGGCCACAATATCATCTATCTTCTCTCAGAGAACAGTAATATACTCCTGCAGTGGTCCTGAATCTCTTGCACATGTGTCAGGAAAAGCCACTGGGGCAGAGAGACCAGGAAGACCAGTCCGAATTATGAGACTTAGCAGTTTCTTCCTCTGACTCCATCTCATCCTCACTATCTAGCTCCTAAAATCATTTTCTGCCCTCAAATTACACAAATCTGTTTGAGCTCCTTTATGAACATTTGAAATAATCTTAGAAGTACTTTGTTTTCTGCTAGTTTGGCTGGTCTAATTTCCCCAGGTAATGTTTTAGCTTGTGAGAGTCCTTTTTCCAGGTTTCCAGATTGATGGTACCTTCAACTGGGAACAAGGGACAATCTTCATTTACAAACTAAAGGGGATAAAAATATTTCTCCCAATTCCTTTCTTTTATTAACATTGACTTTAAATTCCTCATTAACATCTTCCTGCTACGTCTCTGCCCCTTGATTTCACTGCCTGCCAACCTTGTCTTCCTCCCTACAATGGCTGGTCATCACAAAGTACATTTTTTCTTAGGCATCCAGAGCTCCAAAGACCAATGTTTCTCATGTTGTCCCCTCGTTTTCAAGGTTACTTGTTCAGGCGCCAACTGACCCATCATTCAGGCTTGATGAAAAGTGTTTTATCTGAAATTAATATTTACTAATAATTATCTTTAGTAAAGCTTTCCATTAATTCTAAACAGGTGTATAACCAAATCACCACACAGAAACTGGGTTTATTTAGTTAACCAAAAATACAATGCTGGGCAATAGTTACTCCTTCCTGAACCTCCAAGCCATCATAGTTTCCTAACATTTATATTTTACCCATTATACGTGCTTTTTGTGAAATATCAGGTCCAGTCAATCTCCACGTAGTTTGAAGATCTGTCCTCCAGCTCTCTCTCCCAGCTCTCTCAACCTTTTCTCCCACTCATTTCCTTCCCTCTGGCTCCTCCCCTCTTTCCTGTCCTTTGGCTCCTCCATTTGCACAACATTGTGGCTAATTGTTTTATTTTGGCCTGTTTATCACAATGCAATATCTGGATTGAACCCAGACACTGAGGGTGAGAAATCAGCATTTGAATGAAAAAGGGTAAGGTGTATACATTTCAAAAGAACACTATACCAACATTTCCCCCTTTAAGTCCAATAAAAGTCTCCTTTTCTATCAATACAATAATAGTTATGAAATTATGAAAAATATTTGGTAAAATCTACATGCACAAAGTCTAGTCCATGTGTATTTAGCAACTTAGGAGAAAGTTATCTGATTCTCCTATCTATCTTGTTAAGTTCAAAGTTCTATACTCAAATTAATTTTTATCCTTACTGGTATTACCTATATAAAAGGATTTCTTAACTTCTAAACAACTCAAGCTTAATTGTGGCACTATAACTATTTGGTCTTCAACCCCATCAGAGACTTGAGAAGGAAATAAAATTAGTTATTAGAATAAGTAGGAAGTGCATATTAGCAGCTTCCAAAAAATAAAAATTGACAGAGATGGTTTGGTGCCTGAACAGTCACCCATAACTCTTTATAACATCGGAGTATCATCTTCAGCCGTCTGGCTCAGAATATTTGACAGACATATATGTGAAGCAGGAACAATTTAGGATTTGCTTACCCTGTTTTGGCAGTTTGGCAGTCGACCTGTCCTGCATTTAAGCCTGCCCATTTTTAGCAGAATTTGTTGTTGTGAAGCAAGGGTAATTTCTGTACTGGAATGGCTTGTTTGCCACTTTTGTAGCCATCTCCATATGTAGGTTCTTTGATGCTCATTATCTTCTTTCAGGGAGGCACGGTGCTGCCAGAAAATGACTTGTCTCATCATGAAAGAATCTCTAAAATAATAAAGGCACTTTTTAATGCCATATTCTGTACGTCTCTGAAGTTTTTGAAGACTACCTATCTTTATGTAATTGATCTGTCTACAAAATCATCTATCTCTGTTAAACCTAGGATGTATACCCCTGTGATAAAGTAGAGTAGTGTCTGAGATGACAATAACTCCCAATTAACATGCAGTACCTAATACCCTAAACAGTCTTTAATAGCAGTTTAAAAGTATTGGAAGTAACCTTGACTTCTATCAATATACTGAAGCTTATAACAATGTATCAAAAATAGACTTGTTTTGATCAATACACAAAATCCTTTACCAATTAGTTAAAAATAACCTTATTTGAGAATAACAAACAAAATCCTAAATTGAGTAGATTCAAAAGTTACCTTTTTTCTATTCCTATAAAGTATCCCTGTATATTCCTTGTTTCACTTTGAAAAAGACCATTATAATAAACATCTCCCAATGACAATAAAATTTCATAGCTGACATTTTGGGCATGTAGAAATCCTGTAGGGGTCCCAAATAAAATTGGGAAAAATGGTTAATTAAGCAAGCAATAACATTTGTGGTTTAGTGTTTGAATATTGAGAAATTTTAGGCTTAATAAAAGTCCTCTTTGGAACAGTCTACAATGCTGGACCTATTAATATTAGTAGCTTTCTTCAAAATTCTTTTGGGAGTAGGCTTTGATGAGAAACAGCAATTGAAGCAGTTGAGGCAGGAACAAGCAGAATGCTGGAACATGAAAGATGCTGGAACAGATGTGACCATGTCTCAGCATGCTGAAGAATGATTCCATCAGGTGTGATCCAGCATCTCTGGTGTCCAGTTCTTTTGTTCTGCAAACATATAATTTCTCACAAGCATTTTAGAGTTCTAAAATTATGAATGTAAGGTATGTGCTGGATGAAAGTAAATTTTAAGCCAATTTAATCTTTATCAATAAAAGGTTAGCATAATATATTTTGAGTATATTTGTTGAAGTTTTGTCTGGAGACACATTTTTATGTCTCAGTCAGTTTTAGAGTTGTTCCTATGTAAAAGAATTTCCAATATAATTTACCATTTTTATTTAATATACAATCATTATCATGTTGAAAACAAAAAAAAAAGTTTGGATAGATCAAAATATCTTTTTGGGCTCTTCCATGCCTGTTGTATTAGGCCAAGTGGCTACCTATTTTTTTTAGAGAAGTCTCCCATTAGAGAGGCAAGCTGGTTGCCTTGAGCAATAGAAAAACGCCTGTTAAAGTAAACTTTATATAAACTCCTCTTTTAATTCAGAATATAAGCATACCATAGGTGTCTTGTACCTTATTTGAGGTCCTATATTTTTATATATGTTGTAGCTATTTGTCCTATCCCCTTGTTTATTTAGAATGGGCAGGTATGCCTTTAGAGCCAAAATTAATTTTAATTCCCTCTTACCTTTAGCATTTAAGCATATCCTAGGCATCTTGTACCTGGACTTTACATTGATAGTGGCTACTTTTTGGCTTGTTCATTTTTCTAGAGACTGGACATTTATGCCTTTATAGCTGAACTTTATATAAACTTTCTTGGCCTTAGCATATAAACACACTTACCATTAGCATTAAGTATATCCTTGGCATCTTGTACCTGGATTTTTACCTTGGTTTGGGCTACTTTTTGGCTTGCCCTCTTTTTGAAATGGGATGGACAGTTTTACTTTTAAAACATATAAATATAATTTTTGAGTTTTTAAAACTAAACTAGGTTGGCAAGTACTTGGTCATCTTTAAGCCTCTTGTGTCTTTTTTTTATATAGGCATGACCAACATTTTCCCCCATGAAAATATCTCATGTTTAAAAGGATAGAGCTGGAGCCAACAGGTTCTCTACAGGGAGAGCAACAGAACAAGAAAATTTGAACACAGGGAACTTCCCAGAGACTCATATTCCAACCAAGGACTATTCATGGAGATAACCTAGGACCCCTGCACAGATGTAGCCCATGGCAGTTCAGTGTCCCAGTGGGTTATCTAGAAATGGGAAGAGGGACTTCTTCTGATATAATCTGATTAGCCTGCTCTTTGATCACCTCCCCCTGAGGGTTGAGCAGCTTTACCAGGCCCAGTAGAGGACAATGCAGCCACTTTTGATGAGAACTGATAGACTAAGATCAGAAAGTAGAGGAGAAGCTCCCTTATCAGTGGGCTTGAGGAGTGGCATGCATTCAGAAAGGGGAAGGAGGGTGGGATTGGAAGGGGAAGAGGGAGGGGCTTATGGGGGATACAAAATGAATAAAGTGTAATTAATAAAAAAAATTAAAAAATCTTTTACCACACACTTGATGTAAAACAATAATAAAAAAAGAACTCTTTGGCTTAAGACACATGTGTTGAATATATTTTTATACTTATTAGCTTTGAATTTAATATTTATGAGATTCACACACAGTGAGAAACATGCTTGTTTGGAAATAAGTGAAGAAATAGAATAAAAGTTATTACTACATTTAAGAAAAAGGATAAGGCAGTTTCCAGAGGAGTGTGAAATTATCTCTCTTTACATAAACCTAAAAATGACGTGAATCCCAACTTTAGATCCATAAAGACATAACATCTATTAATAAGAAAAAAGAATTCACATGGTAACCTTAGGAAAATTTTGTCATTTTGAATCTAAGAGTATCTCTTCAAATGGCTAAACAGCAGGAGTTGCCATTCTGGCTATTATTATGTAAACAAGTTTGATCCTGAACTCAGAGATCTGTTTGGCAATAAAGACATGTGCCTTTACCAACTTGTTCATATATATATTCAAATCAGTATCACTGTAACTCAAAGCCCTTAAAAGAAAAATCAAACAAAAAGACAAGAAAAATTTAAGGTTGGAGTCAGTTGTGCCACTTTATGCTACAACAAACAAATCCCAGTTGGTTATTTTTATTGATGTTTTAGTGAATTGGTGGACCATTACCAAAATGAGCTAACAAGTATCTTACTTCCAGAAAGCCTTCAATTTTAGCCATTATTAATCTAATTATTCAGAAGAGTGCCCAATTTCTTCACTGTAACTTAGTATTCCAATCTTTGGGGTTTTCCCTCCCCCCCATTTTCTCCTTCAACTTTCTTGGAGAAGGTATGGAGAAAAACCAACATCATTAAACATATTGCAACCAGATCCATGACTATGACAGCCAAAATGAAGCCAAAAGGGATTAAAACACCTTCTGCCATGGCAATTTTTTTTATTTTACATGCAATTTAGGCCAAACTCTGTCTAGAGGTCTATCTGCCTCCACTTTCTTTCTTTCCTGCCATGGCTGTGGATCTGAGACAGATGAACCAGCCACAGTATAAAGGAGCCATGCTTGTTTATCCTCAGATAAATTGTTGCACCAGCCAGTTTTGTCAAGTCTCAGGTCTGCTCACAGGAGGCTGTCTTTTGCTCCTGGGCATGTTTAAGAGTCTCTCTTAAAAATATACAGTAATGTAATTTACCTGGGATTTTTTAGGTTTTAAGTTTTTGTTTTTTTTTTTTTTTTTTTTTTTTTTACTGAGAGCTTATTACCTCCACCACATTATGAGAAAGCATGATTTAAAGGGTTTGGATACTTAGATTAGTTTGGTGCCATTTGTTGTAAGTGACTATTAATATTTACTATTGATGATTTATCTTCTGGTAAAACTGCTGTTAGTCCTAAACAGCTGTATAACCAAATCACTACATAGACACTGGGTTTATTTAGTTAACCTAAAATGCAATTCTGGGCAATAGTTACTCCTTCCTAAACCTCCAAGCCCTCATAGTTCCCTAACATTTCAATTTTACTTGCTTTTTGTAAAATATTAGGTCCAGTCCATCTCCATGTAGTTCCAAGATCTGTCCAGCAGCTCTCTCTCCAAATTCTCTCACCTTTTTCTCCCACTGGCTCCTCCCTTTGCACAACATTGTGGCTAGGTGTTTTATTTTGGCCTGTTATCACATTGCAATATCCAGACAGAACCCAGAGGCTAGTGTTGTGAGGGAGAAATCAGCTTTTGAGTGAACAAGGGTAAGGTGTATACATTTCAAAAAAACATTGTACCAACATAAAAGGGTCCACCTGCCATATTATAACTCCAATAGGAATTATATTATCTAACAAGGCTATGCCACCTAAAACCTTCACAGGCATTCCCTCACTGGGGAGTAAATATGTAAATAGATGAGATTTGAGGGGACTTTGCAATTCAAATCACCAGGAAGTGGAAGAAGATAGCGGGACTTCTAAGTTAAATGAACATAGTTATTCTGATAATTTATCATATAATACAACGATGAACGTTCCAGACCCTTTCTAGGTCTAAAGAAGAGGACTGACAGTTTCCTTTGGAGAAAATATGGAATATTTTCATAATGGAGTATTATACAGCTAAGAAAAAGACATCCTGATACTTTCAGGCAAATGGAAGAAACCAGGAAATATAATCCTGGGTGAAGTGACTAAAATGTAGAAATAGAAATATGGTGTGTATTCACTAATTAGGAGGTCTCCTAATAGTGAGGGATAAAGTTCCAATAGGCCCTTAATTGTGACCAAATCAGTCTTCCCCAAGGGGAATGGGTGAAAGTGAAAAATTTTGTGGGGCTAGGGTATACTAGAGAAATTTCAAAGCAACAAAGGCTCTTGTTATTAAAATGTGATGCTCTCTACCCTCAACTGATAGATCAATGCCATGTTCTTGTATCCAGAGATCCTTCCTTCTCCATTAAATGAAATGTATACAGAGAACCACAGTCCAATCTTATGCTGAGAGAGACCATAAAACACCCAGCTTTGAATGGGATTTCCCTATGAAATTCTTACCCTCCCCTCAGAACTCTGGGAAGCCTGCAGGAAAGGAGGCAGGAAGAGTGTCCTAAGTAGAGGGAATTGAGTACACAAGCAGAACAATGCCCAGAGAATCAGGCTGCAGAGGAAGACGATGCATCCAACACTGATGAGACCTGATAAACTAGATAGAATGGGGAGGAGAACCTCCCCTATCAGGGAAATAGAGAAAGGGAATAGAGGTAGAAGAAGGAGGGTGGGTGGGACTGGAAGGAGAAGAGGGAGGGGGCAGCAGAGTGCATAGAAATTGACCAAATCATAATAAATGAATACATAAGAAAAACTGTGATCAAAGTCATGAAGTATAGAGCTCTTCAGTACTGATGTCTTATTCTTGGGGGTGGGGCCAGTGTGTAGTAAGGATGAATTCAGTTTTCTTTAAAGGACTTAGCACTCAGACTCTGATATTGTTCCAATGTGAATATCGCAAACATATATTGATGCACTTTAAAGAACAAAAATTTAGTGTGACACATGGGTAGAAATTTGAACCTGGGAACAGTGGAAAAGAAGTGTAATGTATGGTTACATGAAATTCCCACATAAATAAAATAATATGTTGACAACTTTTACAATGACTTTTAACAGGAATAGATTTTACCAGTGGAGAGCAGAATTTGACTTTGTAAGACATGCTTTCCAGGAACTAATTATGTTGTAGAGAATCCTAGCCATGATCTAGTGATTACCCAGCTATGTCAGACCCCATGAGCTCAGGTGGCACCTCTGAATAATCAGTCCTGGCACTAATACTAAGTTTAGAGGGTTTGTCTTGAGGAAACAGCAGCTCCTTTTTCATAGGCCTGTAACACAGATCCACTTCTCTGTACTGAACGCTCCATTTTAAATTTAAACCTCAGCACCAAGAGGGTTCTTCAGTGACTCATGTTAGGACAGAGCTGCTGATTCAGCCAGGTCAGCCAAGGCAACCCTGCTAACAGAGGATTTGCAACACTAGTGTTTAACAACACCAGCTGTCAAAAAATATCTTGCCTCCAATTCTCCTTTTACACTAACCTATCATTCTCTGTTTAAGCCAAACCATTTCTAGGAATTGTCAGGTTTGCTTCACTTTTTCCTGTTCTTAAAGACTCAATACCCAAAGTAACAACAGGACTGGTTTCTCAGTTATATTAATAAAAATGTGAAGTTACATTTAGTGAGTATGTGAGCAACTGCTCAATTCTTAGGCACAACCTAGGAAATTTCAGAACCAAGACCACATTGGGAGACCACCTAGTCATTCAGTACATTCCCCTTAATCCCACATCATTTTGAAGCCTCCATACATAAGAAACTGTTCAATAAAATAAACAATAAATTTTCATTTCCTACTTGACATTGTTGTAGAGGTAAACACAAGTGAAGATGTAGGATTTGAAAAAAGGGATGATATAAAGGCTTCTGGGTTTCACAACAAAAGTCAAATATGCCCAGGAGCAGAGATACTGGACACTGAGGAAAGTTTGTTTACTCATTTCCATGGAAACCTCAAGATTCTCTCAGGTGTTGAATGGCTGAGCAGGGAAATGAAGTCATGAAACAAGTTAAAGCCAGTAAGGGTTTCAGGAGCCAGTTATTAAAAGGGCCATGTGGACAGCCTGATTGAGAGAAAGGTCCAGCAGCCCTACATGCCTCAATCTGGGCAGCTGAAAGCACATAACCCAGAGATGACAGTTCATGTGTCCAAGACTTTTAGTTCAGGAAAAGTATCACATATTTCTTTCAAGTGTTCATTACTAAAGTCACATGTCCTTGACATGTAACGTTTACATCATCACAGATTCCATTATATTTCTTAAATGCATGAACATGTCCTCTGTCATGGATATATTTACAGGAAAAATACTCCCTGACAAATGCAACTCTTTGAACATTAGGGCATTAAATTGGGACCTTGCTTATATTTTTACAGAGACCAGCCATGATGTCATTTCAGCAAGCTCCAATCTCGTTAAAGTCCTTTAGCAGATGTGAGAGGTTTTCATATTGATCCACAATATGAAAAAGTGGGGAACAGCCTAGACCTTATTGGTACAGGAGACAATTTCCTGAACAGAACACCAATAGCACAGGCTCTAAGAGCAACAATCAATAAATGGAACCTCATTAAACTGAAATGCTTCTGTAAAGCAAAGGACACCATCATCAAAACAAATAGACTGCCTACAGATTGGGAAAGAATCTTCACTAACCCTTTATCGGACTAATATCCAGTATATACAAAGAACTAAAGAAGCTGAAAAGCAGCAAACCAAGTAATCCAGTTAAAAAATATAGAACAGAGCTAAACAGAGAATTCTCGACAGAGGAATAGCAGAGGAAGAGAAATACTTAAAGAAATGCTCAATCTCATTAGCCATCAGGGAAATGCAAATCAAAAGGACACTGAGATATCACCTTAAACCCATCAGAATGGCCAAGATGAAAAACTCAAGTGACAACACATGCTGGAGAGGTTGTGGAAAAAGGGGAACACTCCTCCACTTCTGGTGGGAATGTAAACTGGTACAACCACTCTGGAAATCTATCTGGAACTTTCTAAGACAATTAGGAATAGTGGTTCCTCAATACCCAGCTATACCACTGCTAGGTATATACCCAAAGTTTGCTCAAGTACACAAAAGGGATACTTGCTCAACCATGTTTATAGCAGCTTTATTTGTAATAGCCAGAAACTGGAAACAACCCAGATGTCCATCAATGGAGGAATGGGTACAGACATTGTGGTATTTTTACACAATGGAATACTACTCAGCAATCAAAGGAGGAAATCATGAAATTTGCAGGCAAATGGTGGGATCTAGAAAAGATCATTCTGAGTGAAATATCCCAGAAGGAGAAAGACAAACATGGTATATATGTACTTATATGGACCTACAAGAAATGATAAACATAATGAAATCTATACACCTAAAAAAGATAATCAAGAGAGCAGATATGGGGTAAGATGATCAATCCTCATTTAGAAAGAGATGGGATGTGCATTGAACATATGACAGGAGTCTACTGAGAGCATATGAAAGACTCATTTAGAGTCTTAGCAGTGTTTTCAAAGCAAAGACTCATGACCAAACCTTTGGCAGAGTACAGGGAATCATAAGAAAGAAGGGGAGTTAGTCTGATGGGGAAAGGATAGGAGCTCCACAAGGACCAAATATATCTGGGCACAGGGTCTTTTCTGAGACTGACATTCAACCAAGGACCATGTATGGATATAACCTAGAACCTCCACTCAGATGTAGCCTGTGGTAGCTCAGCAACCAATTGGTTTCCCAAAGTGAGGGAAACAAGGACTATTTCTAACAGGAACTCAATGACTGGCTCTTTGGCCTCCCCACCCCCCAATGGAGGAGCAGTCCTGTTAGGCCACAGAGGAGGGCTTTTCAGCCAGTCCTGAAGACACTTGATCAAAGAGGATCAGATGAATGGGGAAGAGGTCCCCTCCTATCAGTGGACTTGGAAATGGGCACAGTGGAGATGAGGGTGGTAGGGAGGGACTGGGAGGGATTGAGGCAGCTGGATACGGCTGGGATACAGAGTTCATAAAATGTAACTGATAGGAAAAAATAAATTAAAAAAAACAAATAAACAGATATTAATAAAAAAATCAGCAAATGTGACCTCATGAAACTAAAAAGCTTCTGTAAAGCAAAGGACACTGTCATCAAAACAAAAACAATGCCAACAGATTGGGAATCTTCACCAAGCCTTTATGTGACATAAGGTTAATATCCAGTATATATAAAGAACTAAAGAAGGTGAAAAACAACAAATCAAGTAATCCAATTAAACAATGGGGAACAGATCTAAACAGAATTCTCTATTGAGGAATATCAAATGCCAGATAAACACTGAAAGGAATAGTCATCATCATTAGCCATCAGAGAATTGCAAATCAAAATGATCCTGATTTTCACCTTACACCCATCAGAATGACCATATCAAAAACTCAAGTAACAACAAATGCTGGAGAGGTTGTGAAGAGGGGGAACCATTCTCCACTGCTGTTGGGAATGTATTCTTGTACCACTGCTGGTGGGAATGTAACCTTGTACAATCACCCTGGAAATCATTCTGGTACTTTATCTGGCAACTACGAATAGAGCTTCCTCTAAATCCAGCTATTTCACTCATAGGCATATATCCAAAAGATTCTCAAGTACACAATAATGACATTTGCTCAACCATGTTTGTAGCAGCTTTATTTGTAAAAGCCAGAACCTGGAAACAACCCAGATGCCCCACAACTGAAGAATGGATATAGAAATTGTAGAACATCTACACAATGAAATATTATTCAGCAATAAAAAAACAAGGAAGTCATGAAAGTTTCTAGTAAATGTTGGGAACTGGAAGTGAGCTATCCCAGAAAGAGACAGACACCCATCGTGTATACTCATTCATATAGAGATATAATATAGGATAAACCTAGTAAAATCTGTACACCTAAGAATTAATCAAGAGGGACGACCCTGGCTAAAATGCTCAATTCCCATCCAGAAAGGGCAAGAGTATGGACATCAGAAGAAGAAGAAGACAGGGAACATGTCAGGATCTTCCACAGTGGACCTATGAAAGTCTCACCACTGCAGACTATCAAAGTAGATGCTGAAATTTATGCAAACTCTTAGGCAGAGTGCATGGAATATAATGAAAGAATTTGGAAATAGTATGATCTGGAGAAGACAGGAACTCTACAGAAGAGCAACAGATGCAAAAAATCTGAGGACAGGGATCTTTCCTGAGACTCATACTCCAACCAAGTATCATGGATGGAGATAACTTATATCTTCTGCACAGATGTACCCCATGGCAGTTAACTGTCCAAGGTGGTTTCATAGTAATGGGAACAGGGACTGACTATGACATGAAGTGTTTCGCCTACTCTTTGAAAACCACACTGTGATGTGGGAGTAGCCTTATCAGGCCACAGAGGAAGACAATGCAGCCACTCCTGATGAGATCTTATAGAGTAGCATGGGAGTGAAGGAGTAGAAGACCTCCCCTATCAGTGGATATGAGGAAGGGCATGAGTAGACAAGAAGGAGGGATGGTAGGTTTAAAAGGGAGGATGGAGGGGTTGATGGGAGCATACAAATTGAATAAAGTGTAATTAATAAAAATTAAAATGAAAAAATATTAAAAACATATAATCCTTTTGAGGTTATATTATAGGATGCTGTGCCTGGAGGTGGATATGCCAATAAAAGTGAACAAACCAAATGGAATGGAATCTCTGTCTCTTGGTCTAGGTCATTTTATATCATTGTTTCTTTTGGTGACGGTGTTAGTATTTCTGAATCTCTTTCTCTAGCTCTTTCTCTTTTTGTCTCTCTCTGTCTCCATCTCTCTGTCTGCCACTTGTGATTCAGTATGAAAAGCTCTCATTTCTGCTGAAGAACTACACCAAGATGATTGCTTGCCAATGTGACATCTTGGATGGTCTCTAAAAATATAAGCATGTGAGAGAACAAAAGATTAATTTTTAGCAGCTATTATTAATTAAAGACTGAATTAGGTGGGTGGAGAAGTCTAGTCATGCCCTGAGGGGAAGGACCACATTACTGCATTCTTTCCCCACCCAATAGAAATAATACAGTTGCTAGGAAATTGGCCCATCCCCCCAGAGTGGTGCACCAGGTCATTATGGTCTGGGGACCTTCCTAAAGCCAATCAATTAAAAATGTAGCATTTTGACCAATAGCTACTTACCAGGCAGGAATTGCCCCTGCCTTGAGCATGCTGGGATAGACCATAATCTTTAAATCACCCAACTAACCTGGGCAGTGCTCGCTCAGCTCCCACTGCTTAGGCAGTGGGGGGTGTGGGCCCAAGCTGCAGCTTGCAATTTACAATAAAAAGAACCTCATGTATTTACAGCAGTCTGCTTATTCCTGGTCTTTTGGGGTTCTTGAAATGGGCAGAACATTTTGGGGGCTCGTCTGTGATGCCAACATTCCAGGAGCCTGACCCAGAGGTTTTTTATGCTGGCAGTCAGTGTCTAAATGTTTCTGTACACTGTCTGTGTGCACTGCTTTCTGTACTCTATTTTGAAAATTCCTCAGGTTTTGGGGTGTCAGTATTTGGGTAGCAAGGCTTGATCAATGTGGAAGCACTGGTGGTCACAGCTGCTGAAGTTCAGGGGGATGCCTCTGGCTTCATCAGTATTTCAGTGGGTAATCTGTCTAGTCTTTGTTGTTGTTGTTTTTTTTTTTTTGTATGTCTGTTGGGAGTGAAATTGTTAGACCTTTGCCAAACACATTTCCAACATGGCAGAGCACAGTGACTCTGTCCAATTTGTCGAATACTGTGACCTTGTACTCATGGCTCCAGGTAGGGCATAGTCACTTCTCCACACTGTAAGCTCTAAAAGGCCTGCTCTCACAGGCCCAGACAGCCTGGTCCAAGAGAGCACGACTAGGTTTCTCCTGGGGCAATAGCCCACTCTCAGTGTTGCTTGGGGCAACAGGACCAATGCCTGCTGCACCCACTTGGGTGTAGCAGCAGGAGGAATCAATATGTTAGGCCTGCCTCAGAAGAATCAGTTTTGGTCCTGACAAATTTGGCCAGCTGGTGAGTGTTTTCTTTTGTCTCAATGTCTGTGCACTATTTCTTTGTTTTTGTATGTATGGCCATCATGTTCTTCTTTGTCTAATCTTATGCTCTGTAGGTCATCGTTAATACGATAAAAAAAATGATTGGGTATATTTAAAGGTTAAATTCAAACTTGTTTAAAATGTATATTTGTGCCCATGTTTTTATAAGGTTTATAAATTCACATGTTTAAAGGCAACAATATAGGTTGCCAAGTGGTATGACTCTGCCATCTTAAAATAAGCCTCTTAAAATGTAATGTGACCTATGACTGCCATCTTGGTAGTCACATGTTTCCTTCTAGATTAAAGGGATGGGTTATTTTAAATTGGTATTGGCTTTAGAGATTGGATTGTTTTCACTGGTGAATTATGGCTTTAAAATCTGGTTTTGACTTTTAAAATTATGGTTATGCTTTGTGAATTCTCTTCTACAAAAGGGATACTTTATTTTGATATTGCAAAAATAGGTTTTAGAAAATGTTTAAGGTTATAAAAAGTTAGAAATTTATCAGGCATTTGGGTATGGCAATGATCTTGGGAAAACTAACAGAAAATTTGAAAGTTTCTCGATCCTTTGGGAGAGAACAATACACTTTGGTATTTATTGATTTTACTTAATAAAACTAAGACATATGGTTTGCACTAATTGAGAAAATTGCAGCATTCAATGAATCCTGTGGAGAGCTGTTTGCTTCTTAAACTGATTTATTTATGGAAAAAGATGTTACCACCCTTGCCACAGGATGTTTCACCAAGTTCCTTAAAACCTGTTCTAAATTCCTTAGAGTTTGTTTATGTGATCTTGGACTACCATATCTGCTACAGGGAAGTAATTTTGGGGAAAAAATTGGCAGTTTCAGAACTTCTTTTTGTATTAATGTAACTTGTTTTTGCTTTGCCTATAAAAAGCAAATTGTGGACACTGGGCTCCAGCAGGATCATGTCAGGATGAAAAGGATTTTGATGAGAGTTTTTATGTTGTCTGAAAAACAAGGGAGAGAGCAAGAGATACTTTAAAAAATAGCTTGTCTAAAATAAGAATGTCTGGTTAAGCCAGAAGAATGAAGCTAGGAACCTGAAGGCATATAGAATGTTGCAGAAGGTTAGTGAATGTATTATAAAAAGTCAGAGAGTTAATATGATTTGAGAAAGAACTGTATTTAAAAATATGTTATAATTCATTTAAAAGGCTGGTGGTCTTCATTGCAAAATGTTTTTTATGCTCTTTTAAGGGCAGAAGAATTCTGGCTGATAGTTTTGTTCTGGCCAGAATAGTTTGTACAGTTTAAAATTGTTCTGTACTGTTCTATTATGCAGTTGGTTCTAAAACTTATTTGATCACTATGTTAGAACTTTTTGTTGTGGGGGATTGTGGATACTCCACAGTGTTTGCTGTATCATCAGCAGCACCTAATGGCTATATTTGGTATTGTCAGTGGCAGCCTGTGCTAACATATTGCTAGCCACCATGATGGTTCATGGATAGAGAGGATAGAGCTGTAGGTTTGCTGTGATCCTTGTGGGTCTATCATTTATGTTCAAGCCTCTAATTAGTGCTAAGTGCAAAGCCTTTTACTATTCAATTTTAATGCAAGTGGTAGGAGCAGCAAGATTTGCTAGCCTCTCTATGAACTGCATCTGATTAAAAGGTTTCCCTTAATTATAGTTCAGAAAGAGCAAATTTAAAGTTATGCTAAATACTGCAGTTGAGCCTTACCTAGTCACTTTGTTTAGGTTTTCTTAAGGTTAAACCTAGGCTACTTAAAATATAGTTCTAAAACATGCTTCTTAGAAATATACCAACATTAGAGAATATAGCATTCTATTTTATAGGACACAGTTTAGAGCAGATGATAAAGACAAAGAGTAACTGAGATATGCTGACCCTCAAGCTTGTCAGAGATCTGATTAATAAGCATTTTAACATGTGTAAGCTTATTTTGACAGAGTCCCAAATTCCTGGCAGTAGCGCCCCCAAGGTCTACGAGAAAATTTGGGCATCAAAGATGATGGTGACTCCAGATTGTGGTATGGGAACCACTGGGCAATACTGCCTCAACTGGTCCACTACTAGGGCCCAGCCTAAACTGTGGACAAAGCCGTGGTCACCTGGATAGCTATAGTTTCACAATATGAGAGGTAAGTTGTGGTCAATCTCTCATGTTCCTCTTTTTACAGAAGCAGTCTCTCATCTGTGCCTGGCTGGACTGCCTCTGCTCATGATGCTGTGAGACCACAGGAGCCAGAGACACTGCCTAGGTGATGGGCTAAATAGTCATCTCTGTCATTTTGATTGGCACATGGAATGGTATATTTATTTATCTTTTACTTTCCCCTTCTCAGGTCTCTGATCACCTTGACAGCTATGCTAAGCTAATCATAGCTTTGCAGCTAAAGAACAGACAATTAAATCTACTGTTAACTCATTGGTCAGTTCATTAGCTAGTTAAAACTTTTGTTACTAGATCTATTATTTAGAAAAACAAAACATAAAAATCAGCTTTGCCTTGCTCACCGGATTCATGTTAGTTGCCTCTGTCTTAAAATATAAAAATAGATAAAAAATATGAAGCTTATGTAGGGTCTTAGGATATAGGAGTTTAGGTTTTAAAAATCTAGAGAATGTTGTTATTTGGTTTGGGAAAATGTTTCAGGGTTAATAATGCAAAAAATAAAGATCAGAGAGTCTTAAATAAATGATTTAAGGCATATAAATATAACATAATGATATAAAATATTTTAAAGCATATAAAAAATCAGAAATACTTTAGATTTCTCTCTCCTCTTTGCTACTGTTGTGCTTCTGTTACAAAAATTCCAGAAGTTCAGAGTTTTGGCATTGATCAATAGAGTTCTGATAAGTTGATGGAGCACTGACTGCTTATTTATTCAGTCACCAGCTTGAGATTTTAACTTCCTTTGGTTGTCTTCTGGAGATAGATTGAAAGGTGCTTCTCATCACATTAAAAACATCTGTTTAATGTGTATATATATCTGACCCAAAGCCATAGCCTTTACTATAGTATTCTTAATATCTGCCATTTCTAAGGTAGACTTTGACACAGGAATATCTGAAACCTATTCCTTCTAGTTACTTTATAAAGAAATATCCAAGTATCCAAGGTTTAGCACTAAAGCCAGGAATGCATTTCTGCCTAACTTTCCAGTGTGAACATAGAGATGGGGCTAAAAGTGGATGGTGAATGTATGAAAAATGGCCAAGCTCCATTCATGGCTGATTACCACCTATGCCCAGAGAAGAAATGTTACTGTGGACACACTTAAGCTGTTTATAAAAGTTATAAAACAAAGAGCTAACTGCTACTCATTCAGTGGGATTCAATTTTACCTGTTACTCTCAAAATGTCGTTATATTCGATTTGCGATTTGCTGATATGTTACTTTTCTGAGTGTTTTTTTAAATATTTCTTTTTGTATGCCCCCCCAAAAAATTGTATGAGTTTCAGGATGTAGCCTGGATCTGGCATAGCTCAAAAGATCTCAGATGAGGTTTTCCCTGGTCTTTCCCATTTAATAGACACATTTTAACTTCTGTCTCCAGTCTGAATTTGTCTCAGCATATTTTCACATATTTGACACTGTTCTGGGTTCACCTATGGACTACAAGCTGAAAACTGGACTTCCTGGAAACTGACATGATTGTTCCCTGCCTCTTTGGGTAGATCAACTAACCAGATACTTGGGACAGCACCATTGCCCAGCCTTTTGTCTGGCATTTCAGCCTCGCTAGCCCCTGATGCAAACTGTCCAATTGTTGAAACTGAAGAATCTCCAGAAGATGGATTTCCAGCCCCAAAACCCACCTAGCAGGCTGAAATGCTAAGTCAAAAGGGGCTCCTTGACATTAGCTAATATCTTGGGCATCTGCTTAGCTGAAATGGAAACTAATATTGCAACAACTGGGCTAAAAGTCTATAAAGACAATAGAGAAAAAGGATAATATTACTTTGTGGCTTACTACACCTATATCCACCCTGAATGGACCCCCTACTCATTTTGATTTTTATCTTTTGGACTTGTATTTTCAATTACTTAATGGCTTTCATAAAGGAAATGCTTAAAAACAATATACATAATGATACTCAGATCCCATTGTAAAAAGGTAAATCTATAGAATACATGAGGTCATATCAGGAAGACCCAAGATTGGGTCTTCACATAATTGTGGGAAAGGAGAAAATGGGAGACCAAAAGATTAAAAATTACAGCTATTATTAATTAAAGCCTGAATTAGGTGGGTGGAGAAGTCTAGTCATGCCCTAAGGGGAAGGGCCACCTTACTGCATTCTTTCCCCGCCCACTAGAGATACAGTTGCTAGGAAACTGACCCTGGTGTGGTCTCTGTCATTTCACCTACCTGTGCCTTCCTGATATCTGAACCCCTGATTTTCCCACAGTTCATCTTACTGGGCCAGTCCACAGCAGGATATAATGATGAATTTTGATGTCAGAATGACATTGTGATAGCATAAATATATTGTGATGGCCTCAGAACATTGTGATGTCTTAATACCATTGTGATGTCATCATAGCATTGTGAAGTAATACCATTTTAAAGTCATAATAACATTTTGATGTCAAAATTCTGTTGTGATATCATAGCACCATCTTGCTGTAATACCACTGTATTAATAGCATGGTGATGTCATAATACCATTTTGAAGTCATGATGTCAACATAGCATTGTGATATCATAACAGTTTTGTGATATAATAGAAATGTGATGTCATAATATGATTGTGATGTCATAACAGCTTTTGGATATAATAATAGCATTTTGATATCATAAAGCCATTGTGATATAATATCATTGTGATGGCATAACACCATGTGATAGCTTATCATTGTGATGTCATAGTAGAATTGACATGTCATACCATTGTGAAGTCATAATAGCATTGTGATGTTATAATACCATTGGTGTGTCATAATACCATACATTGTGATATCATGACACCATTGTGATGTCCTGAGAGCAGTGTGATATCATCATAGTATTGTTGTGTTGTAATACCATTTTGATGTCATAATAGCACTGTGATATAATCAAAGCATTGTGATGAAATAATAGTATTGTGATGTCATCATAGCTTTGTAATCTGTTAATACCATTGTGAAATCACTTGGTTGTGAAATCATAATAGCATTGTGATGTTATTATAGCATTGTGTCATCATAATTTAATTGTGATGTCATAATACCACTGTAATTAAATGGTAGTACTGAGATGTTGTGACAATATTGTGACATCATAATACCACTGTGAAGTCAGAATGTCATTGTATTTCATAATAGCATTGGGATATCATAATAGCATAGAGGTTTGTGATTTCATTATTGTATTGTAATGTCATAATAGCACAGTGATATCATGATACTTTTGTGGTGTCATAATTCCATTGTGATGTCATAATAATATTGTGGATTCAGAATACCATTTTGAAGTCATAATACCATTGTGATGACAAAAAGCATTTCGATGATAAAATATCATTGTGATGTCATAATTGCACTGTGATATTATAGGATATGACGTCTTCATTGCATTGTGATGTTATAATAGCATGGTGATGTCATATTATTGTTTTGTCATAATAGCTTTGAAATATTACACAATTTTGAAGTCATATAGCTTTGTGATGTCATCATAGCTTTGATATAACACACTATCATTTTAAGTCATACCATTGTGAAGTCATATCATTGTAATGTCATAATTTCATTGTGATGTCATTACACAATCATGTCATAATAATAGCATTGTGATGTCATAATACCTTGTTGAAGTCATAATAACATTGTATTGACTTAATACCACTGTGATGTCATAAAATCCTTGTAATCTCAAAATTCCATTGTGATGTCATATCACAATCATGTTATAAAGCATAGTGATGTCTTATTATCATTGTGAAGTCATACCATTTTGAAACCATAATATAATTGTGATGTCATAACATAATCATGTTGTGATGCTATAATATCATGGTGATGTCACAATAAAATTGTGATGTCATAATACCATTGTGATTTTTTAATAACTTTGAGATATCATACTTTGTGATGGCATAATAGATTGTTGTATCATAATAATATTGTGATTTCATAATTCCCTTGTGATGTCATGAAACTATCTTATAGTAATAATATTGTTATGTTTTTATAGCATTGTGATGTCAAAATACCATTTTGATGTCATACCATAATCATGTCATAAGAGCATTGAGGTGTCATACAATTGTTATGTCATAATAGACTTGTGATATCATAACATTGGAATGTCATCACAGCATTGAGATGTCATACCTTTGCCTGACATTTCCAAGTCATAGTAAACAAACAAGTCCTAAATAGCACCTACTTCACATATATGTCTGCCAAATATTCTGAGCCACAAGGCTGAAGATGATGTTCTAACATCACAGAGAGTTATGGGTAACTGTTGTAATAGCATTTCGATGTCATACTATTGTAATGTCATAATAGAATTGTGATATCATCATAGCATTATGATATAAAAATAACATTGTGAAGTCAAAATACCATTGTGATGTCATAATAGCACTGTGAAATAATACCATTGTGATGTCACACCATTGTCATGCCATTATATCATTGTGATGTCATAATAGCATTGCAATGATATATGAGCATTGTGAAAGAATTGTGAAATAAAAATATCTTTATGATGTCATACCATCATGATGTCATTATATTATTGTGATGTCATAATAGCAGTATTATATCATATTAGTATAATTTCATTGTGATGTCATATGAGCAATGCGATGACATAATACTATTTTTCAGGTCATAATGTCATTGTGATGTCAAAGTTCCATTGTGATGAGATGCCACAATCGTATCGGAATAGCATTGGGATGTCATAATATATTTGTCATGTCATACTCTCAGAGTGATGTCAAAATGCCATTGTGATATAACAGCATTTTGAGATCATAATGAAACTGTGATTTCAAAATTCCACATAATATTTATGTGATGTCATAATGACAATACAAAGTAATAATAGAATGGTGATACCATTGGGATATCATGACATGATTGTTATGCATAATACCACTGGGATGTTATAATAGCACTGAGATGTCATCACACCATTGTGATGACATAATACCATTGAGATGTCAGAATAACAGTGTGATCTCATAATGCCACTTTGAAGTCATAACAGCACTGTGAATGAATAATAACATTGTGATGTCATAGTAGGATTTTGATGTCATAATATCCATGTGATGTTATAATAACATATTGTGGTCATTACCCGATTGTGATGTCATCATAGCATGTGATTTCTCATAACTTTGTTAGTATAATGTTCTTTTGAAATATATAAACCTTACTCTTGTTCATTCATAAGCTGATTTCTACCCTCTACTCTCTGGTTTCAATCCGGATAGTGCATCGTGATACTTATTCTAAGCATTCTGTCTCAACTTTGTTTAAACAGACCAGAATATAGCAACTGCCACAATGTCGAGTGAAGAAAAAGACTGAGTACAGGAAATGAGTGGGAGGAGAGTGGATAAGGAAGCAGAGATTGGAGAGAGAACTAGAGGGGAGATCTTGGAACAGCCTGGAGAGTATGACTGCAAAAAAAGCAAGTATACTGGGAAAAATCTAAATGTTATGTAACTATGAGGGCTTGAAGTTTTAGGAGGGAGTAACTATTGACTAGCATTGTGTTCTTATTTAACTAAATAAACCCAGTCTCTGTGTGATGGACTGGTTATACAGCTGTTTAGGATTAACAGCAAGCATTAATAAAAGATAAACCAATAGTAAATATTAACCATCTCCTACAAAATACAATTGTGAAGCCATTACACTATTGTGATGTCATGGCACCATTGCGAAGTTATATCATTTTGAAGATATAATATCATTGTCATATCATAATAGCAAAGTGATGTCATAATGGCATTGTGATGTTATACCTTTGGCATATCATGACAACATTGGTAAGTCATCATAGCATGGTGATGTCGTAATACAATTGGGAGGTCATCATAGCATTATGATGTCATACTACTGCGATGTCATAACACCATTGTGATATCATGATATCATTGTGATGTCATAAAAACATTGTGATGATATAGTAGTATATTGAGGTCATATATGCCACTTTGAAGTAAAATTCCATTGTGATATATTACCACAGTAATGTTGTAATAGCACTCTGATGTCATAATACGATTGTGATATGATAAAAATAATGTGATGGCATGATAGCATTGTGATGTCATAAATGCATTGTTATGTTATATTATTATTGTGATGTTATAATTCTGTTTTGATGGCATTCCATATGATGTCATAATAGCATTGTGATATCATAAAATCACTGTGATATTATCAGAGCATTGTGACATCATAAGACCATTGTGATGTCATAATTACAGTTTGCTCTCATACCAGTTGATTTTATTAATGACCTCTTGAAAGAAATATGTGACACTATTCCTTATCAAAGAGTCTTGGACAGGAACTGACATTGCTGGGTTGTGTGCTATCAGCTGCTCAGATTGAGGTATTTAGTGCTGCTCAGGCTTACTCTCAAGAAAGCTATGTTCTACTCAGTGGTCAGTGAGGAACCCTGCTGGTCTTGGGGTTTACAGTTATACCTAGACCTTCAGGTAAAAAAAAAAAAAATTCTATATGATTAGTCCATTCTATATGATTAGTACACAGAGCAGCTCTGTTTCCTTCAGTAGTGCTCCAGACAAACTGTTTAAAGGTAGTGTTAGTGCCAGGACTGCTTGTTCAGAGAAACCTATGTTCTATTTTCACAGTCATTGTATAAGTTGTCAACTTATTATTTTTAATGATTATGTGTGAATATCATATAATATACAAAACACTCCTTTTCCATTGCTCCCAGATTCTAAATCATAACCATGTGCCACACTAATTTTTTTAAATACACCAATTCAAGTGTGTTGTTAATCTACTCATTGGAACATGATCAGAGTCTTAGTCCAAATGCCTTAAAGAATACTGAGTTCATCCTTGCTGCACACTGCAACCATGTCCAAGAAGAAGTCATCAGTCATGAAGAGGTCTATCCTTCATCACAGTTTTTATCACAGATACAGTTTTTTTCCTGTGTACTTATTCATTATGATTTGTTCACTATGAATCACCTTTGCTGTGCCCTCCTCCCTCTTCTCCTACCCGTCCCAATCAGACTCCTTCTTCTAAATCTATGCCCTTTCTCTAGTTTCCCTAGTACACTTCTCCTGAACTAACAGTCATGGACACAGGAACTGTCATCTCTGGATTTTGTGTTTTCAACTGCCCAGATTGAGGCATGTAGTCCATCCAGTTGGCCCCTTTAATAACTAGTTCCTGAAACTCTTACTGGCTTTCACCTGTTTCAAAACATTATTCTGCCTATCAGCCATTCAGCAGCTGAGAGGCCTTGAGGTTTCCATGGAGATGAGAAAACAAACTTCCCAACATGTCCAGTATCTCTGATTCTGTGCAAACATATTTTTTCTTATGAAACCCAACAAGCCTTTATATCATCCCTTTACCTAGATAACAAATATTTAATCGTGTTTACCTCTGGGACAATGTCAGGTAGGAAATGAAAGTTTCATGTTCATTTAATTGTACAGCTTCTTAAGTAGGGAAGCTTCAAAGTGATGTGGGATTAACAGTAATGTACCTAAGGACAAGGTGGTCTCCTACTGTGGTCGTAGATCTGAAATTTTCTAAGTTGTGTCTTTGAACTGAGCAGTTAATTGCATATTCACTGAATGTACATTCACATTCTTATTGATATAATAGGCTGTCATGGTCTAGGGTTCCCTGGGGTATTGAGTCTTTAAGAACAGTGAAAAGAGAAGGAAAGCAGGTAATTCCTGGGACTGGTATGAGTGAAACACAGAAAGACAGTGAATATAAAAAGAGAACTGATTGGCAATAAACTATTTGACAGCTGGTTATGTTCCACACTAGTTTTGGCAAATCTCTATGAGCAGAGTTGCCTGGGCTGACTTGCCTGGATCAGTAGCTGTGTCCTAATCAGTGGTCATTGAGGAATGAATTCTGGTCCTGGGGTTTAAATTTTAAACTGGGCCTTCAGGACAGAGAAAAGGGACCATTTTATAGGCCTACTACAAATGAGCTGCTGTTTTTTTCCTGCCGTGGTCCTCCAGACAAAACCTCTAAATGTAGTGTTAGTACCAGGATAGCTAATTCAGAGATGCCACTTGAGCTCCTGGGGTCTGAGGTAGCTGGGTAACCACTAGTACAAGGCTAGGATTCTCTGCTATCTAATGAGTTCCTGGAAAGCATGCCTTACAAATTCAAACTCTGCCCTCCTTTAGTGTAATCTTTTCTGCATGTTAAAATTCATTGTAAAAGTTGTCAACATATTGTTTTTATTGCTTATGTGGGAATTTCATATAATATACATTACACTCTTTTTCCATTTCTCCCAAGTTCAAATTTTTACCCATGTATCACACTAATTTTTTTTTCTTTAAAAAAAAAATCAAGTATGTGTTGTTCATACACTCATTGGAACATGATCTGAGTCTCAGGCCACATATCTTAAAGAAAACTTACTTCATCCTTGTCACACCCTGGAAACACCCCCAAGAAGAAACTCTCAGCCCTGAAGAATTCTATACTTGTCACATTGATCACAGTTTTTCATATGTATTTATTCATTATGATTTATTCACTTTGTGACCCCTCTGCTGCCCTCTCCTCTTCTCCTTCCATTACCAAACACCCTCCTTCTTCTATACCTATGCCTTTCTCTAGTTCTCTGATATGGGAGGCCCTGATTCTCCTTCTATCTGACCCTAGTTTTGCAGGACTCCAAGACTGGCTGCATCATCTACCTTTGTGGCCTGATTCTCGGGGTATTATTCTCCTTGTGTCCTCAATTCCCTCTACTTATTCCATCCTCTCCTGCAGGCTTTCCAGAGCTCTGAGTGGATGGAGAATTTTGTACAAAAATACCATTTAGAGCAGGGTGATTTAAGGTCTCTCTCTGCATATTATCAGACTCTGGGTCTCTATGAAATCCCATTTATTGCATAAGGAAGCATCTTTTTGGTGCAAGAACATAGCACTGAGGACAGAGAGCAGCATATTTTAATAACAACAGCCTGGATTGCTTTAAAATTTCCATAGGATGCCCTGTCCCACAAATCAATTAACTTCCAGCCAATCTCCCTAGTGGAAGACTGGCTTGGTTCCAATAGATGGCCTATTGGAACTTTATTCCCTACTATTAGGAGACCTCCTAATAGTGAATACATACCATATTTGTCTTTCCGCATTTTAGTTACATCAACAGGATGAAATTTCATGGTTCCATCCATTTCCCTGAAAACATCATGACGTCATTTTCTTAGATGAATAATTGTCCATTATGGAAATATTCCACATTTTCCACAAAGGAGATTGTCAGTCCTGTTCTTTAGTCCTTAGAAGTTCCTAGGACTTTATTCACTGTGTTGAGTGACAAACTATCAGGATAATTATGTTCTTTTAGCCTAGAAGTCCCTCTATCTTTTTCCAATTCATGGTGATTTGAATTCCAATGTTCCCTTGAAACTCATCTATTTACTTGTTTAGTCCGCAGTGAGGAAATGTTTGGGAGGGGTTAGGTGTTATGGCCTTGCTAGGTAAGCTTCAAAGTAATGTGGGATTAAGGGGAATGTTCCAGATGAGAAGCAGTTCTCCTACTGTGGTCTTGGATCTGGAATTTCCTGAGCTGTGACTTTGAACTGAGCAGTTAATCGCATCCTCAATAAATGTACATTCACATTCTTATTGGCTGGCAGTTTCTAAGGTTCCCTGGGTTATTGAATCTTTTAAAGCAGAAAAAGAGAAGCAAACAAGAAAATTCCTTTGATGATAGCTGAAACAGAGAAAGATTGATGTATATAAAAGGATAACTAAAGGGCAATAAACTCTTTGACAGCTGGTGATGTTTCACACTATTGTTGCCAAACCTCCATGAGCACATTTGCCTTGGTTGACCTGGCTGGATTATCATCACTGTTCTACTTTGTAGTCAGTGAACAATCTCATAATCCAGGGGTTTAAAGTTATAACTGGGCATTCAGGGAAGAGAAATGTGTCTCTGTTATATTCCTAGGACACAAAAGCAGTTGTGCTGCTTGCTGTGGTCCTCCAGACTAAACCTCTAAACAAAGTGTTAAGAGTCAGGACTGCTTGATCCAAGGTGCCGCTGGAGCTCATGTGGTTTGAGGGAGCTGGGTAACCACTAGTTCATGGCTAGGATTCTCTGCTACCTAATGAGTTCCTGGAAAGAATGCCTTACAATCTCAAACTCTGCCCTTTTTTAGCATAATCTTTTCTCCATGTTAAAAGTCATTATAAAAGTTGTGAGCATATTATTTTTTTATATTCAATAGTAATGTTTATTATTTATTATAGTGAGACTTATTTTATCTTAAATGGTGCTCAGAAAAAGAGAAAATAGGATTTTTGTGTCAATAAAAAATACATTTTTTTTTAAATGCAGTTTATTCAGGAACCTTGAACAATCATCTGACCCTGGGGAAAGCCAGCCCACAGCTTAAATAGCCTCTGGGTAGCCAACCCCAGCGTGCCACGTGGACAATGCAGATAGGTCCACATACATGGAAGCAAGCCAGATCCTCAGCCTCAGCCAAATGTGGAGTTGTTCGTGACAGAGAGCATTCACCATAGGGAAGGTGGAAGGCGGAAACCAGCTCCATCTTTAAGGCACAGCATTACACAGCTCTCTACAGTTCCCCCTTTTTGTTTTAAAGGCATCAGGCAAGAGTAGAGGTTTGATCTCTGATATTAGAAATAAATTGGGACTTTGTACTGATGTTCATTTAGGTGTCATCCACCCAAAGAGCATCAGACCCGACCCATACCTTTTTCTGAGCGGCGGGACCTGGGGCATCAACCCGCATGCAATCAGACATGCTCTTCTCTGGGTCCAAAGCAGCTGACCCTGAGTGCAGTGCTTAGCCTCGCATCCTGAGCATAACATTTTAGCTTTTTATGGTAGCCAATCATGCTTGGGGAGACTGTCCTGCTTCAATGGCTGTAAAGGCCTGAATGGTCATGGCTGCATTACGCTGTTGTGAGACTCTAATCTTGCATATATACCACAGGCAAACCAAGGAGACCAACACCAGAAGGCCTGCTAACGCTCCCATGCCCGCCCATTCCTTCAGATGATTCATGGCTGCAGCAATCCATGATGATAATCCTGCGGCTAGTCCTGCGTCCACTCTGGTATAATTTACTGTGACAATGGCCACTCTCAGCTTTAATGAAACACTTTCAAACTTTTTTTTTAATTTTTCATCAATTACACTTTATTCATTCTGCATCCCCCCATAAGCCCCTCCCTCCTCCCCTCCCAATCCCACCCTCCCTCTGCTTGCATGCCACTCCCCAAGTCCACTAATAGGGGAGGTTCTCCTCTCCTTTCTGATCTTAGTCTGTCAGTTCACATCAAAAGTGGCTGCATTGTCCTCTACTATGGCCTGGTAAGGCTGCTCCCCCCCAGAGGGAGGTGATCAAAGAGCAGGCCAATCAGATTATCAGATTATGTCAGAGGCAGTCCCTCTTCACATTACTATGTAACCCAATTGGACTCTGAACTGCCCTGGGCTACATCTGTGCAGGGGTTCTGGTTTATCTCCATGAATAGTCCTTGGTTGGAGTATGAGTCTCTGGGAAGTTCCCTGTGTTCAAATTTTCTTGTTCTGTTGCTCTCCTTGTGGAGACCCTGTCCTCTCCAGCTCTTTTTTATTGCTTCTGTGGGAATTTCAAATAATATACTACTTTTCCATTGCTCCTAGGTTCAAATTTTTTCTCATGTGTCACAGTACAATTTTTTTTTTCCTTTAAAATACAACAAATGAAGTATGTGTTTTTCATTTACTCATTGGACCATGATCAGCGTCTCAGTGCCAAGTCCCTGAGTTCAACCAAATCTGAGTTCAACCTTATCACACCCTCAAACCACACCCAAGAAAAAGCCATTACTCCTGAAGAGCTCTGTACTTTATCACCTTGATAACAGTTTTTCTTATATGTTTACTGATTGCAATTTGTTCACATTTTGTCCCCTCTGCTGCTCCCTCCCTCTTCTCTTTCCTGTCCCACCTACCCTCCTTCTTCTACCACTAGGACCTTTCTCTAACCCCCTTCTATCTGAACGTAGAATTTCAGGTTTCATCCAAGCTGGCTGCATCATTTTCCTCTTCAGCATGATTCAAAGGGCATTGGTCTCCTTGTGTCCTCAATTCACTCTACTTAGGATATTATTTCCGCCTCCTCTCTGGCAGGCTTTGCAGAGAACTGAGGGGAGGAAAAATTCCACAGGTCAATTGCATTTATAGCTGGTGTTTTAAGGCTCTGCATAATATTGGACTGCGAGTCTCTATTTGCAATACAATTTTATAGAGAAGGAAGCATCTCTGTGGATCGAAGAACATGACACTGGTATCAGTTGATGGCAGAGAGCAATATATTTTAATAACAACAGCCTGGTTTGCTTGAAAATTTCCATAGGATTCCCTGGCACAATAACTCAAGAAATTGATATCCAGTCCCCTTAGTGGAAGACTGGTTTGGTCACTATAGATGGCCTAACAGAACTGCATTCCCCACTATTAGGAGACTTCCTAATATGAGAATACATACCATATTTGTCTTTCTGTATTTTCATTACTTCAGCCAAGTTGATTTTTCCTGGTTCCATCCATTTGCCTGAAAATAACATGAAGTGATTTTCTTAGCTGAATAAATCTACATTATGGAAATATTCTACATTTTCCCTCAAGGAGATTGTCAGTCCTGTTCTTTAGTCCTTTGAAGTTGCTGGGACTTTAATCATTGAATTGTATGACAAACTATCAGGATAAGTATGTTCTTTTATTCTAGAAGTCTCTCCATTTTCTTCCAATTCTTGTTGATTTGAATTCCAGTGTCCCCTTGAAGCTCATCTACTTACCTGTTTAGTCACCAGTGAGGAAAAGTCTGGGAAGGGTTAGGAGGTACGTGCTTGTTAGATAATTTAATTCATAAGGGATTTATATGATAAGAGGGTGTGATGTGAGGTTGATATGCCAATAAAAGTGACCAGACAGAATGGAGTCTCTGTCTCTCATTCTCTCACTTTATAACTTGTTTTTTGTATGTCTCAATCTCACTCTTTCTGAATATGTCACTCTAGCACTTTTGCTTTCTGTCTGTCTCAGTCTCCCTCTCACAGGCTGCTGCTTGTGGTTCATGATGAAAAGCCCTCAGTTCTGCTGAAGGACTACAACAAGATGACTGCTTGATGACGTGACATCATGGACTGTGTCTGTAAAAATATAAGTAAGGTCCTAATTAAATGCTTTTTGTTCAAAGAGTGGTTTGGTCAGGAAATATTTTCACAGTAAGTAATTCACTGACTGGGGACACATCTCTGCATTTAACAAATAATAATGGAGTCTGTGATAATTGGTAACTCACAGGTCAAGGACAGGTGACTTTATTTGTGATGAATTGAAAGAAATAGGTGACACTTTTGCTAAACAAGAGTCACACAGGAACTGTTAACTCTGGGTTGTGTGCTTTCAGCTGTCCAGATTGAAGCATCAAGGCTAGCTGCATCATCTTCCTCTTTGGCCTGATTCATGGGGCATTGTTCTCCTTCTGTCCTCATTTCCCTCTACTTAGGATGCTCTTCCTGACTTAGCCTTTCTCTCAAGCAGGTTTCCCTCTGGGCCCTTTTTAATAACTGCTCCTGAAAATTTATTGGCTTTCACCTTTTGCATGGCATTATTCTCACTCTCAGCCAATTAGCCTCTGGGAGAATCTTGAGAATTCCATGGAGATGAGTACACATACTTTCCTCACTGTCCGGTATCTCTGATACTGTTCACACATGATTTTTCTTGTGAAACTAAACAAGCCTTTATCTCATCCCTTTATCCAGATCCCACACCTTTACTCCTGTTTGCCTCTGTGAAAATGTCAGGTAGGAAATTAAACTTTAATGTTCCCCATATTAAAAGTCATTGTAAAAGTGTCAACATATTATTTTTATTGATTATGTTGGAATTTCATAAAATATACATTACATTCCTTTTCCATTGTTCCCAGGTTCAAATTCCTATCCATGTATCACACTAAAATATTTACTTTAAAATACATCAATTGAAGTATGTGTTTTTCATATAATCATTGGAACATGATCAGAGTCTCAGTGCCAAATCCTTTAAAGAAAACTGAGTTCATTCTTGTCATACCCTGAAACAACCCCCCAAGGAATAGCCATCAGTCCTGAAGAGCTCTATAGATTATCACCTTGATAACAATTTTTCTCATGTATTTATTTATTATGATTTGTTTGCTTTGTATCCCCTCTGCTGCCCCCTCGCTCTTCTCCTTTCTGTTCCACCCACACTCCTTCTTCTACCCTATGCCTTTGTCTAGCTCCCTAACAGGGGAGTTCCTTCTACTCCTCCTCTAACTTACTGTAGCTTATCTCTCATCAAGTCTCATCATCTTCCTTTGTGGCCTGGTTCTCAGGGCATTGTTCTCCTTGTATCCTCAATTCCCTCTACTTAGAACAGTCTTCCTGCCTCCTCTCCTGCAGGCTTCCCAGAGGTCTGAGGAGTGGGAGAATTTCACCGGGAACCCCCATTTAGACCTGGGTGTTTTAAGGTCTCTCTCTCTGCATAATATCGGACTGTGGGTCCCTGTATGCAATCCCATTTGATGCAGAAGATAGCATATCTTTGGATCCAAAAACATGGCACTGATCTAATAGTTGAGGGCAGAGAGCAACATATTTTAATAAAAACAGTCTGAGTTGCTTTAAAATTTCTGTAGGATGCCCTGGACCAGTAACTCAATTAACTGCCACCCAAACTCCCTAATGATACACTTGTTTGGTCACAATATAGGGCATATTGTAACTTTATCCCCCACTATTAGCAGACCTCCTAATAAATGAATACATACCATATTTGTCTTTCTGCATTTTAGTTACTTCACCCAGGATGATTTTTCCTCATTTCATCCTTTTGCATAAAATATCATGAAGAAGTTTTCTTGGCTAAATAATACACAGTTTTAGAAATATACCACATTTTCCCTAAACGAGATTGACAGTCCTGTTTTTTTAGTTTTTGGAAGTTACTGAGAATTTAATAATTGATTTGAATGACAAACTATCATGATAAATATGTTCTTTTAGCTTAGAAGTCCCTCTGTCATCTTCCACGTCCTAGTGCCTTGAATTTCATTATCCCCTTGAAGCTCATCTATTTCCACTTAGAGACCCAGGTGAGGAAATGTATGGGAAGGTTTAGGAGTTATGGTCTTTTTAGATAATATAATATCTTTTGATTCCGTAATTTCTTTCTCAGTCCTTTTGGCTTTTGAATACAAGAAGAGTTAATTTTGTATCCACTTATTAGCTGTAGAATTTCTTTACTAGAATTTTTAGGTTCACCAGATATACTATCATAAAATTTGCAAATAGTGATAATTTGACTTCTTCCTTTCAGATTTCTATTCACTCTATCTTGTTCAAATTTCTTATTATAATAGAAAGGATTTCCAGAACTGTATTGAAGAGATACGGAGAGAGTACACAGCCTTGCCTTGTTTCTGATTTCAGTAAGATTTCTTTAAGTTTCTCTCAGTTTAGATTAATGTTGGGCATAGTCTTGCTGTATATTGCCTTTACTATGTTTATATGTGTGCCTTGTATCCCTGATTTCTCCAATATTTGAAACAGGGATCAATGTTTGTCAAATGCTCTTCCAGCATCTAAGGAGATTTTTATGTATTTTTTTTTGCACTTTCAGTTTGTTAATATGATGGATCACATTGATATTTTTGTATACTGAACCACCTCTGCATACCTGGGATGAAGACTACTTGGTCATAGTGTATGATATATTTAATGTGTTCTTATATTTGGTCAAAGACATAATATAACTCGGTGTGACCCAAACAAAGCAAGTCAAAGACTTGTATGTAAAAATTTCAAGTCTCTGAAGAAGGAATTAAAAGAAAATATCAGAGGATGGACAGATCTCCCATGCTAATGTCTTGACTGGATTGACATAGTAAAAATTGCCATCTTACCAAAAGCCATCTACAGATTCAATGCAATTCCCATCAAATTACCACACAATTCTTTGCATATCTTGAAAGAAAAATTCTCAACTTCATATGGAAAAACAAGAAACCCAGAATTGCTATAAAAATGCTTTACAATAAAATATCTTCAGGAGGTATCTCAATCCCTGAAATCAAGGTGTACTATATGACAAAACTAATTAAAACTTCATGATACTGGCATATAAACAGAATGGTCGAACAATGTAACCAAATAGAAGAAACAAAAATAAACCCACTCACTATGGACACCTGATTTTTGACAAAGATGCCAAAACCATACAATAGAAAAATGATAGCATCTTCAACAAATGTTGCTGCTCTAACTGGATGTCTACATGTAGAAAAATGCAAATAGATCCATACTTATCACTGTGCACAAAACTAAAGTCAAGTAGATCAAAGACCTCAACATAAATATAGACACATTAAATCGGTTGGAAGAAAAAGTGGGGAAGAGACTTGAAATCATTGGTACAGGAGACAATTTCCTGAACAGAACACCAACAGCACAGGGTCTAAGAGCAACAGTCAATAAATGGGACCTCATGAAACTGAAAAGCTTCTGTAAAGCAAAGGACACAGTCATCTAAACAAAACAAATGCCTAAAGATCAGGAAAGAAACTTCATTAACCCTCTATGTGACAGAGGGGTATTATCAAGTATATATGAAGAACTAAAGAAGGAGAAAAGCAATAAATCAAGTAATCCAACTAAAAAATGGGGAACAGAACTAAACAGAGAATTCTTGATAGAAGAATATCAAATGGCAGAGAAACACTGAAATAAATGCTCAACATTATTAACCATTAGTGATATGCAAATCAAATGTCCCTGAGATTTCATCTTACACCCATCAGAATGGTAAAGATCAAAAACTGAAGTGACAATACATGCTGGAGAGGTTGTGGAGAAGGGGCACCCTCCTTCACTGCTGTTGGTAACGTAATCTTGTGCCACTGCTGGTAAGAATGTAAACTGTACAACCTCTCTGGAAATCAAGCTGGAACTTTATCAGACAACTGGAAAAATCACTTCCTTGGGATCTAGCCAAACCACTCCTAGGCATGTATCCAAATGAGGCTCAAGTACACAATAAGGACATTTGCCAACCTTGTTTGTAGCAGCTTTATTTGTAATAGCCAGAACCAAGGAACAACCCAGATGCCCCTAAACTGAAAATTGGATACAGAAATAGTTTAAAATCTACACGATGGAATATTACTCAGCAATAAAAAACAAGGAAATCACGAAATTTGCAGGTCAATGGTGGAAAATGGCAGTGTGCTATCCCAGAAGCAGAAAGACACACAAGGTATACACACACTGATATAGACATATATTATAGGATAAACCTACTAAAATCTGTACACCTAAAGAAACTAATCAAGAGGGAGGACTCTGGCTAAAATTCTCAATCTCATCCCAAAAGACAAAGCGGATGGACATCAGAAGAAGGAGAAACAGGGAACAACTTAGGAGCCTGCCACAGAGGACCTCTGAAAGGCTCTGCCCTGCAAACTATCAATGTAGATACTGAGACTTAGGGCCAACTGCTGGGCAGAGTGCATCGAATCTAATGAAAGAAGTGGGAAATAGTAAGATCTGGAGAAGACAGGAGTTTTAGAAGAAGAGCAAGAGAACCAAAGAATCTGAGCATAGGGATCTTTCCTGAGACTCATACTCTAAGCAAGTACCATGCAGGGTAATAACCTAGAACCCCTGAACATATGCCCATGGCAGTTCAGTGTCCTTGGGGTTCCATAGTAATGAGAACAGGGACTGCCTCTGACATGAACTGATTGGCCTGCTCTTTGATCACCTCACCCTGATGGGGGAGTAGCCTTACCAGGCCACAGAGGAAGATAATGCAGCCATTCCTGTTGAGATCTGATAGACTTGGGGAGGAGCATGTATGGAGAAGGGGGATCTAAGGTAGGATGGGGAGGGCTTTATGGGGGGATTCAAAGTGAATAAAAGGTAAATAATAAAAACTAACCTTAAAAATATTGAAAATATATAATTCCATTTAGAGTTATTATAGGAGGGTGTGCTTTGGTTTGATATGCCAATGAAAGTGACTAGACAGAATGGAGTCTGTCATTTAGTCTCTGTCACTTTATTTTTTTTTCATTTTTTTATTATTAGTTTCATTTAGTTACATTTTATTAGTTACATCTGTATCCCAGCTGTATCCTGCTCCCTCATTCCCTCTCAATCCCTCCCTCATCTCTACCCTGCCCCTGTCCAAGTCCACTGATTTTGGAGGTTTTCCTTCTCTTTCATCTGACCCTGTTTTATCAGGCATCTTCAGGACTGGCTGCAAAGTCCTCTGTGGCCTAGCAGGACTGCTCCTCCCATGGGGTTTAGAGAGGTCAAATAGCCTGATATTGAGTTCCTGTTAGAAATAGTCCCTGTTCCCCTTACTATGGAAAATCTTTTGGTTTTCAAAATGTTAATCCCACCAATCCATGAGCTACCACGGGCTAAAACCAAGCAGAGGTTTAAGTTATTTCCATACATGGTCCTTGGTGGAGTGTCAGTCTCAGAAAAGACCCCTATGCCCAGATATATTTGGTCCTTATGAAGCTCCTATCCTTTACATTACCCCTTCTTTCATATGATTCCATGCACTCGGCCAAAGGTTTGGGCATGAGTCTTAGTATCTGTTTTGATACACTGCTAGGTAGAGTCTTTCAGAAGCCCTCGGCAGTAGGCTCCTGTCCTGTTACTTGTTTTCTTCTATGTCCATTGAACACCCATTTGTCTTTCTAAGTGAGGATTGATCATTTTACCCCGGGTCCTCTTTCTTGTTTCTCTTCTTTAGGTATGTAGATTTCATTGTGTTTATCATATCTTATAGGACTATATAATTGAGAATATACCATGTGTGTCTTTCTCCTTCTGGGATACCTCACTCGGAATGACCTTTTCTAGATCCAAAAATTTGCCTGCAATTTCCATGATTTCCTTGTTTTTGATTGCAGAGTAGTATTCCATTATGTATAAATACCACAAATTCTGTATCCATTCCTCCGTTGATGGACATCTGGGTTGTTTCCAGGTTCTGGCTATTACAAATAAAGCTGCTACGAATATGATTAAGCAAATGTCCTTGTTGTGTACTTGAGTAAAGTATGGGTATATGCCTAGGAGTGATATAGCTGGGTCTTGAGGAAGCACTATTCCTAATTGTATGAGAACTCGCCAGATTGACTTCCAAAGTGGTTGTACCAGTTTACATTCCCATCAGGAATGAAGGAGGGTTCCCCTTTCTCCAAAACCTCTCCAGCATGTGTTGACATTTGAGTTTTGATTTTAGCCATTTTGATGGGTGTAAGGTGAAATCTCAGGGTCGTTTTGATTTGAATCTCCTTGATGGCTAAGACTGTTTAGCATCGCTTTAAGTGTTTCTCTTCCATGCTATATTCCTCTACAGAGAATTCTGTGTTTAGCTCTATACCCCATTTTTTATTTTTTTATTTTTTTTCATAGAGAAGAACTTTATTTCTATTTATTTATTTATTTATTTATTTATTTTTATCAGTTACATTTTATTAACTCTGTATCCCAGCCATGTCCCGATCCCTCATTCCCTCCCAGTCCCTCCCTCCCTCCCTCATCTCCATCGTGCCCCTTTCCAAGTCCACTGATAGGGGGGACCTCCTCCCCATTCATCTGATCCTGTTTTATCAGGTATCTTCAGGACTGGCTGCAAAGCCCTCCTCTGTGGCCTAACAGGACTGCTCCTCCCTTCGGGGGTGGGGAGACCAAAGAGCCAGTCATTGAGTTCCTGTTAGAAATAGTCCCTGTTCCCCTCACTTTGGGAAACCAATTGGTTACTGAGCTACCACAGGCTACATCTGAGTGGAGGTTCTAGGTTATATCCATACATGGTCCTTGGTTGAATGTCAGTCTCAGAAAAGACCCTGTGCCCAGATATATTTGGTCCTTGTGGAGCTCCTATCCTTTCCCCATCAGACTAACTCCCCTTCTTTCTTATGATTCCCTGTACTCTGCCAAAGGTTTGGTCATGAGTCTTTGCTTTGAAAACACTGCTAGTTAGAGTCTTTCAGATGCGCTCAGTAGACTCCTGTCATACGTTCAATGCACATCCCATCTGTCTTTCTAAATGAGGATTGATCATCTTACCCCATGTCCACACAATTGATTATCTTTTTTAGGTGTATAGATTTCATTATGTTTATCATATCTTATAGATCTATATAAGTGAGTATATCCCATGTTTGTCTTTCTCCTTCTGGGATATTTCACTCAGAATGATCTTTTCTAGATCCCACCATTTGCCTGCAAATTTCATGATTTCCTCCTTTTTGATTGCTGAGTAGTATTCCATTGTATAAAAATACCACAATTTCTGTACCCATTCCAGCGTTGATGGACATCTGGGTTGTTTCCAGGTTCTGGCTATTAAAAATAGAGCTGCTATAAACATGATTGAGCACGTGTCCTTTTTGTGAACTTCAACAAACTTTGGGTATATACCTAGCAGTGGTATAGCTGGGTCTGGAGGAAGCACTATTCCTATTTGTCTTAGAAAGCGCCAGATATCTTTCCAGAGTGGTTGTACCAGTTTACATTCCCACCAGCAGTGGAGGAGGGTTCCCCTTTCTCCACATCCTCTCCAGCATGTGTTATCGCTTGAGTTTTTCATCTTGGCCATTCTGATGGGTGTAAGGTGATATCTCAGGGTCGTTTTGATTTGCATTTCCCTGATGGCTAATGAGGATGAGCATTTCTTTAAGTGTTTTTCTGCCATTCGATATTCCTCTGTCGAGAATTCTCTGTTTAGCTCTGTTCCCCATTTTTTAATTGGATTACTTGGTTTGCTGCTTTTCAGCTTCTTTAGTTCTTTGTATATACTGGATATTAGTCCTCTGTCAGATAAAGGGTTAGTGAAGATTCTTTCCCAATCTGTAGGCAGTCGTTTTGTTTTGCTGATGGTATCCTTTGCTTTACAGAAAATTTTCAGTTTCATGAGGTCCCATTTATTGATTGTTGCTCTTAGAGCCTGTGCTGTTGGTGTTCTGTTGAGGAAGTTGTCTCCTGTGCCAATGAGTTCTAGGCTGTTCCCCACTTTTTTTTCCAATTGATTTAGGGTATCTGGTTTTATGTTGAGGTCCTTGATCCACTTTGACTTTAGTTTTGTGCAGGGTGATAAATATGGATCTATTTTCATTTTTCTGCATGTAGACATCCAGTTGGTCCAGCACCATTTGTTGAAGATGCTGTCTTTTTTCCATTGAATGGAATTGGCTTCTTTGTCGAATATCGAGTATTCATAGGTGTGTGGATTTAGTTCTGGGTCTTCTATGCAGTTCCATTGATCCTCCTTTCTGTTTCTATGCCAATACCATGCAGTTTTTATTACTGTTGCCCTGTAGTACAGCTTGAGATCAGGAATGGAGATACCTCCAGATGATCTGTTGTTGTACAGGATCATTTTGGAGATTCTGTTTTTTTTTTTTTTTCTCCATATGAAGCTGAGAATCTTTTTTTCAAGGTCTGTAAAGAATTGAGTTGGTATTTTGATGGGAATTGCATTGAATCTGTAGATTGCTTTTGGCAGTATGGCCATTTTCACAATGTTAATCCTACCAATCCATGAGCACGGGAGATCTTTCCATCTTCTGATATCTTCTTCGATTTCTTTCTTCAGAGACTTGAAGTTTTTCTCAAACAGGTCTTTCACTTGCTTGGTTAGAGTCACACCAAGGTACTTTATGTTATTAGTGGCTATTGTGAAGGGTGTTGTTTCCCTAATTTCTTTCTCAGCCTTTTTGTCTTTGGTATATAGGAGGGCTTCTGATTTTTTTGAGTTGATTTTGTATCCTGCCACTTTGCTGAAAGTGTTTATCAGCTGAAGGAGTTCTCTGGTTGAATTTTTGGGGTCGCTCATGTATACTATCATATCATCTGCAAATAGTGACACTTTGACCTCTTCCTTTCTGATTTGTATCCCCTTGATCTCCTTTAGTTGTCTTATTGCTGTGGCTAGGACTTCAAGTACTATGTTGAAGAGATATGGGGACAATGGACAGCCTTGTCTTGTCCCTGATTTCAGTGGGATTGATTTAAGTTTCTCTCCATTGAGTTTGATGTTAGCTATAGGCTTGCTATATATTGCCTTTACTATGTTTAGGTATGTGCCTTGTATCCCTGATCTCTCCAAGACTTTAAACATGAATGGGTGTTGGACTTTGTCAAATGCTTTTTCGGCGTCTAAGGAGATGATCATGTGGTTTTCTCCTTCAGTTTGTTTATGTGGTGGATTACATTGATGGATTTCCGTATGTTGAACCACCCTTGCATGCCTGGGATGAAGCCTACTTGGTCATGGTGGATGATATCTTTGATGTGTTCTTGGATTCGGTTTGCAAGTATTTTATTGAGTATTTTTGCGTCAATGTTCATAAGAGAGATAGGCCTAAAGTTCTCTTTTTTTGTTGGGTCTTTGTGTGGTTTAGGTATTAAGGTGACTGTGGCTTCATAGAATGAGTTTGGTAGTGTTCCTTCTGTTTCTATTTTGTGGAATAGCTTGAGGAGAATTGGAGTTAGCACTTCCTTGAAGGTCTTGTAGAATTCTGCGCTGAAGCCATCTGGTCCAGGGCTTTTTTTGGAGGGGAGACTGTTAATGACTGCTTCGATTTCCTTGGGAGATATAGGGCTATTCAGTCTTTCTACCTGATCTTGACTTAGTTTTGGTAGATGGAATCTTTCAAGAAAATTATCCATTTCATTTAGATTCTCAAATTTTGTGGCATATAGGCTTTTGTAGTATGACCTAATAATTGTTTGGATTTCCTCAATGTCTGTGGTTATGTCCCCATTTTCATTTCTGATTTTGCTGATCTGGATAGTTTCTCTCTGCTTTTTAGTTAGTTTGGCTAAGGGTTTGTCTATCTTGTTGATTTTCTCAAAGAACCAACTTTTTGTTTCATTGATTCTTTGGATAGTTTCTAGTTGATTGATTTCAGCCCTTAGTTTGATTATTTCCAGCCGTCTACTCCTCTTGGGTGTATCTGCTTCTTTTTGTTCTAGGGTTTTCAGTTGGGCCATTAAGTTGTTTGTATGTGATGTTACGAATTTCTTCTTGCAGGCACTTAGTGCTATAAATTTTCCTCTGAGCACTGCTTTCAATGTGTCCCATAAATTTGGGTATGTTGTGCCTTCCTTTTCATTGAATTCTAGGAAGTCTTTAATTTCTTTATTTCTTCCTTAACCCAGCTGTCATTGAGTAGTAAGTTGTTTAGTTTCCATGTGCGTGTCGGCTTTTTGTTGTTTCTGTTGTTGTTGAGGTCGAGCTTTAGTCCATGGTGGTCAGATAGTATACAAGGGATTATTTCAATTCTTTTGTATCTGTTGAGGCTTGCTTTGTGGCCCACTATATGGTGTATTTTGGAAAAGGTTCCATGCGGTGCTGAAAAGAAGGTGTACTCTTTTGAGTTTGGGTGAAATGATCTGTAGACGTCTATTAGGTCCATTTGATTTAGGGATTCTGTGAGTGCTTTTATTTTCCTATTTGGTGTCTGTCTAGTTGATCTGTCCCTTGGTGAGAGCGGAGTGTTGAAGTCTCCGACTATTAAGGTATTAGGATCAATGTATGATTTAAGCTTTAATAATGTTTCATTTACGAATGTCGGTGCTCTTGTATTTGGGGCATAGATATTCAAGATTGTGATGTCCTCTTGGTGGATTTTTCCTTTGATGAGAATATAGTGGCCCTCCTTATCTTTTTTTATTAACTTGGGTTGAAAGTCTATTTTATTAGATATTAGGATGGCTACTCCAGCTTGTTTTCTGGAACCGTTTGCTTGAAAAACAGTTTTCCAGCCCTTTACTCTGAGGTAGTGTTTGTCTTTGTTGCATAGGTGTGTTTCTTGGATGCAACAGAATGTTGGATCCTGTTTCTTTAACCATTCTGTTAGCCTGTGTCTTTTTATTGGTGAGTTGAGTCCATTGATATTGATAGATAATAGTGACCAATGCATGTTAGTTCCTTTTGTAATGGAGTCGATGATCTAACCCTGTTTCATTGCTTGTTTTCTTTTCATTTTTGTTGGGACATTATCTGTATGCCCTGTTTTCTTGGGTGAATTTGTTTTCATTGGATTGGAGTTTTCCTTCTAGTATCTTCTGTAGGGATGGTTTGCTGTGTAGATATTGTATAAATTTAGTTTTGTCATGGAATATTTTGTTTTCTCCATCTATGTTGATTGAAAGCTTTGCAGGGTATAGTAGTCTGGGTTGACATTTGTGATCTCTTAGAGTCTCCATGATACTTGCCCAGGCCCTTCTGGCTTTCATAGTTTTTGATGAGAAGTCCGGCGTGATTCTGATAGGTCTACCTTCATATGTTACTTGGCCTTTTTCCCTTGCTGCTTTTAATATCTTTTCTTTGTTCTGTAGATTTAGTGTTTTGACTATGATGTGACGTGATGTGTTTCTTTTCTGGTCTAGTCTATTTGGAGTTCTGTAGGCCTCTTGTATATTTATGGACATCTCTTTCTTTAAGTTGGGAAAATTTTCTTTTATGATTTTCTTGAAAATATTTTCTGGACCTTGGAGTCTGGAGTCTTCTTTTTCATGAATTCCTATTATTCTTAGATTTTGTCTTTTCATAGCATCCTTGATTTCTTGGATATTTTGTGATTGGAACTTTTCTGATTTTACTTTTTCTTTGAGAGAAGTATCCATTTCTGCAAGTGTGTCTTCAGCTCCAGAGATTCTCTCTTCCATCTCTTGTATTCTGTTGGTGATGCTTACTTTTGTTGTTCCTGATCTTTTCTCCAAGTTCTCCAGCTCAAGGGTTTTCTCATTTTGTGTTTTCTTTATTGATTCTAATTCTGTTTTCATGCCTTGCACCATTTCTTTCATGTGTTTGAATTTGAATTCCTGTCTCTCTACGATGGCCTCTATTTCTTTTTTCATTTCCTTCTTATATGCCACTAATTTTTCCTCTACTTGTGTATCTATTTGTTTGGCTATGTTTGCCTGTGTTTCTTTAAGGATATTGTCTATTTCTTCTTTCTTTGCCTCCAATTGACTGGCCATCTCTTTGAAAGACTTGTTCATTTCCTCCTTATGAGCCTCAAATAATTGGGCAAGCATGGCTTTAAAATCATTTTCCTGTGCTTCTGCTGAATTGGTGTATCCACCGATTTTGGCGTTTGCTGGTGAAGTCATGATGTCCTGATTTATGTTGGAAGTGTTCTTTCGCCTACCTCTGGCCATTGGCTTATCTGAAACCTTCCCTGTTTGTTTTTGGATTCTGCAGATCAGACTGGTGCTGTCTCTCTCTGGTGTCTGGAGAGTTCTTCAGGAAGCTGAGCACTCTCAGTGTGTGCTGAGTACTAGCTGTACCTGTGGGAGGAAAGTACGCAGGCGCAAACGGGGCAAATGCAAGCGTGTTTGTGTGTGTGCGCGCGCGCGTGCATGTCTGTGTGTGTAAGTGTGCGTGGATGAGTTTCTCGAGGGACAGAGTGATGGCTAATGTTGAACCCTTGAGTGTGTGGGAGGGGCTCTGCACTGTATATGTCGCAGGCGCTAATGATGATCGCAGCGCAATTTCTGGCATTAACTGTCTTAGCTCCTCAATCAGGCCCACAGGGCAGGAACTTCAATGCCCCTAGTGCCCCTCTGTTTCCCAAAGTGGGTATGTGGGTGTGAGGGGGGTTCGATGCCTGGCTTCTGATTTAGAAGGACCCAGGATCTGGGGAACTGCAGATTCTCAAGGATGCACTCACTTACAGGCAGGTCTCTTGGCCGAGATCGTGGTATCCAGGGCTCTCTGCTCTCTGGTTTGGCCCTGCTTCTTTGATGTGTTCCGCCAGTTCTGTGCTGCTGTCACTGCCAGGTTCTGAGGTCTTGCTGCAGCTGGAGATTTCAGGGTGGTCACTTCAGCAGGGATGGGGTAACCAGGCTCTCTGTTCTCTGGTTTGGCCCTGGTTAGTCTTAATCTGGAGGGCTGTGGTGCCCCGCCAGTTCAGTGCTGCTCCGCCTCCACGTCCCCCTGTAACTGGAGACTGGGTTGCTAGTCCCAAAGCTTTCTGGGAAGTCCTGGGATCTCTTCGTTGTGCTCTCCAAGCTTGGGAGGCCCAGCGCCTGGTGTGTCCAGGTTGTATGACGTTTCTGCCTGGTTTTGGTGAGTTGATAGCGTATTCTCTGTTACTGTGGGATTGGGCGGGCCGCACCGTCAGTGATGGCAATCCTGCGGAGCTAGTATGGTGTCTAGCAGATTCGTGCCCTGGGAGGATGGCGCAGCCGCTGCGCGAATCTGGGAGTCCGGGGCACGTACTGCTGGCTTTTGTCTGCCGCTAAAGTGCTTGGGGCTCCGTCTCAGCGGCTGTATACCCCAGGCAGTTAGGTCTGCGCTGAGAAAGATGAGTCAGCTGTGCCGCTGTGCCGAGGAGGAAGGAGGTCTGGGGGAAGGGAGTGCTGCAAGAACAAAGGATCGTTTCTCTCCTTCCCCAGGCAAGTCTCCGGGTGACTGGAGGCCAAAGTTTTCACCTCCTGCAATGTTCTCTGGTGTTCAGAAAGCCTCGCTGTGGTTTTCCTGGGTTGGGGTCCTTCCATTCTCCAACTCAGAAGATCAGGTATCCCACCGCTCAGAAACTGTGTGTGCTAGTCGCCATCTTGGCTCCGCCCCCCCATTTTTTAATTGGATTATTTAATTTATCGTATTTTGACTTCTGTAGTTTTTATATTTGCTGGGTATCAGCCCTCTGTCAGATATATGGTGGGGAAGATCCTTTCCCAGTCTGTAGGTTGTCATTTTGTTCAGATGATAGGGTCTTTTGCTTTACAGAAGCTATTATGTTTCATGAAGTCCTATTTTTTGATTGATGCTCTTAGAGCCTATGCTGTTGGTGTTCTGCTCAGAAAGGTGTCTTCTGTGTCAATGAGTTCTAGGGTCTTCCCACATTTTCTTCTAATCAATTTAGAGTATCTAGTTTTATGTTGAGGTCTTTGATTACTGGGACTTTAGTTTTGGGCAGAGTGATAAATATGGATCAATTTTTATTTTTCTGCATGTCGACATCCAGTTGGACCAGAACCATTTGTTGAAGATGCTTTCTCTTTCCCATTGAATATTTTTTTTTTGTCTTTGTCATAAATCAAGTATTCATAGATGTGTGGGTTTATTTTTGGATCTTCTATTTAGTTCCATTGATCTTCCTTTCTGATTCTATGCCAATACCATGCAGTTTTTATTACTATTGCTCTGTAGCACAGGTTGAGATTGGGGATACCTCCAGATATACCTCCAGATACCTTGGAATTACCTCCAGATAATCTGTTGTTGTACAGGATTGTTTTGAAGATTGTATTTTTTTGTTGATGTTGTTGTTGTTCTCCATATGAAGCTGAGAATCTTTCTTTCAAGGTCTGTAAAGAATTGAGTTTCTATTTGATGGGAATTATGTTCAATCTGTAGATTGCTTTTAACATTTCCAAAATGATAATCCTGCCAATCCATGAGCACGAGATATCTCTCCATCTTCTCATATCTTCTTCAATATCTTTCTTCAGAGACTTAAGTTTATCTCAAATGAGTTTTTCACTTGCTTGGTTAGAGTCACTCCAAGGTACTTTATATCCACTGATATTTTGAAGGTATTTTTTCCCTGATTTCTTATTCGGTCTTTTTGTCTTTGGTATACAGGAAGGCTTCTGATTTTTTTGGGGGGCTGGGTTGTTTTTGTATCCTTCGACTTTGCTGAAGGTGTTTATCAGCTGAAGGAGTTCTCTAGTTGAATTTTTGGGGTCGCTAATATATACGATCATATCATCTGAGAATAGTGACACTTTGACCACTTTATGATTTGTATTCTCTTGATCTCCTTTAATTGTCTTTATTGCTTTAGCAATGAATCCAAATATTATGTTGAAGAGATATGGAAAGAGGGGCAGTCTTGTGTTGTCCCTGATTTCAGTGGGACTGATTTAAGTTTCTCTCCATTAAGTTTGATGTTGAGTATAGGCTTGCTCTATATTGCCTTTAGTATGTTTAGGTGCCTTGTATCCCTGATTTCTCCAAGACTTTAACATGAATGGTTTTTGACTTTGTCAAATGCTTTTTTGGCATCTAAGGAGATGATAATGTGCTTTTTCTCATTCAGTTTGTTTATGTGGTGGATTACATTGATGGATTTTCCTATGTTGAATCACATTTGGATTCCTTGGATGAGGCTTATTTGGTCATGGAGGACAATATCTTTGATGTGTTCTTGGATTCTCTTTGCAAGGATTTTATTGTGTATTTTTGCACCCATGTTCATAAGAGAGATAGGTCTGAAGTTCTCTTTTTTTGTTGGGTCTTTGTGTGGTTTAGGTATCAGGTTACTGTAGCTTCAAAGAATAAACCTCTCTTTCTGTTTTGTGTAATAATTTGAAGATAATTGGATTTACGTCTTCTTTGAAGGTCTGGTAGAATTGTGCACTGAACACATCTGGCATAGAGCTCTTTTTGGAAGGGAGACTGTTGATGATTGCTTCACTTTCCTTAGGGGATATAGGACTATTCAATCTTTCTACCTGATCTAGACATAATTTTGGTAGATGGACTCTTTCTAGAAAATTGTCCATTTGTTTTAGATTTTTGAATTTTGTGGCATATAGGCTTTTGTAATACAACCTAATGATTGTTTGGATTTCCTCTTTAGTTATGCCCCCCTTTTTATTTCTGATTTTGATGATTTGGATAGTTTCTCTCTGCCTTTTAGTTAATTTGGCTAAAGCTTTGTCTATCTTGTTGATTTTCTCAATGAACCAGCCCTTGGTTTCATTGATTCTTTGAATAGTTTTATTTGTTTCTAATTGATTGGTTTCCACCCTGAGTTTGATTATTTCCAGCTATCTGCTCCTCTTGGGTATATTTGCTTCTTTTTTTTTTTCTAGGTCTTTCACTTGGGTCATTAAGTTACTTGTATGATATCACAAATTTATTCTGGAAGGCACTTAGTACTATGAATTTTCCTCTGAGCACTGCTTTCATTGTGTCCCATAAATTAGGTTAGGTTGTACATTCATTTTTATTGAATTCTAGGAAGTCTTTAATTTCTTTCTTTATTTCTTCCTTATCCCAGCTGTCATTGAGCAGCAAGTTGTTCAGTTTCCATGTGCTTCAAGACTTTTTTCTAATTCCATTGTTGTTGAGGTACAGCTTTAGTCCATGGTGGGCAGATAGAATACAGGGGGTTATTTCAATCCTCTTGTATCTGTTGAGGATTCCTTTATGACCAACTATATGGTCTGTTTTGGAGAAGCTTCCATGAGTTGCTGAAAAGAAGGTATACTCTTTTGAGTTTGGGTGGAAAGTTCTGTAGACATCTATTAGGTCCATTTTTGTCTGGACCTCTGTAAATGCCTTTATTTCTTTATTAGGCTTTGTCTAGATGATCTGTCCCTTAGTGAAAGTGGGGTGTGGAAGTTTCCCTATATTAAGGTGTTGGGATCGATGTGTGATTTGAGTTTTAATAATGTCTCATTTATGAATGTAGGTGCTCTTGTATTTGGGGCATAGATGTTCAGAATTGTGATGTCCTCTTCGTGGATTTTTCCTTTGATGAGTTTCTAGTGCCCCTCCTCATCTTTTTGATTGCTTTTGGTTGCAAGTGCATTTTATTAGATATTAGAATAGCTATACCAGCTTGCTTTCTGGATCTGTTTGCTTGAAAGACCTTTTTCTAGCCCTTTACTCTGAGGTAGTGTTTGTCTTTGTTGCAGAGGTGCATTTTTTGGATGCAGCAGAATGCTGGATCCTGTTTCCACACTCATTCTGTTAGTCTCTGTCTTTTTTTATTGGAGAGTTGAGTCCATTGATGTTTATAGATAATAGGGACCAATGAACTTTAGTTCCCTTTTTGTTGGAGTCAGTGGTTTTACTGTGTTTCATTGCTAGTTTTCTTTTAATTTTTGTTGGGATATTATCTGTATTCTGTGTTTTCTTGAGTGAAGTTGTTTTCATTGGATTGGAGTTTTCCTTCTAGTATCTTCTGTAGGGCTGGCTTGCTGTGTAGATAGTGCATAAATTTAGTTTTGTCATGAACTGTTTTGTTTTCTCCATCTATGTTGATTGAAAGCTTTGCAGGATATATTAGTCTGGGTTGGCATCTGTAGTCTCTTAGAATCTGTATGACACCTGCCCAGGCCCTTCTGACTTTCATAGTTTCTGATGAGAAGTCTGGTGTGATTTTGATAGATCTACCCTCATGTGTTACTTGGCCTTTTTTTCCTTGCTGCTTTTAATATCTTTTCTTTGTTTATAGATTTAGTGTTTTGACTATGATGTGACATGCTTCTTTTCTGGTCTAGTCTATTTGGTGTTCTATAGGCCTCTAGTATATTTACGGACATCCATTTTTTTAAGTTGGGAAATTTTTCTTCAATGAATTTCTTGAAAATATTTTCTGGACCTTGGAGCCTTGAATCTTCTTTTTCTTCTATTCCTATTATTCTTAGATTTTGTCTTTTCATGGGGTCTTTGCATCCTTGATTTTGTGTATATTTTGTGTTTGGGACTATTCTGATTTTACTTTTTTTGAGAGAAGCATCACTGTCTGAGAATATATCTTCTTTTCCAGAGATTCTCTCTACCATCTCTTGTATTATGTTGGTAATGCTTACTTTTGTCGTTCCTGATCTGTTCTCCAAGCTGACCAAATCTTACAGATTTGTTCATTTCCTCTTTAACTGGCTGAATTTCCATGGCTATTGCTTCTAGAGAATTGTTTATTTCCTCTTTATAAGCCTCAAATAATTAGGTAAGCATAGCTTTAAAGTCCTTTTCCTGTGCTTCTGATAAATTGAAGTATCCATCAATATTGTGCATTGCTGGTGAAGGCATGATATCCTGATTTATGTTGGATGTGTTCTTTCACCTACCCCTGGCCATTGGCTTATCTTAAACGTTTCCAGTTTGTTTCTGGATCCTGCATTTCAGACTGGTACTGTCTCTCTCAGGCATTTGGAGAGTTCTTCAGGAAGCAGAGAGAAGTCATTTGGCCTCTCAGGCTTTGTGTTGCTGCGCTAGCTGTACTTGTGGGAAGAAATTACAGAGGTACAAAAGGGCAAATGCAGATGGGGGTGCACAAGCATGTGTGTGTGTGTGTGTAAGTGTGTCTTGAGGGACAGAGTGGTAGATAATGTTGAACCCTTGATTGTGTGGGACAGGCTCTGCCTTGCAGGCTTCTAAGGAGTTATTGGTGCATGCACTGTATATTTACCAAGCACTGGTGATGGTCGTCATGCAGTTTCCAGCATTAACCAACTTACCTCCACAGTTGGACCCGCAGAGCAGGGGCTTCAATGTTCCAATTCACCCTATGTTTTCCACAGTGGGTATGTGGGTGGGAGGGGTCCAATGCCTGTCTTCTATTTTAGAAGAACCCTGGATCTGGGGCTCTGTAGACCCTCAAGGGTGCACTCACTCTCAAGCAAGTCACATCGGCAGGGATCAGGTTTCTGGGTTCTCTGCTCTCAGGTTTGGTTCGGCTTGTTCTTATGCAGGAGGACTTAAGTGCTCCACCAGCTCAGCGCTGCTACAGCTGCAAGGTTAAGAAGTCCAGCTGCAGCTGGAGGCTGGGATGCCAGTCCAGATGCCTTCTGGGAAGACTTGGGAGCCCTCCACTGTGCTCTCCAACCCTGGGAGGCCCAGTGCCTGGTATGCCTAGCTTGTATATCCGGTCTGCTTGAAATTTGGTGGGTATATAGCATATTATCTGTCACTGAGGGTTTGGGCAGGCCATATAGTCAGGGGCTGAGAGACCCTGAAGAGCCATATGTTGGCTAGCAGATCTGGGATCCTGGGAGGTTGGATTCGCATGTCTGGGACTCCAAGAACAGTACAGTTGGCATTTGCCGCTAAGGGGCTAGGAGCTCCATATTAGCTGCTGGAGACCCGAGGCAGTTAGCTCTGACCTGAAAATATCAATGAACAGGCTGTGCCAAGTAGGAGGGTTGTCCAAGAAAGGGGGTTGCCAGGAGATCCAAGGATCTTTCTCTCCTTCCCCAAATAAATCCACGGGTGACCCTAGGCCAAAGTTCTCACCTCCTGGGATGTTCCCTGTCCTTTAGAAAGCCTCACTGTTGTTTCCCTGGCTTCAGAAGTCCTTCCACTGATATGCTCAGGCATTCAGCTCTTCCACAGTTCAGAAAATGTGTGTGCTAGTCACAACCTTGGCTCTCTCTCCCCTCTGTTACCTTATATCTTTGTTTCTGTTGGTCTCAGTATGTCTATTTTTCAATTTGTTGCTCTACCTCTTTCTCTATCTGTATCTGTCAGTCTTCCTCTCTCTGGTGCCATTTAAGGTTCAGTATGAAAAGCTGACTGCTTGCTGACATGACATCCTGAATGGTTTCTGTAAAACTATATGCATGGACCCAATTAAAGGCTTTTTGTTCAAAGAGATAGTTGCCTTAGTCAGAGAGCATTTTTACAGAAAGTAATTCACTGACTCAGGACATATCTGTGCATTTAACAAATAATAAAGGAATCTGTGATAATGTGAAAGTCACATAAATGTGACATTATCAATGACCACTTGAAATAAATATGTGATACTTTTGCTGAAATAAGTGTCTTGGATACAGGAACTGTCCTATCTGTGTTGTGTGCTTTCAGCTGCCCAGATTGAAGCATATAGGGCTGAACACCCTTTCTCTCAAGCACTCTGTCCACTTGGCCCATTTAATAACTGGCTCCTAAATCTCATGCTGTCTCTCACCTGTATCATGACATCATTTTCCCACTCAACCAATCAGAACCTGAGAGAATCTTGAGGTTTCCATGAAGAAAAGTAAACAAACTTTCCCCAGGATCCAGTATCTCTGATCCTGTGCACACATGACTTTTTCTTAGAAACCAAAAAGCCTTTATCGAGATTCCACACCTTTACTCCTGTTTACCTCTGTGACAATGTCAGGTAAGAAATGAAACTTTGATGTTTATTTAGATTGACAGCTTCCTAAGTAGGAAAGCTTCAAAGTGATGTGGGATTAAGGGGAATGTACACAATGACAATGTAGTCTCCTATTGTGGTCTTGGATCTGAAATTTCCTAGGATTGAACTGAGCAGTTCCTGGCATACTCACTATATGAACCTTGACATTATTATTGATAAAACAGGCTGGAAGAATCTAGGGTTTCTTGGGGTATTGAGTTTTTAAGAGCAAGAAAAAGAGAAGGAAACCAGACAATTCCTTGGACAGCTTTGGCTGAAACAGAGAGTGATAAGTGTATAAAAGGAGAAATGAGGGACAATAAACTTTTTGACAGCTGGTGCTCTTCTACACTAGTGTTGTCATCCCTCTATGTGCAGGCTTTCCTTGGCTGACCTGGCTGGATCAATGGTTGTGTCCTACTGAGTGGTCAGTGAGAAACCATCCTGGTCCTGGAGTTTACAGTTAAAACTAGGCATCCAGGACAGAAAAATTGGTCAATTTTATATGCGTAGGACACAATACCATCTATCTCCTCCAGACAAATTCTCTAAATGTATGGTTAGGACTAGGACTGCTTGTTCAGAGGTGCCACCTGAGCTCATGGGGTCTGAGGTAGCTGGGTAACAACTTGTTCATGGCCAGGATACTCTGCTCCATAATGAGTTCCTGGAAAGCGTGCTGTACAATGTCAAAAATCTGTCCTCCGTTAGCAGAATCATTTCTCCAGGTTAAAAGTCATTGTAAAAGTAGTCAACATATTTATTTTTATTGATTATGTAATTTCATATAATGTACTTTACACTCCTTTTCTATTGCTCCCAGGATCAAATTCCTACCCATGTGTCACACTAAAATATTTGTATCTTTAAGTACACCAATTGAAGCATGTGTTTGTTGATGATGTACTCATTGAAACATGATCAAAGTTTCAGGGCCTAATCCCTTAAAGAAAACTGAGCTTCTCCTTTCTTCACCCTGTCACCAACAAGAAGAAGCTGTCATTCCTGAATAGCTCTATACTTCATCACCTTGATCACATTTTTTTCTCATGTATTTATTTATTACAATTTGTTCAATTTGTTTCCCCTCTGCTGCCCACTCTTTCTTCGCATTCCACTCCCACCTATGCTCCCTCATCTACCCCTCTGCCCCTCTCTAGTTATCTAACAGGGGTGGTCCTCCTTCCCCTCTAACTGACCCTAGCTTATCAGGTCTCATCAGGGCTGTCTGCATCATCTTCCTCTGTGTCCTGGTTCTCAGGGCAAGGTTCTTCTTCTGTCCTCAATTCCCTCTACTTATGCCAATCTCCCTGCCTCCTTTCCCAAAGGACTGATGGGGGGGATAATTTCTTAGGGAAAGTCCATTTAGACCTTGATGTTTTAAGGTGTCTCTCTATGCATAACATCAGACTGTGGGTCTCTGTATGCAATCTATTTGATGCAGAAGGACGCATCTCTGTGGATGCAAGAAAATGGTACTTATCTATCAGTTGAGGGCAGAGAGGAACATATTTTAATAACAACATATGTTGTTTTAAAATTTTCATAGGATTTCCCGACCCAACAACTTAAATAACTGCCACCTAATATTCCTATTGGAAGACTGGTTTGGTCACAATTATATGGCCTACTGGAAGTTTAACACCCAATATTAGGTGACCTCCTAACAAATGAATACACACCATATTTGTCTTTCTGCATTTTAGTTACTTCACTCAGGATGATTTTTCCTGGTTACATCTATTTGCCTGAAAATGTCATGATGTCATTTTTTTAGCTAAATAATACTTCGTTATGGAAATATTCTACATTTTACCCACAAAAAGATTGTCAGTCTTGTTCTTTAGACCTTAGGATTTGCTTGGATGTTAATCATTGTAATGAATGACAAACTATCAGGATAACTATGTTCTTTTAACCTAGGAGTCATCTATCTACTTTCACTTCCTGGTGATTTTAGTTGCAATGTCATCTGAAGCTCATCTATTTACATGTTAAGGTCTCTGCAAGGAAATGTCTAGGAAGGCCTAGGAAGCACAGTCTTGTATATAATATAATTCCTATTGTAATTATATTACAAGAGGGGGTGCTATGAGGTTGATATGCTAATGAAAGTGACAGAGGGAATGGAGTCTTCATCGCTCAATTTCTGTCACCTTCTATCAGTTTTTCTGTCTGTCTTGGTCTCTCTATTTCTCAATCTGTCTCTAGCTCCTTCTCTATCTGTCTGTCTGTCTTGTTTGTCTATCTCCTGTTCTCTGCCTGCCACTTGTGGCTCAGTATGAAAACCTCTCAGTTCTGCTGAATGACTACAAGATGACTGCTTGATGACATGATGTCATGGATGGTCTTCATAAATATATAAGCAAGGTCCCAATTAAATGCTTTTCATTCTAGGAGTTACCTTGGGCAGGAGGCATTTTCACAGCAAGTAATTCACTGATTGTGGACATAGCTGTGCATTTAACAAATAATTTAATCTGTCATAGTGTGAAAGCCATATGTCAAGCACATGTGCCTTTATGAATGACCACTTGAAAGAAATATATGACACTTTTCCTGAACTAAGAGTCTTGGACACAGGAACTGTCATCTCTGGTTTGTGTGCTTTCAGCTGAAGAGATTGAGGCATGTAGGGCTGCTCACCCAAGAAGAACCATGAGTCCTGAAGAACTCTATACTTTATCACCTTGTTCATACTTTATCTTACATATTTATTTATTATGATTTGTTCATTTTGCATTTCCTCTGCTGCCCCCTCCTTATTCTTCTTCTTGTACACCCAGCCTCATTCTTCTACCCCTATGCTCTTTCTAAAATTCCCTTGATAGTGGATGTCCTGCTCCCCCATTCTAACTGACCCTAGGTCACCATGTCTCATCAAGGCTGGCTTCATTGTCTTCCTCTGAGTCCTGATTCTCAGGGCATTGTTCTCCTTATATCCTCAATTCTTTCTACTTAGGAAACTCTTCATGCCTCCTCTACTGCAGGATATCCAGATCTATGAGTGGAGGGATAATCTCATTTATTGCTGCATGTTTTAAGTTTTCTATGCATAATATCACACTGTGGGTCTCTGCATGCACTCTGATTTAACGCAGAAGAAGGCATATCTTTGTAAACAATAACATGCGACGGGTCTGTCAGTTGAGGGCAGAGAGCAACATATGTTAATAACAACTTCTTGGGTTGCTTTAATATTTCTGTAAGATGGCCAGGCCCAACAAATCATTTAACTGCCACCCAATCCCCCTAGTGGAGGACTGGTTTGATCACAATAGATGGCCCATTGGAACTTTAACCCCCACTATTAAGAGAAGTCCTAATAAGGGAATTCATACCATGTTTGTCTTTGTATATTTTAGTTCCTTTATCCATAGTGTTTATTCCTGGTTCTGTCCATTTCGCTGAAAATATCATGATGTCATTTTCTTTTTTTTTCTTTGTATATTTTAATATGCTTGAAATAAAAGCAATTTTAGCTGATTTTTTTAAATTTTTCATCAATTACACTTTATTCATTCTGCATCTTCCCATAAGCCCCTCGCTCCTCCCCTCCCAATCCCGCCCTCCCTGTTCCCTCTGCTTGCATGCCACTCCCCAAGTCCACTAATAGGGGAGGTTCTCCTCTCCTTTCTGATCTTAGTCTGTCAGTTCACATCAAAAGTGCTGCATTGTCCTCTACTATGGCCTGGTAAGGCTGCTCCCCTCCCAGAGGGAGGTGATCAAAGAGCAGGCCAATCAGATTATGTCAGAGGAAATCCTCTTCACATTACTATGTAACCCAATTAGACTCTGAACTGCCCTGGGCTACATCTGTGCAGGGGTTCTGGGTTATCTCCATGAATAGACCTTGGTTGGAGTATGAGTCTCTGGGAAGTTCCCTGTGTTCAAATTTTCTTGTTCTGTTGCTCTCCTTGTGGAGACCCTGTCCTCTCCAGCTCTTACTATTTCCCAGTTCTTACCTAAAATTCCATTCACTCTGCCCAACAGTTGCCCATCAGACTCAGCATCTGCTTTGATAGTCTGAAGGACAGAGGCTTTAAGAGGCCCTCTGTGGTAGGTTCCTACGTTATTTCCTGTTTTCTTCTTCTTCTGATGTCCATCCTCTTTGCCTTTCCAGATGGGGATTGGACATTTTAGTTAGGGTCCTCTCTCTTGCTTAGTTTCTTTAGATGCACAAGTTTTAGTGGGTTTGTCCTATGTTGTATGTCTATATGAGTGAATACATACCATGTGTGTCTTTTTGCTTCTGGGACAACTCACTCAGGATGATCCTCTCCAGATCCCACCATTTACCTGTGAATTTCATGATTTCCTTATTTTTCATTGCTGAGTAATATTCCATTGTGTAGATGTACCACAATTTCTGCATCCATTCTTCAGTTCAGGGGAATCTGGGTTGTTTCCATCTTCTGGCTATTACAAATGAAGCTGCAACAAACATGGTTGAGCAAATGTCCTTTTTGTGTACTTGAGCCTCTTTTGGATATATGCCCAGTAGTGGTATGGCTGGATCTTGAGAAAGCACTATTCCTAGTTGTCTGAGAAAGTGCCAGATTGATTTCCAGAGTGGTTGTACAAGTTTACATTCCCACCAGCAATGGAGAAGAGTTCCCCTTTCTCCACCACCTCTCCACCATGTGTTGTCACTTGAGTTTTTGATCTTGGCCATTCTCGTGGGTGTAAGGTGAAATCTCAGGGTTGTTTTGATTTGCATTTCCCTAATGGCTAGTGAGGTTGAGCATTTCTTTAAGTGCTTCTCTGCCATTCGGTATTCCTCTACAGAGAATTCAATGTTTAGCTCTGTTCCCCATTTTTTAAGTGGATTACTTGGTTTGCTGCTTTTCAGCTTCTTTAGTTCTTTATATATACTGGATATGAGTCCTCTGTCAGATAAAGGGTTGGTGAAGATTCTTTTACAATCTGTAGGTGGTCGCTTTGTTTTGATGACGATGTCCTTTGCTTTGCAGAAGCTTTTCAGTTTCATGAGGTCCCATTTATTGACTGTTGCTCTTAGAGCCTGTGCTGTTGGTGTTCTGTTCAGGAAGTTTTCCCCTGTACCAATGAGTACTAGGGTATTTCCCACTTTTTTTTCAAGCCGATTTAATGTGTCTGGTGTTATGTTGAGGTCTTTGATCCACTTGGACTTCAGTTTTGTGCAGGGTGACAAGTATGGATCTATTTTCATTTTTCTACATACAGACATCCAGTTATACCAGCACCATTTGTTGAAGATGCTATCTTTTTTCCATTGTATGGTTTTGGCATCTTTGTCAAAGATCAGGTGTCCATAAGTGTGTGGGTTTATTTCTGGGTCTTCTGTTCGGTTCCATTGATCCACCATTCTGTTTCTATGCCAGTACCATGCAGTTTTTAAAACTGTTGCTCTATAGTACAACTTAAGAGCAGGGATGGAGATACCTCCGGAAGATCTTTTATTGTAGAGGATTGTTTTAGCAATTCTAGGTTTCTTGTTATTCCAGATGAAGTTGAGAATTTTTCAATTCTCAAGGTTTGTAAAGAATTGTGTTGGTAATTTGATGGGCATTGCATTGAATCTGTAGATTGCTTTTGGTAAGATGGCCATTTTTACTATGTTAATCTTGCCAAGCCATGAGCATGGGAGATCTTTCCATCTTCTTATATCTTCTTCTAATTCTTTCTTCAGAGATTTGAAATTTTTTTCATACAAGTCTTTGACTTCCTTGGTTAGGGTTACTCCAAGGTACCTTATGTCATTTGTGGCTGTTGTGAAGGGTGTTGTTTCCCTAATTTCTTTCTCAGCCATTTTGTCTTTTGTATACAGGAGGGCAACTGATTTTTTTGAGTTAATTTTGTATCCAGCCATTTTGCTGAAGGTGTTTATCAGCTGTAGGAGTTCCCTGGTAGAGTTTTTGGGGTCACTCACATATACTATCATATCATCTGCAAATAGTGATAATTTGAATTCTTCCTTTCCAATTTGTATCCCCTTGATCTCCTTCAACTGTCTTATTGCTCTAGCAAGGACTTCCAGCACTATGTTGAAGAGATATGGAGAGAGTGGGCAGCCTTGTCTTGTCCTTGATTTCAGTGGGATTGCTTTAAGTTTCTCTCCGTTCAGTTTGGTGTTGGCTATAGGCTTGCTGTATATCGCCTTTACTATGTTTAGATGTGTGCCTTGTATCCCTGATCTCTCCAATACTTTGAACATGAATGGATGTTGGATTTTGTCAAAGGCTTTTTCAGCATCTAGGGAGATTACCATGTGGTTTTTTTCTTTCAGTTTGTTAATATGGTGGATCACATTTTTGGATTTCCGTATATTGAACCACCTCTGCATACCTGGGATGAAGCCTACTTGGTCATAGTGGATAATATCTTTGATGTGTTCTTGGATTCGGTTTGCAAGTATTTTATTAAGTATTTTTGCATCAATGTTCATAAGGGAGATTGGCCAGGAATTCTCTTTCTTTGTTGAGTCTTTGTGAGGTTTAGGTACCAAGGTGACTGTGGCTCCATAGAATGAATTTGGTAATATTCCTTCTGTTTCTATTTTGTGGAATAGTTTGAAGAGAATTGGTGTTAGCTCTTCTTTGAAGGTCTGGTAGAATTTTGCGCTGAAGCCATCTGGTCCTGGGCTTTTTTTTTGGATGGGAGACTTTTGATGACCGCTTCTATTTCTTTGGGGGATATAGGACTATTTAGTTGATTTACCTGGTCCTGATTCAGCTTTGGTAAGTCAAATCGATCAAGAAAATTGTCCATTTCATTTAGATTTTCAAATTTTGTGGCATATAGACTTTTGAAGTAACTCCTAATGATTGTTTGGATTTCCTCAGTGTCTGTAGTTATATTCCCCTTTTCATTTCTGATTTTGTTGATTTGGGTGGTGTCTCTCTGCCTTTTAGTTAGCCTGGCTAAGGGTTTGTCGATCTTGTTGATTTTCTCAAAGAACCAGCTCTTGGTTTCATTGATTCTTTGAATTGTTTTATTTGTTTCCAATTGATTGATTTCAGCCCTGAGTTTGATTATTTCCAGCCGTCTACTCCTTCTTGGTGTGTCTGCTTCTTCTTTTTCAAGGGTTTTTAAGTGAGCCATTAGGGTACTTGAATGAGCTGTCTAGAATTTCTTCTTGAAGGCACTTAGTGCTATGAACTTTCCTCTATGCACTGCTTTCATTGTGTCCCACAGGTTCAGGTATGTTGTGTCTTCATTTTCATTGATTTCTAGAAAGATTTTAATTTCTTTCTTTATTTCTTCCCTGACCCAGCTGTCATTTAGTAACAAGTTGTTCAGTTTCCATGTGTGTGTAGGCTTTTTGTTATTTCTGTTATTGTTGAGGTCCAGCTTTATTCCATGGTGATCAGACAAGATACATGGGATTATTTCAATCTTCTTGTATCTGTTGAGGCTTGCTTTTGTGACCCACTATATGGTCTATTTTGGAGAAGGTTCCATGAGGTCCTGAGAAGAAGGTAAATTCTTGTGTGTTTGGGTGTAAAGTTCTGTAAATGTCTGTTAGGTCCATTTGATTCATGACCTCTGTCAGAGACATTGTTTCTTTGTTTAATTTCTGTTCTGTTGACCTGTCCTTTGTTGAGAGTGGGGTGTTGAAGTCTCCCACTATTAATGTGTGGGGATCTATATGTGCTTTAAATTTTATCAATGTTTCTTTCACAAATGTGGGTGCCCTTGTATTTGGGGCAGAGATGTTCAGGATTGTGATGTCTTCCTGGTGGAATTTTCCCTTGATGAGTATGAAGTGTCCTTCCCCATCTCTTTTGATTAATTTTGGTTGAAAGTCTATTTTATCAGATATTAGAATGGCTACTCCTGCTTGCTTCTTGGGTCCGTTTGCTTGGATAGTCGTCTTCCAATCCTGTACCCTCAGGTAATGTCTATCTTTGTGTCTTAGGTGTGTTTCTTGTATGCAACAGATTGCTGGGTTTTGTTTACCTATCCATTCTGTTAATCTGTGTCTTTTTATTGGAGATTTGAGTCCATTGATGTTGAGAGAGATTAATGACCAGTGGCTGTTAGATCTCTTGATTTTGATGTTGCCTGTGGTCATCAGGTTGTGTGCTTGGTTGCTTTTTGTTTTACTGAAATGAGGTTATTTATTTCCTGTGTTTTCTTGAATGTAGCTAGCTTTCTTGGGTTGTATTTTCCCTTCCAGTGTCTTCTGTAATACTGGATTTGTTTGTAGGTATTGTTGAAATTTGTTTTTGTCATTGAATATCTTCTTTTCTCCATCTATGAGGACTGAGAGTTTTGCAGGGTATAGTAGCTTTGGCTGCCATCTGTGTTCTCTTAGGGTCTGCATGATATCCGTCCACGCCCTTCTGGTTTTCATAGTCTCTGTTGAAAAGTGAGGTGTGATTCTAATGGGTTTGCCATTATATGTTACTTGGCCTGATTCCCTTGCAGCTTTTAGTATTTTTTCTTTGTTCTGTATACTACTCTTTTGATTATTATGTGGCAGGAGGATTTTCTTTTCTGGTCAAATTTGTTGGGTGTTCTGTAGGCCTCATGTATTCTAATTGGCCTCTCCTTTAGCTTGGGGAAATTTTCTTCAATGATGTTGTTGAAAATATTTTCTGGGCCTTGGAGAAGGGAGTCTTCTTTTTCCTCTATACCTATTATTCTTAGGTTTTGTCTTTTCATATTGTCTTGCATTTCTTGGACGGTCTGTGTCAGGAATTTTTCGGATTTAACATTTTCTTTGACAGATACATCGATTTCTTCCATTGTATCTTCTACACCTGAGATTCTTTCTTCCAACTCTTATAGTCTGTTGGTTGTGCTTATCTCTGTAGTTCCTGTTTTCTTCCCTAGATTCTTCCTTTCCATTATTTCTTCCATTTGTGTTTTCTTTAATTTTTCCAATTCTATCTTCAGGTCTTGAGTTGTTTTGTTTACTTCCTTCATCTGTCTGATTGTACTTTCCTGTTTTTCTTTTAGTTCCTTCAACTCTGTTTCTATCATTTCATTCAGTGATTTAAGCATTTCCTTTCTAAACGCCATAAACTGTTTGGCTGCAGCTTCCTCTATTTCTTTACGGATGGCAATATTCTGTTTGAGTTTATCTTCCTCTAAGTCTTTATGAATCTTATTTGTTTCCTCTGTTATCATCTTCATGAGCATACTTGTTAGGTCATCTTCTTGGATTTCAGTTATGATGGGGTATCCAGGGCTACTTGCCCCTGGGTAACTGGGTTCTGGAGATGCCATATTGCTCTGTCTTTTGTTGCTTGAGCTTTTATGCTGGCCTCTACCCATTGTGATATCTTAGGTGTTTGGGGTTATTTTCTGGTGGTTCCTGGGGATCCTGTGGTGGAGAGAATCCCCTTTGCAGAAAGCTGGTTTTTCCTGAAGGATGTCTTCTCAGCTTTTTGGGTATAGTCCCTGGATGGCTGGTGTGTTTTCAGGAGTTGCTCACCTCAGGGATATAGACCTGAGTGGTAACTGTGGTCTTTGTTAGTCGAGAGGGTTCTCCTCTAACCCAGGGAAGTCCTCAGGGCAGCTGCCCTGTTTCTGGGTTTCTTGTTGTAAATTTAATGATCAGCTGCTGTGACCCAGTTGGACATCAGGCACGCCTCAACTGTTTGTGCCTGTGTCTGTAGCACAGCTGAGTGCTGGTGCTCGGCCCCACTAGACTGCTAGACTTTTTCTAGGGAAGGATTGGGCGATTTAGGTCAGTTCCTTCCCTGTGGATACTCTGGAGACTCGGACTCCCAGTGTCTTTTTTTGCCCTGGTGCACACTGCTCAGTGTCCGCCAGCTGGCTGACCGCAGTAACTGCTGTGCCTGGAGCACAGCTGTGTGATGGCGGCTCAGTCTCTGTCAGCTGCCTGGTGCGCAGAAACTGACTGTGTCTGCCTTTGCGGCTTTTGGGAGCCTGAGTGCCTCCCTAAGCTGGTTAATTTTCCGGGGACCTTTTCAGGTTGGGGGTGAGCTGAGTGCTCTGAGATCAGACCCGCCGTTTCTATCTCCTGCAGTGAATCAGGTGCGCTGACAAGTCAGGGCTCTGTGCCAGAACCTGGGTCCCCGGCTCTGGCTCCGGGCTGGCTCCTGGGGTGCCCGTGGAACCCGCCTGAGTCTTTTCCAGGGGATGTCTGGGTGAACTAAGGCCGGTCCCAATCGTTTCCTGTACCCTGGGGTTATCTCTCGACTGAAAATTCCAGTCTCTGATAGTGTGGTGCACACGGTTCAGTCTGGGACCATGACCAGAGACACTGGCTGTGGCTCTGGGCTGGGGCTGGGGCTGGCAACCGGCTGCCAAGCATCTGGCGGAACCAGGATCTCTTCCACAGTTTAGCTGGGTGAGTTAAAAGCTGATTGAATCCCCCACCGTGGGGTATCCTCTCACCTGGGAAACACAATGACTGTGTTTTATGGCCTAGAGTTCTGATTGCTGGTCACTGTGCTGATCCTGCTGTGCTGCTGCTCAGAATGAGAGTCCTCCCGGTGCCGCCATCTTGCCCCTCCATCTGATGTCATTTTCTTAGCTGAATAATAGTCCATTATGGAAATATTCCACATCCTCCAATATTCTCCAAAGGAGAAAATGTTACTCCTGTTCTTGTGTCCTTTGAAGCTACTGGTACTTTAATCATTGTATTGAATGAGAAAGTATCAGGATAACTGTGTTCTTTTTGCCTAGAAGTCCCTCCATCTTCTTCCACTTACTGGTGATTTCAAGTGTAATGTCCCCTTGAAGCTCCTCTATTTACTTGTGGAGTCCCCAGTAAAGAAATGTCTGGGAGCAAGCCAGATCCTCAGCCTTAGCCAAATTTGGAGTTGTTTGTGACAGAGAGCATTCACCATCGGGAAGGTGGAAGGTGGAAACCAGCTCCATCTTTAAGGCGCAGTATTACACAGCTCTCTACAGTTCCCCCTTTTTGTTTTAGATGCATCAGGCAAGAGTAGAGGTCTGATCTCTGATATTAGAAATAAATTGGGACTTTGTATTGATGTTCATTTGGGTGTCATCCACCCAAAGAGCATCAGATCCCTCCTTTTTTTCAGAGGCGGGACCTGGGGCATCAACCCGCATGCAATCCGACATGCTCTTCTCTGGGTCCAAAGCGGCTGACCCTGAGTGCAGTGCTTAGCCTCGCATCCTGAGCATAACATTTTAGCTTTTTACGGTAGCCAACCATGCTTGGGGAGACTGTCATGCTTCAATGGCTGTAAAGGCCTGAATGGTCATGGCTGCATTACCCTGTTTTGAGACTCTAATCTTGCATATATACCACAGGCAAACCAAGAGACCAACACCAGAAGGCCTGCTAATGCTCCCATGCCCGCCCATTCCTTCAGATGATTCATGGCTGCAGCAATCCTTGATGATAATCCTGTGGCTAGTCCTGCGTCCACTCTGGTAGAATTTACCGTGACAATGGCCCCACTCAGCTGCTCCATCGTAGAATCTGCATTGCCCACGTGGCATGCTGGGGCTGGCTACCCAGAGGCTATTTAAGCTGTGGGCTGGCTTTCCCCAGGGTCAGATGATTATTCAAGCTTCCTGAATAAACTGCATTGAAAAAAAAAATTGAAAGTGCCACTGAGAAACTTAAAAAAAAAAAAAAAGAAATGTCTGGGAAGGGTTAGGAGTTATGGCATTGTTAGATAATGTAATTCCTATTGGAGTTATATTATAGAAGGTTTTACTGTGAGGTTGATATGCCAATGAGAGGGACCACACAGAATGGATTCTCTGTCTCTCAGTCTATACATTTTTTTTCTGTCAATCTCTATCTCTCTATTTGTTAACCTGTCTCTCTAGCTGTTTCTCTGTCTTCCTCTCTCTTCCTGCTGCTTGTATTTCAGTATGAAAACCTCTCAGTTCTGCTGAAGGACTACAACAAGGTAACTGCTTGATGACTTGACATCCTGAATGGTCTCTGTAAAAATATAAGGAATGTCCCAATTAAATGGTTTTTATTCAATGAGTTGCCTTGGTCAGGGAGCATTTTTCAAGTAAGTAAGTCCCTGACTGAGGATATATCTGTGCATTTAAGAAATAATTATGGACTCAGTGATAATGTGAAACTCACATTTCAAGGAGAAGTAAATTTAATTATGACCACTTGAAAGAAATATGTGACACTTTTCCTGAACTAAGAGTCTTGGACACAGGAATGGTCTTCTCTCTGTTGTGTGCTTTCAGCTGAACAAATTGAGGCATGTAGGGCTCATCACCCTTTCTCTCAAGCAGACTGTCCACTTGGCCCTTTTGATAACTCGCTCCTGAAATCTTACTGGCTTTCATCCATTTCTTGATATCATTGTCCATCTGAGACAATCAGCATGTGAGAGAATCTTGAGGTTTCCATGAAGATGAGTAAACAAATTTTCCTTAGTGTCCAGTACCTCTGATACTGTGCATATGTAACTTTTTCTTGTAAAACCCAATAAGCCTTTATCTCATCACTTTATCCAGATTCCACACCTTTATTCCTGCTTACCTCTCTGACAATTTCTGGTAGAAAATGGTACTTTACTGTTTATTGTATTGGATATATTCCTAAGTAGGGAAGCTTCACAGTGATGTGGGATTAACAGGAATTTACCAAATGATAAGGTGCTCTTCTACTGTGATCTTGGATCTGAAATTTCTGAGGTTGTAACTTTGAAATGAGCAGATACTGGCATACTCACTAAATGTACATTTACATTCTTATTAATATAATAGGCAGGATGGGCCTGCAGTTCCCTGCAATATTAAGTCTTTAGAGCAGGGAAATCAGATAATTCCTGGAACTGGTTTGGCTCAAACAGGGAAAGATGTGTGAGTTTAAATGGAGAACTTAGGAGCAATAAAGGATTTGACAGCTGGTGATGTTACACACTTTGTTTGCCAACCCTCTATGAGCACAGTTGCCTAGGCTGACCTGGCTGGATTGGCAGCTGTGTCCTATTCAGTGGTCAGTGAGCAATTCTCATCGTCTTGGTTTGCAGTTCTAACTAGGCCTTCAGTACGGAGATATATGTCCATGTTATATGCCTAGGACACAAGAGCAGAAGTTTCTCCTGTAGTGGTCCTCCAGGCAAACCCCCCAAATGTAGTGTTATTGCTTGTTCAGAGGTGCCACCTGAACTCATGAGGTCTGAGGTAGCTGGGAAACCACTAGTTAAAGGCAAGGATTCTCTGCTAAATAATGAGTTTCTAGACAGTAGGCCTTACAAAGTCAAAATCTGCCCTCTTTAATGGAATCTGTTTTCCAGGTAAAATTCAGTGTAAAAATTGTCAACATATCATTTTTTTATTATGTGGGAAATTCATATACTATACATTGCCCTCCTGGTCAATTGCTCCCAGTTTCAAATTCCTACCCATGTGTCACACAATTTTTTTGTCTTTAAAATACATCAGTTGAAGGATGTGTTGTTCATATATTCATTGGAACATGATTAGAGTCTCAGGGCCAAGTCACTTAAAGAAAACTGAGTTCATCTTTGCTGCACACTGTACTACCCCCAAGAGAAAGCCATCAGTCCTGAAGGGCTTTATAATTCATCACCTTGATCACAGTTTTCCTTATATAATTATTTATTACATATTGTTCAATTTGTATCTCCTCTTCTGCCTCTCCCCCTTTCCTTGCAGTCCCACCGACCCTACTTCTTCTACCTTTATGACCTTTCTCTAGTTCCCAGATAGGAAAGGTCCGCTTCCTTCTGTCTGAACCTAGCTTATCAGTTCTCATCAAGGCTGGCTGCCTCACTTTCCTTTGGGGTCTGATTCTCAGGGCATTGTTCTCCTTGTGTCTTCAAGTCCTTCTGCTTATGACACTCTTCCTGCCTCCTCTCTTGTAGGCTTCCCAGAGCTCTGATGTGAGGGAGAATTTCATAGGAAAATCCCATTTATACCTGGGTGTTTTAAGGTCTCTCTGTGGATAATTTTGGACTGTGGGTCTCTGTATGCAATCACATTAGATGCAGAAGGAAGCATCTCTGTGGATCCAAGAACATGACAATGATCAATCAGTGGAGGGCAGAGAGCAGCATATGTTTATAACAACAGCCTGGGTTGTTTGAAATTTTCCATAGGAAGAACTGGCTCAACAGCTTAATTCACTGCCACCCAATCCCCCGAGTAGAAGACTAGTTTGGTCACAATTACATGGCCTTTTGGAACTTTATCCCCCACTATAAGGAGATGTCCTAATAAACAAATACATGCTTTATTTATATCTCTACATTTATTTACTTCACTGGGGATGGTTTTTCCTTCTTCCATCCATTTTCTTAAAATATCATGATATCATTTTCTTGGCTGCAAAATGCTCCATTATGGAAATATTACACATTTTCCCCAAAGGAGAGGATCAGTACTATTCTTTTGAACTTGGAAGTTGCAGGGACTTTATTCATTGTATTGAATGACAAACTCTCTAGATAACTATATTCTTTTAGGCTAGAGTCCCTCCATCTTCTTCCACTTCCTGGTGATTTGAATTGCAATTTCACCTTGAAGCTCATCTATTTACATGATGAGTCCCCGGTGAGGAAATGTCTGGGAAGGGTTAAGTAGGTATGGCCTTGTTAGAAAATATAATTCCTATTGGAGTTATATTGTAGGAGTATGTCCTTTGAGATTGATATGCCAATGAAAATGACCAGACAGAATGGGTCTCTGTCTCTTTTTCTCTGTCCGTTTATTTCTTTGTTTCCATAGGTCTAGGTCTCCCTATTTCTGAATCTTTCTCTCATGTTCTTTCTCTCTCTGTCTCACTCAGTCTTCCTCTCTCTGCCTGCTGCTTGTAGTTCAGTATGAATAGCTCTCAGTTCTGCTGAAGGACAACAAATTGAATGCTTGGTGATATGACATCCAGGATAGTCTGTGTAAAAATATAAGCAACATCCCAAATAAATGATTTTTGTTCAAACTTTGATATGCAAATGAGGTTGATATGCAAATGAAAGTGACCATACAGAATGGAGTCTCTGTCACTTTGTATCTTTATTTCTGTCAGTTTTGGTCTTAATATTTCTGAATCTGTTTCTCTATCTCTTTCTGTCTCTCTTTCTTTCTGTCTCTGTCTCTGTCTCTGTCTCTGTCTCTGTCTCTCTCTCTCTCTCTCTCTCACTCTGAGTATCTGCCACTTCTTGTTAAGTATGAAATGCTCTCAGTTCTGCTGAAGAAATACAACAAGATGACTGCTTGTTGATATGACATCCTGGATGGTCTCTGTAAAAATATAAGCAAGGTCCCATTTAATTGCTTTTTGTTTACAAATTTGCCTTGGTCTGGGAGCACTTTTCAGTAAGTAATTCACTGACTGGGGACATATCTGTGCATTTATCAAATAATAACAGAATCTGTCATAATGTGACACTCATATATCAACGATTGTTGATTTTCTTAAAGACCACTTGAAATAAATATGTGACACTTGTCCTGAACTTATAGTCTTGGACACAGGAACTGTCATTTCTGGGTTGTGTGCTTTCTGCTGCTCAGACGGAGGCAAGTAGGGCTGTCAAGCTTTTCTCTCCAGCAGACTGTCCACTTGGCCCTTTCAATAAGTGCCTCTGGAAACTCTTACTGGCTTTCGCCTGTTTCATGACATCATTCTCCCTCTCAGACAATCAGCACCTAACCATTGTGATATCATAATAGCATCGTGATATCATCACAGCATTGGATGTCCTACTATCATTGTATAGTCTTACTGTTGTGAAGTCATAATAGCTTTTTTGTTTGAAATTTACATTGTGATGTCATAATACAATCATGTCGAAATACTATTTCGAAGTCATAATAGCTTTGTGATGTCATAATAACATTGTGATATCATAATACCACTGTGAGTCATAATATTGTAATGTCATAATAGGATTGTGATGTCATAATAGTATTGTGATTTCCAATCATTGTGATGTTGTAATAGCATTGAGATATCATAATAGTATTGTGATATCACAAGAGCATTGTAATATCATAAGAGTAGTGAGATGTCTTAATATGATTGGAAAGTCATACTGTTGCCAAGTCATAATAGCATTGTAATATCATAAATACATTGTGATATCATAAAACATTCATGTCATAAGAGCATTGTGATGTCATCAAGCATTGTGATGTCATAGTAAAAAATGTGATATCATAAAAGCCATAATAACATTGTGATATCTTAAAACCACTGAGCTGTCATGATATTGGGATGTCATAATAGTATTATGATGTCATAATACCTTTGTGATGTTGAAATAGTATTTTGATTTCTTATCATTGTAAAGTCATAATAGCATTGAGATATCAAAATAGCATTGTAAAGCCCTAATAGCATTGTGATGTCATAACACCATTGCTATGTCATATTATATCATAATAGCATTGTGATTTTATAAGAGGTTATTGATTTCATAATAGCATTGTGATATCATAATAGAATTGTGATGTCATAATATCATTGTGATTGTCAAATTTCCTTTGTGATGTCATAAAAATCATGTTGTAATAGCATTTTATTATCAGAATAGCATTGGGATGTCATGACGAATTTTGATGTCAGAATGCCATTGTGAAAGCATAACCTCATTGTGATGTTATCAGAACATTGTTATGCCATAATACCATTGTGACATCATCATAGCATTGTGAAGTAATAGTGTAGTGAAGTCATAATAGAATTTTGATGTCAAAATTCTGTTGTGATGTCATAGCACTATCTTGTTGTACTACCACTGTATTAATAGCATGGTGATATCATAATACCATTGTGATGTCATATCATTCTGATGTCATAAAAGCATTTAGATGTCATACCATTGTGATGTCATACTACCTTTTTGACATCACAATACCATTGGGATGTCATGCCATTTTTGAAGTTATCATAGCATTGTGATACCCTAATAATATTGTGATGTCATAACAACATTGTGATTTCTTAATACCATTCTGAGGTTATAATAGCATTGTGATATCATAATAGCATTAAGATTTCATACCATTGAAATGTCAGAATACAACTGTGATATCATAATACATTTTTGAAGTCATAATAGCTTCGTGATGTCATAATACCATTGTGATGTGATAACACATTTCTGATTTCATCATAGCATTGTGATGTCATAATAGCATTGTGATACCATAATACCCATTGTGATGTCATCATAGAAACATGATGTCATATCATTTTGATGTCATAATATAATTGTGATGTGAAAGTATTCTTTTAGCCTAGAAGTCCCTCATTCTTAGCTTACTTCATGGTGATTTGAATTGCAATGTCCCATTGAAGCTCTTTATTTACATGTGGAGTCCAAAGTGAGGAAATGTCTGAGAGGGGTTAGGAGTTATGGCCGTGTTAGATAATATAATTCCTATTGGAGTTATATTACATAAGGGTGTGCTTTGAAGTTGATATGCCAATGACAATGATCAGACATAACTGAATCTCTATCTCTAGGTCTCTGTCACTTATGTCATAGTTTTTGTTGGTCTCAGTCTCTCTGTTTATGAATGTGTCTCTCTATCTCTTTCTCTCTCCATCTCTGTCTCTCTGTCTGCCAATTGTGGTTCCCTATGAAAAGCTCTCAGTTCTCCTGAAGGAGTGCAGCAAGATGACTGCTTGCTGATGTGACATCCTGGATGGTATTTGTAAAAATATAAGTACAGTCCGAATTAAACACTTTTTGCTCAAAGATTTGCCTTCATGAGGGAACATCTTAACACAAGTAATTCACTGACTGAGGACATATCTGTGAATTTAACAAATAATAATTGAATCTGTCATAATGTGAAACTCACATTTCAAGGAGTAGTAACTTTATTAAAAACCACCTGAAAGAATTCTGTGACAAATCAACTGAACTAAAAGTCTTGGACATAGGAACTGTCATCTCTGGCCTATGTGTTTTCAACTGCCCAGAATGAGGCATGTAGGGCTGCTAAGCCTTTCTCTCATATAGGCTGTCCACTTGGCCCTTTTAATAACTGGCTCCTGAAACTCTTACTGTCTTTCACCTGCTTCATGACATCATTCTGCCTTTCAGCCATTCAGCACCTGAGATAATCTCAACATTTCCATGGAGGTAAGTAAACAAACTTTCCTCAGTGTCCAGTGTCTCTGATTCTGTGCACACGTGACATTTCTTGTGAAACCCAACAAGCCTTTATCTCATCCCTTTATCCAGATCCCACACATTTATTCCTGTTTACCTCTGTGACAATGTCAGGTAGGAATTGAAATTTTCTTGTTTATTTAACTGGACATCTTCCTAAGTAGGGCAGCTTCAAAGTGATGTAGGATTAAGAGGAATATACTGAAAGACAAGGCGGTCTTCTACTGTGGAGGATTGATTTCAAATTGATTTGAAATTTCCTAGGTTGTGTCTTTGAACTGAGTAGTTACTGGCATATTCACTAAATATACCTTCATATTTTTATTGATATAATAGGCTGGCAGGGTTTAGGGTTTCCTGGGGTATTGTGTCTTTAAGAGCAGGGAAAAGAGAAGGAAACCAGGCAATTACTGGGATTGGTTTGAGTGAAACAGAGAAATGACGATGAGTATAATAGGAGAACCTTAGGGGCAATGAACTTTGACAGCTGGTATTGTTCCACGTTAGTTTGGCAAACCTCTATGGGCAGGGTTGCCTGGGCTGACTTGGCTAGAACAGTAGCTGTGTCCTACTCAGTGGTCATTGAGGAACAAATTCTGATCCTGTGGTTGAAATTTCAAATTGTGCCTTCAAGACAGAGAAATGTGACCTTTATATATGCCTAGTATACAAGAGCTGCTGTTTTTCCTGCTGTGGTCCTCCAGGCAAAACCTGTAAAAGTATTCTTAGTGCCAGGACGCTAATTCAGAGGTGCCTCCTGAGCTCATGGGGTCTGAGGTAACTGGATAAACACTAGTTCAAGGCTAGGATTCTCTGCTATATAATGTGTTCCTGGAAAGGATGCCTTACAAAGTCAAACTCTGCCTTCCTTTAGTATAATGTTTCTCCATGTCAAAATTCATCATAAAAGTTTTCAACATATTATTTTATTTCTTATGTTGAAATTTGATATAATATACTTTACACTTCTTTTCCATTGCTCTCATTTTCAAATTCCTACCCATGTGTCACACTATTTTTTTCTTTAAAATACATCAATTCAAGTATGTAAAGTTCATATACACATTGGAACATGATTTGAGTCTCAGTGCAAAATCCCATAAAGAAAACTGAGTTTATCCTTGGACACCCTGGCACCACCCACAAGAAGAATCCATTAGTCCTGAAGAACTCTGTATTTCATCGCCTTGAAAACAGTTTTTCTTATGTATTTATTTATTATGAGTTGTTCACTTTGAATCCCCTCTGCTGCTCCCTCCCCTTCCCCTTCCATTCCTAAGCACCTTCCCTCTTCTACCTCTATGCTCTTTTCTCTAGTTCCCTGATAGGGGAGGTCCTCCTCTTCCTTCAGTCTGATCATAGCTTATCAGGACTCATCAAGGCTGGCTGTATCATCTTCCTCTGTAGCCTGGTTCTCATGGCATTGTTCTCCTTGTGCCCTCAATTCCCTCTACTTATGACCCTTCCTGCCTCCTATTCTTAGCCCTTTTAATAACTGGCTCCTGAATCTCTTACTGGTGTTCTCCTATTTCGTGACATCATTCTGCCTCTCAGCCAATCAGTACCTGAGAGAATCTTGTGGTTTCCAGGGAGATGAGTAAGCAATCTTTGCTCAGGGTCCAGTATCTCTTATCCTGCACACACATGACTTTTTCTTGTGAAACGCAACAAGCCTTTATCTCATCCCTTCATCCAGATACCATACCTTTATTCCAGTTTACCTCTGTCACAATGTCAGGTAGGAAATGAAAATTTAATGTTTATTTAATTGGACAGCTTCCTACATAGGAAAGCTTCAAAGTGATATGGGATTAAGGAGAATGTACCCAATGACAAAGTGATCTCCTACTGTGGCCTTGGATCTGAAATTTCCTAGATTTTAACTTTGAACTGAGTGGCTACCTGTGTAATCACTAAATATACCTTCACATTCTTATTGATATAATAAGCTGGCAGTTTTTAGGGTGGCCTGGGGTATTATAAAAGAGAAGGAAACTACACAATTCCTGGGACTGGTTTGGCAGAAACAGAGAAAGATTGGTGTATGTAATAGGAGAACTGAGGGGCAACAAAGTATTTGAAAGCTGATTCTGTACCACACTGATATTGCCAAACCTCTATGAGCAGGGTTGCCTTGGCTGACTTGGCTGGATTTGCAGCTCTGTCTTATTCAGGGTAAGTCATGAATTCTCCTGGTCTTAGGGTTTACAGTTAAAACTGAGCTTTAAGGACAGAGAAGTGGGTCCATGTCATATGCCTACGACACCAGAGCAACTGTGTTTTCTGCTGTGATCCTCCAGACAAACCCTCTAAATGTAGTGTTAGTTCAAGGAATGTTTGTTCAGATGTGCCACCTGAGCTCATTTTGTCTCAGATAGCTGGGTAAACACTAGTTCATGGTGAGAATTCTCTGCTACATAATGAGATCCTGGAAAGCATGCCCTTAAAGTCAAACTCTGTCTTCATTTAGCAGAATCTTTCCTTCATATTAAATGTCATTGTAAAATTTGTTAACACTTAATTTTTCTTATTTACATATTTCATATAATACAGATTACACTCCTTTTCCATTGCTCCCAGGTTCAAATTCCTACCTATGTGTCACACATTTTTTTTTTCTGTAAAATATATCAATTGTAGTATGTGTTGTTCATATACTCATTAAAACATAATCAGAATCTCAGTGACAAGTTACTTAAAGAAAATTGAGTTCATCCTTGTCACACCTGGGTAACACCCACAAGAAAACCATCAGTCCTAAAGAGCTCTGTACTTCATCATCTTGATCACAGTTTTCACTATTGTATTTATTTATTAAGAATTTTTTATGTTGAATCCCCTATTCTTCCTTCTCTCTCTTCTCTTTCCAGTTCCACCCACACTCCTTCTTCTACCCCAATGCCCTTTTTCTAGTTCCCTAATAGTGGATATCAGTCTCTGGCTTCTATCTGACCCTAGGTCATCTGGTCTCACAGAGGCTCTCTGTATTGTCTTCCTCCGAAGTGTGATTCTCAGGGCATTGCTCTCCTTGTGTCCTCAACTCTAGTTATGACACTCTTCCTGCCTCCTTTCCTACAGGTTTCCCAGAGCTCTGACAGGAGGGAGAATTTCAAAGAGAAATCTCTTTTAGAGCAGTGTGTTTTAAGGTCTATCTGTGCATAATATTGGCCTGTGGGTCTCTGTATGTAATCACATTTGGTGCAGAAGGAAGTATCTCTGTGGATAGAAGAACATGGCACTTATCTATCATTTGAGGGCAGAGAGCAATATATTTAATTAATAACAGCCTAGTTTGCTTGAAAATTTCCATAGGATGACCTGGCCCAAGAACTCAATTCATTGCCACCCTATTCCCCTAGTGGAAGACTGGTTTGTTCATAATAAATGGCTTATTGGCACTTTATCCCCTACTATTAGGAAACATCCTAATAAGGGAATACACAGCATATTTGTCATTCTGTATTTTAGTTAATTCACCCAGGATGAATTTACTGGTTCCATCCATTTACCTGAAATATATTGATGTAATTTTCTTAACAGAATAATACTTCCTCATGGAAATATTCCACATTTTCTCCAAAGGAGATTGTGAGTCCTGTTCTTTAGAACTTGAACTTGCTAGGGCTTTAATCATTATATTGAATGACAAACTATCAGGATAACTATGTTCTTTTAGCCGAGTATTCCCCCCATCTTCTTCTACTTCCTGGTGATTTGAATTGCAATGTCCACTTGAAGCTCCATCTATTTAGATGTTGAGTCACCAGTTAGGAAATTTCAGGGAAGGGTTTGGGGGCATGGCCTTTTTAGATAATATAATTCCTGTTGCAGTTATCATATAGGAAGGTGTGCTTTCTGGTTGATATGTTAATGAGACCAGGGATGGAGATACCTCCAGATGTTCTGTTTTACAGAATTGTTTTGGAGATTCTGGGTTTTTTATTTCTCCATATGAAGCTGAGAATCTTTTTTTCAAGGTCTGTAAAGAATTGAGTTGGTATTTTAATAGGAATTGCATTGAATCTGTAGATTGCTTTTGGCAGGATGGCCATTTTCACAATGCTAAATCTACCAATCCATGAGCAAGAGAGATCTTTCCATCTTCTGAGATCTTCTTCTATTTCTTTCTTCAGGGACTTGAAGTTTTTCTCAAACAGGTCTTTCACTTGCTTGGTTACTGTCACCTCAAGGTACTTTATGTTATCAGTGGCTATTTGAAGGGTGTTGTTTCCCTAATTTCTTTCTCGGGCCCTTTTGTCGTTGGTATACAGGAGGGCTTCTGATTTTTTTTTTTAGTTGATTTTGTATCCTGCCAGTTTGCTGAAGGTGTTTATCAGCTGCAGGAGTTCTCTGGTTGAATTTTTGGGATCGCTCATATATACTATCATATCATCTTCAAATAGTGACACTTTGACCTCTTCCTTTCTGATTTCTATCCCCTTGATCTCCTTTAGTTGTCTTATTGCTTTGGCTAGGACTTCAAGTACTATGTTGAAGAGATGTGGAGACAATGGGCAGCCTTGTCTTGTCCCTGATTTCAATGGGATTGATTTAAGTTTCTCTGCATTGAGTTTGATGTTGGCTATAGGCTTGCTGTATATTGCCTTTACTATGTTTAGATATGTGCCTGCATCCCTGATATCTCCAAGACTTTAAACAAGAATGGGTGCTGGACTTTGTCAAATGCTTTTTAGGCATCTAAGGAGATGATAATGTGGTTTTTCTCCTTTAGTTTGTTTATGTGGTGGATTACATTGATGGATTTCCATATGTTGAACCACCCTTGCATTCCTGGGATGAAGCCTAATTGGTCATGGTGGATTATATAGTTGATGTGTTCTTGGATTCGTTTTGCAAGTATTTTATTGAGTATTTTTGCATCAATGTTCGTAAGAGAGATAGGTCTGAAGTTATCTTTTTTTGTTGGGTCTTTGTGTGGTTTAGGTATCAGGGTGACTGTTGCTTCATAGAATGAGTTCGGTAATGTACCTTCTGTTTATATTTTGTGGAATAGTTTGAGGAGAATTGCTGTTACCACTTCTTTGAAGGTCTGGTAGAATTCCGTGCTGAAACCATCTGGCCCAGGGCTTTTTTTGGAGGGGAGTCTGTGAATAACTGCTTCAATTTCCTTGGGGGATATAGGGCTATTCAGTCTTTCCACCGGGTCTTAACTTAATGTTGGAAGATGCAATCTATCAAGAAAATTGTGCATTTCATTTAGGTTATCAAATTTTGTTGCATATAAGCTTTTGTAGTATGAGCTAATGATTGTTGGAATTTACTCAGTGTCTGTAGTTATGTCACCCTTTTCATCTCTGATTTTGTTGATTTGGATAGATTTTCCCTGCTTTTTAGTTAGTTTGGCTAAGGGTTTGTCTATCTTGTTGATTTTCTCAAAGAACCAGCTTTTTGTTTCATTGATTCTTTGAATAGATTTATTTGTTTCTAATTGATTGATCTCAGCCATGAGTTTGATTATTTCTAGCTGTCTGCTCCTCTTGGGTGTATCTGCTTCTTCTTTTTTTTTTTTTTTTTTTCTAGGGTTTTCATTTGGGCCATTAAGTTTTTGTATGTGATGTTACGAATTTCTTCTTGCAGGCACTTAGTGCTATAAATTTTCCCCTGAGCACTGCTTTCAATGTGTCCCATAAATTTGGGTGTGTTGTGCTTTCATTTTCATTGAATTCTAGGAAGACTTTAATTTCTTTCTTTATTTCTTCCTTAACCCAGCTCTCATTGAGTAGTAAGTTGTTCAGTTTCCATGTGCGTTTGGGCTTTTTGTTATTTCTGTTGTTGTTGAGGTCCAGCTTTACTCCATGGTGGTCAGATAGAATACAAGGGATTGTTTCAATCTTTTTGTATCTGTTGAGGCTTGCTTTATGACCAACTATATGGTGTATTTTGGAGAAGGTTCCATGCGGTGCTGAAAAGAAGGTATAATCTTTTGAGTTTAGATGAAAAGATCTGTAAAGGTCTCTTAGGTACATTTGATTTGGGGTCTCTGTGTTTTGATTTCCCTATATGTTTTCTGTCTAGTTGATCTGTCCCTTGGTGAGGGTGGACTGTTTAAGTCTCCCATTATTAAGGTATTAGGATCAATGTGTGATTTAAGCTTTAATATTTTTTCATATATGAATGGAGGTACTCCCGATCACTTTCCCAGGCTGATTGGTGGAAACAAGGGTGTCAGACACTGGGAGCTCTCTCTCTCTCTCTCTGTGTCCCTCTCTCTACCTGCCACTTGTGGATCAATATGAAAACCTCTCACATCTGCTAAAGGACTTTAACGAGATTGGAGCTTGCTGAAATGACATCATGGCTGGTCTCTGTAAAAATATAAGCAAGGTCCCAATTTAATGCCCTAATGTTCAAAGAGTTGCATTTGTCAGGGAGTATTTTTCCTGTAAATATATCCATGACAGAGGACATGTTCATGCATTTAAGAAATATAATGGAATCTGTGATGATGTAAACGTTACATGTCAAGGACATGTGACTTTAGTAATGAACACTTGAAAGAAATATGTGATACTTTTCCTGAACTAAAAGTCTTGGACACATGAACTGTCATCTCTGGGTTATGTGCTTTCAGCTGCCCAGATTGAGGCATGTAGGGCTGCTGGACCTTTCTCTCAATCAGGCTGTCCACATGGCCCTTTTAATAACTGGCTCCTGAAACCCTTACTGGCTTTAACTTGTTTCATGACTTCATTTCCCTGCTCAGCCATTCAACACCTGAGAGAATCTTGAGGTTTCCATGGAAATGAGTAAACAAACTTTCCTCAGTGTCCAGTATCTCTGCTCCTGGGCATATTTGACTTTTGTTGTGAAACCCAGAAGCCTTTATATCATCCCTTTTTTCAAATCCTACATCTTCACTTGTGTTTACCTCTACAACAATGTCAAGTAGGAAATGAAAATTTATTGTTTATTTTATTGAACAGTTTCTTATGTATGGAAGCTTCAAAATGATGTGGGATTAAGGGGAATGTACTGAATGACTAGGTGGTCTCCCAATGTGGTCTTGGTTCTGAAATTTCCTAGGTTGTGCCTAAGAATTGAGCAGTTGCTCACATACTCACTAAATGTACCTTCACATTTTTATTAATATAACTGAGAAACCAGTCCTGTTGTTACTTTGGGTATTGAGTCTTTAAGAACAGGAAAAAGTGAAGCAAACCTGACAATTCCTAGAAATGGTTTGGCTTAAACAGAGAATGATAGGTTAGTGTAAAAGGAGAATTGAAGGCAAGATATTTTTTGACAGCTGGTGTTGTTAAACACTAGTGTTGCAAATCCTCTGTTAGCAGGGTTGCCTTGGCTGACCTGGCTGAATCAGCAGCTCTGTCCTAACATGGGTCACTGAAGAACCCTCTTTGTGCTGAGGTTTAAATTTAAAATGGAGCGTTCAGTACAGAGAAGTGGATCTGTGTTACAGGCCTATGAAAAAGAAGCTGCTGTTTCCTCAAGACAAACCCTCTAAACTTAGTATTAGTGCCAGGACTGATTATTCAGAGGTGCCACCTGAGCTCATGGGGTCTGACATAGCTGGGTAATCACTAGATCATGGCTAGGATTCTCTACTACATAATTAGTTCCTGGAAAGCATGTCTTACAAAGTCAAATTCTGCTCTCCACTGGTAAAATCTATTCCTGTTAAAAGTCATTGTAAAAGTTGTCAACATATTATTTTATTTATGTGGGAATTTCATGTAACCATACATTACACTTCTTTTCCACTGTTCCCAGGTTCAAATTCCTACCCATGTGTCACACTAAATTTTTGTTCTTTAAAGTGCATCAATATATGTTTGCGATATTCACATTGGAACAATATCAGAGTCTGAGTGCTAAGTCCTTTAAAGAAAACTGAATTCATCCTTACTACACACTGGCCCCACCCCCAAGAATAAGACATCAGTACTGAAGAGCTCTATACTTCATGACTTTGATCACAGTTTTTCTTATGTATTCATTTATTATGATTTGGTCAATTTCTATGCACTCTGCTGCCCCCTCCCTCTTCTCCTTCCAGTCCCACCCACCCTCCTTCTTCTACCTCTATTCCCTTTCTCTATTTCCCTGATAGGGGAGGTTCTCCTCCCCATTCTATCTAGTTTATCAGGTCTCATCAGTGTTGGATGCATCGTCTTCCTCTGCAGCCTGATTCTCTGGGCATTGTTCTGCTTGTGTACTCAATTCCCTCTACTTAGGACACTCTTCCTGCCTCCTTTCCTGCAGGCTTCCCAGAGTTCTGAGGGGAGGGTAAGAATTTCATAGGGAAATCCCATTCAAAGCTGGGTGTTTTATGGTCTCTCTCAGCATAAGATTGGACTGTGGTTCTCTGTATACATTTCATTTAATGGAGAAGGAAGGATCTCTGGATACAAGAACATGGCATTGATCTATCAGTTGAGGGTAGAGAGCATCACATTTTAATAACAAGAGCCTTTGTTGCTTTGAAATTTCTCTAGTATACCCTAGCCCCACAAAATTTTTCACTTTCACCCATTCCCCTTGGGGAAGACTGATTTGGTCACAATTAAGGGCCTATTGGAACTTTATCCCTCACTATTAGGAGACCTCCTAATTAGTGAATACACACCATATTTCTATTTCTACATTTTAGTCACTTCACCCAGGATTATATTTCCTGGTTTCTTCCATTTGCCTGAAAGTATCAGGATGTCTTTTTCTTAGCTGTATAATACTCCATTATGAAAATATTCCATATTTTCTCCAAAGGAAACTGTCAGTCCTCTTCTTTAGACCTAGAAAGGGTCTGGAACGTTCATCGTTGTATTATATGATAAATTATCAGAATAACTATGTTCATTTAACTTAGAAGTCCCGCTATCTTCTTCCACTTCCTGGTGATTTGAATTGCAAAGTCCCCTCAAATCTCATCTATTTACATATTTACTCCCCAGTGAGGGAATGCCTGTGAAGGTTTTAGGTGGCATAGCCTTGTTAGATAATATAATTCCTATTGGAGTTATAATATGGCAGGTGGACCCTTTTATGTTGGTACAATGTTTTTTTGAAATGTATACACCTTACCCTTGTTCACTCAAAAGCTGATTTCTCCCTCACAACACTAGCCTCTGGGTTCTGTCTGGATATTGCAATGTGATAACAGGCCAAAATAAAACACCTAGCCACAATGTTGTGCAAAGGGAGGAGCCAGTGGGAGAAAAAGGTGAGAGAATTTGGAGAGAGAGCTGCTGGACAGATCTTGGAACTACATGGAGATGGACTGGACCTAATATTTTACAAAAAGCAAGTAAAATTGAAATGTTAGGGAACTATGAGGGCTTGGAGGTTTAGGAAGGAGTAACTATTGCCCAGAATTGCATTTTAGGTTAACTAAATAAACCCAGTGTCTATGTAGTGATTTGGTTATACAGCTGTTTAGGACTAACAGCAGTTTTACCAGAAGATAAATCATCAATAGTAAATATTAATAGTCACTTACAACAAATGGCACCAAACTAATCTAAGTATCCAAACCCTTTAAATCATGCTTTCTCATAATGTGGTGGAGGTAATAAGCTCTCAGTAAAAAAAAAACAAAAAACAAAAAAAATAACAAAAACTTAAAACCTAAAAAATCCCAGGTAAATTACATTACTGTATATTTTTAAGAGAGACTCTTAAACATGCCCAGGAGCAAAAGACAGCCTCCTGTGAGCAGACCTGAGACTTGACAAAACTGGCTGGTGCAACAGTTTATCTGAGGATAAACAAGCATGGCTCCTTTATACTGTGGCTGGTTCATCTGTCTCAGATCCACAGCCATGGCAGGAAAGAAAGAAAGTGGAGGCAGATAGACCTCTAGACAGAGTTTGGCCTAAATTGCATGTAAAATAAAAAAAATTGCCATGGCAGAAGGTGTTTTAATCCCTTTTGGCTTCATTTTGGCTGTCATAGTCATGGATCTGGTTGCAATATGTTTAATGATGTTGGTTTTTCTCCATACCTTCTCCAAGAAAGTTGAAGGAGAAAATGGGGGGGAGGGAAAACCCCAAAGATTGGAATACTAAGTTACAGTGAAGAAATTGGGCACTCTTCTGAATAATTAGATTAATAACGGCTAAAATTGAAGGCTTTCTGGATGTAAGATACTTGTTAGCTCATTTTGGTAATGGTCCACCAATTCACTAAAACATCAATAAAAATAACCAACTGGGATTTGTTTGTTGTAGCATAAAGTGGCACAACTGACTCCAACCTTAAATTTTTCTTGTCTTTTTGTTTGATTTTTCTTTTAAGGGCTTTGAGTTACAGTGATACTGATTTGAATATATATATGAACAAGTTGGTAAAGGCACATGTCTTTATTGCCAAACAGATCTCTGAGTTCAGGATCAAACTTGTTTACATAATAATAGCCAGAATGGCAACTCCTGCTGTTTAGCCATTTGAAGAGATACTCTTAGATTCAAAATGACAAAATTTTCCTAAGGTTACCATGTGAATTCTTTTTTCTTATTAATAGATATTATGTCTTTATGGATCTAAAGTTGGGATTCACATCATTTTTAGGTTTATGTAAAGAGAGATAATTTCACACTCCTCTGGAAACTGCCTTATCCTTTTTCTTAAATGTAGTAATAACTTTTATTCTATTTCTTCACTTATTTCCAAACAAGCATGTTTCTCACTGTGTGTGAATCTCATAAATATTAAATTCAAAGCTAATAAGTATAAAAATATATTCAACACATGTGTCTTAAGCCAAAGAGTTCTTTTTTTATTATTGTTTTACATCAAGTGTGTGGTAAAAGATTTTTTAATTTTTTTTATTAATTACACTTTATTCATTTTGTATCCCCCATAAGCCCCTCCCTCTTCCCCTTCCAATCCCACCCTCCTTCCCCTTTCTGAATGCATGCCACTCCTCAAGCCCACTGATAAGGGAGCTTCTCCTCTACTTTCTGATCTTAGTCTATCAGTTCTCATCAAAAGTGGCTGCATTGTCCTCTACTGGGCCTGGTAAAGCTGCTCAACCCTCAGGGGGAGGTGATCAAAGAGCAGGCTAATCAGATTATATCAGAAGAAGTCCCTCTTCCCATTTCTAGATAACCCACTGGGACACTGAACTGCCATGGGCTACATCTGTGCAGGGGTCCTAGGTTATCTCCATGAATAGTCCTTGGTTGGAATATGAGTCTCTGGGAAGTTCCCTGTGTTCAAATTTTCTTGTTCTGTTGCTCTCCCTGTAGAGAACCTGTTGGCTCCAGCTCTATCCTTTTAAACATGAGATATTTTCATGGGGGAAAATGTTGGTCATGCCTATATAAAAAAAAGACACAAGAGGCTTAAAGATGACCAAGTACTTGCCAACCTAGTTTAGTTTTAAAAACTCAAAAATTATATTTATATGTTTTAAAAGTAAAACTGTCCATCCCATTTCAAAAAGAGGGCAAGCCAAAAAGTAGCCCAAACCAAGGTAAAAATCCAGGTACAAGATGCCAAGGATATACTTAATGCTAATGGTAAGTGTGTTTATATGCTAAGGCCAAGAAAGTTTATATAAAGTTCAGCTATAAAGGCATAAATGTCCAGTCTCTAGAAAAATGAACAAGCCAAAAAGTAGCCACTATCAATGTAAAGTCCAGGTACAAGATGCCTAGGATATGCTTAAATGCTAAAGGTAAGAGGGAATTAAAATTAATTTTGGCTCTAAAGGCATAACTGCCCATTCTAAATAAACAAGGGGATAGGACAAATAGCTACAACATATATAAAAATATAGGACCTCAAATAAGGTACAAGACACCTATGGTATGCTTATATTCTGAATTAAAAGAGGAGTTTATATAAAGTTTACTTTAACAGGCGTTTTTCTATTGCTCAAGGCAACCAGCTTGCCTCTCTAATGGGAGACTTCTCTAAAAAAAATAGGTAGCCACTTGGCCTAATACAACAGGCATGGAAGAGCCCAAAAAGATATTTTGATCTATCCAAACTTTTTTTTTTGTTTTCAACATGATAATGATTGTATATTAAATAAAAATGGTAAATTATATTGGAAATTCTTTTACATAGGAACAACTCTAAAACTGACTGAGACATAAAAATGTGTCTCCAGACAAAACTTCAACAAATATACTCAAAATATATTATGCTAACCTTTTATTGATAAAGATTAAATTGGCTTAAAATTTACTTTCATCCAGCACATACCTTACATTCATAATTTTAGAACTCTAAAATGCTTGTGAGAAATTATATGTTTGCAGAACAAAAGAACTGGACACCAGAGATGCTGGATCACACCTGATGGAATCATTCTTCAGCATGCTGAGACATGGTCACATCTGTTCCAGCATCTTTCATGTTCCAGCATTCTGCTTGTTCCTGCCTCAACTGCTTCAATTGCTGTTTCTCATCAAAGCCTACTCCCAAAAGAATTTTGAAGAAAGCTACTAATATTAATAGGTCCAGCATTGTAGACTGTTCCAAAGAGGACTTTTATTAAGCCTAAAATTTCTCAATATTCAAACACTAAACCACAAATGTTATTGCTTGCTTAATTAACCATTTTTCCCAATTTTATTTGGGACCCCTACAGGATTTCTACATGCCCAAAATGTCAGCTATGAAATTTTATTGTCATTGGGAGTTGTTTATTATAATGGTCTTTTTCAAAGTGAAACAAGGAATATACAGGGATACTTTATAGGAATAGAAAAAAGGTAACTTTTGAATCTACTCAATTTAGGATTTTGTTTGTTATTCTCAAATAAGGTTATTTTTAACTAATTGGTAAAGGATTTTGTGTATTGATCAAAACAAGTCTATTTTTGATACATTGTTATAAGCTTCAGTATATTGATAGAAGTCAAGGTTACTTCCAATACTTTTAAACTGCTATTAAAGACTGTTTAGGGTATTAGGTACTGCATGTTAATTGGGAGTTATTGTCATCTCAGACACTACTCTACTTTATCACAGGGGTATACATCCTAGGTTTAACAGAGATAGATGATTTTGTAGACAGATCAATTACATAAAGATAGGTAGTCTTCAAAAACTTCAGAGACGTACAGAATATGGCATTAAAAAGTGCCTTTATTATTTTAGAGATTCTTTCATGATGAGACAAGTCATTTTCTGGCAGCACCGTGCCTCCCTGAAAGAAGATAATGAGCATCAAAGAACCTACATATGGAGATGGCTACAAAAGTGGCAAACAAGCCATTCCAGTACAGAAATTACCCTTGCTTCACAACAACAAATTCTGCTAAAAATGGGCAGGCTTAAATGCAGGACAGGTCGACTGCCAAACTGCCAAAACAGGGTAAGCAAATCCTAAATTGTTCCTGCTTCACATATATGTCTGTCAAATATTCTGAGCCAGACGGCTGAAGATGATACTCCGATGTTATAAAGAGTTATGGGTGACTGTTCAGGCACCAAACCATCTCTGTCAATTTTTATTTTTTGGAAGCTGCTAATATGCACTTCCTACTTATTCTAATAACTAATTTTATTTCCTTCTCAAGTCTCTGATGGGGTTGAAGACCAAATAGTTATAGTGCCACAATTAAGCTTGAGTTGTTTAGAAGTTAAGAAATCCTTTTATATAGGTAATACCAGTAAGGATAAAAATTAATTTGAGTATAGAACTTTGAACTTAACAAGATAGATAGGAGAATCAGATAACTTTCTCCTAAGTTGCTAAATACACATGGACTAGACTTTGTGCATGTAGATTTTACCAAATATTTTTCATAATTTCATAACTATTATTGTATTGATAGAAAAGGAGACTTTTATTGGACTTAAAGGGGGAAATGTTGGTATAGTGTTCTTTTGAAATGTATACACCTTACCCTTTTTCATTCAAATGCTGATTTCTCACCCTCAGTGTCTGGGTTCAATCCAGATATTGCATTGTGATAAACAGGCCAAAATAAAACAATTAGCCACAATGTTGTGCAAATGGAGGAGCCAAAGGACAGGAAAGAGGGGAGGAGCCAGAGGGAAGGAAATGAGTGGGAGAAAAGGTTGAGAGAGCTGGGAGAGAGAGCTGGAGGACAGATCTTCAAACTACGTGGAGATTGACTGGACCTGATATTTCACAAAAAGCACGTATAATGGGTAAAATATAAATGTTAGGAAACTATGATGGCTTGGAGGTTCAGGAAGGAGTAACTATTGCCCAGCATTGTATTTTTGGTTAACTAAATAAACCCAGTTTCTGTGTGGTGATTTGGTTATACACCTGTTTAGAATTAATGGAAAGCTTTACTAAAGATAATTATTAGTAAATATTAATTTCAGATAAAACACTTTTCATCAAGCCTGAATGATGGGTCAGTTGGCGCCTGAACAAGTAACCTTGAAAACGAGGGGACAACATGAGAAACATTGGTCTTTGGAGCTCTGGATGCCTAAGAAAAAATGTACTTTGTGATGACCAGCCATTGTAGGGAGGAAGACAAGGTTGGCAGGCAGTGAAATCAAGGGGCAGAGACGTAGCAGGAAGATGTTAATGAGGAATTTAAAGTCAATGTTAATAAAAGAAAGGAATTGGGAGAAATATTTTTATCCCCTTTAGTTTGTAAATGAAGATTGTCCCTTGTTCCCAGTTGAAGGTACCATCAATCTGGAAACCTGGAAAAAGGACTCTCACAAGCTAAAACATTACCTGGGGAAATTAGACCAGCCAAACTAGCAGAAAACAAAGTACTTCTAAGATTATTTCAAATGTTCATAAAGGAGCTCAAACAGATTTGTGTAATTTGAGGGCAGAAAATGATTTTAGGAGCTAGATAGTGAGGATGAGATGGAGTCAGAGGAAGAAACTGCTAAGTCTCATAATTCGGACTGGTCTTCCTGGTCTCTCTGCCCCAGTGGCTTTTCCTGACACATGTGCAAGAGATTCAGGACCACTGCAGGAGTATATTACTGTTCTCTGAGAGAAGATAGATGATATTGTGGCCTAGGCATATAAAATGGACCAATTTTTCTGTCCTGGATGCATACGTTTAACTGTAAACTCGAGGACCAGGAGGGTTTCTCAATGACCACACAGTAGGACACAGCCATTGATCCAGCCAGGTCAGCCAAGGAAAGCCTGCACATGGAGGGATGGCAACACTAGTGTAGAAGAGCATCAGCTGTCAAACAGTTTATTGTCCCTCAGTTCTCCTTTTATACACTCATCACTCTTTGTTTCAGCCAAAGCTGTCCCAGGAATTGTCTGGTTTCCTTCTCTTTTTCTTGCTCTTAAAAACTCAATACCCCAAGGAATCCTAGATCCTGCCAGCCTATTATATCAATAAGAATGTGAAGGTTCATATAGTGAGTATGCCAGGAGCTCCTCAGTTCAAACCTAGGAAATTTCAGATCCCAGACCACAGTAGGAGACCACATTGTCATTTTGTACATTCCCCTTAATCCCACATCACTTTGAAGCTTCCCTAATTAGGAAGCTGCCCAGTTGAGTAAACATTAAAGTTTCAATTCCTACCTGACATTGTCACAGAGGTAAAGAGGAGTAAAGGTAAGGGATCTGGAATAAAGGATGAGATAAAAACTTTTTGGGTGTCACAACAAAGAGTCAAGTTTGCGCAGGGTCAGAGATACTGACCCTAAGGAAAGTTTTTTCACTCATCTCCATGGAAACCTTAAGATTCTCTCAGGTGCTGATTAGCTGAGAGGTAGAATGATGTGATGCAAAATGTGAAAGCCAGTAAGTGTTTCAGGAGGCCGTTATTAAAAGGGCCAAATGGATAGCCTGCTTGAGAGAAAACAGATCGGTCTAGTCCCCCATTCCAAAATCTTGGCAGCTGAAAGCACAAAACCCAGAGATGACAGGTCATGTGTCCATGACTCTTAGCTCAGGAAAAGTGTCACATATTTCTTTCAAGTGTTCATTAATAAAGTGACATTTCCTTAATATGTGACTTACACATTATCACAGATTCCATTATATTTGTTAAATGTGCAGTTATGTCCTCAGTCAGTGAATTAATTACTGTGAAAATTCTCCCTGAAAAAAAAAAAGCCTCTAATTGGCACCTTGCATATATTTTTACATAAACCATGCATGCTATTACATCAGAAAGCAGTCATCTTTTTATAGTTTTGTAACAGAATTGAGAGCTTTTCATACTGAAGCAAAAGTGGCAGGCAGAGAGAGGAAGTCAAAGAGAGACAGAGGTAGAGAGACAGATTGAGAAACAGAGACTCTGAAACAGACAGAAACAAAGATATAAAGTGACAAAGACCAAGAGACAGAGACTCCATTCTGTCTGTTCACTTTAATTGGCACATTAACCTCAAACCACACCCTCCTATAATATAACTCCAAAAGGAATTATATTTTCTAAGTAGGTCATCCCTCCTAACACATCCCAGACATTTCCTCTGGGGACTAAACATTTAAACAGATGAGCTTGAAGAGGGCATTGCAATTCAAATCACCAGCAAGTAGAAGATGGAGAGTCTTATAGGCTGAAAGAACATAGTTATCCTCAAAGGTTGTCATTCAATGCAATGATTAAATTCCCATGAACTTCAAGGACAAAAGGTTTGACAATCTCCTTTGGGGAAAATGAGAAATATTTCTATAATGGATTATTTTTCAGCTAAGAAAATGACATCATGATATTTTCAGGCAAATGGATGGAACCAGGACAAATAATCCTGGGTGAAGTAATTAAAATGCAGAAAGACAAATATGGTATGTATTCACTTATGAGGAGGTCTCATAGCAGTGGAGGATAATGTTCCAATAGGCTATGTATTCTGAATAAGCAAGTCTTCCACTAGGGGGATTGGATAGCAGTTAAATGACTTGTTGGGTCAGGGCATTCTATGAATATTTTCAAGCAACCCAGGCCCTTCTTATTAAAATATTTTGTCTCTGCCCTAAACTCATAGATCAGTGCTATATTCTCAGATCCTCAAAGATGCTTCCTTTTTCATCAAATGGGATTGCATACAGAGAACCACAGTCTGATATTATGCAGAGAGAGGCCTAAAAACACTCAGCTCTACATGGGATTTCCTTATGAAATTCTTCCCCTCCCCTCAGAGCTCTAGAAAGGCTGCAGGAACGTTGCAGGAAGAGTGTCATATGTAGAGGGAATTGAAAACAAAGAAGAGAAAAATGCCCTGAGAATCAGGCTGCACAGGAAGATGAAACAGACAGAGTTGAGGATAACTGAAAAAGTAGGGTCAGATAGAAGGGGAGGAGGATCTCCCCTATCAGAGAACTCAAGAAAGGGCATAGGAGTAGAAGGAGGAGGCTGGTTGGGACTGGAAGGAGAAGAGGAAAGGGGGAGCAGAGGAGATACAAGTAAACACATCATAATAAATAAATAAATTTGAAAAACTGTGATTAAGGCAATAAAGTACAGAGTTCTTCTTGGGCATAGTACCAGACTGTGGCAAATAAAAACTCATTTCTTTTAAGGGACTTGGCACTGAGACACGATGATCATGTTCCAATGAGTAGATGAATAACACATACTTCAATTGAGGTAATTTAAAGAAAAAAAATTGTTTGACACGTGGGTGGGAATTTTAACCTGGGAGCAATGGAAAAGGAGTGTAATGTATATTAAATGAAATACCCAAATATTCAGTAAAAATAATATGTTGACAAATTTATACTGATTTTAACATGGCCAATAGATTTCGTAAAGGAGGGCATAGTTTGACTTTGTAAGGCATGCTTTCCAGGAACTCATAATGTAGAAGAGAATCCAACCCATGAAATAGTGGTTACCCAGCTACCTCAGACCCCAAGCTCAGGTGGCACCTGTGAACAAGCAGTCCGGGCACAAACACTACTTTTAGAGTATTTGTTTTAAGGATACAGCAGGAAACACAGCTGCTCTTGTGTAAAGGGCATATAACGTGGACTGATTTCTCTGTCCTGATGGCCTAGTTTAACTCTTAACCCCAGGACCCGGAGGATACCTGACTGAACCAAGAGTAGGACACAGCTGCAGATCCAGCCAGGTCACCTAAGGCAATGCTACTCAGAGAGGGTTGAAAACACTAGTGTAGAACAGCACCAGCTGTCACATAATATCTTGCCCCTTAGTCTTTTACTTTTCCCAGTCTTTCTCTATTTCAGCCAAAACAGTCCCAGGAATTGTCAGGTTCCTTCTCTTTTCACTGATCTTAAAGACTCAACAGCACAGGGAACCTTAGACCATACAAGCTTATTATATTAGTAAGAATGTGAAGGTACATTTAGTGAGTACATGAGTAACTGGCTAGTTCAAAGTCAGAACCTGTGAACTTTCAGAACCAATACCACAATAGGAGACCACCTTGTGATTCGGTACATTCCTCTTAATCCCACATCACTTTGAAGCTTCCCTACTTAGGAAACTGTATAATTAAATAAACAGTTTCATTTCCTACCTGACATTATCACAAAGATAAACAGGAGTAAAGGTGTGGGATATGGATAAAGGGATGAGATAAAGGCTTGTTGGGTTTCCCAAGAAAAAGTCACCTGTACACAGGATTAGAGATACTGGACACAGGAAAGTTTGCCTATGCATTTCCATGGAAACCTCAACATTCTTTCAAGGTGCTGAATAGGTAAAAGGGAGAATGATGTCATGCAAAAGGTGAAAGCCAGTAAGAGTTTCAGGAGCCAGTTATTAAAAGGGCCAAGTGGACAGCCTGCTAGAAAAAGGCTGAGCAGCCCTATGTGCCTCAATCTGGGCAGCTGATAGAATACAACTGAGAGATGATGGTTCCTGTGTCCAAGACTCTTAGTTCAGAAAAAGTGTCACATATTTCTTTCAAGTGGTCATTAATAAAGTTACGTTTCTTTGACAAGTGACTTTCACTTCATCACAGATTTCATTATTGTTTGTTAAATATACAAATATTCCCTCAGTTAGTGAATTAAGTACTATGAAAATGAACCCTGACCAAGCCTACTCTTTGAAAAAAAAAAAAACTCAAACATTTAAGTGGGAACTTGCTTATATTTTTACAGAGACCATCCCTGATGTCAAGTCCATAAGCAGTCAACTTGTTATAGTCCTTTAGCAGAACTGAGAGCTTTTCATACCAAATCATAAGTGGCAGGCAGAGATAGGGAGACAGGGAGAACAAGAGAGAGAAAGAGGTAGGTAGACAAATTCAGAAATAGTGAGACTGAGACTGACAGAAAGAGATATAAATTAACAGAGGCCAAGACATAGAGACTACCTTCTGTCTGTTTACCTTTATTCATACATCACCCTCCAAGTACAACCTCCTATAAGATAAATCCAAAAGGAATTATATATTTTTAATATTTTTAAATTTCTATTAATTACAATTTATTCATTTGTTATCTCCCCATAAACCTCTCCTTTCTCCCTTTCCCATCCCACCTTCTTTCCCCTTTCTCCTTGCATGCTTCTCCCTAAGTCCATTAATAGGGGAGGACTTTCTTTCCTTACTTCTAATGTTAGTCTATCAGATATCATCAGCAGTGGCTACATTGTCTTCTTCTGTGGCCTGGTAAGGCTACTTCCCCAATAGGGTGAGGTGAATAAAGAGCAGGTTAATCAGTTCATGTCAGAGGCAGTTCCTATTCCCATTACTATAGAACTCCTTTGGACACTGAACTGCCATGGTCCACATCAGTGCAGGGATTCTATGTTATCTCCATGCATGGTACTTGCTTAGAGTATGAGTCTCAGTAAAGACTGTTCTGCTCAGATTTTTGGTTGTGTTGCTCTCCTTGTGGAGCTCCTATCTTCTCCAGATCTTACTATTTCCCAATTCTTTCATTAGATTCCATGCACTCTGCCCAGCAGTTGGCCATAAGGCTTAGCAGTTGCTTTGATAGTCTGAAGGGCAAGCATTTCAGAAGTCCTCTGTGTCAGGCTCCTATCTTGTTCCCTGTTTTTTTCTTCTTCTGATGTCCATCTTCTTTGTCTTTTGGGATGGGGATTGAGCATTTTAGTCAGAGTCTTCCTTCTTGATTAGTTTCTTAAGCATACAGATATTAGTAGGTTTATCCTATATTATATATCTAGATGAGTGAGTATATATCATGTGTGTCTTTCTTTTTCTGGGATAGCTTACTCAGGATGATCTTTTTCAATTCCCACTATTTACCTACAAATTTCAAGATTTCCTTCTTTTTATTGCTGAATAATATTCCATTATGTAGATGTAACACTATTTATGTATCCATTCTTCAGTTTTGGAGGATGCACTAGTTGTTTCCAGGTTCTGGCTATTACAAATAAAGATGCTACAAACATGGTTGGGCAATTGTCCTTATTATGTACATCAGCCTCATTTGGATATATGCCTATGAGTAGTATAGCTGGATCTTCAGGAAGATCTATTCCTAGTTGTTTATGAAAGTGCCAGATTGATTTCCAGAGTGATTGTTCAAGTTTACATACCCACCAGCAGTGGTACAAGTTTATAGTCACACCAACAGTGGAGGAGGGTTCCCCTTCTCCACAGCCTCTCCAGCATGTGTTGTCACTTGAGTTTTTCGTCCTGGCCATTCTGATGGGTGTAAAGTGAAATCTCAGGGTCATTTTGATTTGTATTTCCCTGATGGCTAATGACATTTCTTTAAGTGTTTCTCTGCCATTTGATATTCTTCTATCAAGAATTCTTTTGGGTGGAGGAGAGCCCATATGGTGTTGCCTGGAGAGCACTGTGTCTGAGAAGTGGGACAGCACTCTCTGTGCAGCGACCAGGAGACTGAACTCTGGGCCCTAAAACTATAGCAATCATGTTTCCCAGGTCAGGGGAGGCTCCCATGTCATGAGAATTGGTCTGGTCCACTCTTGGGCTGCCCAACCAGAACCCGGAAGAGATCCCAGGTAACTAGGGCGTGGGTCTCCAGGCTGGAGCCACATGCCTGCATGTCCAGATCATTTTCCTAGGCTGATCAGTGGTCACAAGGGTGCCAGAGAATGGGAGTCCCAGTAGCAAGAAAACCCCTGGGAAAGGAGAGTTGCCAGTCTGATCACGGGTCACCCAGTATTTTTTGGTAGGTCTCCCTGACCATGGGTACCCACCACCATCACAACTGAGCTCCCACTGAGCATAGAGTGGCTGCAAGCCCAGCTCACCAGTACAGATGAGTTGCGCGCCCCAGTGCAACAGAGACTGGGAATCCCTGTCCAAAGAGTGCGGCCCCCCAGGGAAGGAAGAAACCGTGATGCTTGGGTCACCTAGGCTTTGCTTGGGAAAGTCTCGCAGAGCACAGACCACAGACCACAGACAGGTAAGTATGCCCAGCCATCACAGATCCGGGCCCAAGCAGGGAGCACAGTGTTATTAGAAACCCAGCTCCCGCAGACTAGCAGGCAGGTGCATGCTCTGCCAGCCCAGAGACCTGCTTTGTACCAACTACTCCTTACAGACAGAACTGTGTGCCCCAAGACACCAGAGTCTTGGAGTCACTGTCTAGAGAAACCCTCACAAGGAAAAATGAACAAAGCAAAGGGGACCGACTTAGGCAACCCAGTATATCCCAAGAAAAGGTCCCACAGACTGGCCCAATCCAGGGAACTGCTCTGCCCCAGATAGCCTGCTGTAACTAGGAGAGCAGTACTCTCCCACCACAAATTACCTCTTGGGTTCTGGGGCACAAAGCCCCAACCTCAGATATACAAAAGAATAGGAACCCTGAGATCAACCCCCAGATACTGCTCTAAGGGGCATCCAGTTATCCCTAACAAAACTGGCCAAACCACAGGACACACAGGTTACAGCAGCTGATCAATAAATTTACAGCAAGAAACCAAGAAGCAGGGCAGCCGTCTATAGGACTTCTCCTGGTGAGAGGAGAGTAAGGACTACAGTTACCACCCAGGTCTCTATGCCTCAGGTGAGCTGTAGCAACTCCTGAAAAACACCAGCCATCCAGTGACTATACCCAAAAAGCTGAGAAGGCTTTTTTCAGGAAAAACCATCTTCCTGCCAAAGGGATTCTCTCCACCATAAGAGTCCAGGAACAACCAGGAACTGACTTCAAACACCTAAGATAGCCCAATGGGTAGAGTACAGCATAAAAGTTCAATCAACAAAAGCCAGAGCAATATGGCATCTCCAGGACCCAGTTATCAAGGGGCAAATAGCCTTAGACACCCCAGCATAATTGAAATTCAAGAAGATGACCTAACATCTATGCTCATGAAGACAATAACAGAGGAAACAAATAAAATATGAAAAGAAATAAAGGAAGCTTCAGCCAAACAGTTTGTGGCCTTTAGAGAGGAAATGCTTAAATCACTGAATGCAATAAAAGAAATAGAGGATTGTTCAAAAAAACAGCTGAAGGAACTGATGGAAAAACATAAAAATACAGTAAGTGAGGTGAAGGAAACCAACAAAATGGCTCAATACCTGAAGATAGAATTGTAAAAATTAAAAAAAAAAGCACACACACAAATGGAAGAAATTGTGGAGAGAAAGAAAGTAGGGAACAAAGCAGGAACTACAGATGTTAGCATAAACAATAGGCTACAAGAAATGGAAGAAAGAATCTCAAGTATGGAAAGATACAATGGATGAAATAGATGTATCTGTCAATGAAATTGTTAAATCTAAAAAATTCCTGACTCAGACCATGCAAGAAATTCAAGACAACATAAAAAGACAAAACCTAAGAATAATACGAATAGAGAAAAAAGAAGATTCCCTGCACCAAGGCCCAGAAAATATCTTCAATAAAATCATTGAAAAAAATTTCCCCAACTTAAAGGAGAGGCCAGTGAGAATACAAGAGGACTACAGAACACCCAATAAATTAGACCAGAAAAGAAAAACGCCCCAACACATAATAGATAAAACCGTAAGTATACAGAACAAAGAAAAAATGCTATAAGCTGCAAGAGAAAAAGGCCAAGTAACATATAATGGCAAACCCATTAGAATCACACCTGACTTTTCAACAGAGACTATGAAAGCCAGAAGGCCTGGACAGATATCATGCACTTCCTAAGAGAACACAGATGTCAGCCCAGTATACTATGCCCAGCAAAATCTCAGTCCTCAGAAACAGAGAAAACAAGATATTCAACGACAAAAACAAATTTCAAGAATACATACAAACAAATCCAGCATTACGGAAGACACTGGAAGGGAAAATACAACCCAAGAAAGCTAGCTACATTCAAGAAAACACAGGAAATAAATAACCCCACTACAGTAAAACATAAAGCAACCAAGCACACAACCATATGATCACAGCCAACATCAAATTCAAAGGATCTAACAGCCACTGGTCATCAATCTCTCTCAACATCAATGGAATTAATTCTCCAATAAAAAGACACAGACTAACAGAATGGATGTGTAAACAAAACCTAGCAATCTGTTGTACACAAGAAACACACCTAAGTCACAAAGATAGACATTACCTGAGAATAAAGGGATGGTATATGGCTTTCCAATCAAATGGCTGCAAGAAGCAAGCAGGAGTAGCCATTCTTATACCTGATAAAATAGACTTTCAACCAAAATTAATCAAAAGAGGTGAGGAAGGACACTTCATATGCTCATCAAGAGAAAATTCCCCCAAGAAGACATCACAATCCTGAACATCTATGCCCCAAATACAAGGGCACCCACATTTGTGAAAGAAACATTCATAAAACTTAAACCACAAATAGATCCCCACACACTAATAGTGGGAGACTTCAACACCCCACTCACAACAAAATAAAGGTCAACAAAAGAGAAATTAAACAAAGAGACAATATCTCTAACAGTGGTCATGAATCAAATGGACCTAACAGATATTTACAGAACCCTACACCCAAACACACAAGAATTTACCTTCTTCTCAGGACCTCATAGAACCTTCTCCAAAATAGACCACATAGTTGATCACAAAGCAAGATTCTACAGAAGCAAGAAGAATGAAATAATCCCTTGTATCCTGTCTGATCATCATGGAATAAACCTGGACCTCAATAACAACATAAATAGTAAAAAGCCTACACATATATGGAAACTGAACTACTTGCTACTAAATGAGAGCTGGGTCAGGGAAGAAATAAAGAAAGAAATTAATGTCTTCCTAGAACTCAATGAAAATGAAGACACAACATACTCAAACTTGTGGGACACAATGAAGGCAGTGTTAAGAAGGAAAGTTCATAGCACTAAGTGCCTACAAGAAGAAATTCGAGACAGCGCATTCAAGCAACTTAATGGCTCACTTAAAAACCCTAAAAAAAGAAGCAGACACACCAAGAAGGAGCAGACGGCTGGAAATAATCAAACGCAGGGCTGAAATCAATCAATTAGAAACAAATAAAACAATTCAAACAATCAATGAAACCAAGAGCTGGTTCTTTGAGAATATCAACAAGATAGAAAAACCCTTAGCCAAGCTAACTAAAAGGCAGGGAGACCCCATCCAAATCAGCAAAATCAGAAATGAAAAGGGAGACATAGCCACAGACAATGAGTAAATCCAAACAGTCTTTTGGACTTACTTCAAATGTCTATATGCAACAAAATTTGAAAATCTAAATGAAATAGACAATTTTTTGATTGATTTAACTTACCAAAGCTAAATCAGGACCAGGTAAATCAAATAATTAGTTTTATATCCCCCAAGGAAATAAAGGCAGTCTTTGAAAGTCTCCCATCCAAAAAAAAAAAAAAAAAAAAAAAAAAAAAAAGCCCAGGACCTGATTGTTTTGGTGCCGAATTCTACCAGATATTAAAAAAAGGGGTAACTCCAATTCTCTTCAAACTATTCCAAAAAATAGAAACATAAGGAACATTACCAGACTCATTCTATGAAGCCACAGTCACCTTGGTACCTAAACTTCACAAAGACCCAACAAAAAAAGACAACTTCAGGCCAACCTCCCTTATGAACATTGACTCAAAATACTCAACAAAATACTCGCAAACCGAATCCAATAACACATCAAAGATATCATCCACCATGACCAAGTAGGATTCATCCCAGGTATGCAGGGGTTCCTCAATATACAATAATCCATCAATGTCATCTACCATATTAACAAACTGAAAGAAAAAAACCACATGGTAATCTCCCTAGATGCTGAAAAAGCATTTGGCAAAATCCAACATCCATTTATGTTTAAAGTATTGGAGAGATCAGGGATACAAGGAACATATCTAAACATAGTAAAGGCAATATAGAGCAAGTCTATAGCCAATATCAAACTGAAGGGAGAGAAACTTAAAGCAATCCCACTGAAATCAGGGACAAGACAATGCTGCCCACTCTCTCCATATCTCTTCAACATAGTTTTGGAAGTCCTTGCTAGAGCAATAAGACAGTTAAAGGAGATTAAGTGGATAAAAATTGGAAAGGAAGAAGTCAAATTATCACTATTTGCAGATAATATGATAGTATATGTGAGTGACCCCAAAAATTCTTCCAGGGAATGCATACAGCTTATAAACACCTTCAGCAAAGTGTCCAGATATAAAATTGACTCAAAAAAATCAGTAGCCCTCCTGTATACAAAAGAAAAAAGTCTGAGAAAGAAATTAGGGAAACAACACCCTTACATTAGCCAAAAATGACATAAGGTACCTTGGAGTAACCCTAACAAAGGAAGTCAAAGACTTGTATGAAAAAAATTTCTAGTCCCTGAAGAAAGAAGTAGAAGAAGATATCAGAAGATGGAAAGATCTCCCATGCTCATGGCTTGGTAGGATTAACATAGTAAAAATGGGCATCTTACCAAAAGCAATCTACAGATTCAATGCAATGCCCATCAAATTGCCAATACAATTCTTTACAGACCTGGAAAGAAAAATTCTCAACTTCATATGAAATGACAAGAAACTCAGAATTGCTAAAACAATCCTCTACAATAAAAGATCTTCTGGAGGTATCTCCATCCCTGAGCTTAAGTTGGACTATAGAGTAACAGTTTTAAAAACCACATGGTACTGGCATAGAAACAGAATGGTGGATCAATGGAACTTAACAGAGGATCCAGAAATAAACCCACACACTTATGGACACCTGATCTTTGACACAGACACCAAAAGCATAAAATGGAATAAAAGAGCATCTTCAACAAATGGTGCTGGTCCAACTGGATGTGTACACATAGAAATATGAAAATAGGTAGGGGGCGGAGCCAAGATGGCGACTAGCACACACAGTTTCTGAGCAGTGGGATACCTGATCTTCTGAGTTGGAGAATGGAAGGACCCTCAACCCAGGAAAACCACAGAGAGGCTTTCTGAACATCAGAGAACATCGCAGGAGGTGAAAACTTTGGCCTCCGGTCACCCGGAGACTTGCTTGGGGAGGGAGAGAAAAGATCATTTGTTCTTGCTGCACTCCCTTCCCCCAGACCTCCTTCCTCCTTGGCACAGCGGCACAGCTGACTCATCTTTCTCAGCGCAGACCTAACTGCCTGGGGTATACAACCGCTGAGACGGAGCCCCAACCACTTTAGCGGCAGACAAAAGCCAGCAGTACGTACCCCCGAGTCCCAGAATCGCGCAGTGGCTGCACCATCCTCCCAGGGCACGAATCTGCTAGACACCATACTAGCTCCGCAGGATCGCCATCACTGACGGTATGACCCGCCCAATCCCACAGTGACGGAGAATACGCTATATACTCACCAAAACCAGGCAGAAAGGTCATACAACCTGGACACACCAGGCACTGGGCCTCCCAAGCTTGGAGAGCACAACGAAGAGATCCCAGGACTTCCCAGAAAGCATTGGGACTAGCAAGCCAGTCTCCAGTTACAGCGGGACGTGGCAGCAGAGCAGTACTGAACTGGCGGGGCACCACAGCCCTCCAGTTCAAGACTAACCAGGGCCAAACCAGAGAACAGAGAGCCTGATTACCCCATCCCTGCTGAAGTGACCACCCTGAAATCTCCAGCTGCAGCAAGACCTCAGAACCTGGCAGTGACAGCAGCACAGAACTGGCGGAACACATCAAAGAAGCAGGGCCAAACCAGAGAGCAGAGAGCCCCAGATACCAGGATCTCGGCCAAGAGACCTGCCTGTAAGTGAGTGCACCCTTGAGAATCTGCAGTTCCCCAGATCCTGGGTCCTTCTAAATCAGAAGCCAGGCATCGAACCCCCCTCCCACCCACATACCCACTTTGGGAAACAGAGAAGCACTAGGGACATTGAAGTTCCTGCCCTGTGGGCCTGATTGAGGAGCTAAGACAGTTAATACCAGAAATTGCGCTGAGATCATCATTAGCGCCTGCGACATATACAGTACAGAGCCCCTCCCACACACTCAAGGGTTCAACATTAGCCATCACTCTGTCCCTCGAGAAACTCATCCACGCACACTTACACACACAGACACACACGCGCGCGCGCACACACACACGCTTGCATTTGCCCCGTCTGCACCTGCGTACTTTCCTCCCACAGGTACAGCTAGTCCTCAGCACACGCTGAGAGTGCTCAGCTTCCGGAAGAACTCTCCAGACACCAGAGAGAGACAGCAACAGTCTGATCTGCAGAATCCAAAAACAAACAGGGAAGGTTTCAGATAAGCCAATGGCCAGAGGTAGGCGAAAGAACACTTCCAACATAAATCAGGACATCATGACTTCACCAGCAAACCCCAAAATCGATGGATACACCAATTCAGCAGAAACACAGGAAAATGATTTTAAAGCCATGCTTGCCCAATTATTTGAGGCTCATAAGGAGGAAATGAACAAGTCTTTCAAAGAGATGGCCAGTCAATTGGAGGCAAAGAAAGAAGAAATAAACAATATCCTTAAAGAAACACAGGCAAACATAGCCAAACAAATAGATACACAAGTAGAGGAAACATTACTGGCATATAAGAAGGAAATGAAAAAAGAAATAGAGGCCATCGTAGAGAGACAGGAATCCAAATTCAAACACATGAAAGAAATGGTACAAGGCATGAAAACAGAATTAGAAACAATAAAGAAAACACAAAATGAGAAAACCCTTGAGCTGGAGAACTTGGAGAAAAGATCAGGAACAACAAAAGTAAGCATCACCAACAGAATACAAGAGATGGAAGAGAGAATCTCAGGAGCTGAAGACACACTTGCAGAAATGGATACTTCTCTCAAAGAAAAAGTAAAATCAGAAAAGTTCCAATCACAAAATATCCAAGAATCAAGGATGCTATGAAAAGACAAAATCTAAGAATAATAGGAATTCACGAAAAAGAAGACTCCAGACTCCAAGGTCCAGAAAATATTTTCAAGAAAATCATAGAAGAAAATTTTCCCAACTTAAAGAAAGAGATGTCCATAAATATACAAGAGGCCTAAAGAACTCCAAATAGACTAGACCAGAAAAGAAACACATCACGTCACATCATAGTCAAAACACTAAATCTACAGAACAAAGAAAAGATATTAAAAGCAGCAAGGGAAAAAGGCCAAGTAACATATGAAGGTAGACCTATCAGAATCACGCCGGACTTCTCATCAGAAACTATGAAAGCCAGAAGGGCCTGGGCAAGTATCATGGAGACTCTAAGAGATCACAAATGTCAACCCAGACTACTATACCCTGCAAAGCTTTCAATCAACATAGATGGAGAAAACAAAATATTCCATGACAAAACTAAATTTATACAATATCTACACAGCAAACCATCCCTACAGAAGATACTAGAAGGAAAACTCCAATCCAATGAAAACAAATTCACCCAAGAAAACAGGGCATACAGATAATGTCCCAACAAAAATGAAAAGAAAACAAGCAATGAATCAGGGTTAGATCATCGACTCCATTACAAAAGGAACTAACATGCATTGGTCACTATTATCTATCAATATCAATGGACTCAACTCACCAATAAAAAGACACAGGCTAACAGAATGGTTAAGAAAACAGGATCCAACATTCTGTTGCATCCAAGAAACACACCTATGCAACAAAGACAAACACTACCTCAGAGTAAAGGGCTGGAAAACTGTTTTTCAAGCAAATGGTTCCAGAAAACAAACTGGAGTAGCCATCCTAATATCTAATAAAATAGACTTTCAACCCAAGTTAATCAAAAAAGATAAGGAGGGCCACTATATTCTCATCAAAGGAAAAATCCACCAAGAGGACATCACAATCTTGAATATCTATGCCCCAAATACAAGAGCACCAACATTCGTAAATGAAACATTATTAAAGCTTAAATCATACATTGATCCTAATACCTTAATAGTGGGAGACTTCAACACTCCACTCTCACCAAGGGACAGATCAACTAGACAGACACCAAATAGGGAAATAAAAGCACTCACAGAATCCCTAAATCAAATGGACCTAATAGACGTCTACAGATCATTTCACCCAAACTCAAAAGAGTACACCTTCTTTTCAGCACCCCATGGAACCTTTTCCAAAATAGACCATATAGTGGGCCACAAAGCAAGCCTCAACAGATACAAAAGGATTGAAATAATCCCTTGTATACTATCTGACCACCATGGACTAAAGCTCGACCTCAACAACAACAAAAACAACAAAAAACCGACACGCACATGGAAACTAAACAACTTACTACTCAATGACAGGTGGGATAAGGAAGAAATAAAGAAAGAAATTAAAGACTTCCTAGAATTCAATGAAAAGGAAGGCACAACATACCCAAATTTATGGGACACATGGAAACAAGTGCTCAGAGGAAAATTTATAGCACTAAGTGCCTGCAAGAAGAAATTCGTAACATCACATACAAACAACTTAATGGCCCAACTGAAAACCCTAGAACAAAAAGAAGCAGATACACCCAAGAGGAGTAGACGGCTTGAAATAATCAAACTAAGGGCTGAAATCAATCAACTAGAAACTATCCAAAGAATCAATGAAACAAAAAGTTGGTTCTTTGAGAAAATCAACAAGATAGACAAACCCTTAGCCAAACTAACTAAAAAGCAGAGAGAAACTATCCAGATCAGCAAAATCAGAAATGAAAATGGGGACATAACCACAGACATTGAGGAAATCCAAACAATTATTAGGTCATACTACAAAAGCCTATATGCCACAAAATTTGAGAATCTAAATGAAATGGATAATTTTCTTGAAAGATTCCATCTACCAAAACTAAGTCAAGATCAGGTAGAAAGACTGAATAGCCCTATATCTCCCAAGGAAATCGAAGCAGTCATTAACAGTCTCCCCTCCAAAAAAAGCCCTGGACCAGATGGCTTCAGCGCAGAATTCTACAAGACCTTCAAGGAAGTGCTAACTCCAATTCTCCTCAAGCTATTCCACAAAATAGAAACAGAAGGAACACTACCAAACTCATTCTATGAAGCCACAGTCACCTTAATACCTAAACCACACAAAGACCCAACAAAAAAAGAGAACTTTAGGCCTATCTCTCTTATGAACATTGACGCAAAAATACTCAATAAAATACTTGCAAACCGAATCCAAGAACACATCAAAGATATCATCCACCATGACCAAGTAGGCTTCATCCCAGGCATGCAAGGGTGGTTCAACATATGGAAATCCATCAATGTAATCCACTACATAAACAAACTGAAGGAGAAAAACCACATGATCATCTCCTTAGAAGCCGAAAAAGCATTTGACAAAGTCTAACACCCATTCATGTTTAAAGTCTTGGAGAGATCAGGGATACAAGGCACATACCTAAACATAGTAAAGGCAATATATAGCAAGCCTATAGCTAACATCAAACTCAATGGAGAGAAACTTAAATCAATCCCACTGAAATCAGGGACAAGACAAGGCTGTCCATTGTCCCCATATCTCTTCAACATAGTACTTGAAGTCCTAGCCAGAGCAATAAGACAACTAAAGGAGATCAAGGGGATACAAATCGGAAAAGGAAGAGGTCAAAGTGTCACTATTTGCAGATGATATGATAGTATACATGAGCGACCCCAAAAATTCAACCAGAGAATTCCTTCAGCTGATAAACACCTTCAGCAAAGTGGCAGGATACAAAATCAACTCAAAAAAATCAGAAGCCCTCCTATATACCAAAGACAAAACGGCTGAGAAAGAAATTAGGGAAACAACACCCTTCACAATAGCCACTAATAACATAAAGTACCTTGGTGTGACCCTAACCAAGCAAGTGAAAGACCTGTTTGAGAAAAACTTCAAGTCTCTGAAGAAAGAAATTGAAGAAGATATCAGAAGATGGAAAGATCTCCCGTGCTCATGGATTGGTAGGATTAACATTGTGAAAATGGCCATACTGCCAAAAGCAATCTACAGATTCAATGCAATTCCCATCAAAATACCAACTCAATTCTTTAAAGACCTTGAAAAAAAGATTCTCAGCTTCATATGGAGAAACAAAAAACTCAGGATCTCCAAAACGATCCTGTACAACAACAGATCATCTGGAGGTATCTCCATTCCTGATCTCAAGCTGTACTACAGGGCAACAGTAATAAAAACTGCATGGTACTGGCATAGAAACAGAAAGGAGGATCAATGGAACCGCATAGAAGACCCAGAAATAAATCCACACACCTATGAATACTCGATATTCGACAAAGAAGCCAATTCCATTCAATGGAAAAAAGACAGCATCTTCAACAAATGGTGCTGGACCAACTGGATGTCTACATGCAGAAAAATGAAAATAGATCCATATTTATCACCCTGCCCAAAACTAAAGTCAAAGTGGATCAAGGACCTCAACATAAAACCAGATACCCTAAATCAATTGGAAAAAAAAGTGGGGAACAGCCTAGAACTCATTGGCACAGGAGACAACTTCCTGAACAGAGCACCAACAGCACAGGCTCTAAGAGCAACAATCAATAAATGGGACCTCATGAAACTGAAAAGTTTCTGTAAAGCAAAGGATACCGTCATCAAAACAAAACGACTGACTACAGATTGGGAAAGAATCTTCACTAACCCTTTATCTGACAGAGGACTAATATCCAGTATATATAAAGAACTAAAGAAGCTGAAAAGCAGCAATCCAAGTAATCCAATTAAAAACTGGGGAACAGAGCTAAACAGAGAATTCTCGACAGAGGAATATCGAATGGCAGAAAAACACTTAAAGAAATGCTCATCCTCATTAGCCATCAGGGAAATGCAAATCAAAACGACCCTGAGATATCACCTTACACCCATCAGAATGGCCAAGATGAAAAACTCAAGCGATAACACATGCTGGAGAGGTTGTGGAGAAAGGGGAACCCTGCTCCACTGCTGGTGGGAATGTAAACTGGTACAACCACTCTGGAAAGCTATCTGGCGCTTTCTAAGACAAATAGGAATAGTGCTTCCTCCAGACCCAGCTATACCACTGCTAGGTATATACCCAAAGTTTGTTCAAGTTCACAAAAAGGACACTTGCTCAACCATGTTTATAGCAGCTTTATTTGTAATAGCCAGAACCTGGAAACAACCCAGATGTCCATCAACGGTGGAATGGGTACAAAAATTGTGGTATTTTTATACAATGGAATACTACTCAGCAATCAAAAAGGAGGAAATCATGAAATTTGCAGGCAAATGGTGGGATCTAGAAAAGATCATTCTGAGTGAAATATCCCAGAAGGAGAAAGACAAACATGGGATATACTCACTTATATAGACCTATAAGATATGATAAACATAATGAAATCTATACACCTAAAAAGGATAATCAATTGAGCGGACATGGGGTAAGATGATCAATCCTCATTTAGAAAGACAGATGGGATGTGCATTGAACGTATGACAGGAGTCTACTGAGCGCATCTGAAAGACTCTAACTAGCAGTGTTTTCAAAGCAAAGACTCATGACCAAACCTTTGGCAGAGTACAGGGAATCATAAGAAAGAAGGGGAGTTAGTCTGATGGGGAAAGGATAGGAGCTCCACAAGGACCAAATATATCTGGGCACAGGGTCTTCTCTGAGACTGACATTCAACCAAGGACCATGTATGGACATAACCTAGAACCTCCACTCAGATGTATGCTGTGGTAGCTCAGTAACCAATTGGTTTCCCAAAGTGAGGGGAACAAGGACTATTTCTAAAAGGAACTCAATGACTGGCTCTTTGGCCTCCCCACCCCCAAAGGGAGGAGCAGTCCTGTTAGGCCACAGAGGAGGGCTTTGCAGCCAGTCCTGAAGATACCTGATAAAACAGGTTCAGATGAATGGGGAGGAGGTGCCCCCCATCAGTGGACTTGGAAAGGGGCACGGTGGAGATGAGAGAGGGAGGGAGGGAGGGACTGGGAGGGAATGAGGGATCGGGACACGGCTGGGATACAGAGTTAATAAAATGTAACTGATAAAAAAAAAAAGAACATAAGTGTAAAAAAAAAAAAGAAATATGAAAATAGATCTATACTTATCACCCTGCACAAAACTGAAGTAAAGACGGATCAAAGACCGCAACATAAAACCAGACATATTAAATCAGCTAGAAAAAATTAACTCAAAAAATTTGAATACCCTTGTACTCATTTGTACAGGAGAAAACTTCCTGAACAGATCACCAACCGCACAGGCTCTAAGTTGAACAATCAATAAATGAGACATCATGAAACTGAAAAGCTTCTGTAAAACAAAGGATACCATCATCAAAACAAAGAGACTGCCTACATATTGGGAAAGAATCTTCACTAACCTTTTATCTGACAGAGGAATAATATCCAGTATATATAAAGAACTAAAGAATTTGAAAAGCAGCAAACAAAGTAATTCACTTAAAAAAATGGGGAACAGAGCTAAACAGAGAATTCTCAATAGAGGAATATCAAATGGCACAGAAGCACTTAAAGAAATACTCAACCTCATTAACCATTAGGGAAATGCAAATCAAAACAACCCTGAGATTTCACCTTACACCCATGAGAATGGCCAAGATCAGAAACTCAAGTGATAACACATACAGGAGAGGTTGTGGAGAAAGGGGAACTCTTCTCCACTGCTGATGTGAATGTAAACTTGTATAACCACTCTGGAAAGAAAACTGGCACTTTCTCTGACAACTAGGAATAGCACTTCCTCAAGATCTGGCCATACCACTCCTAGGCATATATCTAAAAGAAGCTCAAGTAAACAAATAGGACATTTGCTCACCCATGTTTGTAGCAGCTTTATTTGTAATAGCCAGAAGCTGGAAACAACCCAGAGGCTCCTCACCTGAAGAATGGATGCAGAAATTGTGGTACATCTATACAATGGAATATTACTCAGCAATGAAAAATAAGGAAATCTTGAAATATGCAGGTAAATGGTGGGACCTGGAAAGCATCATCCTGAATGAGTTGTCTCAGAAGCAAAATGACACACGGTATATACTCACTTATATAGACATAGAGCATAGGAAAACCCAATAAAATCTGTGCATCTAAAGAAACTAATAAAGAGAGAGTACCCTAACTAAAACGTTCAATCCCCATCCTGAAAGGCAAAGAGGATGGACATCATAAGAAGAAAACACTAAACAACCTAGGAACATGCTACAGAAGGCCTCTGAAATCCAGAAGAAGCAAACAGGAAACAAACTAGGAACCTGCCACAGAGGGCTGCTGAAAACCTCTGCCCTGCAGACTATCAAAGCAGATGCTGAGCCTGATGGCCAACTGTAGGGCAGAGTGAATGGAATTTTATGTAAGAAGTAGAAAATAGTAAGAGCTGGAGAGGACAGGAACTCCACAAGGAGAGTAACAGAACAAGAAAATTTGAACACAGGGAGCTTCCCAGAGACGCTTACTCCAACCAAGGACTATTCATGGAGATAAACTAGAATCCCTGCACAGATGTAGCCCATGTCAGTTCAGTGTCCAAGTGGGTTCCATAGTAATGGGAAGAGGGACTGCCTCTGACATGATCTGATTGGCCTGCTCTTTGATCACCTCCCATGGAGGGGGAAACAGCCTTACCAGGCCACAGAAGAGGACAATGCAAGCACTTTTGATGAGAACTGATAGACTAAGATCAGAAAGACAAAGAGGAGAACCCCCGCTATCAGTAGACTTGGGGAGGGGCATGCATGCAGAAAGGGAAGGGAGGGTGAATTGGGAGGGGAGGAGGGATAGGCTTATGGGGGGATACAAAATGAATAAAGTGTAATTAATAAAAAATAAAAAAGTTTAAAAAAAACAAGGAAAGAAGTTGACTCTTCCAAAAACAATCTTTACCAAAAATTTATCTTTTTTTTTTTCCTTTTTTTTATTTTTTATTTTTTTTTATCAGTTACATTTTATTAACTCTGTATCCCAGCCATGTCCTGATCCCTCAATCCCCTCCCAGTCCCTCCCTCCCTCCCTCATCTCCACCGTGCCCCTTTCCAAGTCCACTGATAGGGGGGACCTTCTCCCCATTCATCTGATCCTGTTTTATCAGGTATCTTCAGGACTGGCTGCAAAGCCCTCCTCTGTGGCCTAACAGCACTGCTCCTCCCTTCGGGGGTGGGGAGACCAAAGAGCCAGTCATTGAGTTCCTGTTAGAAATAGTCCCTGTTCCCCTCACTTTGGGAAACCAATTGGTTACTGAGCTACCACAGGCTACATCTGAGTGGAGGTTCTAGGTTATATCCATACATGGTCCTTGGTTGAATGTCAGTCTCAGAAAAGACCCTGTGCCCAGATATATTTGGTCCTTGTGGAGCTCCTATCCTTTCCCCATCAGACTAACTCCCCTTCTTTCTTATGATTCGCTGTACTCTGTCAAAGGTTTGGTCAGGAGTCTTTGCTTTGAAAACACTGCTAGTTAGGTTTGGTCATGAGTCTTTGCTTTGAAAACACTGCTAGTTAGAGTCTTTCAGATGCGCTCAGTAGACTCCTGTCATACGTTCAATGCACATCCCATCTGTCTTTCTAAATGAGGATTGATCATCTTACCCCATGTCCGCTCAATTGATTATCTTTTTTAGGTGTATAGATTTCATTATGTTTATCATATCTTATAGGTCTATATAAGTGAGTATATCCCATGTTTGTCTTTCTCCTTCTGGGATATTTCACTCAGAATGATCTTTTCTAGATCCCACCATTTGCCTAGGCTTCATCCCAGGCATGCAAGGGTGGTTCAACATACAAAAATTTATCTTAAGTAATCTTAATAAAACATAGATATTTGCTTTAAAAGAAAAAAGAATTCTCCCTTTAGATCTTTTTCACATTTTTTTAATTGGATTACTTGATTTGTTGCTTTTCAACTTTTTTAGTTCTTTATATATACTGGATATTAGCTCTCTGTCACAGAGACTTGGTGAAGATTCTTTCCCTATCTGTAGTCATTTGTTTTGTATTAATGACAGTGTCCTTTGTTTTACAGAAGCTTTTCAGTTTCACGAGGTTCTATTTACTGATTGTATTCTTAGAGCCTGTGCTGTTGTTGTTCTTTTCAGTTGTCTCCTGTGCCAATGAGTTCAGTGTGTTTCTCTCTTTTTCTTCTACCCAATTTAATGTGTCTTTTTTATGTTGAGGTCTTTGATCCACTTGGACCTTAGTTTTGTGCAGGATGATAAGTGTGGATCTATTTGCATTTTTCTCCATGTAGACAACCAGTTAAACCAGCAGCATTTTTTGAATATGCTATCTTTTTTTCCATTGTATGCTTTTGGCATCTTTGTCAAAACTCAGGTGTCCACAGTGTGTGGGTTTACTTCTGGGTTTTCTATTCGGTTCCGTAGATCCACCATTCTTTTTCTATGCCAGTACTACTCAGTTTTTATAACTGTTGCTCTATCATACAGATTGAGATCAGGGATGGAGATACCTCCAGAAGAAGTTCTTTTATTGTGGATGACTGTTTTAGCAATTCTGGGTTTCTAGTTTTGCCATATGAATTTGGGAATTTTCTTTCAAGATCTGTAAAGAATTGTGTTGATAATTTGATGGGAATTGCAGTGAATCTCAGGATAACTTTTGGTAAGAATGCCATTTTTACTACATTAATTCTGCCAAGCCATGAGCATGGGAGATCTTTCCATCTTCTGATATCTTCTTGTACTTCTTTCTTTAGAATCTTGATTTTTTTTTATACAAGTCTTTGACTTTCTTGGTTAGGGACATACCAAGGTACTTTATGTTTCTGAGCGAATATAAGAACACATCAAAGATATCAATGATGACCAAGTATGCTTAATCCCAAGATACAGGGGTGGTTCAATATAAGGAAATCCATCAATGTGATCCACTATATTAAAAAAAAAGTAAAAATAAAAATAAAGAAACACACGTGATAATCTCTTTAATGCTGAAAAAGCTTTGATAAAATCCAATATCCATTCATCTTTAAAGTACTGTTGTGATTAGGGATGAAAGTTTCATATCGAAAAAAAGTAAAAGCAATACAGAACAAGCCTATAGCCAACATAAAGTTAAATGGAGAGAAACTTACAGCAATCCCACTAAAATCAGGGAATAAGGCAAGGCTGCCCACTCTCTCCATATTTTTTCAACATAGTTCTGGAAGTCTTTGCTATAGAAACAAGAAAACTGAACAAGATCAAGGGGATAGAAATCAGAAAGAAAGAATTCAGGGTATCACTATTTGCAGATGGTATTATAGTATACCTTATTGATGAAAAAATCAACACATGAAATCCAACAGCTGATGAACACCTTTAGCAAAGTGGATGGATACAAAATTAACTCAAAAAAAATCAGTAGCCCTCCTGTATACAAAAGCGAAAGGGCTGAGAAAAAAAAAATTAGGGAAAAAAAGGAAATAAATTATCTAACAAGCCCATTCCTCCTAATCCTTACGGGGGACACCACATGTAAATAGATGAGCTTCAAGAGTAGAGTGCAATTGAAATTATCAGTAAGTCGAAGAAGATGGAGGGACTTCTAAGCTAACAGAACATAGTTATCCAGATAGTTTGTCATTCAAATGTTTAAATGTCATACAATGTTTAAAACCCCCAATTAATTCCAAGTTTTAAATAACAGGACTGGCAATCTTCTTTGGGGAAAGTGTGGAATATTTCCCTAATGAAGTATTATTTAGCTGAGAAAATGACAACAAGATGTTTCTAGGCAAATGTATGGAATCAGGAAAAAATCATCCTTGGTGAAGTAACTAAAATGCAGAAAGACAAATATGTTATGTATTAATTCAAGAGGAAGTCTCTGAATAGTGGGGGATAAAGTTACAATAGGCCATCTATTGTGAACAATAGGGGATTGAGTGGCAGTTAAAAGAGTTGTTGGGTGAGGGCATCCTACAGATTTTTCAAGAAACCCAGGATATTGTTATTAAAATATGTTGATCTCTGCCCTCAAGCTCAGTGTCATGTTTTGGATCCACAGAGATGCTTCTTTCTGCATCAAATGAGATTGCATATAGAGGCCCACAGTATAATATGATGAAGAGAGAGACCTTAAAACACCCAGCTATTAATTGGATTTCCCTATGAAATTTGCCCTCCGTTTAGCGAAGACTGCAGGAGAGTAGGCAGGAAAAGTTTCCTAAGTAGAGGGAATTAAGACACAAGGAGAACACTGTCTTGAGAATCAGGCTATAGAGGAAGATGATACAGCCAGCTTTGGTTAGATGAGATAAGCTGAGGTCAGAAGGAATGAGGAGGGTGACCTCTCCAATTAGGGTACTAGAGAGAGAGCATAGGGGTATAAGAAGTAGGGTGGGTGGAACTGGAAGGAGGAGAGAGAGGAGGCATCAGATGAGATAAAAAGTGAGACAACCATAATAAATAAAAATATAAGAAAATCTGTGATCAACGTGATGAAGTATAGAGCTCTTCAGGAATGATGGCTTCTTCTTGGAAGTTGTACTATCATGAGGAAAGGATAAACTCTCTTTTTTCAAAGGGACTTGGTATGGAGAATCTGATCACTGCAGGGAGCCAAAGCTATCTACTGAAGACAAAGTCAAACAGTGAGACAAATCTATCTAGTGGAGACAAAAGCTGAAGCCAAAGCCAAGTAGTGAACAAAGGTCTTTTAGAGGAGACCTAAAGCTATTTAGCTGAAGAATTACCTATGACCCGAAATCATGGGTGATAGATTGTGAGAATATCCGTCTGTTAGTTTTAGAGCATCCGTGAGATAGCTTAAGAAAACATCCTTATGGTATCTTGCAGGTACAATATTTTACCCATGAAAGCACTCTTTCTATTTCATGCAGCAGTAGATTAACCTTCCCCCTTTCCTGCCTTCTCCCTATATAAGTTGGGTAAAAATTTCTAAAAAAGGGAAGCCTTGATCAGACAAACAGACTTGGCTTTCATTACTGTTTCTCTTGTCCCTAACCCCCATTCCTTCCATTCTCCTACTTTAGGAACCCCATTGAAGCCCAGCGCGCCAGGGCATATCTGTCGCCCAACATTACCTAAAAGTACGAAGATCTGGATCGAACTTAGTTCTTCAAAGTGGCCACTAAAATACATAAGGATTCAGCATTTCCACCGGGAACTAAAACTACATGAGAGATCTCCACAGAGCCACCCATCTGTGAGCTTGATCCGAGAGGTAAGTCAGAACGATGAGTTATGGGATGAGATTTGAATAAGCATGTCTTATTCTTACAGGGACTGAAGGAGTCCCTCAAGGTGCAAGGAGTAAGGGTAAACAAAAAGGAATCTCAAAAGTCAAAAAGTTACTTGAAAAATTAGAGCAGTCAGTCAAAAAAAACAAAAACAACAAAAAAAGATTATTTCAAGTGTTCATAAAGTAGCTCAGAGAGATTTCTGTAATTTGAGAGCAAAAAATTGTTTAGGAGCTAGATAGTGAGGATGAAACAGTCAGGGAAAGAAACTGCTAAGTCTCATAGCCTGTTTCCCTTGCACTGCTTCCCTTCTGCCCAAAACAAAGCAAAAAGGCCCACAGGTGGGCCAGGGCAAAGGGTGTGGAGCAGAGTCATAGCTTGGTGAGCAGGAAGAACTGGGACACTACTTGTCTCCTTCCCACTCCCCTATTGTGGGCAAGGCTTGGATAGCTTGCAAAGAAATGGTGGATGAGAATGCTTACTTGCTCAAACCCCCAGAATTGGCCCAAGACCTGCCTCTGCCAGCTGCAGAGCTGAGCAGGATTCAGGACTGTTCAACAGAGTGGCAGTTTACCCCACTCCCTCCCACAGGCTTCAGCCAGTGTCAGCTTCAGCCAGCTCTGGGACAGAAACCAGAGAGATGGAGCCACTTCTAGTTTTAAAGATTAAATTGTGTTCACTGACAAATTCTGAGTTTTTCTAGTTCTGACTTAAAATTATGATTATGCTCTGTATATATATTTAAATGTTTAAAATGCAGGTACCATGGTTGATTTTTGTCTTTGTCTCTGTGTTCTGTGTTTGTGTGCCTGCTGTCTGTTTTGGTCTCTGTTTCTGAAAAACTTGGAGAGTTTTCAATCTGGTTGAGGAAATTTGGGTGACGCCCCAGTTCCCGGAAAAAGAGCCCTAAATTGCTCCCTAATCTGGGACCCTATTCTGTGTAGAAAGAAGATGCTAGAGCCTGCTCTCCATCTGGAAGCTGTGGAGAGGACCCATGAGGAAGTCCACTCCTTCCAGGCGTGTCAAATCCTGGCATCTGAGTAGTCTGGTTACTCCAAGGGGACAATATCGGATTTCTGTGTTCCTTAGCTGTGTCTCTATATGTGTATATGTTTATCTCTGGACTTCAATTGATGACATTTTAAAATCTGACTGATGATATTAATATTTTTGGACATGATACAGTTTAAATCAACACCTGTAAGTTTGGTGTTGGACCATCAGAGTTAAATTCTATAAAACATTTTAAAATTTATCAGGTATTTTAAAATAATAACCCTTGGACAGTCTAACAAAAATTTTAAAAGACAGTTTCTCAACCCTTTGGGGGAGGTCAAAAGTATGCCTGGCTGATAGTACCTAAACAAATTATTTAATGCTGTTTCTTTCTGGCCTATAGATCTGGTATTGCCAGAATAGTCCATTTTTGCTAAAGGCTGCAGGCTAAGTTTAGTTCTCTGTTTAATACTAAATACAATTTTTGTCCTTTAATTTTTTGCTGTTAAGTTTTAATACAATATTATAGGATTCATAAGATTTGCTAGCCCCTTTACAAATTATGTTTAATTAAAAGTTTTGCCTCTCCCTGGCTCACCACCCTCCTTCATTCAATCTTGACCCTTGGTGGGGTTTATTCTCCTCTAATCTTTCGGCCCCTGGGCCATTAAAAGACTTACTGGCTTTGTAAAACAGCAAATTGGCTCCCTGGCATCTAAACCCATAAAAGTTCATTATCACAGAATTGATTTGGCTGACAGAGGCTTAGCTGAGCCCAAGAAAGACTGCTGACAGTCCATCACATGGATCTTGACTGCTTATGTTTGGCTCTCATGAGAACAGCATGAAACTCAGATAAATGCTTTCCTGGGTACCTATAATGGGGTACAAGATGACATTGCAAGGGCAGGGTCCAATTGCCTGCTTCTGAGTCCCCTGAGAAGCAAACCTGATTGCATAGAGGTTGGTATCTAATTGCCCCTAACCACAACCTGCTGGGGATGTCTTCGGGTGTTGATGGGGTCTTCCTCTCCTCCCCAAAAAGGCTTCAAAAAGCCTTGGGAGGATCAGGTCACTACTTCCCCCCTCTGATTAATTCCCTTCTTCTGCAAAAGACCTCATGTACAAAATCTACTTGCTAGCCTCTTAAATTGTTTTAGAAGGGAGGAGATGCTGGGAGCCAAAGCTCTCTACTAAAGCCAAAGTCAAACAGTGAGCCAAAGCTATCAAGTGGAGACACAACTATTTACTAAAGCCAAAGCCAAGTAGTGAGCAAAGGTCATTTAGTGGAGACCTAAAGCTATTTAGTTGAAGAGTTACCTAGGTCCCGAAATCATGGGTGATAGATTGTGAGAACATCCATCTGTTAGTGTTAGGGCATCCAAGAGATAGTTTAAGAAAACATCCATATGATATCTTGCAGGTACAATATTTAACCCATGAAAGCACTCTTCCTATTTCCTGCAGCAGTAGATTAACCTTCCCCCTTTCCTGCCTTCTCCCTGTATAAGTTGGGTAAAAATTTCTAATAAAGGGAAGCCATGATTAGAAAAACAGACTTGGCTTTCATTCCTGCATCTCTTGTCCCTACCCCCCGATTCCTTCCATTCTTTTACTTTAGGAACCCCATTGAAGCCCCAAAGCCTGGGGCATATCATGTTCCAATGAATATATGAACAACACATAATTCATTTGATGAATTTTAAAGAAAACAAATTAATGAGAATCATGGGACCAATTTTTACTTGAGAACAATGGAAAAGGAGTGTAATGTATATTATATGAAATTCCCACAAAAGCAATAATAATAATACATTGAAAACTTTAATAATGACATTAACATGGAGAAAATATTGTGCTAAAAAGAGCAGAGTTTGGCTTTGTATGGCATGCGTTCTAGGAACACATTATGTATCAGGAATCCTAGCCATGAACTAGTGGTTACTCAGCTACCACAGACATCATGAGGTCAGGTGGCACCTCTCTGAACGAGCAGTCCTGGCACAAACACTATATTTAGAGAGTTTGTCCTAGGGATATAACATGGACCCATTATCTGTCCTGAAGGAACATTTTTAAATGAAACCTTTAGGAGTAGGACAGTACCTCACTGACCATTGAGTAGGACACAGCTGCCAATCCAGTCAGGTTAGCCAAGTAAACCATGCTCATAGTGGTTTGGCAAAATAAGTGTGGAAAAGCACCAACTGTCAAATAGTTCATGGCCCCTCAGATCTCCTTTTACACTCACTGTTCTTTCTCTGTTTCAGCCAAACCAGTCCCAGGAATTACCATGTTTCCATCTGTTTTCCCTGCTCTTAAAGACTCATTAACCCAGACAACCCTGTACACTTCCAGATTATTATATCAATAAGAATGTGAAGGTACATTTAGTCAGTATGGCAGTAACTGCTCAGTTCAAGGTCACAACCTAGGAAACTTCAGATCCAAGATCACAGTAGTGGACCATCTTGTCATTTGGTAAATCCCCCTTAATCCCACATAACTTTGAAGCTTTCCTGCTTAGGAAGCTGTCCAACGAAATAATCATTAAAGTTTCATTTCTAGATGACATTGTCACAGAGGTAAACAGGAGTAAATGTGTGGGATCTGGAAAAAGGGATGAGATAAAAGCTTGTTGGTTTTCACAAGAAACAGTCACATGTGCACTGAATCAGAGATACTGCAGAAAGTTTGTTTACTCATCTTGATCGAAACCTTAAGATTCTCTCAGTCAATGATTGGCTGAGAGGCAGAATCATGCCATGAATGAAGATAAATCATTTAAGTGATATATATATATATATTAAGTGATATATATATATATATCATTAAGTGATATATATATATATATATATATATATATACACACACACACATCAATTAAAGTAAGTGTTGCTCATATACTCGTTGAAACATAATCAGAGTTTTAGTGCCAAGCCCCTTAAAGAAAACTGAGTTTATCATTCCCAAACACTGGCACCAACCCAAGAAGAAGCCATCAATACTGGAGAGCTCTATAATTCATCACCTTGTTCACAGATTTTCTCAAGTATTTATTTATTATGAATTGTTCAATTTGTATCCCCACTGCTGCCCCCTCCCTATTCTCCTTCCAGTCCCACCCACCCTCCTTCTTCTATCCTGATGACCTTTTTCTACTTCCCTGATAATGGAGGTCATCCTCACTCTTCTATCTGAACCTAGCTAATCAGGTCTCATCAAGGCTGGCTGCATCAAATTCTGATGAGTCCTGATTATCAGGGCATTGTTTTCCTTTTGTCCTCAGTTCCCTTTACTTATGAGACTCTTCCTGCCTCCTCTCCTGCAGGCTTTCCAGAGAACTGAGGGGAGTGAGAATTTCATCCTGAAATCCCTTTTAGACCTGGGTGTTTTAAGGTCTCTCACTGCATAATATAGGACTGCATGTCTCTATATGGAGTACCATTTGATACAAAAGAAAGCATCTCTGTGGATCCGAGAACATGGCACTGATCTATCAGTTGAGGGCAGAGAGCAACATACTTTAATAACAACAGACTGGTTGCTTGAAAATTTCCATAGGATGCCCTTGCACAACAACTCAACTAACTGCCATCCAATCCCCTTCCTGGAAGACTGGTTCGGTCAAAATAGATGGCCTATTAGAACTTCATCTTCCACTATTAGGAGACATCCTAATAAATGAATACATACCATATTTGTCTTTCTGCATTTTATTTATTTCACCCAGGGTGATTTCTACTGGTTCCATCCATTTGCCAGAAATTATTGTAATGTCATTTTCTTAGCTGAATAAAACTCTGCTATGGAAATATTCTACATTTCCCCCCAAAGAAATTGTCAAACTGTTCTTTAGTCCTTGGAAGGTGCTGGAACTTTACTCATTCTATTGAATGAAAAGCTTTCAGGATAACTATGTTCTTTTAGCCTAGAAGACTACTCTTCCACTTCCTGGTGATTTGAATTTCAATGTTACCTTGAAGCTCATCTAATTGCATGTTTAATCCTCAGTGAGGAAATGTCTGGGAAGGGTTAGAAGGTATGGTTTTGTCAGATAATGTAATTCATATGGGAGTTATATGATAGCAGGATGTGCTGTGTGGTTGATATAGGAATGAAAGTGACCGGACAAAATGGAGTTTCTGTCTCTCAGCCTATCAGCTTATAACTTTTTTTCTGTTGGTCTTGATCTCTCTATTTCTGAACCTGTCACCCTAGCACTTTCTTTCTCTATCTCTCAAACTCTCGATCTCTCAGCCTGAAAACTGTTATTCCGTATGAAAAGCCCTCAGTTCTGCTGAAGGACTACAACAATATGACTGCTTGATGATGTGACATCATGGATAGTCTCTGTAAAAATATAAACAAGGTCACAATTAAATGCTTTTTCTTCAAAGATTGGCTTTGATCAGGTAATATTTTCACAGTAAGTAATTCACTGACTGGGGACATATCTGTGCATTTAACAAATAATAATAGAATCTGTGATAATGAAATCCTGAAAATCTTGCTGGCTTTCTCCTGTTTCATGACATCATTCAGCCTCTCAGTCAATCAGCAGCTGAGGGAATCTTGAGGCTTCCATGCCCTGTACCCTGATTCCAAATCTCAACTCCTGTTTACCTTTGTGACAATCTCAAGTAGAAAATTGAACTTTAATATTTATTTAATTACACAGCTTCCTAAGTAGGGAATCTTCAAAGTGATTTGGGATTAAGGGGAATGTACAGAATGACAAGGTGGTTTCCTTCTGTGGTATTGGATCAGAAATTTCCTAGGTTGTGACTTTGAAGTGAGCAGTTACTTGTGTACTCACCAAATATACCTTCACATTCTTATTGATATAATAGGCTGGCACGGTCTAGGGTTCCCTGGAGTATTGAGTCTGTAAGAACAGGGGGAAGAGACTGATACCAGACAATTATTTGGGACTTGTTTGGCTGAAACAGTAAAAGATCAGTGTATATAAAAGAAGAACTGAGGAACAATTAACTATTTGACAGCTGGTGCTCTTCCAAACTAGTGTTGCCAACCTTCTCCGATCAGAATTGCCTTGGCTCATCAAGCTGGATTGGTATATATGTCCTACTCAGTGGTCAGTGATGAACCCTCCTGGTCCTGGGGTTTATAGTTAAAACTAGGCCTTCAGGCCAGTTAAATCAATCTGTACTGTATGCCTAGGACAAAAGAGGTGCTACCTGAGCTCATGGGGTCTCAGATAGCTGGGTAACCACTAATTCATGGTTAGGATTCTCTGCCACATAATGAGTTCCTGGGAAGCATACCTTACAAAGTAAAACTCTGCCCTCCTTAGCGGAATCTTATGTCCACATTAAAAGCCATTGTAAAAATTGTCAACATATTATTTTTATTGAATATTTGGGAATTTCATATAATATACATTATACTACTCTTCCATTGCTCTCACATTCAAATTCCTATCTATGTGTCATGAAATCTTTTTTCTTTAAAATACATCAATTGAAGTATGTGTTGTTCATATACTCATTAGAACATGATCTCAATCTCAGTGCCAATTCCTTTAAGGAAAACTGAGTTCATACTTATTGCACCCTGACACCACCCTCAAGAAGAAACCATCAGTCTTGAAGATCTCTATACTTCATCACCTTGATCACAGTTTTTTTTTCTTTATGTATTTATTTATGACAATTTTTCCCTTTGTTCCCCTCTGCTGCCCCATCACTCTTCTCCCCCGAGTCCCATCCACACTTTTTCTCCTACTCTTTTCTAATTCCCTGTGAGTGTAGGTCCTCCTCCCCCACTGATCTGACCCTAGCTTATCAGGTCTCATCAAGGCTTGCTGCATCATCTTCATGTGGCCTGATTCTCAGGACTTCGTTGTTCTTGTGTCCTCAATTCCCTCTACTTATGATACTCTTCCTTCTTCCACTCCTGCAGGCTTCCCTGAGCTCTGAGGAGAGAAAGAATTTCATCAGGAAATCTCATTTAGAGCTGGGTGTTTTAAGGTCTCTCTGTGTATAATATCAGACTGTGGGTCTCTGTATGCAATCCCATTTGATGCAAAAGGAAGAATTTCCATGGATAGAAGAAGGCACTAATCAATCATTTCAGGGAAGTGAGCAACTTATTTTAATAACAACAACTTGTGTTGCTTAAATATTTCTGCAGAATGCCCAGCCCCAACACTCAATTAACCACCACCCAATTCCCCTAATGAAAAACTGCTTTGGTCACAATAGGTGACCTAGTGGACCTTTATCCTCTACTATTAGGAGACCTCCTCATAAATAAATACATACCATATTTGTCTTTCTGCATTTATGTTACTTCACACAGGATGATTATTCCTGGTTCCATCCATTTGCCGAAAATATGTTGTCATTTTCTTAGCTGAATAATTCTGTTATGGAAATTGCACATTTTTCCCAAAGGATATTGCCAGTCTTATTCTTTAGAACTGGAAGTTTCTGGGACTTCAATTATTCTATTAAATGACAAACTATAAGGGTAACTATGTTCTTTTAGCCTAGAAGTTTTTCCATTTTCTTCCACACTTTGGTGATTTGAATTGCAATGTCCCCTTGAAGCTCATCTATTTATATATGAGTCCCCAGAGAAGAAATGTCTGGGAATGGTTAGCCATATAGAGGCAATATGGAGTTATATTGAGGGAGGTTGTGCTTTGAGGTTGTTATGCCAATGAAAGTGACCAGACACAATGGCATCTCTGTCTCTTTGTCTCTGTCACTTTATATCTTTGTTTCACTTTATATCTTTGGTCTCAGTCTCTCTGTTTCTGAATCTGTCTCTCTAGAACTTTCTCTGTCTTTCTATGTCTCCCTCTCTCTACCTGCCTTTTTTTTTTTGTTCAACATGGAAAGCTCTCAGTTCCACTGAAGGACTACAAAATGATTACTTCTTTCTCAGTCCTCAACATTAGACTGCAATAAAAAGTCAAGTAAAAACATGATATTTACAGGTAAATAGTGGGAACTGTTAAAGATCATCCTGATTGACCTATCCCAGAAGCACGGTAAAAACTTACTCATATAGATATATAATATAGGATAAATGTACTGAACTCTGTACACCTAAAGAAATAATCAAGAGGGAGGACTCTGGCTAAAATGTTCAATCCCCATCCCAAATGGCAAAGTGGATGGACATCAGAAGAAGAAGAAAACAGGGAAAAAGTTAGGAACCTACCACAGAGGGCCTTTGAAAGTCTCTGTCCTGCAGACTATCAAAGTAGATGCTGAGACTTATGGCCAATTGTTGGAAGGAGTGCATGGAATCTAATGAAAAAAGTGGGAAATAACAAGATCTTGAGAAGACAGGAGCTCTACAAGGAGAGCAACAGAACCAAAAAATCTGAGCACAGGGGATTTTCTTGAGACTCATACTCCAACCAAGGACCATGCATGGAGATAAACTAGAACCCCTACACTTATATAGCCCATTGCCCTTCAATATCTAAAGGGCTTCTATAGTAATGGGAACAGGGACTGTCTCTGACATGAACTGCTTGGCCTTCTGTGTAACCACTTCACCCTGATGCGGGAGCAGCCTTAACAGGCCACAGAGAAAGAGAATGATGCCACTCCTGATGAGATCTAATAGACTAGGATTAGAAGTAAGGAGAGGAAGTCCTCCTCTATCAGTTGTCTTGGGGAGAGGTTTGAATCAAGCAGGGAGAAGTAAGGTGGGATGGGGAGGGCTCATGGGGAGATACAAAGTGAATAAATTGTAATTAATAAAAATTGAAATAAAAAATACATAATTCCTTTTGGATTTATATTATAGGAGGAGGTGTGCTTGGAGGTTGATATGCCAATAAAAGTGAAAGACAGAAAGGAGTTTCTATCTCTCTGTCTCTGTCAATTTATATCTCTGTTTTTGTCAGTCTTGCTCTCAGTATTTCTGAATCTGTCTATGTAGCTCTTTTACTCTTTCTCTCTCTGTCTCCCTCTTTCTGCCTGCTGCTGTTCTGCCCAGTTCTCAAACCACCAAAGTTTAAAAATAAATAGATTGCACTGTAAATACATGAGGTTCTCTTTATTATAAATCATGGCAATCGTCAGCTTGGGCTCACACCCCCCCCACCACTGAAGCTGTGAGAGCTGAGCACCCCATGCTGAGGATAGTTGGGTGATTTAAAAATTCTGGTCTCTCCTAGCATGCCCAAGGCAGGGGTGATTCCTGCCTGGCATACATCTATTGGTCAAAATTCTGCATTTTGAATTGACTTGCTATAGGAAGGTCCCCAAAACATTAATGATCTGGTGTCCCTCCCTGAGGGGATGGGCCAGTTTCCTAGCAACTGTATCTCTAGTGAGTGGGGAAAGAATGCAGTAAGGCTGATTCTTCCCCTCAGGGCATTACTGGATCTCACCCAGCTAATTTAGGCCATAAACTTTAATAATAACTGCTGATTCTTAATCCTTTGGTCTTTTACCATTTGTATTTTAGCATGAAAAGATCTCAGTTCTGCTGAAAGAATACAAGTTGACTGCTTGCTGAAGTGACATCATGGACGGTCTCTGTAAAAATATAAGCAAGGTCCCAATTACATACTTTTTGTTCAAAGATTTGTCTTGATCAGGGAGAATTTTCACAGTAGTTAGTTCACTGACTGAGAACATAATTTGTACATTTAACAAATAATAATGGAATCAGTGATATGTGAAAGTCACATGTCAAGGAAATGTGACTTTTTTAATGACCACTTGAAAAAAATATGTGATACTTTGCCTGAACTAAGAGTCTTGGACACAGGAACTTTCATCTCTGAGTTGTGTTCTATCAGCTGCTCAGATTAAGGCATGTAGGGCTGCTCATCCTTTCTCACATGCAGGCTGTCCACTTGGGCCTTTAAATAACTGGCTCCTGAAACTCTTAGTGGCTTTCACTTGTTTCCTGACATCATTCTCCCTCTCAGCTGATCAGCTCCTGACAGAATATTGAGGTTTCCATGGAGATAAGTAAACAAACTTTCCTCAGTGACAAGTATCTCTGATCCTGTGCACCCATGACTTTTCTTGTGGAACCTACCAAGCCTTTATCTCAACCCTTTATCCAGATCCCACACCTTTAACACCTATTTAACTCTGTGACAATATCAGGTAGGAAACGAAACATTAATGTTTATTTAATTGGACAGTTTCCTTAGTAAGGAAGCCTCAAAGGCTGTGGGATTAATGGGCATGTCCCAAATGACAAGGTGGTCTCCTATTGTGGTCTTGGTTCTGAAATTTCCCAGGTTGTGACTTAGAACAAGCCAGTTACTCGCATACTATATGTACCTTCACATTCTTATTGATATAATAGGCTGATAGGGTCTAAGTTTCCCTAGGGTATTGATTCTTTAAGAGAGAAAAAAAAGAGAGAAGACAATTTCTGGGACAGGTTTGGCTAAAACAGAGAAAGATTGGTGAAAGTAAAAGGAGAAGTGAGGGGGAAGATATTATTTGACAGCTGGTGCTCTTCTACACGAGTGTTGCCAAATTTCTATGAGCAGCATTGCCTTAGCTGACCTGTATCTGCTGTATCTGCACCTGTGTCCCACTCTTGGTTAAGTCAGGAACCCTCTTGTCCTGGGGTATACAGTTAAAACTAGGCCATCAAGACAGAAAAATGTGACCCTATTAAATGCCTAGGACAGAAGAGCAGCTATGTTTCCTCCAGACAAACCCTCTAAATGTATTAGTAGTGCCAGAACTGTTTGTTCAGAGGTGCCACCTGAGTTTATGGGGTCTGAGGTAGCTGGGTAACCACTAGTTCATGTCTGATTCGCTGCTCCATAAGTAGTTCCTGGAAAGCATGCCTTACAAAGTAAAAGTCTGCCCTCCTTTTGCAGAATTTTTCTCCATGTTAAAAGTCATTATGAATTCGTCAACATATTTTTACTGATTATTTGGAATTTTTTACATAATATACATTATACTCCTTTTCATTGCTCCCAGATTTAAATTCCTATCCATGTGTCAAACTAATTTTTTTCTTTAAAATACCTCAATTGATGTATGTGTTTTTCATACTCATTGGAACAAGATCAGAGGTTCAGTGCCAAGTCCCTTAAAGAAAACTTAATTCTTCCTTGCTGCAGCCTGGTACCATCCCCAAGAAGAGTCCATCAGTCCTGACGAGCTCTGTACTTCATCACCTTGATCACAGGTTTTCTAATGTATTTATGTATTTTCATTTGTTTTCTTTTATCCCATCTGCTGCCCACTCACTCTTCTACTTCCAAGTCCACCCAGCCTCCTTCTACCCCTATGCCCTTTCTGGAGTTCCCTGATAGAGGAGATCCTCCCCCCCTTCTATTTGTCCCTAGCTTATCAGTTGTCATCAAGGCTGGCAGAATCATGTTCCTCTCCAGCATGATTCTCAGGGCATTGTACTTGTGTCCTCAATTCCCTCTACTATGAAAATCTTCCTGCCTCCTCTTCAGCAGGCTTCCCAGATCTCTGAGGGGAGGAAGAATTTCATAGGGAAACCCCAGTTTTAAAGTCTCTCTCTGCATAATATTGTACTGTGGTTCTCTGTATGCAATCCAGTTTTATGCAGAATGAAGCATCTTGATGGATCCAAGAACGTGGCAATGATCAATCAGTTGAGCGCAGAGAGCAGCAGATTTTTATAACAACAACCTGGGTTGCTTGAAAAACTCTGTAGGATGAACTGGACAAACAGCATAATTCACTGCCATCCAATACCCCTAGTAGAAGACTAATTTGGTCACAATTACATGGCCTTTTGAAACTTTATCCCCCACTATAAGGAGACTCCTAATAAATGAATACATGCTATATGTGTATTTCTACATTTATTTACTTCACTGGGGATGATTTTCCCTTCTTCCACCCATTTTATTGAAAATATGATATCATTTTCTTGGCTGCAAAATACTCTATTATGGAAATATTACACATTTTCCCCAAAGAAGAGTGTCAGTCCTGTTCTTTAGAACTTGGAAGTTACTGGGACTTTACTTATTGTGTTGAATGACAAACAAAGTTCTTTTGGCCTAGAAGCCAATCCATCTTCTTCCACTTCCTGGTGATTTGCATTGCAATGTCCCCTTGAAGTTCATCTATTTGCATGTGTACTTCCAATTGTGGAAATATCTGGGAAGGGTTAGGAGGTATGGACTTGTTAGATAATATATCTCCTTTTGGAATTATATTATAGGAGGGTGTTCTTTGAGGTTGATGTGCCAATGAAAGCTACCAGACACATGGATTCTCTGTCTCTTGGTCTCTTTCAATTTATATCTTTTCTTATGTTGGTCTCTGTCTCTCTATGTCTGAATCTGTTGCTCTAGCTCTTTCTCTCTCTGTCCTCTAAGTCTCCCTCTGCCTGCAGCTTGTGGATCAGTATGAAAAGCTATCAGTTCTTCTTAAGGACTACAATAAGTTGTCTGCTTCCTGATGTGACATCATGGATAGTCTCTGTAAAAATATAAGCAAGCTGCCAATTAAACACTTTTTGTTCAAAGAGTTTCTTGCTCAGGGATGGCTTAACAGTAAGTGATTCATTGACTGAGGACATACCTGTACATTTAATAAATAATAATGGAATCTGTGTTAGTATAAATATCAAATATCCAGGATATGTGAATTCATTAAAGACAACTTGAAAGAAATATGTGACACTTTTCCTGAAATTATAGTCTTTGACATAGAAACTACCATCTCTGAGTTCTGTACTTTCAGCTGCCCCTAATGAGGCATGTAGTGCTGCTCATCTTGTCTCTCAACTAGGCTATCCAGTCATCTTTTCAATAACTATCTACTGAAATTCTTACTGGCTCTTACCTGTTTCATGATATCATTCTCCCTCTCAGCCAATCAACACCTGAGAGAATTCTGAGGTTTCCATGGAGATGAGTAAACAAACTGTCCTCAGTGTCTAGTGTCTCTTGTCCAGTGCACGTGTGATTTTTCTTGTGAAACCCAACTTGCCTTTATCTTGTCCTATTAACCAGATCCCACACTTTTACACTTGTTTACTTCTGTGACAAAGTCAGGTAGGAAATGATACTTTAATGTTTATTTAATTGGACAGCTTGCTAAGTAGGGAAGCTGTAAAGTGATGTGGTTTTTAAAGATAATGTACCAAATGACAAGGTGGTTTCCAACTGTGGTCTTTGATCTAAAGTTTCTTAGGTTTTGACATTGAACTGAGCAGTTACTTGCTTAATCACTAAATACACCTTCATATTCTTAATGATATAATAGGATGTCAGAGTCCAGGTTTCTCTGGGGTACTGAGTCTTTAAGAGCAAAGAACAGAGAATGAAACTAGACAATAACTGGGACTGGTTTGGCTGAAATAGAGAAAGATCGGTGAGTGTAAAAGCATAACAGACTGGCAATAAACTCTTTGACAGATGGTGGGGTTCCACACACCTCTTAGTGAGCCTCAATGAGCAGGGTTGCCTTGGCTAACCTGGCTATATTTTCAGCTTGGTCCTACGCAGGGGTCAGTGAGCAAGACTATTGGTCATGCTGTTTAAAGTTATATGCCTATTACACTGAGAAGCTGAGTTTCCTACTGTGGTCCTCCAGAAAACCCCTCTAAACATAGTGTCAGGACTGCTTGTTGAAAGATAGCACTTGACCTCATGTCATCTGATATACCTGGGTAAACAGTAGTTCATGGGTAGGATTCTCTGCTATATAATGAGTTCCTAGAAAGCATGCCTTACAAAGTCAAACTCTTCCCTCTTTTAGTGAAATCTTTTCTCCATGTTAAAAGTCATTGTAAAGGTTGTCAACATATTTTTGTTGCTTATATATGAATTTAATATAATGTACATTACAGCCTTCTCTATTGCTACCAGGTTCAAATTCCTAAGCATGATCCACATTAATTTTTTTTCTTTATAACTAAATCAATTGATGTATTTATTTTTCATATGCTCATTGGAACATGATCGGAGCTCAGTGCCAAGTATCTTACAGAAAACTGAGTTCATCCTTGCTGTATTCTCTCACCACACCCAAGAAAAGGCCAACAGTCCTGGAGAGCTCTATACTTCATCACCTAGATCACAGTTTCTAATGTATTTATTTCAATTCGTTCACTTTGATTCCCCTTTGCTACTCCTCCTATTCCTCCCAGTCCAACACACCCTCTTCTTATTCTTATGCCTGTTCTCTAGTTCCCTGATGGGGAGGTCCTCCTCCCCCTTCTATCTGACCCTAGCTTATCAACTCTCAACAAGGCTGGCTCCATCATGTTCCTCTGCAGCCTGATTCTCAGGGCATTGTTCTCAATTCCCTCTACTTATGATGCTCTTCATGCCTACTCTCATAAATGCTTCCCAGAGCTCTGAGGGGAGGGAGTATTTCATAGGAAAATCCCATTTTTGAGCTGGGTGTTTTAAGGTCTCTCTCTCTCTCCATACCATCAGACTGTGGGTCTCTGTATGCAAATTGATTTGATTCAGAGGGAAGCATCTTTATGGATCCAAGAACATGACACTGATCTATCAGTTGAGTACAGAGAACAAAATATTTTAATAAAAAAAGCCTGGGTTGCTTGAAAGTATCCATAGGATGCCCAGGCCCAACAACTCAATTAACTGCCACCCAATCCCCCCTAGTGAAGACTGGTTTGGTCACAATTACATGGCCTATTGGAACTTTATCCCCCACTCCTAATAAGTGAAAACATGCAAGATTTGTATTTCTGCATTTAAGTTACTTCACCCAGGATGATTTTTCTTTACCTGGAAATATCATGATATCATTTTCTTAGCTGAATAAAACCCCATTATGTAAATATTCCACATTTTCCCCAAAGGAGATTATCAGTACTGTTCTTTATTACTTGGAGGTTGCTGGGACTTTAACCATTGAATTGAATGACAAACTATAAAGATAACTATGTTCTTTTTTTTTCATTTTTTTCTTTTTTTATTAATTTTTTTATTTTTATTAATTACACTTTGTTCACTTTGAGTCCCTCCATCTTCTTCCACTTCCTGGTGATTTAAATTGCAATGTCCCATTGAATGCATGTTGAGTCAACAATGTGAAAATATCTGGAAAGGGTTAGTATGTATGGCCTTGTTAGTTAATATAATGCAAATAGGATTTATATTATAGGAGGGTGTGCTTTGATGTTTATATGCCAATAAAAGTGAATAGACAGAATGTAGTGTCTGTCTCTCAGTCTTTGTCACATTATATTTTCTGTACCCATGTCTCTTAGTTCAAGAAAAGTGTTACATATTTCTTTCCTGTGGTCATAAATAAAAAGACATGTGACTTTCATATTATCACATATTCCATTATTAATTTTTAAATGCATATATATATATATTCTAATAGCAGAGAATCCTACCCATGAACTAGTGCTTACCCAGTCAGTGAATTACTGTGAAAATTCTCCTTGAGCAAGGCAATTCTCTGAACAAAAAGTACTTAATTGGGATCTTGCTTATATTTTTACAGAGACTTTACATGATGTCACATCAGCAAGAAGTAATCTTTTTGTAGTCCTTTGGCAGAACTCAGACCATTTCATACTGAACCACATATGGCAGGCAAAGACAGGGAAACTGAGAGAGACAGAGAGAAAGCTATAGAGACAGATACAGAAATAGAGAAACTGAGACAGAGAATTTCAATTTGTTATTGAATTGTTATTTCAATAACAAGAACCTGGATTGCTTGACAATTTCTGTAGCATGCCCTGGCTCCACAATTCTATTCACTGCCACCAAAAACCGCTAGTGAAAGACTGGTTTCATCACAATCTCATGGCCTATTGGAACTTTATCTCCCTCTATTAGGAGACTTCCTAATAAGTAAATACATACCATATTTGTCTATCTGCATTTTAGTTACTTCACCAAAGATGATTTTTCCTGGTTCCATCTATTTGCCTGATAATATAATGATGTCATTTTCTTAGTTGAAGAATAATCCATTATGGAAATATTCCACATTTTCCCCAAAGGAGATTTTCCCTTGGAATTTGATGGGACTTTGATCATTGTATTGAATGTGAAAATGTCAGGATAACTATGTTCTTTTAGTCTTTTAGCCTAGAAGTCCCTCTATCTTCTTCCACTATCTGGTGATTTAAATTGCAATGTCCCCTTAAAGCTTATCTATTTGCTTCTTTAGTTACCAGTGAGGAAATGCCTTGGAAGCGTTTGGAGGTATGTCCCTGTTAGATAATATAATTCCTATTGGTGTTATAATATGGGAGGGTGTGCTTTGATGTTGATATGCCAAAGAAAATAGGATGGAGATAGGATGGAGTCTCTGTCTCTCAGTCTCCATAAATTTTTATTCTTGTTTTTTGGTCTTCATCTCTCTATTTTTGAGTTTGTCTCTCTACAATTTCCTTCTCTGTCTCTCTCGGTCTCCCTCTCTTGCCTTGTGCTGTGTTTCTGTGTGAAAAGCTCTCAGTAATGCTGAAGGACTACAACAAGCTGACTGCTGTTGTAGTCAAGCTGATATTCTGGATGCTTTCTGTAAAAATATACGCAAGCTCCCAATTAAGTGCTTTTTGTTCATAGATTTGTCTTGGTCAGGGAGCATTTTCACATTAAGTAATTACCTGACTGAGGATGCAGGGACGCTCAGTATTTCTCTCAAGCACACTGTCCACTTAAATATTTTAATAACTGGCTCCTGAAATTCTTACTGGTTTTCACCTATTTCTTGACATCATTCTACCTCTCAGCCAATCAGCACCTGAGAGAATCTTCAGGTTTACAAGGAGATGCGTAAACAAACTTTCCTCAGTATCCAGTACTTCAGATACTGTGATTTTTGGGAAATCCAAGAAGCTTTTATCTTGGGGAAGCCAAGATGGCGGCACCGGGAAAACAGCGCATCTGAGGAGCCTGACAGCACTTTCCATGCAGAGACCAGGAGACTGAACTCGAGGACCTGAAATTGTGTCGATCGTCTTTCCCAGGTGAGGGGAGGCTCCCACGGCATGGGAATCGGTTGGGTCCACTCACGGCTACCCAGCCAGAACCCGGAAGAAATCCCAGGTAACACAGGCTTTGGGTCTCTGTGCTGGAGCCACAAGCGGACGTGTCCCAGCCACTTTCCCAGGCTGATTGGTGGGCACAAGGGAACCTGAGACTGTGAGTCAAAGTCATGAGGGGACCCCACGGGGAAGCAGGGTTGCAGGTCTGATCACAGGTCACCCAGTCTCTCCCCGGAAGGTCTCTGCCACCATCACAGCCGAGCTCCTGCCACGCACAAAGAGCTTTGCATTCAGCTCAGCAGTACAGACAAGCTGTGCACCCCAGTACAATAGGGACTGGGAACCCCTGTCCGGAAAGGACCCCACAGAGAAGGAAGAAACCGTGCTGCTGGGGTTACCTAGGGAAAGTCTAACAGACTGCAGATTGCAAACAGACAGAACTGAATGCCCCAAGACACCAGAGCAATACTCACCCGCCACAGGTTACCGCAGCTGATCACTAAATTTACAGAAAGAAACCCAGAAGGAGGGTAGCTGCCCCCAGGACTTCTCCTGTTGAGAGGGGAGCCCTCTTGACAAATCAGGACCACAGTTACCACCCAGGACTCTATGCCTGAGGTGAGCTGTAGCAACTCCTGAAAAACACCAGATATCCAGGGACTATACCCAAAAACCTGGGAAGGCTTCCTTGAGGAAAAACCATCTTCCTGCCAAAGGGATTCTCTCCACTACAGCAGTCCAGGAACAACCAGAAACTAAATTCAAACAACTTAGATAGCCCAATGGGTAGAGGAAAGCATAAAAGTTCAACCAACAAAAGCCAGAGCATTATGGCATCTCCAGAACCCAGTTATCCAGGGGCAAATAGCCCTAGACACCCCAGCATAAATGAAATTCAAGGAGACGACCTAACATCTATGCTCAAGAAGATGATAACAGAGGAAACAAATAAAATACGAAAAGAAATAGAAGAAGCTGAAGCCAAAAAGTATGTGGCCTTTAGAGAGGAAATGCTTAAATCACTGAATGAAATAAAAGAAACAGTGGATTGTTCAAAAAAACAGCTGAAGGAATTGATGGAAAAACATAAAAATGCAGTCAGAAAGGGGAAGGAAACCAACAAAATAGCTCAAGACCTGAAGATAGAATTTGAAAAATTAAAAAATAAAACCACAAACGGAAGGAATTGTGGAGAGAAAGAACTTAGGGAAGAAAGCAGGAATTACAGAGGTTAGCATAACCAATAGGCTACAAGAAATAGAAGAAAGAATCTCAGGTGTAGAAGATACAATGGAAGAAATAGATGTATCCATCAAAAAAATGTTAAATCTAAAAAAATTCCTGACTCAGACCATCCAAGAAATTCAAGACAACATAAAAAGACAAAACCTAAGAATAATAGGAATAGAGGAAAAAGAAGATTCCCTGCACCAAGTCCCAGAACATATTTTCAACAAAATCATTGAAGAAAATTTCCCCAACTTAAAGGAGAGGCCAGTAAGAATACAAGAGGCCTATAGAACACCCAATAAATTAGACCAGAAAAGAAAATCCTCCCGCTACATAATAATCAAAACTGTAAGTATACAGAACAAGGAAAAAATACTAAAAGCTGCAAGAGAAAAAGGCCAAGTAACATCTAATGGCAAACCCATTAGAATCACACCTGACTTTTCAACAGAGACTATGAAAGCCAGAAGGGCCTGGACAGGTATCATGCAGACCCTAAGAGAACACAGATGTCAGCCCAGGCTACTATACCCTGCAAAACTCTCAGTCCTCATAAACTGAGAAAACAAGATATCCAATGATAAAAACAAATTTCAACAATACCTACAAACAAATCCAGCATTACAGAAGACACTGGAAGGGAAAATACAACCCAAGAAAGCTAGCTACATTCAAGAAAACACAGGAAATAAATAACCCCACTACAGTAAAACAAAAAGCAACCAAGCACACAACCGTATGACCACAGCCAACATCAAATTCAAAGGATCTAACAGCCACTGATCATTACTCTCTCTCAATATAAATGGACTTAATTCTCCAATAAAAAGACACAGACTAACAGAATGGATGTGTAAACAAAACCCAGCAATCTGTTGTATACAAGAAACACACCTAAGTCACAAAGATAGACATTACCTGAGGGTAAAGGGATGGAAGACGGCTTTCCAATCAAATGGTTGCAAGAAGCAAGCAGGAGTAGCCATTCTAATATCTGATAAAATAGTCTTTCAACCAAAATTAATCAAAAGAGATGGGGAAGGACACTTCATACTCATCAAGGGAAAATTCCACCAAGAAGACATCACAATCCTGAACATCTATGCCCCAAATACAAGGGCACCCACATTTGTGAAAGAAACATTGATAAAACTTAAACCACATATAGATCCCCACACACTAATAGTTGGAGACTTTAACACCCCACTCTCAACAAAGGACAGGTCAACAAAACAGAAATTAAACAAAGAAACAATATCTCTAACAGAGGTCATGAATCAAATGGACCTAACAGACATTTACAGAACCTTACACCCAAACACACAAGAATTTACCTTCTTCTCAGCACCTCATGGAACCTTCTCCAAAATAAACCACATAGTTGGTCACAAAGCAAGCCTCAACAAATACAGGAAGATTGCAATAATCCCTTGTATCCTGTCTGATCACCATGGAATAAAGCTGGACCTCAGTAACAACAGAAATAGCACAAAGCCTACACATACATGGAAACTGAACAACTTGCTACTAAAAGACAGCTGGGTAAGGGAAGAAATAAAGAAAGAACTTAAAATCTTCCTAGAACTCAATGAAAATGAAGACACAATATACCCAAACTTGTGGGACAATGAAAGCAGTGCTAAGAGGAAAGTTCATAGCACTAAGTGCCTTCAAGAAGAAATTTGAGACAGTGAAATTCAAGCAACTTAATGGCTCACTTAAAATCCCTAGAAAAAGAAGAAGCAAACACACCAAGAAGGAGCAGGCGGCTGGAAATAATCAAACTCATGGCTGAAATCAATCAATTAGAAACAAATAAAACAATTCAAACAATCAATGAAACCAAGAGCTGGTTCTTTGAGAAAATCAACAAGATAGACAAACCCTTAGCCAAGCTAACTAAAAGGCAGCGAGACACCATCCAAATCAACAAAATCAGAAATGAGAAGGGAGACATAACTACAGACACTGAGGAAATCCAAGCAATCATTAGGACTTACTTCAAAAGTCTATACAGAACAAAATTTGAAAATTTAAATGAAATAGACAATTTTCTTGATCGATTCCACTTACCAAAGCTAAATCAGGACTAGGTAAATCAATTAAATAGGCCTATATCCCCCAAGGAAATAGAAGCGGTCATCGAAAGTCTCCCATCCAAAAAAAGCCCAGGATCCGATGGTTTCAGCGCAGAATTCTACCAGACATTCAAAGAAGAGCTAACACCAATTCTCTTCAAACTATTCCACAAAATAGAAACAGAAGGAACTTTACAAAACTCGTTCTATGAAGCCACAGTCAACTTGGTACCTAAACCTCACAAAGACTCAACAAAGAAAGAGAATTTCAGGCCAATCTTCCTTATGAACATTGATGCAAAAATACTCAACAAAATACTCGCAAATTGAATACAAGAGCACATCAAAGATATCATCCACCATGACCAAGTAGGATTCATCCCAGGTATGCAGGGGTGGTTCAATATACAGAAATCCATCAATGTGATCCACCATATTAACAAATTGAAAGGAAAAAACCACATGATAATCTCCCTAGATGCTGAAAAAGCCTTTGACAAAATCCAACATCCATTCATGTTTAAAGTCTTGGAGAGATCAGGGACACAAGGCACATATCTAAACATAGTAAAGGCGATATACAGCAAGCCTATAGCCAACATCAAACTCAATGGAGAGAAACTTAAAGCAATCCCACTAAAATCAGGGACAAGACAAGGTTGCCCACTCTCTCCATATCTATTCAACATAGTGCTGGAAGTCCTTGCTAGAGCAATAAGACAGTTGAAGGAGATCAAGGGGATGCAAATTGGAAAGGAAGAAGTCAAATTATCACTATTTGCAGATGATATGATAGTATATGTGAGTGACCCCAAAAACTCTACCAGGGAACTCCTACAGCTGATAAACACCTTCAGCAAAGTGGCGGGATACAAAATTAACTCAAAAAAATCAATAGCCCTCCTGTATACAAAAGACAAAAGGGCTGAGAAAGAAATTAGGGAAACAACAATAGCCTTCACAATAGCCCCAAAGACATAAGGTACCTCGGAGTAACCCTAACCAAGGAAGTCAAAGACTTGTATGAAAAAAAATTCAAATCTCTGAAGAAAGAATTAGAAGAAGATATGAGAAGATGAAAGATCTCACATGCTCATGGCTTGGCAAGATTAACATAGTAAAAATGGCCATCTTACCAAAAGCAATCTACAGATTCAATGCAATGCCCATCAAATTACCAACACAATTCTTTACAGACCTGGAAAGAAAGATTCTCAACTTCATATGGAATGACAAGAAACCCAGAATTGCTAAAACAATCCTCTACAACAAAAGATCTTCTGGAGGTATCTCCATCCCTGATCTTAAGTTGTACTATAGAGCAATAGTTTTAAAAACTGCATGGTACTGGCATAGAAACAGAATAGTGGATCAATCGAACCGAACAGAGGACCCAGAAATAAACCCACACACTTATGGACACCTGATCTTTGACAAAGATGCCAAAACCATTCAATGGAAAAAAGATAGCATCTTCAACAAATGGTCCTCGTCCAACTGGATGTCTACATGTAGAAAAATGAAAATAGATCCATACTTATCACCCTGCATGTGGAGAGCCGAGACTCAGATGCCAAAAGGTGGTGCTGACATCCCGCCCTCAAAAGTGTAAACCGCCTCTAGTACACAAGCGCAAATTGCTTAAGCACCTTAGGCATGCTGGCCCCGAGTCATCAGGCGGGGTAAAGAGTGAGCAGCCAATCAGGGTATTGACATGTCACTTAGGTGCGACCGGGGCTTATATAAACAGCGCCACATCGGGGCTCTCTTTCTCCTCTCCTCTCTCCTCCTCCCCCTCCCCCTCTCGCCGTCCGGGGTGGGCGGCCCGCGGGACACCGTGGTGTCTCTCAGCCAAAGCCCTCAGCCCTCTCCTCTCCTCTTTCCATCACGTTACTGTAATAAAGGTTTTGTTGCGGGAGGATTTCTGTGTCCGCATGCGTTTCTGCCGGGGAGACTATCACACGGCTCCCAACATCTGGTGCCAAAACCCGGGAGAAGGGAGCCTGCTACCGCCAGTGCTGGGTAAGGAGAGCCCCCGTTAGCGGGGAGGAATTCAGAACCGCAACATTAAGGTTTGTCCTGAAAGACATGTTCGATCTTGATTCATCCTGTTTCTCATTTTGGCTAGCAGAGGCCCTTATGGCCTTCCCTGCTGTGATAGCTGCCATAGCCCTCCTTTTTTTGGTTTCGTGCAAACTTGAGGGCTGCCTCGGAAGGAAAGGGATTAGCAAAAGGTTAAGGGTAGGGGAGATGAGAGATGACATGCCAGAATCAGGACGTGAGAAGAGATTAGGGGCCCCAATGGATAGAAATAGAGACGTCTCTAAGAAGAAAGGCCCTTCTGTGGATGTTAAAATCATGGAAGTGAGAGATAAGGGAAAGAACGCCCTTAAAAGGTAAAAGGAGAAGAAAAAACCGAATAAAAAGGCCTCTTTATCCAATAAGATTAAAATTCCTGCTAAATGCCTGGGCGCAGCCATCTTGGCTTTCATCAGAGGCTTCCACGTGGCTGGTAACTGGGCGCAGCCATCTTGGCTTTCATCAGAGGCTTCCACTTGGCTGGCAACTGGGCGCAGCCATCTTGGCTTTGGAAAAAATGGGCGGGACCTTGGGTATATCAGTGGTTTCCATGTGGCCGGCACCATCTTTAGTTCGGACAAGGAGGCCCCGCCCCACGTGGCCGACCCCATCTTTGATTCGTGCAACGAAGCCCACCCCACGTGGCCGGCGCCATCTTTCATTCGGGCAAAGAGGCCCTGCCTCCCATGTGCTCTCCACATAATTCATTTAAAGGACTGGTGATTGTTCATTACAAAATGTTTTTTATGCTCTTTTAAGAAAAAAAATTCTACCTGATAGGTTTGGTATGGCTAAAATAATTTTTACAGTTTAAAATTGTTCTGTTAAGCTGTTAATTTTAAAGCTTGTTTAATCACTAAAAAATTTTGGTTGTGGGGGATTATAGATGCTCCACAGTGTTTACTGTATCAACAACACCTAGTGGCTGTACTTGGTGTTGTCAGTCGCAGCCTGCTAATGCTAGCACATGGCCTGCCGCCATGATGGTTCAGCAATAAAAAGCACGTAAAGCTGTAGTTTGGCTGCCATGTTTCTTTAGGGTTTCCAGCTGAGTTCAGTTGCATGTGGCCAGCCGCCATACTGGTCCGGAGATAAAGAGGGTAGAGCTATAAGTTTGCCACCATGTTGTTCAGGTACTGTTCAATTTTAATGTCGTATCCTTTGTTGCAAAAAACCCTGCAACAATGGGGATTGCATATTGCCACTAAAAAGGTCCAAATTTCAAAAGTAGGTTCCTCTCTAGGGACTGTTATTTACCCGAAACAAATAGTTCCTCAAGAAATAAAAATTTGCAGGGATCATTTACATACCTTAAATGATTTTCAAAAATTATTAGGTGATATAAATTGGCTTAGGCCGTTTTTAAAGATTCCTTCTGCTGAATTAAAACCCCTATTTGATATTTTGGAAGGGGATGCTCATATTTCTTCACCCAGAGCCTTAACGCTGGCTGCAAGCCACGCCCTGCGAGTGGTAGAAAACGCTTTACAGGATGCCCAATTAAAACGTGTAGATGAAACTAAGAACTTTGACCTGTGTGTCATTAAAAGTAAACATTTACCAACTGCTGTATTATGGCAAGATGGACCCTTAGTGTGGGTTCATCCCAATGCTTCTCCTACAAAAATTATTGAATGGTATCCGGATGCAGTCGCTCAACTCGCACTTCGTGGGTTAAAAACAGCCATTACATACTTTGGGAAGGAGCCAAAGTCTTTAATAGTGCCTTATACGGCTCACCAAGTTCAGGTATTAACTGCTGCCTCTGATACTTGGGCAGTGCTAGTTACTTCCTTTAGTGGTTCAATTGATAATCATTACCCAAGACATCCTATTTTGCAATTTGCTTTAACGCAGGAGGTAGTCTTCCCGCATGTAACGTCCCAAAAAACACTTCGGGATGGATTGGAAGTTTATACAGATGGGTCAAAAACAGGAGTAGGAGCTTATGTGGTTAATAATAAAGTTATTTCTAAGCAATATCATGAGACCTCGCCTCAAATTGTGGAATGTTTAGTAGTGCTAGAAGTTTTGAGAAAATTTCCAGGTCCTTTAAATATTGTTTCTGATTCTAGTTATGTGGTAAATGCAACCAAAATCTTAGAGGCTGCTGGATTAATTAAAGTGTCTAGCAAGCTTGCAAAAATTTTTCAAAGAATTCAGTTTGCCTTAATTACCAGAAGATCCCCTGTTTTTATTACACATATTAGGGCTCATTCCAGTCTACTGGGGCCCATGTCCCATGGAAATGACCTAGTAGATCGAGCCACAAAGATGATTGCATTTGCCCTCCTTTCAAATTTAAAATTGACTAAGGAATTTCATAAAAGGTTTCATGTTAAAGCTGAGACATTGTGTCATCAATTTGACATTACTAGAAAAGAAGCTAGAGATATTGTTACCCAATGTCAAAATTGCTGTCAGTTCTTACTTATGCCTCATGTTGGGATTAATCCCAGAGGAATCTGTCCACTACAAGTGTGGCAGATGGATGTTACCCACATTTCATTTTTTGGTAAACTTCAATATTTGCATGTTTCTGTTGGTACTTGCTCTGGAGTTATGTTTACTTCTCCCCTGACTGGAGAAGAGGGAGCCCATGTTATTCAACATTGCCTAGAGGCATGGAGTGCCTGGGGAAAGGCCAAAATTCTAAAAAAATAAAATGGGCCAGCCTATACTTCTCAAAAATTTAGACAGTTTTGTCATCAGATGGAAATAACCCATCTGACCGGTCTCCCATATAACCCTCAAAGTCAGGGTATTATTGAATGTGCTCACCACACCCTAAAATCCTACTTAATAAAACAAAAGGGAGGAGTCCAGGAGGCTCTGCCCTCAGTGCCACGAGTGACCATTTCCTTGGCACTCTTCACACTCAATTTTTAAAATTTGGACAGTCAAGGCCATTCGGCGGCTGATCGCCACTGCTCAGGGCCTAATAGGCCCAAGGAAATGATTAAATGGAAGGATGTCTTAACTGGTCAGTGGAAAGGCCCGGATCCTATTTTTTATTTTATTTTATTTTTTTTATCAGTTACATTTTATTAACTCTGTATCCCAGCCGTGTCCCGATCCCTCATTCCCTCCCAGTCCCTCCCTCCCTCCCTCCCTCATCTCCACTGTGCCCCTTTCCAAGTCCACTGATGGGGGGGGACCTCCTCCCCAATCATCTGATCCTGTTTTATCAGGTATCTTCAGGACTGGCTGCAAAGCCCTCCTCTGTGGCCTAACAGGACTGCTCCTCCCTTCGGGGGTGGGGAGACCAAAGAGCCAGTCATCGAGTTCCTGTTAGAAATAGTCCCTGTTCCCACATGCTGGAGAGGTTGTGGAGAAAGGGGAACCCTGCTCCACTGCTGGTGGGAATGTAAACTGGTACAACCACTCTGGAAAGCTATCTGGCGCTTTCTAAGACAAATAGGAATAGTGCTTCCTCCAGTCCCAGCTATACCACTGCTAGGTATATACCCAAAGTTTGTTCAAGTACACAAAAAGGACACTTGCTCAACCATGTTTATAGCAGCTCTATTTGTAATAGCCAGAACCTGGAAACAACCCAGATGTCCATCACCAGTGGAATGGGTACAGAAATTGTGGTATTTTTATACAATGGAATACTACTCAGCAATCAAAAAGGAGGAAATCATGAAATTTGCGGATCCTATTTTAATAAGATCCAGGGGAGCTGTCTGTGTTTTCCCACAGGAAGAAAACAATCCATTCTGGGTACCTGAGCGCCTCACAGGAAACCTCATGACAGCTGAAGGTGACCTTTCAACAGATACACCTGCTACTGCTTAAAGAGTCAAGGGCGGCGAGGAGGACCACTAATTCTACTCGAGTGGATTCATTGCCCACAGATTGGCTTTACCCTGGGTTTCTTCTGCCTTTTCTTACTTTAAGATTTGGTGGGGGTTGGAATGTTTGGTGCAGCGCTATGTCGTGGCTTAGTGTTTTTACTCTGGTTGTTCTGCAAACTCAATACCCAAAACAAACGTGACTAGGTCACAATCGCACAAGTACTAACAGCCTTGGAACAAGGATCATCTCCCAAAAATTTGGTTATCCATGTTAAAATATTAAAACAGACTGTGACACTCAGTCGATGTACCTCAGGGGTTTTACCCATTGCACTGAGTCGATGAGTGATCCAAGTCTCAATGTTTGCCTTTGCCTAAGCGGCTATGGTACCTAAATAGGAGATTGACAGCCCTTGCACTCCCTGGAATTTTATTCCATTGCACGGGAATGGGTGTCACCTCCTTCTTTAATCTTCTCCCTTAGCCCCTGCACCCAGAGGACCTGTATCCATTGCACCTGGTGGGGTAAGGGAGTAATCTAAAGCTCTTGATCGCTTACGCCCCAAAGAAAGAGTTCGCTTGATCAAGCTTAGGGCCCTCTTGTACCGTGCTTATATAGGCTTTAAGGCAGTTTTCCTATATTTAAAACAAAAGGGGGATGTGGAGAGCCGAGACCCAGACGCCACTAGGTGGTGCTGACATCCCGCCCTCAAAAGTGTAAACAGCCTCTAGTACACATGCACAAATTGCTTAAGCACCTTAACCATGCTGGCCCCGAGTCATCAGGCGGGGTAAAGAGTGAGCAGCCAATCAGGGTATTGACACGTCACTTAGGTGCGACCCGGGCTTATATAAACAGCGCCACATCGGGGCTCTCCTCTCTCCTCCTCCCCCTCTCCCCGTCCGGGGCGGGCCGCCCGCGGGACACCGTGGTGTCTCTAAGCCAAAGCCCGCGGCCGTCTCCTCTCCTCTTTCCATCGTGTGACTGTAATAAAGGTTTTGTTGCGGGAGGATTCCTGTGTCCACGTGCGTTTCTCCTGGCGAGACTATCACACGGCTCCCAACACCTGCACAAAACTGAAGTCCAAGTGGATCAAAGACCTCAACATAAAACCAGAAACATTAAATCAGCTTGAAATAAAAGTGGAGAATACCCTAGAACTCATTGGTACAGAGGAAAACTTCCTGAACAGAACTCCAACAGCACAGGCTCTAAGAACAACAATCAATAAATGGGACCTCATGAAACTGAAAAGCTTCTGCAAAGCAAAGGACACTGTCATCAAAACAAAGTGACCTCCTACAGATTGGGAAAGAATCTTCACCAACCCTTTATCTGACAGAGGACTCATGTCAAGTATATATAAAGAACTAAAGAAGCTGAAAAGCAGCAAACCAAGTAACCCACTTAAAAAATGGAGAACAAAGCTAAACAGAGAATTCTCTGTAGAGGAATACCGAATGGCAGAGAAGCACTTAAAGAAATGCTCAACCTCATTAGCCATTAGCGAAATGCAAATCAAAACAACCCTGAATTTTCACCTTACACCCATGAGAATGGCCAAGATCAAAAACTCAAGTGACAACACATGCTTGAGAGGTTGTGGAGAAAGAGGAACCCTTCTCCACTGTTGGTGGGAATGTAAACTGGTGCAACCACTCTAGAAATCAATCTGGCTTTTTCTCAGACAACTAGGAATAGTGCTTCCCCAAGATCCAGCCATGCCACTCCTAGGCATATATCCAAAAGAGGCTCAAGCACACAAAAAGGAAATTTGCTCAATCATGTTTGTAGCAGCTTTATTTGTAATAGCCAGAAGCTGGAAACAGCCCAGATGCCCCTCAACTGAAGAATGGATGCAGAAAATGTGGTACATCTACACAATGGAATATTACTCAGCAATGAAAAATAAGGAAATCATGAAATTTGCAGGTAAATGGTGGGATCTGGAAAAGATCATCCTGAGTGAGTTGTCCCAGAAGCAAAAAGACACACATGGTATATACTCACTCATATAGACATAAAACATAGGATAAACCCACTAAAACCTGTGCATCTAAAGAAACTAAGCAAGATAGAGGACCCTAACTAAAATGTCCAATCCCCATCCGGAAAGGCCAAGAGGATGGACATCAGAAGAAGAAGAAAACAGGAAACAACCTAGGAACCTACCTCAGAAGGCCTCTGAAAGCCTCTGCCCTACAGACTATCAAAGCAGATTCTAAGCCTGATGGGCAACTGTTGGGCAGAGTGAATGGAATTTTATGTAAGAACTAAGAAATAGTAAGAGGTGGAGAGGACAGGGTCTCCACAAGGAGAGAAAAGAACAAGAAAATTTGAACACAGGGAACTTCCCAGAGACTCATACTCCAACCAAGGACTATTCATAGAGATAACCCAGAAACCCTGCATAGATGTAGCCCAGGGCAGTTCAGAGTCCAATTGGGTTACATAGTAATGTGAAGAGGGACTGCCTCTGACATGAACTGACTGGCCTGCTCTTTAGTCACCTCCTCCTGAGGGGGAGTAGCCTTACCAGGCCATAGTAGAGGACAATGCCGCCACTTTTGATGTGAACTGATGGGGTAAGACCAGAAAAGAGAGAAGAACCTCCCCTATCAGTGGACTTGGGGAGTGGCATGCATGCAGAGGGAGGAGGGAGGGTAGGATTGAGAGGGTAGGGATGGGCTTATGGGGGGATGCAGAATGAATAAAGTGTAATTGATGAAAATTTTTTAAAAAAAAGGGAAAAATAATTTAAGAACCTTAAATGACTTTCAAAAGTGAAGGAAAACATGGAGTTAGTCAATTTACATGGAGCACGTCTCGCCCCTGGGGGCAATGGTCTCCTGAACCTACTCAGACCTCGGACACCACCACTGCTAGTTCTAGAACTGATGCAGGATGTTCTAACGAGGGGGTTAAGGCTTCTCATAATATTTCCTATAAGCCCAAACCTTTTTGTTTATATCCCCCATTTTTATTCATTATTAGCCAGATAGAGCCAAGTAATTGTGGTAATGATACTTGCTTTTTTGCCCAATGCTGCAATGTTAGTAAATTTACTAGCTGGTTACTCGCATGCCTCACTGGGTGCCTGTGCCCGTTGATGCCCCTCACGCTATGACTCTCTTCAGGCAGAAAAGGGATCTTGGAATTACAGCTGCCATTGTTACTGGCATCTCATTGGCGGCTATTGGAGTTACCACAGCGGCATTAGCCATGAGTCATACTGGGCAGACTGCTCAGACCCTGAAATAACCTTTTAGCCACTGTAGCTCATGCCTTAAATGTACAAAAAGGAATTAATGCTCAACTAAAAGGAGGCTTGATGGTGTTCAATCGGAGGATTGACCTCGTGCAGGAGCAAATTGATACCCTATGGCAAATCGCTCAACTTGGCTGTCAATGAAAGTATGTTGGACTTTGAGTCACTAGCATACAACATGAGAATTTTCCCTGTGCTGCAAATCTGTCTAAACAATTGTCTAGCTATATTTTAGGTAATTGGACTGGAGAATTCGATACTACGATGGAGCAGCTGAGAGTGGCCATTATCCCAGTAAATTCTACCAGAGTGGACATAGGACTAGTCACAGGATTATCACCGTTGATTGCTGTAGCCATGAATCATCTGAAGGAATGGGTGAGCATGAGAGCATTAGCAGCCCTTCTGGTGTTAGTCACCTTGGTTTACCTGTGGTATATATGCAAGATTAGAGTCTCACAACAGCGTAATGCAGCCATGACCATTCAGGCCTTTACAGCCTTTGAAGCAGGACAGTCTCCCCAAGCATGGTTGGCTACCATAAAAAGCCAAAATGTTATGCTCAGGATGTGAGGCTAAGCACTGCACTCAGGGTCAGCCGCTTTGTACCCAGAGAAGAGCATGTCTGATTGCATGTGGGTTGATGCCCCAGGTCCCGCCTCTGAGAAAAAGGTATCAGACGGGTCTGATGCTCTTTGAGTGGATGACACCTAAATGAACATCGGTACAAAGTCCCTATTTATTTCTAATATCAGAGATCAGACCTCTACTCCTGCCTGATGTGTCTAAAACAAAAAGGGGGAACTGTAGAGAGCTGCATAATGCCACACCTGAAAGATGGAGCTGGTTTCCGCCTTCCAAATTCCCGATGGTGAGTGCTCTCTGTCATGAACAACTCCACATTTGACTAAGGCTGAGGATCTGGTTTGCTTCCATGTATGTGGACCTATCTGCATTGCCCACATGGCACGCTGAGGTTGGCTATCCATAGGCTATTTAAAGTGGGCTGGCTTTCCCCAGGGTCAGATGATTGTTCAAGGTTCCTGAATAAACTGCATTAAAAAAAAAAGGAGCTTTTATCTTGTCCCTTTATCTAGATCCCACACCTTTACACCTGTGTACCTCTGTGACAATGTCAGGTTGGAAAAGAAAATTTAATGTTTATTTAATTGGACATCTTCCTAAGTAGAGAAGCTTCAAAGTGATGTGGGGTTAAGGGCAATGTACTAAATGAGAAGGTGGTCTCCTACTGGGCCCTTGCATCTGAAATTTCCTTGGTTATGACTTAAACCTGAGCAGTTACTTGCATACTGACTAAATGTACCTTCACATTCTTACTGTCATAATAGGCAGGCTAAGCCTAGGGTTCCCTGGGATATTGAGTATTTAAGAGCAGTGAAAAGAGAAGAACAGCAGACAGTTCTTGGTTCTGGTTTGGCTGAAACAGAGTAGGATCAGTGAGTGTAAAAGAAGACCTGAGGTTAAGTTTTTTTTTTTTTTTTTTTCATAATTGGTGCTGTTAAAAACTAGTGTTGCCAAACCTCTATTAGCAGGGTTGCCTTGGCTGAACTGGCTGGATCACCACCTGTTTTCTACTCAGTGTTCAGTCAGGACCCCTCTTGGACCTGGGCTTTACAGTTAAAACTGGGCCTTCAGGACAGAGAAATGGTTCCGTGTTATATATCTAGATCACAAGAGAAGCTGTGTCTCCCAGAAACAACCTCTAAACATAGTGTTACTGACAGGACTGCTTGTTCAGATGTCACCTGAGCTTATGAGGTCTGAGGTTCCTGGTAACCACTAGTTCATGGCGAGGATTCTCTACTATATAATGAGTTCCTTGAAAGCATGGATTCAGTCTCTATTTTTCAGAATCAGTCTCTCTAGCTTTTTCTCTGCCTCTCTTTGTTTCCTTCTCTCTGCCTGCCACTTGTGGTTCAGTATGAAAAGCTCTCAGTTCTGCTGAAGTACTACAACACGATGACTACTTGCTGACATTATATCTTGGATGGTCTCTGTAAATAATATAAGCAAGGTCCCAAATGAGTGCTTTTTGTTCAAAGAGTTGTCTTGGTCAAAGAGCATTTTCACAGCAAGTAATTGACTGAGGACATATTTGTTCCTTTAACTAATAACAATGGAATCTGTGATAATGTGAAACTCCCATGTCAAGGACATGTGATTGTTATTAACCACTTGAAAGAAATATGTAACACTTTTCCTGAACTGTCATCTCTGGGTTGTGTGCTTTCAGCTGCCCAGATTGAGGCATGAAGGGCTGCTCAGCCTTTCTCTAAAGCACACTGCCCACTTGGCCCTTTTAATAACTGGCTCCTGAAACACTGGCTCTCACTTGTTTCATGACATTACTCTCTCTCTCATTCAATGAATACCTGAGAGAATCTTGAAATTTTCAAGGAGATGAGTAAACAAACTTTCCAGTATCTCTGATCCTGCACACATGTATCTTTTTCTTGTGAAACCCAGCAAGCCTTTATCTCATCCCTTTTCCAGATCCCACACCTTTACTCCTTTTTACCTCTGTAACAATATCAGGTAGGAAATGAAACTTTAATGTTTTGTTTTGTTTTGTTTTTTGACAGCTTCCTAAGTAAGGAAGCTTCATTGTGATGGGGGATTAATATGAATGTATGGAATGACATGGTATTTTCTTATTGTGGTCTTGGATCTGAAGTTTCACACATTGCAAATTTGAAATGAGCAGTTACTTGCATACTCACTACAAATACCTTCCCATTCTTATTGATATAATCGGCTGGCAGGGTCTAGAGTTCCATGGGGTATTGATTATTTAGGAGCAGAGAAAAGAGAAGAAAACAGATGATTCCTGGGATTGGTTTATCTGAGACAGAGAAAGATCGGTGTGCATGAAAGTGGAACTGAGAGGCAATAAACTGTTTGACAGCTGGTATTGTTCTATACTTGTGTTTGCAACACTCTAAGCAGGGTAGCCTTGCTGACTTGGCTGGATTAGGAGTGGAGTCCTACATTTGGGTCAGTGTGGAAACCTCCTGGTATTGGGGTTTCAGTTAAAACTGGTAATTCAGGACAGAGAAATGGGTCTGTGTTACATGTCTAGGACAAAAGAGCAGCTGTGTGTTCCTGCATATGTCCTCCAGACAAATCCTCTAAACATATTGTTAGTGCCAGGACTCCTTGTTCAAGGTGCCACCTGAGCTAATAAGGTCTGAGGTATTTGGGTAACCACTAGTTCATGGCTATGATTTTCTGTTACATAATGAGTTCCTGGAAAACATGCCTTACAAAGTCAAACTCTATCCTCATTTAGCGTAATCTTTCCTCAATGTTAAAAGTCATTGCAGTAGTTGTCAATATATTATTTTTATTGATGATGTTGGAATTTCTTATAATATGCATTACAATCTTTATACCATTACTCCCAGGTTCAAATTCCTATCCATGTGGCACACATTTTTTTTTCTTTAAAATACATCAATTGAAGAATGTGTTGTTCATATACTCATTGAAATATGGTCAGAATCTCAGTTCATCCTTCCCACACACTGGCACCACCACAAGAAGCCTTCAGTCCTGAACATCTCCATACTTCATCACCTTGATCACAGTTTTTCTTATGTATTTATTTATTATGACTTATTCACTTTATTCCCCCTCTACTGCCCTCTTGATCTTCTCCTACCCCTATGCCCTTTCTTTAGTTCCCTCATAGGAAGGTCCTCCTACCCCTTCTATCTGGCCCTAACTCATCAGGTGTCATCAATCCTGGCTGTATCATCTTCCTTTGTGACTTGATTCTCAGGTCATTGTTATTCTAGTGTCCTCAATCCCATGCCCTTATGACACTCTTCCTGCCTACTCTCCTACAGGCTTCCAAGATCTCTGAGGAGAGGGAGAATTTTATAGGAAAATCCCATTTAGAGCTTGGTGTTTCAATATACCTTTCTGCAAAATATAGAACTGTGGGTCTCTGTATGCAATCATAGTTGATGCAGAATATCACATCTTATGGATTCAAGAACACAGGACTGATCTATCACTTGAGGGCAGAGTGAGCAACATATTTTAATATCAACAGCCTGGTTCCTTTAAAATTTTAGTAGGATGCCCTGGCTCAACAACTCAATTAACTGCCACTTAATCCCCCTAGAGAAAGACTCCATTGGTCATAATAGATGGCATATTGGAATTTGATTCTACACTATTAAGAGACTTCCTAATAAGTGAACAAATAGCATATTTGTCTTTCTGCATTTTATTCACTTCACACAGGATGATTTTTCCTGGTTCTGTCGATTTGTCTGAAAATATAACAATGTTATTTTCTTAGCTGAAGAATACTCCTTTAATGTAATATTCCACATTTTCCCCAAAGGAGATTGTCAGTCCTGTTTTGTAGTCCTGGGAATTTTCTAGGACTTCAATCATTGTATTGAATGACAAACTGTAAATATAATTATGTTCTTTTCACCTAGAAGTTCCACCATCTTCTTCCACTTCGTATAATTTGAATTGCAAAGTTCATGTGAAACTCATCTATTTACATGTTGAGTTCCCAATGAGGAAATGTCTTGGAAATTGTTAGGAGGTATGGCCTTGTTAGATAATATAATTCCTATTGGAGTTTTAATATAAGAGGTTGTGCTTTGAGGTTGTTATGACAATGAATGTGACCAGACAGAATTGAGTCTCTGTCTTTCCATAAGTATAAATGCCAGGGCTGATTGTTCATAAGTGCCACCTGAGCTCATGGGGTCTGAGGTAGCTAGGTACCCACTAGATCATGGCTAGGATTCTCTGGTACTTAATGAGTTCCTGGAAAGCAAGCCTTACAAAGTCGAATTCAGCCCTCCTTTAGTGGAATCTTTTTTATATTTTAAAAGTCATTGGAAAAGTTGTAAACATATTTTTATGGATTATGGGGGAATTTGATATATTATACATTACAGTCCTTTTACATTGCTTCCAGGTTCAAATTCCTACCTATTTGTCACATTAAAATAGTTACTTTTAAAATGCATCAATTGAAGTATGTGTTTAAAATGCATCAATTGAAGTATATACTCATTGGAATAAAATCAGAGTCGCAGTGCCAAGTCCCTTAAAAAAAAACAACTAAGTTGATCATTGCTGCACCCTGGCAACACCCCCAAGGAGAGGTCATCTGGTCTGAAGAGCTTTATATTTCATCACTTGCTAACCACTTTTCTTATGTATTTTTATTATGAATTTTTAATTTTGTATCTACGCTGCTGCTCCCTTCCTTTTCTCCTTTTAGTACCACCCAGGCTCCTCCTCCGTTTTTTTTTCATTTTATTTTTTCTTATCAGTTACATTATATTAACTCTGTATCCCAGCTGTATCCCACTCCCTCATTCCCTCCCACTCCTACCCTTCCTCCCTCATCTCCACCCTGTCCCTTTCCAAGTCCACTGATAGAGAGGGACCTCCTCCCTATTCATCTGATCCTGTTTTATCAGGTATCTTCAGGACTGGTTGCAAAGTCCTCCTCTGTGGCCTAACAGGACTGCTCCTTCTTTGGGGGGTGGGGAGGTCAAAGAAACAGCCATTGAGTTACTGTTAGAAATAGTCTTTGTTCCACTTACTATGGGAAAACAATTGGTTACTGAGTTACCATGGGCTACATCTGAGCAGAGGTTCTAGGTTATATCCACACATGGTCCTTGGTTGAATGTCAGTCTCAGAAAAGACACTGTGCGCAGATATATTTGGTCCTTGTGGAGCTCCTATACTTTCCCCATCATACTAACTCCCCTTTTTTCATATGATTCCCTGTATTCTGCCAAAGGTTTGGTTATGAGTCTTTGTATCTGCTTTGAAAACACTGCTAGTTAGAGTCCTTCAGATGCCTTCAGTAGACTCCTGTCATACGTTCAATGCATATCCCATCTGTCTTTCTAAATGAGGATTGATCATCTTACCCCATGTCTGCTCTCTTGATTATATTTTTTATGTGTATAGATTTCATTATGTTTATCATATTGTATAGGTCTATATAAGCAAGGATATACTGTGTTTGTCTTTCTCCTTCTGGGATATTTCACTCAGAATGATCTTTTCTAGATCCCAGCATTTACTTGCAAATTTCATGATTTCCTCATTTTTTGATTGCTGAGTAGTATTCCATTGTGTAAAACTACCACAATTTCTGTATCCATTCCTCTGATGATGGACATCTGGGTTGTTTCCAGGTTCTGGCTATTACAAATAGAGCTGCTGTAAACATGGTTGTGCAAGTATCCTTTGGTGTACTTAAGCAAATATTGGGTATATACCTAGGAGTGGTATAGCTGGGTCTTGAGGAAGCACTATTCCTAATTGTTTGAGAAAACACCAGATAGATTTCCAAAGTGTTGTACCAGTTTACATTCTCACCAGCAGTGGAGGAGGGTTCCTTTTTCTCCACAACCTATCCAGCATGTGTTGTCACTTGAGTTTTTCATCTTGGTCATTCTGATGGGTGTAAGGTGATATCTCAGGGTCGTTTTGATTTGCATTTCCCTGATGGCTAATGAGGTTGAGCATTTCTTTAAGTGTTTCTCTGCCATTTGATATTCCTCTGTGGAGAATTCTCTGTTTAGCTCTGTTCCCCATTTTTTAAATGGAATACTTGGTTTGCTACTTTTCAGCTTCTTTAGTTATTTGTATATACTGGTTATTAATCCTCTGTCAGGTAAAGGGTTAGTGAAGATTCTTTCCCAATCTGTAGGCAGTCATTTTCTTTAGATGACAGTGTCTTTTGCTTTACAGAAGCTTTTCAGTTTCATGAGGTCCCATTTATTAATTTTTGCTCTTAGCACCTGTGCTATTGGTGTTCTGTTCAGGAAGTTGTCTCCTGTGCCAATGAATTCTAGGCTGTTCCCCAATTTTTATTCTAACAGATTTAGAGTATCTGTTTTTTTGTGGAGGTCTTTGATCCACTTGGACTTTAGTATTATGCAGGGTGATAAATATGGATCTATTTTCATTTTTCTGCATGTAGACATCCAGTTGGTCCAGCACCATTTGTTGAAGATCCTGTCTTTTTTCCATTGAATCATTTTCCCTTCTTTGTCAAAAATCGAGTATTCATAGGTGTGTGGGTTTATTTCTGGGTCTTCTATTTGGTTCCATTGATCTCCTTTTTTTTTATGTCAATACCATGGAGTTTTTATTACTATTGCTCTATAGTACAGGTTGATATCAGAGATGGAGATACCTCCAGATGATCTGTTGTTGTACAGGACTGTTTTGGAGATTCTGGGTTTTTTATTTCTCCGTATGAAGCTGAGAATCTTTTTTGAAGGTCTGTAAAGAATCGAGCTGGTATTCTGATGGGAATTGCATTGAATCTGTAGATTGCTTTTGGCAGGATGGCTATTTTCACAATGTTAATCCTACCAATCCATGAGCACAGGAGATCTTTCCACCTTCTGATATCTTCTTCAATTTCTTTCTTCAGAGACTAGAAGTTTTTCTCAAACAGATCTTTCACTTGCTTGGTTAGTGTTATTAGTGACTATTGTGAAGCGTGTTGTTTCCCTAATTTCTTTCTTGTCCCTTTTATCTTTAGTATACAGGAGGGTTTCTGATTTTTTTTTTGAGTTTATTTTGTATCCTGCCACATTGCTCAAGGTGTTTATCAGCTAGCGAAGTTCTCTGGTTGAATTTTTTGGGTCACTTATATATACTATCATATCATCTGCAGATAAAGACCCTTTGACCTTTTCCTTTCTGATTTGTATCCCCTAGATCTCTTTTAGTTGTCTTATTGGTCTGGCTAGGACTTCAAGTACTATGTTGAAGATGTATGGAGAGAGTGGTTAGCCTTGTCTTGTCCCTGATTTCAGTGGGATTGATTAAGTTTCTCTCCATTGAGTTTGATGTTGGCTATAGGCTTGCTTTATATTGCCTTTACTATGTTTCGATATGTGCCTTGTATTCCTGATCTCTCCAAGTCTTTAAACATGAATGGGTGTTGGACTTAGTCAAATGCTTTTTTCAGCATCTAAGGAAATAATCATGTGGCTTTTCTTCTCCAGTTTGTTTATGTAGTGGATTACATTGATGGATTTCTTTATGTTGAACCACCCTTGCATGCCTGGGATGAAGCCTATTTGGTCATGGTGGATGATAAGGTTGATGTGTTCTTGGATTCGGTTTACAAGTATTTTATTGAGTATTTTTCTGTCAATGTTCATAAGAGAGATAGGTCTGAAGTTCTCTTTTTTGTTGGGTCTTTGTGTGGTTTAGGTATCAAGGTGACTGTTGCTTCATAGAATGAGTTTGGTAATTTACCTTCTCTTTCTATTTTGTAGAATAATTTGAGGAGAATTGATGTTAGCACATATTTGTAGGTTTGGTAGAATTCCATGCTGAAGCCATCTGTCCCAGTGCTTTTTTTTTTTTTTTTAGTGGACACTGTTAATGACTACTTCAATTTCCTTGGGGGATATGGGCTATTCAGTCTTTCTACATGATATTGACTTAATGGTGGAAGATGGAATCTATCAAAAAAGTGTCCATTTCATTTAGATTTTCAAATTTTGTGGCATATATGCTTTTTGAATTTCCTCAGTGTCTGTAGCTATGTCACTCTTTTCATTTCTGATTTTGCTGATTTGAATAGATTCTCTGTGCTTTTTAGGTAGTTTGGCTAAGGGTTTGTCTATCTTGTTGATTTTCTCAAAGAACCAGCTTTTTGTTTCATTGATTCTTTGAATAGTTTTATTTGTTTCTTATTGATTGCTTTCAGCCCTGAGTTTGATTATGTCCAGCCAACTGCTCCTTTTGGATATATCTGCTTCTTCTTCTTCTTCTTTTTTTCCCTAGGGTTTTCATTTGGGCCATTAAGTTGTTTGTATGTGATGTTATGAATTTCTTCTTGCAGGCACTTAGTGCTATAAATTTTCCTCTGAGCACTGCTTTTAACGTGTCCCATAAATTTGGATATGTTGTGCCTTCATTTTAATTGAATTCTAGAAAGTCTTTACTGTCTTTCTTTATTTCTTCTTTAACCCAGGTGTCATTGAGTAAAAAGTTGTTCAGTTTCCATATGCATGTGCCTTTTTGTTATTTCTGTTGTTGTTGAGGTCCAGCTTTAGTCCATGGTGGTCAGATAAAATACAAGGGATTGTTTCAATCTTTTTGTATCTGTTGAGGCTTGCTTTATAACCAACTATATGGTCTATTTTGGAAAAGGTTCGATGTGATGCTGAAAAGAAGGTATACTCTTTTGAGTTTGGATGAAAAGTTCTGTAGACATCTATTAGATACATTTGATTTAGGGACTCTGTAAGTGTTTTTATTTCCCTATTTGTTTTCTGCCTAGTTGATCTGTCCCTCAGTGAGAGTGGAGTGTCGAAGTCTTCCACTATTAAGGTATTAGTATCAATGTGTGATTTAAGCTTTAATATTGTTTCATTTATGAATGTAAGGGCTCATGTATTTGGGGCATAGATATTCAAGTTTGTGATGTCCTCTGGTGGATTTTTCCTTTGATGAAAATATAGTGGCCCTCCTTATCTTTTTTGATTAACTTGGGTTGAAAGTATATTTTATTAGATATTAGGATGGCTACTCCAGCTTGTATTCTGGAACCACTTGCTTGAAAAATATTTTTCCAGCCCTTTACTCTTAGGTAGTGTTTTTCTTTGTTGAATAGGTGTGTTTCTTGGATGCAACAGAATGTTGGATCCTGTTTCCGCAACCATTCTGTTAGTCTGTGTCTTTTTATTGGTGAATTGAGTCCATTGATGTTGATAGATTCTAGTGACTAACAATTGTTTCTTACTTTTGATATGGGGTTGGTGGTGTCACTGAATTTCATTACTTGTATTCTTTTGTTTTGTTTTTTTGTTTGTTTTTTTTTGTTGTTGTTGTAGCTATCTATTTCCTCTGTTTCTTTGGTTTGGAGTTTCTCTTCTAGTAACTTCTGTAGAGCTGGGTTACTATGTAGATATTATTTAAATTCAGTTTTTTCATGGAATATTTTGAATTCTTTATGTTCATTTAATGTTTTGCTGATTATAGTACTCTGGGTTGGAATCTGTGTTCCCTTAAGAACTGTATGATTTCTGTCCAGGCCCTTCTGTCTTTCATAGTTTCTGTTGAGAAATCTGGTGTGATTCTGACAGGTCTACCTTCATATGTTACTTGGCCTTTTTCCCTTGATGCATTTAGAATTTTTTCTTTGTTCTGTAGGTTCAGTGTTTTGACTATGATGTGATGTGAAGAATTTCTTTTCTGTTCTACTCTACTTGGTGTTCTGTAGGCCTCATGTATGTTTATGGAGATATTTTTCTTTAAGTTGGGAAAATTTTCTTCTATAATTTTCTTGAAAATATTTTCCAGACCTTTGCAGACTCCTTCTTCTTCCCCTATGCCAATACTATAATTTCCTGAGGTGTTGCTTGAAAATTTTTATAGGATACTCCTGGCCCAAACTCAATTAACTGCCATCCAATCTCCCTAGTGGAAGACTGTTTTGCTCACAATTGATGGCCTATTGGTAATTAATCCCTCCCTATTAGGAGACCGCCTAATGAGTGAATATATATCATATGTGTCTTTCTGCATTTTAGTTTCTTCACCCAGGATGATATTTCCTGGTTCCATCCATTTTCGTGAAAATACCATGATGTCATTTTCTTAGCTAAATAATACTCCATTAGGATAATATTCCACATTTTCCACAAAGTAGATTGTTTGTCCAGTTCTATAGTCTTTGAAATTTGCTGGGACTTTAATCTCTGTATTGAAGGACAAACTTTCAGGATAACAATGATCTTTTAGTCTTGAATTCCTCCATCTTCTTCAACTTCCTGGTGATCTGAATTGCAATGTCCCCTGGAAGCCCATATGTTTACATTTGGAGACCCAGTGAGGAAATGTCTGTGAAGTGTTAGGAGGTATGGTCTTGTTAGATAATATAATTCCTTTTGTTTCCCTAATTTCTTTCTCAGCCCTTTTATCTTTTGTATACAGGAAGGCTATTAATTTTTTGAGTTAATTTGTATCCAGCAACTTCACTGGAGGTGTTTATCATCTGTAGGAGTTTCCTGGTAGAATTTTTGGTCACTCAGGTATACTAACATGTTGTCTGGAAATATTGATACTTTGACTTCTTCCTTTCTGATTTGTACTATCTTGATCTCCATCATTTGACTTATTGCTCTAGCAAGGACATCCAATACAATGATGAAGAGAAATGGAGAGAATGTGCAGTCTTGCCTTGTCCCTGATTTCAGTGTGATTGCTTTAAGTTATTCTCCATTCAGTTTGATTTTGGCTATTGGCTTGCTTTATATTGTATTTGCTATATTTACTTATGTATCTTGTATCCTTGAACTCTCCAATACCTTAAACAGGAATGGATTTTGGACATTGTCAAATGCTTTTTCATAATCTTAAGAGATATCATGTGTTTTTTTTTTCTTTCTTTTTTTTTTTTTCATTTGGTTATTCATATTGATGGATTACCTTACATTGAACCACCTCTGCATGCCTGAGATGAAGCCTTCTTGGTCATAATGGATGATATCTTTGATGTATTCTTGTATTCAGTCAAAGACAAAAAGTACCTTGGTATGACCTTAACAAAGCAAATTAAAGACATATATGTAAAAAATTTCAAGTCTCTGAAGAAAGAATTAGAAGAAGATATCAGAAGATGAAAATATCTCCCATGCACATGGCTTGGCAGGATAAACATTGCAACAATGGCCATCTTACAAAAAGCAATGTACAGATTCAATGCAATTCCCATCAAATTACCAACACAATTATTTATAGATCTTGAAAGAAAAATTCTCAACTTCATAGGGAAAAATAATAAACTCAAAATTGGTAAAACAACCTCTACCTTAAAAGCTCTTCTGGAGGATTCTCAATTGCTGAGCTCAAGTTGTACTATAGAGCAACAGTAATAAAAAATGCATGGTAGGGCATAGAAACCACATAGTGGATTAATGAAACTGAAGAGAAGACCCAGAAATAAACCCACACAGTAGTGGACACCTGAGTTTTGAAAAAGATGCTAAAACCATACAATGGAAAAAAGATACCATCTTCAACAAATGGTGCTGGTCTAACTGGATGTCTACAGGTAGAAAAATGCAAATAGATTCATACTTATCACCCTTCACAAAACTAAAGTGAAAGTGGATCAAAGATGTCAACATAAAACCAGACTCATTATATTGGTTAGAAGAAAAAGTGGTGAAGAGTCTTGAACTCATTGGTACAGAAGAAAACTTCCTGAACAGAACACCAACAGCACAGGCTCTAAGAGCAACAATCAAGATTCAACCATACCACTCCTAGGCATATATCCAGAAGAGGCTCAAGTCCACAATAAGGACATTTGCTCAACCATGTTTGCAGAAGCTTTATTTATAATAGCCAGAAACTGGCAATAAAACATATGCCACCCCCCCAACTGAAAAAATGGATACCAACATTGGGGTAAATCTACACAATGGATTATTAGTCAGCAATAAAGAAAAATAAAAATGAAATCATGAAATTTGCAGGTAAATGGTGGGAACTGGAAAGGATGATCTTGAGTGAGCTATCGCAGAAGCAGAAAGACAGATATGATAAAGACTCACTCAAGTAGACATATAATATTGGATAAACCTACTAAAATCTCTATACCTCAAAATAATAATCAAGAAGGAGGACTCTGACTAAAATGCTCAATCACCATCCTGAAAGGCAAAAGGGATAGACATCAGAAGAAGGAGAAAAGAGGGAACAGGTTAGGAGCTTGCCACCAAGGGCCTCTGAAAGGCTCTTCCCTGCAGACTATCAAAGCAGATGCTGGGACTTATGACCAACTGTTGGGTAGAGTGCATGTAATCTAATGAAAGAAGTGGGAAAAAGTAAGATATGGAGAGGCCAGGAGTTCTACAAGGAAAGCAACAGAACCAACCTTTCTGAGCACAGGGGTCTTTTCTGAAACTCATAATCCAATCAAACTACCATGCACAGAGATAACCTAGAACCCCTGTACAGATGTAGCCCATGGCAGTTCAGTGTCCAAGAGAATTCCATAGTAATGACAAGAGGGACTGCCTCTGACATGAACAGATTGGCCTGCTCTTTGATCACCTCACCCTGACTAGGGAGTAGCCTTATCAGTCCACAGAGAATGAGTATGACACTACTCCTGATGAGATCTGACAGACTAGGATAAGAAGGAAAATCAGAAGGAAGCCCTAACCCATCAGTGCACTTGGGGAGAGACATGCATAGAGAAGGCTGAGGGAATAATTTATTGGGAAGGGACAGGGGGCCATAGGGAGATTCAAAGTGAATAAAGTATAATTAACAAAAATTAAAATAAAAATAATAAAAATATCTAATTCCTTTGGGAGTTATATTATAAGAGGTGTGCTTTGAGGTTGATATGCCAAACAAAGTAATCAGAAAGAATGGAGTCTCAGTCTCTCCATCTTTGTCACTTTATGTCTTTGTTTCTTTCAGTCTGGGTTTCTCTATTTCTGAATCTTTCTCTACCTCTTTCTCACTCTGTCTCTTTCTGTCTCTCTCTCTCTGCCTGCCACTTGTGATTCAGTATGAAAAGCTCTCATTTCTGCTGAAAGACTACCACAAATGAATGCTTGCTGACGTGATATCATGGATGGTCTGTAAAAATATAAGCAAGTCCTAATTAAACCCTTTTTGCTCGTGCTTAATGATTTGTCTTGGTCCAAGAGCATTTTTGCAGTAAGTAATTCACTGACTGAGTACATATCTGTGCCTTTAACAAATATGAGTGCAGTCTGTGATAATGGGAAAGTCACTTGTCAAGGACAGGTGACTTTACTAATGTCCATTTGAAAGAAATATGTGACACTTTTCCTGAACTAAGAGTCTTGGACACAGTAATTGTCATCTCTGGGTTTTCTGTTTTCAGCTGCCCATATCGAGGATTGTAGGCCTTTCTTTCAAGTTTGTTGTCAACTTGGCCCTTTTAACAACTGGCTCCTGAAACTCTTACTGGCTTTTACTGTTTCTTGACATCATACTCCCTCTCAGCTAATAAGCACCTGAAGAATCTTGAGGTTTACTTATCTCCATGGAGATAAGAAAACAAACTTTCCTCAGTGTGCAGTATCTTTGATTTTGTGCACATGTGACTTTTTCTTGTGAAATCCAAGCCTTTATCTCATCCCTTTACCCAGATCCCACACCTTTACATCTTTTTACCTCTGTGACAATGTCAGGTGGGAAATGAATCTTTAATGTTTATTTAATTGGATAGCTTCCTAAGTAGAGAAGCATCAAAGTGATGTGGGGTTAAGGGGAATATACTGAATAACAAGGTAGTCTCCTACTGTGGTCTTGGATCTCAAATTTCCTAGGTTATTACTTTGAACTGAGCAGTTACTTGCATACACACCAAATGTAACTTCACATTCTTATTGATATAATAGGCTGGCAGGGCCTAGGGTTCCCTGGGGTATTAAGTTTTTAACATCAGGGAAAAGAGAAGGAAACCATACAATTCCTGGGAATGGTTTAGCTGAAACAGAGAAAGATTGTTATATGTAAAAGGAGAACTGATGGGCAATAAACTATTTGACAGCTGGTGATGTTCCACATTAGTGTTGTCATCATCTATGAGCTGGCTTGCCTTGGCTGACCTGTCAGGTTAGGCAACTGTGTCCTACTCAGTGGTCAGGGAGAAACCCTCTGGTTCGTGGGGTTTACAGATAAAACTGGGAATTCAGGACAGAGAAATGGTTCCATGTTATATGCTTAGGACACAGCAGTGGCTGTGTTTCCTGCTGTGGTCCTCCACCCAAACTCTCTAAACGTTGTGTTAGTTTCAGGACTAGTTGTTCAGAGGTGCCACCTGAGATAATGGGGTCTTAGGTAGCTGCTTAACACTACTTCATGGCAAGGATTCTTTGTTCCATAATGAGTTTCTGGAAAGAGTGCCTTAGAAAATCTAACTCTGCACTTCTTGAGAGGAATCTTTTCTCCATGTTAAAAGTCATTACAAAAGTTGTTATCCTATTATTTTCATTGATTATGTGGAAAATTCATATATACTATTTTTCCATTGCTCCCAGGTTCAAATTCCTTCCCTTGTTTCACAGTAAATTTATTTTTCTTTAAAATACATCAATTCAAGTATGTGTTTTTCATCTATTCATGGAAACATGATCAGAGTCTCAGTGCATAGTCTTTTAAAGAAACCTTGTTACAGCCATCTCATTGGCGTTGGAGCTACCACCGTGGCATTAGCCATGAGTCATACTATGCAGACTGCTCAGACCCCAAATAATCTTTTAGCCAATGTAGCTCATGCCTTAGATGTACAAAAAGGAATTAATGCTCAACTAAAAGGAGGCTTGATGGTGTTCAATCGGAGGATTGACCTCGTGCAGGAGCAAATTGACACCCTATGGCAAATCGCTCAACTTGGCTGTCAATGAAAGTATGCTGGACTTTGAGTCACTAGCATACAACATGAGAATTTTCCCTGTGCTGCAAATCTGTCTAAACAATTTTCTAGCTATATTTTAGGTAATTGGACTGGAGAATTCGATACTACAATGGAGCAGCTGAGAGTGGCCTTTGTCACGGTAAATTCTACCAGAGTGGACGCAGGACTAGCCACAGGATTATCATCATGGATTGCTGCAGCCAGGAATCATCTGAAGGAATGGGTGGGCATGAAAGCGTTAGCAGGCCTTCTGGTGTTGGTCACCTTGGTTTGCCTGTGGTATATATGCAAGATTAGAGACTCACAACAGAGTAATGCAGCCATGATCATTCAGGCCTTTACAGCCATTGAAGCAGGACAGTCTCCCCAAGCATGGTTGGCTACCATAAAAAAGCTTAAATATTACGCTCAGGATGCAAGGCTAAGCACTGCACTCAGGGTCAGCCGCTTTGGACCCAGAGAAGAGCATGTCTGATTGCATGCGGATTGATGCCCCAGGTCCTGCCTCTGAGAAAAAGGTATCGGAGCGGTCTGATGCTCTTTGGGTGGATGACACCTAAATGAACATCAGTACAAAGTCACACTTTATTTATAACATCAGAGATCAGACCTCTACTCTTGCCTGATGCGTCTAAAACAAAAAGGGGGAACTGTAGAGAGCTGTGTAATGCCGTGCCTGAAAGATAGAGCTGGTTTCCACCTTCCACCTTCCCAATGGTGAGTGCTCTCTGTCATGAACAACTCCACATTTGGCTAAGGCTGAGGATCTGGCTTGCTTCCCTGTATGTGGACCTATCTGCATTGCCCACATGGCATGCTGTGGTTGGCTACCCAGAGACTATTTAAGCTGTGGGCTGGCTTTCTCCTGGGTCAGATGATTGTTCAAGGTTTCTGAATAAACTGCATTGAAAAAAAAAAAAAAGTTAAAGATAAAACCTAAAAAAATAAAAGAAACCTAGTTTTGTCCTTACCGCACCTTGCCACCCCCAACCCAAGAAGAAGCCTTCACTCCTGAAGAGCTCTATACTTCATTCCTTTGATCACAGGTTTTTATGCATTTATTTATTATGATTTGTTCACATTGTATCCCCTCTGTTCCCCACTTCGTCTCCTCCTTCTAGTTGCACCTACCCTCCTTCTTCTACCCCTATGTCCTTTCTCTAGTTCCCTGATGGAGGAGGTCTTCCTCCCCCTTCTATCTGACCCGAGCTTATCATGTCTCATCAAGTCTGGCTGTATCATCTTCCTTTGTGGCCTGATTTACAGGGAAATGTTCTCCTTTTGTCTTCAATTGCCTCTACTCATGACACTGTTTCTGCTTCTTCTCCTTCAAGGCCAATTCAGTAGCCTTCTTCTACCCCTATGCCCTTTTTCTCGTTCTCTGATAGTGGAGGTCCTCCTCTCTTTTCTATTGTATCCTAGCTTATCAGGTCTCATCATATCTGGTTATATCTTCTTCTTCCAGCGTGATTCATAGGGTATTGTTCTACTTGTGTCCTCAATTCTCTCTATGTAGGACACTCTTACTGCCTCTTCACCTATAAGCTTCCCAGAGCTCTGAGCATAGGGAGAATTTCATAGGGAAATCCCATTTAGAGCTGGGTGTTTCAAGGTCTGTCTCTGCAAAATATTGTACTGTGCATCTCTGTATGCAATCTCATTTGATGCAGAAAGCACCATCTCTGTGGAACCAAGAACATGGCACTGAAATATCTGTTCAAGGCAGAGAACAACATAAGGGTCTGGGTTGCTTGACAATTTCCATAGGTTGTCCTGGCCCAACAACTCAATTACCTGCCTTCCAATCCCCCTAGTGGAATACTGGTTTTGTAACAATAGGTTTTTGTAACAATCTAACACTATTAGGAGACCTCCTAATAAGTGAACATCTACCATATTTTTCTTTCTGCATTTCAGTTAGTTCACCAGGATGATTTTTCCTGGTTCCAATCATTTGTATGAAAATATCAAGATGTCATTTTTTTTAGTGAAGAATACTCCATATGGAAATAATCCACATTTTTCCCAAAGGAGATTGTCAGTCTTATTGTTTAGACCTTGGAAGTTGCTGGGACTTTAAGCAATGTATTGAATGATGACCTATGAGGATAACTATGATCTTTTAGCCTAGAATCCCTCCATCTTCCTCTACCTCCTGGTGATTTGAATACCAATGTCCAGTGGAAGCTCATCTATTTCAAAGATTAGATCCAGTGAGGAAATGTCAGGGAAAGGTAAGATGGTATTGCCTTGTTAGATAATATGTTTCCAGTTGGAGTTATGTTATAGGATGGTGTGCTTTGAGGTTGATATGCCAATGAAAGTGACCAGACAGAATAGAATCTCTGTCTCTTGTTCTCTGTCACTTTATATATTTTTCTTTCTCTTCCAGTCTATTTCTGAATATATCTGTCTAGCTCTTTCTCTCTTAATCTCCCTCTCTCTGACTACAGCTTATCTTTCAGTATGAAATGCTCTCAGCTCTGCTGAAGGACTACAAGATGTTGATTGCTTTAGGTACATGATATCAGGGATGTTCTCTGTCAAAATATAAGAAAGTTCCCAATTAAATGCTTTTTGTTCAAAGATTTGCCTTGGTCTGGGAGCATTTACCAATAAGCAAGTCAGTAACTGAAGACACATCTGTGTATGTAACAAATAATAATGGAATCTCTCATAATGTGAAAGTCACATGTCAAGGATAAGTGACTTTATTAATGAACACTTGAAAACAATATGTGACACTTTTCCTGAACTAGAGTCTTGGAAACAGGAACTCTCATCTCATGGTTGTGTGCTTTCAGCTGCCCAGATTGAGGCCTGTGAGGCTGACCACCATTTTTCTCCAGCAGGCTGTCTACTACACCCTTTTAATAACTGGCTCTTGAAGCTCTTACTGGCTCTTACCTGTTTCATGATATCATTCTCCCTCTCAGCCAATCAACAACTGAGAGAATCTTGAGGTTTCCATAGAGATGAGTAAACAAACTTTCCTCAGTGTCCAGTATCTCTGATCTTGTGCACATGTGACTTTTTCTTATGAAACCCAACAAGCCTATATCTATTCCCTTTATCCTGATTCCATACCTTTAATTGTGTTTACCTCTGTGACAATGTTAGGTAGGAAATGAAATTTTAATGTTTAATTGGACTGATTCTTAAATAGGGAACTTCAAAGTGATGTGGGATTAAGAGGAAAGTACCCAATGACAAGGTGGTCTCCTACTGTGTTATTGGATCTAAGACATAATAGATTTTGACTTTGTAACTGAGCAGTTACTCACGTCCACACTAAACGTACCTTCATATTTTATTGATATAATAGGTTGGCAGGGTCTAGGTTTCCTCGTGGTACTCAGTGTTTAACAGCAGGGAAAATAGAAGGAGACCACACAATTCCTGGGACTGTTTTGGCTGAAACAGGTAAAGATGGTTGAGTGTAAAAGGAGAACTGAGGGCCAATAAACAGATGGTGCTCCAGATAAGTGAATACATCCCATATTTTCCTTCTGCATTTTAGTTACTTCACCCAGGATGACTTTTTTCCTGGTTCCATGCACTTGCTTGAAAATATCATGATGTCATTTTATTAGCTGAATATTACTCAGTTATGGAAATATTCAATATTTTTTCCAAAGGAGATTTTCAGGCATCTTTTTTTAAATTTTTGGAAGTTGTTGGGCCTTTAATCATTGAATGACAAACTTTCAGGATGACAATGTTCTTTTACTCTAGAAGTCCCTCCATATTCTTCAACTTCTTTGTGGTTTGAATTGCAGTGTCACCTTGAAACCCATCTATTTATAAATGGAGTCCCCAGTGAGGAAATGTCAGGGAAGGGTTAGGAGTTATGGCATTGTTAAATAATATAATTCCGTTTGTTTCCCTAATTTCTTTTTCAGCCCTTTTGTCTTTTGTATGAAGGAAGGCAACTGATTTTTTTTCAGTTAATTTTGTATCCAGCTACTCTGCTGAGGTTGTTTATCAACTGTGGGATTTTCCTGGTAGAATTTTGGGGTTCACTCAGTTAAACTATCATATCATTTGCAAATAGTGATAGTTTGAACTCTTCCTTTCTGATTTTTAGCCCCTTGATATCCTTCAATTGTCTTATTGCTCTAGCAAGGATTTCCAGAACTATGTTGAAGAGATATGGAGAAAGTGGGCAACCTTGCCTTGTCTCTGATTTCAGTGGGAATGCTTTAAATTTCTGAATTTGGTTTGATTTCATCTATATACTCACTGTTTATTGCCTTTAATATATATAAATATGTGCCGTGTATCCCTGATCTCTCCAATACTTTAAACATGAATGAATGTTGAACTTTGTCAAATGATTTTCAGCTTCTCAGGGTTTTATCATTTGTATTTTTCTTTCATTTTTTTTAATATTGTGGATCACATTGATGGATTTCTGTATATTGAACCACCCCTGCATATCTGGGTCTGCACTACTTGGTCATAGTGGATATTTTTGATGTGTTCTCATATTCAGTCAAAGACATAAAGTACCATGGTATGACCCTAACCAAGCAAGTCAAAGATTTGTATGGGAATTTTTTTTTAAGCCTCTGAAGAAAGAATTAGAAGAAGACATCAGAAGATGGAAAGATCTCCCATTCTCATGACTTTGCAGGCTTGACATTGTAAAAATGGCCATCTTACTAAAAGCAATGTACAGATTCAATGCAATTCCCAACAAATTACGAACTTAATTCTTGATAGACCTTGAAAAATAATTTCTCATCATCGTATGGAAAAACAAGAAACCCAAAATTGCTAAAACAATCATCCATAATAAAAGATCTTCTGGAGGATTCTCAATCCCTGATCTTAAGCTATACTATAGAGCAATAGTAATAAAAATTACATGGTACTCGCATAGGAACAGAATGCTGTATCCATAAAACCAAAGACCCAGAAATAAACCCACACTCTTATGGACATTTGATTTTTGACAAAGATGCAAAAACCATACAATGGAGAAAAGATAGCATCTTCAACAAGTTGTGGTTGTCTAAATAGATTTTTACATGTAGAAAAATGCAAATAAAACCATACTTATTAGCATGCACAAAACTAAAGTCCAAGTGGATCAAAGACCTCAATGTAAAACCAGACACATTAAATAGAAGAAAAAGTGGGGAAGATCCTTGATCTCACTTCCACAGGAGACAACTTCCTGAACAATACACCAACAGCACAAGCTCTAAGAGGAAAAATCAGTAAAATCGGACCCAGTGAAACTGAAAAGCTTCTGTAAAGCAAAAAACATTGTCACCAAAACAAAAGAAATGCCTACATATTGGGAAAGAATCTCCATTAACCCTCTATATGACAGAGGGCTATTATCCAGTATATATAAAGAACAAAGAAATTGAAGAGCAACAAATAAAGTAATCCAATTAAAAAAATGGGGAACATAGCTAAACAGAGAACTCTCTATAGACAAATACCAAACGGCAGAGAATCTCTTAAAGAAATGATTAACATAATTAGCCATCAGGGAAATGCAAATCAAAATGACTCTGAGATTTGAGCTTACACCCATGAGAAATGGCCAAGATCAAAACTCAAGTGACAACACATGCTGGAGAGATTGTGGAAAAATGGTAACCTCCCTCCACTGCTGGTTGGAATTTAAACTTGTACAACCACTCTGGAAATCAATCTGGTGCTATCTCAGACAACTAGAAATAGTGCTTCCTCAAAATCCATCTATACTGCTCCTAGGCACATATCCAAAAGAGGCTCAAGTACACAGTAAGGACATTTGCTCAACCATATTTGTAGCATCTTTGTTTGTAATAGCCAGAAGCTGGAAAAATCCCAGATGCCCCACGACTGAAGAATGGATACAGAAATTGTTGTACATCTATGAAATAGAATATTACTCAGCAATAATAAAAAAAAAAAAACAAAGGAGCAAACAAACAAGGAAATCATTAAATTTGCAGGTAAATGGTGGGAACTGGAAAAGATCATCCTGAGTGAGCTATCCCAGAAGCAGAAAGACACACAGTATATACTCACTCATAAAGACGTTTTAATTTAGGATAAACCTACTAACATCTGTACAACTAAGGAAACTAATGAACAGAGAGGACTCTGGCTAAAATACTCAATCCCCATCCCGAAAGGCAAGGAGGATGTACATCAGAAGAAGGAGAAAACAGGAAACAAGTTAGGAACCTGCCACAGAGGGCCTCTGAAAGTTTCTGCCCTGCAGAGTATCAAAGCAGATGTTGTGACTTAAGGCCAACTGTTGGACAGAGTGCGTTGAATAATGAAAGAAGTGGGAAAATAGTAAGATCAGGAGAGAACAGGAGCTCAACAATGAGAGCATCAGGACCAAAAAAATCTGAGCACAAGTGTCTTTCCTGAGACTCATACTCCAACCAAGTATTATGGATGGAGATAGCCTAGAACCCCTGCACTGATGTAGCCCAGGGCAGTTCAGTGCCCAAATGGGTTCCACAGTAATGGGTACAAGGACTGCCTCTGACAAGAACTGATTGGCCTGCTCTTTGATCACCTCATCCGAATGGGGGAGCAGCCTTTCCAGGCCATAGAGGAAGACAAGGAAGCCATTCCTAATGGGATCTGATCAACTTGGATTAGATATAACTAGAGGAAGTCCTCCCCTATTAGTGAAATTTTGGAGGGGCATGTATGGAGAAGGGGGATGGAAGGTGGGAAAGGGAGGAAAGAAATGATGGGTTTATGAAGAGATACAAAGTGAATAAAGTGTAATTGCTAAAAATTAAAATAAAAAATACTAAAAATATATAACTCTTTTTGGAGTTATTTTTGGAGGTTAGGAGGGGGTGCTTGGATATTGGTATTCCAATAAATGTGACCAGAAAGATGGGAGTCTCAGTCTCTCAGTATAGGTCATTTTACATATTCGTTTCTATTGGTCTTGCTCTCAAAATTTCTGAATCTGTTTCTCTAGCTCTTTTTCTTTGTCTCTCTTCCTCTGTCTGCTTTTTGTGATTCAGTATGAAATGCTCTCAGCTCTGCTGAAGGTCTACAAGAAGTTGACTGTGTGGTAATGCGATATCAGGGATGTTCTCTGTCAAAATATAAGAAAGGTCCCAATTAAATGTTTTTTGTCCAAAGAGCTGCCTTGGTCATGTAAGCATTTTTCCAGTAAGCAATTCAGTCACTGAAGACATATCTGTGCATTTAACAATTAATAATGGAATCTGTGATAATATAAAAGTCACATGTCAAGGATACATAACTTTATGAATGAACACTGGAAATAAATAGGTGACACTTTTCCTGAACTAAGAGTCTTGGAAAGAGGAACTCCCATTCCTGGGTTGTTTGATTTCAGCTTGCCATATTGAGGCATGTAGGGCTGCTCAGCCTTTCTCTCAAGCAAGCTGTCCACTTGGCCCTTTTATTAACTGGCTCCTGAAACTCTTACTGGCTCTTACCTGTTTCATGACATCATTCTCCGTTTAAGCCAATCAGCAAATAAGAGAATGTTGAGGTTTCCATAGAGATGAGTAAACAAACTTTCCTCAGTGTGCAGTATCTCTGATCCTGTGCACAAGTGACTTTGTCTTGTGAAACCCAACAAGAATTTATCTTATCTCTTTCTCCATATCCCACCCCTTTACTCCTGTTTCCCTCTGTGAAAATGTCATGTAGGAAATGAAACTTTAATGTTTATTTAATTGGTGAGCTTTCTAAGTAGTGAAGCTTCTAAATGATGTGGTATTTAAGGGAATGTACCAAATGACAAGGTGGTCTCCTACTGTGGTCTTGTATCTGAAATTTCCTAGGTTGTGACTTTGAACTGAGCAAATACTCATGTACTCACTAAATGTACCTTCAGATTCTCATTGATACAATAGGATGGCAGGGTCGAGGGTTTTTGGTGCATTTAGTCTTTTAGAGCAGAGAATAGAGAAGGAAACCAGACAATTCCCTTGATTTGCTTTCACTGAAACACAGAAAGATCAGTGTATGTAAAATTAGGAACACGGGGCAATATCTTTGACATCTGGTGGTGTTCAAAACTACTGTTGCCAACTCTTTGTGAGCAGAGATGCCTTGGCTGAGGTGGCTGGAACAGCAGCTGTGTTCTCCTCCATGGTCAATGAGAAATTCTCCTGGTCCTGGGGTTTACAGTTAACACTGGGACATCAGGGCAGCGAAAACGGGAAGTGTATTATGCCTAGGACACAAGAGCAGCTGTGTTTCCTGCTGTAGTCCTCAACACAAACACTCTAAATGTAGTGTTAGTGCCAGGACTGCTTGTTCAGAGATGCCAACTGAGCTCATAGGGTCTGAGGTGGCTGGGTAACCACTAGTTCATGGTTTGGATTCTCTACTAAATAATGAGTTTCTGGAAAACATGCCTTCCAAATTCAAACTCTGACCTATTTAGCAGAATATTTTCTCCATTTTAAAAGTCATTTGAAAATTTGTCATCATATTATTTTTATTGATTATGTGGGAATATAATATAACCTACATTACAATCATTTTCCATTGCTCCCAGGTACAAATTCCTAACAATGTGTCACACTAAAAATTTGTTTTTCTGTAAATTACTCCAATTGAAGAATGTGTGGTTCATATACTCATTGGAATTTGATCAGATTCTCAGTGCTAAGTACCTTAAAGAAAACTGAGTTCATCCGTAGCACACCTTGGCACCACTGCTAAGAATAAGCCATCAGTACTGAAGTGCTCTATACTTCATCACCTTATTCACAGATTTTCTTATGTATTTATTTATTATGATGTGTTCATTTTGTATGCCCTCTGCTGCCCTTTTCCTCTTTCCCTTCTCGTTCCCCTTTCTCCACAACCTCTCCAGCATGTGTTGTCACTTGAGTTTTTGATCTTGGCCATTCTCATGGGTGTAAGGTGAAATCTCAGGGTTGTTTTGGTTTGCATTTCCCTAATGGCTAGTGAGGTTGAGCATTTCTTTAAGTGCTTCTCTGCCATTCGATATTCCTCTACAGAGAATTCTCTGTTTAGCTCTGTTCCCCATTTTTTAAGTGGATTACTTGGTTTGCTGCTTTTCAGCTTCTTTAGTTCTTCATATATACTGGATATGAGTCCTCTGTCAGATAAAGGGTTGGTTTGGTGAAGATTCTTTCCCAATCTGTAGGCGGTTGCTTTGTTTTGATGACGGTGTCCTTTGCTTTGCAGAAGCTCTTCAGTTTCATGAGGTCCCATTTATTGATGTTGCTCTTAGAGCCTGTGCTGTTGGTGTTCTGTTCAGGAAGTTTTCTCCTGTACCAATGAGTTGTAGGGTATTTCCCACTCTATTTTCAAGACGATTTAATGTGTCTGGTTTTATGTTGAGGTCTTACAGAGTAACATTTTTAATAACAATAGTCTGGGTGCTAGAAAATTACTGTAAGATGCGCTTGCTCAACAAATCAATTAATTGTCACTCAATAATCCCAGTGGTAGACTAATTTGGTCATAATAGATTTACTATTATTATTATTAATATAATAGGCTGGCAGAGTCTAGGGTCTCTGGTGTATATCTTACTACACTGTTTCCAATTAGCAGTAAATAAGGAGGATTTACACATGCCAAAACAGTAGTATACTTGATTGATTTAGCAAAGCTACTTGCATTTCCAGAGAGAATGCCTATATATCCCAAGGCAGACTCTAATTTCCATACATAAGTTTGCCAAATTTTATTTGAAGTCCTCCAAAATGCAGCACTAACAGCTTTTTCAAAAACAAAGAAATTTTGGCTGCCTTTATCAGAAGCCAGAACAGTCCAGTCCACAATTCTAAATGCAGGGCCATTTTGCCAGGAGTAGATGGTGGGTGTTTCTCCAATGCATCTTGTCCAAGGAAAAATAAGTTGAGGAAAAGCACATTGATCCCAATTCTCACAGGGTGGGTAACTGGTTGGAGATGTAAGACTGTCATTCTTAACCCATTAGGAAGGGACAATAATATCACTCCAATGTTCCACTTTCCCTGCTTGCAAGGGGAGGCTTGAGCTGCCAAGTTTAGAGTAATCGGAATTCCGATCTATTACCTGGACAGGGGAGACCGGTAAGCTGTCCTGATGAATACTCTTCTCTGGTAAAGCAAAGAGGATGACCTCTTCCTATTCCTGAAAAGTTATGAGTCTGTTTTACTTGTGTTCCTTCAAAAGCAGGAAAACCCAGCAACCAAGTATTGTTGACATTAACAAGGACTTCCGGATAATCCCAGGAAACTTTAGGTAGTAGTGTTGAATTAGGAACCCAATAAACAGTCATCTTGACTGAAGTAGTGTTCATTGACATCATTATCATTGCCAGGAGAAAACTCCTCATCCACCTGTGCACTAGATGTTCCTTTAGCCATTGAGATGCATCAGTTTCCTGTGGAAAAACACAGACAGATCCTTGTCCCCATATGAGTACAGGGACAGGTCCATGCCATTGATTTGTTAAAGGATCCCTCCATTTCACTCTAGCAAAAATTTTCTTAGTTTTCTGTATGCCAAAATTTATATGCTGCAGATTTATCATGTTTATCCAAATTTTAAAAATTCAGAATGAAATGTACATGTTTAAGATGATTCTTAAGTGTCCAAGGGAGTAGCTCACTCTTCTTTGTTTTTTTTTTTTTTTTTTTTTTTTTTTGCAAATAAACCTTAATTGTTTAGAGGGCATGCTCTACCATGCCTTGTCCCTTGAGGATTATAAGGTAATTTAGGTGTATGAGAAACTTCAAACTGTTGACAAAATCTTTTAAAATATTTGCTAGTATATCATGTTCCATTGTCAGTTTTAAATTGCTTAGGAACTCCTAGAACATTAAAAGCCTGTAGACAATGAGCAATAACATTCTGTACAGCATTTCCTGGTTGAGGAGTGGTAAAATAAATCCAGAATAAGTATATATGCAATCATGTTCACATTTTCTGTGTTTAAATTCAGGAACATGAGTAATATCCATTTGCAAAATCTGATTTAGATCAAGTCGTTTAGGATTGACTCCCAAATGAGAGTCCTTCCAGGCTGAAACTGAGGACAAGTACTGCAAGCCATGACTATACTATGGGCCTGTTCCTTAGTCAATACATATTTAATTCTCTAGGTTTGACTAATAAGTTGATGCATATTATGGGCATCCTGGGCTCCTTTTAACTGTGAACAATAAACTTTGGTGATTTTTTGTGCCAATGCCTTTCCTTTAGTCAATGCTCCTGGCAAATTAGAATGAGCCATCAAATTTCTTATAAAAAAAGTGAAATTTTCTTTTTCTTTTTGTAACATATTTTGTAAAAATGAAATTCCAGCAGGAGATGTCTGAATTTGACATGCATTCTCTAACCTAGGCAAAGACTTAGCTACATATTCACTATCTGTAAAAATGTTCAAAGACTGCTTATTAAAACTATGAAACACAGCAATAGAGCAGATAACTCTGCTATTTGTGCAGATGTGTTAGACACTTGTAAAGATATTGTTTATCTTTTATAAGCATAGGCAGCAGCACCAGATAATGAACCACCAGTAAATACCATTAAAGTATCAACAATTGGGCTAACTTTTGTTTTAAATGGAAAAATATTAGGTTGCACCTATAAAAACTGAATTATTTCTTTTTTTGTCTCAACAGGTTGGACTCTGTAAAAATAAGCATACATGTGTTAAAATGCCATATTTATCAGATCTCTGACAAATCTGAAGGCCAGCATATTTGAGTTCTTTGTCTCCTTTTATCATCTGCTCTAAACTTCATCCTATAAAACAGGATGTTATAATCGCAATTTTGCCATATTTTTTAAATGTATGTTGTAGAATCAAATTTTAGATAGATCTATATAGGCAAACATTATATTTATCATTTTAGATTTAACCTTAAAAAAAAAAACCCCTCTACAAAGAGACTAGGTAAAACTCAATCTTGTACTCATAATATTTAGAGTAACTTTAAATCTGCACTTTTTAAATAAAAATCAAAGCAAAACTTTTAATTAAACATAATTTATAAAGGGAGTAGCAAATCTATGAATCCTGTCATATTGTATTAAAACTTAACAACAGAAACTTAAACAAAAGTTTTACTTTATATTAAACAGAGAACTAAACTTAACCTGTATACCTCAGCAAAAAATGGAGTATTCTGTCCATACCAAATGCATAGGCCAGATAGAAACAGCATTAAGTCATTTATTTAGGTAATGGCAGCCAGGCATATATTTTATATAATGATTAACAATGATATGACTATAATCCTGCATAACCCTGGGCTAACATGGGAGTATAGTCCTTTTTTCCTGTAAAAGAGCATATTCAAACATTTTGCATTGAAGAATCTCCACCCTTTTTAAATGAAGAACAAAATATTTTATAGTTTTTGTAACAAGATATATTGTAATAACTGCAGTTTTTGTTTAATTGGCTTAAACAGCTTGGCTTGGTTTTACTTCGTAAACCTAATAAAAGAAAGACTAAGGTTTTTTATTTCCCCCAAAGGGTTGAGAAACTTTTTTCAGTTTTTCTTAGACCACCAAAGGGTTATTATTTTAAAATAGATGATAACTTTTAAAATGTTTTATAGAATTTAACTCTGATGGTCCAGGACCAAACGCAGAGGTATTGATTCAAATTATCTCATATCTAAAAATATCCAAATTTACAGATAAACATACTGAGAGAGAGAGAAAGAGAGAGAGATACATAAGGAACATAGAAATCTGGCATTGTCACCTTAGAGTAACAAGAATACCCAAATACCAGGACTTTATTAGCCCCTACCAGACACAAGTCTCTCAGATTCCAAAAGGATTGGACCCCCTCATGGGTCTTCTCCACACACATTGATTCCAGAAGGATCAGAGCCCCCACAGCCCTCTCCACAGCTTCTAAATGGAGAGTGGGCTCCAGCAGCCCTCTTCTCACACAAAATAGGGTCACAGCAAGCCTCTCTCCTGGTTCCAAAAGGAGCAGAACCATTACAGGCCTCTTCCATGTGAATTGGAGTATCCTCCAGATTCCCTCCACCAGATTGGAAACCCTCCAAGTTTCCTAGACCTTGCAAGCCAACCAAAATCAGAAACCAAAACAGAAGCCAGAAGACAAAACAAACAAACAAACAAAAAACAGAGATCAAGAAAAACAAACAAACAATAAAACAAGCAGGGTACCTGCTTCTTAAACATTTAAATATTTTTTAAATTGTTTTTGTAATATTAAAACAAAGCATCCTCTTTAGGAGTAAAAATCATGAAGCCCATTTATAATTTTAAATTCAAAACCAGACTTTAAAATTTAACAGGGCAAACATCCAATATTATTATTATTTATTACTATTATTATTATCATCATTATTATATTATGTAATTTCAATTTTTCTAATTCCCTTAATATCTACACTTGTTCCTTTTCTAATTTCACTTTCTCTTAGAGAGCAGTAATATCCTCCTGCAGTGGTACCATATCCCCTGCACATGTTGCAGTGAATGAAACAGGGTCAGAGGGTGTGGGAGGTCAGTCTGAATTATGAGACTTGGCAATTTCTTCCACTGACTCCGTTTCATCCTCACTATCTAGTTCCTAAATTTTTTTCTACTCTCAATTTACACAAATCTGTTTGATCTCCTTTATGAAAATTTGAAATAACCTTAGAAGTACATATTTTTTCTGCCTGTTTCACTGCTCTACTTTCCCCAAGCATCTATTTAGCTTGTGAGTATCCTTTTCCCAAGTTTCCAGATTGATGGCACCTTCAACTAGGATCAGAGACAAACTACAGGGAATAAAGGCGTTTCTCCCAATTACTCTCTTCTATTGGCATTGACTTTAAAGTCCTCATTAACATCTCCCTGCTATTTCTCTGCCTCATGATTTGCCTGCCTGCCTACATTGTCTTCCTCCCTGTGATGGGCAGTCTTCAAGAATCACTTTTTTCTTAGGCATCTTGAGCTCCAAAAACCAGTGTTTCTCAAGTTGCCCCTCATATTCAAGGTCCCTTGTGCAGGTGCCACCTGTCCATTCCTGAGGACAGATATGAAGAATGGAGACAAGACATATATCTGGTCAAGTTTCAGTTCACTGAATGTGCAAACAACACTTTTAGAGCAAAGGGTACAAGAAAAAAAGAATTCACAGTAGCAACACATCTGTGCCGCCTGGCAAGGCATCCAGGAATTCACTCAAGGTTACACAAAGTTTTCTCTCTGGTTCTCATGGTTGCAGGGAGCTTGCAATTTACTTCTCAGGGTCAGAACACCCCACTTGCAGAGACCACTAAGAACAGTCTCTGAGACATGGATCTTAGATAAGACCCACACCTGGCAAGGCCATGAGGCAGAATTACAATTACCAGACTCTTTCATAAACCAGACAATTCCTGGGACTGGTTTGGGTGAAACAGAAAATCTGTGAGTGTAAATGAAGAAATGAGGGGAAACAAACTCTTTGGTGCTGGTTCTGTTCCACACTAGTGTTGCCAACCCTCTATGAGCAGGTTTGACTTGGCTGACCTGCCTGGATTGGCAGCTATGTCCTTCTCAGTGGTCAGTGAGGAACCATCCTCTTCCCGGTATTTACATTTAAAACTGGGCATTCAGGACAGTGATATGGGTCAGTGTTATATGCCTAGGATACAAGAGCAGCTGTGTTTCCTGCGATGGTTCTCCAGGCAAACCATCTAAATCTAGTGATAGTGACAGGACTACTTGTTCAAAGGTGCCACACGAGGTCCTGTGGTCTGAGGTAGCTGGATAACCACTAGTTCCAGTTCCTAAAAGCATGCCTTACAAAGTCAAACTCTGCCCTCCCTTAGCAGAATCTTTTCTCCATGTTAAAAGTCATTGTAAAAGTTGTCAACATATTATTTTTATTTATTATCTGGGAATTTCACATAATATACAATACACTCCTTTTCCATTGTTCCCTTGTTCAAATTTCTACCTATCTGTCACAGTAAATTTATTTTTCTTTAAAAATACATCAGATCAAGTATGTGTTGTTCATATACTCATCAGAACATGATCAGAATCTCAGTGACAACTTCCTTAAAGAAAACTGAATTCATCCTTGTCACACCCTGGTACCATGCCCAAGAAGAAGCCATCAGTACTGCTGAGCTGTATAATTCATGCCCTTGATCACATTTTTTCTTCTGTATTTATTTATTACATTTTATTCACATTGTATCCTCTCTGCTACTCTCTCCCACTTCTCCTTACAGTACTACCCACCAAATTTCTTCTACTCCTTTGCCCTTTCTCTAGTTCTCTGATAGGGGAGGGCCTATTTCCCCTTCTATCTGTCCCTGGCTTATCACGTCTCATCAAGAATGGCTTCATTATTTTCTTCCCTTTCCTGATTCTGAGGGCATTGCTCCCCTTGTGTACTCAATTTCCTCTACTTATGATACTCTTTCTATATCCTGTCCTGAATGTTTCCAAGAGCTCTGAGAAAAGGGAGAATTTCATAAGAAATTCCCATTTAGGGCTGGGTGTTTTAAGGTCTCTCTCTGCATAATATGGGAATGTGGGTCTCTGTATGCAATCCTATTTGATTCACAAGGAAGCATCTCTGTGGATCTAAGAACATGTCCCTGATATATAAGTTAAGGGCAGAGAGCAACATATTATAATAACAACAGTCTGGGTTGCTTTAAAATTTCTGTAGGATGCCCTGGCACCAACACAATTAACTGCCACTCAATCACCCTGGTGAAGACAGTTTTGGTCAAAATAGATGGCCTATTGGAACTTTATCTGCCCATATTAGGAGACCTCAAAATAAGTGAATATACCATATTTGTCTTTCTGCATTTTATTTACTTCACCCATCATGATTTTTCCTGATTCCATCCATTTGCCTGGAAATATCTTGTCATTTTCTTAGTTCCAGAATACTCTGCTGTGTAAATATTCCACATTATCCACAAATATTGTCACTCCTGTTCTTTAGTCCTTGGAAGTTGCTGGAACTTTAATCATTGTATTGAATGACAAACTATCAGGATAACTATGATTGTTTAGCCTAGAAGTCCCTCCATCTTCTTCCACTTCCTGATGATTTGAATTGCAATGTCCATGTGAAGCTCATCTGCTTATATTTTGAGTCTAACTTGAGGAAATGTCTGGGAAGTTTTAGGAGGTATGGCCTTGTTACATAATATAATTCCTATTGGAGTTATATTATAGGTCTGTGTGCTTCAAGTTTGATACGCCATGAAATTGACCAGACAGAATAGAGTCTCAGTCTCTCAGACTCTGTCACTTTATATCTTTGATTCTGTTTGTCGGTCCTTCTGTTTCTTAATCTGTCTCTCTAGATCGTTCTCTTTCTGTCTCTGTCAGTCTCTCTTTATCTTCATTCCTGATTGTGATTCAGAACGAAAGATATCAGTTCTGCTAAAGGACTACAACAAGATGACTGCATGCAGACTGCAGACGTGACATTCGGGATGGTCTCTGTAAAAATATAAGCAAGGTCCCAATTAAACACTTTTTGTTCAAAGAGTTGTCTTGGTATGGGAACATTTTCCCAGTAAGTAATTCACTGACTGAGGATATATCTATGCATTTAACAAATGATAATGAAATCTCGACAATATGAAAGTCACATGTCAAGGACAGGTGACTTTATTAATGACCACTTAAAATAAATATGTGACACTTTTCCGAAAATAAGAGTCTTGGGTTGTGCTTTCAGGTGCCCAGATTGAGGCATGTAGGGCTGCTCAACCTTTCTCTCAAGCAGGCTGTCCACTTTGCCCTTTTAATATCTGGCTCCTGAAAATCTTACTGGCTTCCAATTGTTTCATTACATCATTCTCCCTCTAAGCCAATCAACAATTGAGAGACTCTTGAGGTTTCTATGGAGATGAGTAAACAAAGTTTCCTCATTGTGCACACATGACTTTTTCTTGTGAAACACAACAAGCCTTTATGTCATCCCTTTATCCAGATCCCACACTATTATTCCTGTTTACCTCTGTGACTGTATCAGGTAGAAAATGAAACTTTAATGTTTATTGAATTGAACAACTTCCTAAGTAGGGAAGCTTCAAAGTAATGTGGGATAAGGGGATTGTACTGAATGACAAGGTGGTCCACTAATGTGTTCTTGGATTTGATATCTCCTAGTTTGTGACTTTGACCTGAGCATTTACTGGCATACTCACTAAATGTACCTTCACATTCTTATTGATTTAATAAGATGTCATGTTCTAGGGTTCCCTGAGACTGGTTTGGTGAAACAGAGAATATTCTGTGAGTTTAAAAGAAGAACTGAGGGGCAATAAAGGATTTGACAGCACTAGGGTTGCCAACCCTCTTTGAGCAGGCTTGCCTTTGCTGACTTGGCTGGATGGGCAGCTGTATCATACTAAGTGAACAGTTAGAAAGATTTCTGGTCCTGGGTTTTACAGTTAAAACTGGGCCATCATGAAGGAGAAATGGGTCAGTGTTATATGCCTAGGATACTAGAGGAGCTGTGTTACCTGATGTGGTCCTCCAGACAAACCCTCTAAACATAGTGTTAGTGCCAGGACTACTTGTTCAGAGGTGCCACATGAGCTCATTGGGTCACAGGTAGCTAGATTCTCTGCTACATACTGAGTTCCTGGAAAGCATGCTTTACAAAGTCAAACTCTCCTCTCCTTTAATGGATGTTAAATGTCATTGTAAGAATTGTCAACATATTATTTTTATTGATTATGTGCAAATTTCAAATTACATATATTACACTCCTTTTCCATTGCTCCCAGGTTCAAATTTCTACCTATGTGTCATACAAAAATATTTTTCTATATAATACATTGATGTTGTGATGTTCATGTACTCATTGGAATGTGATCAGAGTCTCATTGCTATGTCACTTAAAGAAAACTGAGTTCATCATTGTTGCACTCTAGAACCACCCCCAAGAGAAGCCACCTATCCTGAGGAGCTCTTTACTTCAACACCTTGATCACAGCTTTTCTTATATATTTATTTATTATGGGTTTTTTTTTTCAGTTTTTATCCCCACTGCTGCCTCCTTCTTCTTCTCCTTCCAGTCCCACCCACCCTACTTCTTCTATCCAATGCCATTTTTCTTGTTCCCTGACAAAGTAGGTCCTCCTCACCTTTCTATCTGACCCTAGTTAATCAGTTCTCTTTAAGGTTGGATGCATCATCTTCCTCTGTGGCATGACTTTCAGGGCATTGTTCTCCTTGTATCCTAAATTCCCTCTACTTATGACACTCTTCCTGTATCCTCTCCTATAGGCTTCACAGAGAACTGATGGAAGGTAGGATTTCATAGAAAAATCCCATTCAGTGTTGGGTGTTTTAAGGTCTCTCTCTGCATAACATCTGACAGTGGGTTTGTGTTTGCAATCCCACTTGATGTCAAAGGAAGTATCTGTGTGGATCCAAGAATATAGCATGGATCTATTAGTTGAGGGCAGAAAGCCACATATTTTAATTGGACAGCCTACTAAATAAGAAAGCTTCAAAGTGATGTGGGATTAAGGGTAATGTACCAAATGACAAGGTGATCTCCTACTGTGCTCTTGGATCTAAAATTTCCTAGGTTGTGACTTTGAACTGAGCAGTTTCTGGTATACAGACTAAATGTACCTTCAGATTCTTATTCATGTAATAGGCTGGCAGGGTCTAGGGTTCCCTGGAGTATTGAGTCCTTAAGATCAGAGAAAAGAACATGTAACCTGATAGTCCTGTGGGCTAGGGAGTGTAAATGGGAGTACAGAGATGCAAAGAATGGAGACAAGACAGATTCCTGTTCAAGTCTCAGTTTACTGAACAGGCAAAGATCCCTCAAAAAGCAAAGTGTAGAAGAAAAAAAAATTCACAGTAACACTACCTCTATACCCCCTGGCAAGGCATCCAGGAATTGACTCAAGGTTACACAAAGTTTACTGTCTGGTTCCCAAGGTTTTATGGCCCTTGCTATTTACTTCTCAGGCTCAGAACACCCTCCTTGCAGAGACTTCTAAGGACATTCTATGAGACATGGAACTTAGATAAGACCTGCATCAGCCCTAGCCAGGAGGCAGAATTCCAACTACCAGATTCCTTCAGTTCTCCTTTCTTTGTTTTATGGAGAGCCTGTCTTAAGTTGGAGAAATGTTCATTTTTTCCTTTTTCGTCATCTAGGTCTAGGATGTGAGCCTCTGTCTTAGGTTGGAATTTTACTTACAAATCATTGACATATCTCCATATCAAATGGAATTGTTAGGAATCTTTAATTTAAATATATAAAACTGCACTTGCATGCATTGAAGTTGTTGAAGAAGGAACTGCAATAGTATTGTGATATTGTTATAGCAATGTGATGTCAAAATTCCGTTTTGATGTCATACCAAAATCATGTCATAAGAACATTAACATGCCATACAATTGTGATGTCATAATAGCCCTGTGATGTCATACCTTTGTTGGACTCCTCCAAGACACAGTAAGTAAGTCCTAAATAGTTCCCCCTTCACTTATATGTCTGTTACATATTCTGAGCCAGAGGGCTGAAGATGATGCTCCAATGTTACTGAGTGACTGTTGAGACTAAAAATTGTTTCTGTCATTTTTTTTTGAAGCTGCTAACATGTTCTTCCTATTTACTCTAGAAACTAATTTTATTCCTTCTCAAGTCTCTGATGGAATTGAAGACCAAATAGTTATAGTGTCACAAAAAAAGCTTAAGTTGTTTGGAAGTTAACAAAGGCTTTCATATGGGTAATATCAATGAGGATAAAAGTTAATATAGAATTCTAAACTTGTCAAGATAGAGAGGATAATTGGATACTTTCTCCTAAGTTGCTCAATACACATGGACTAGACATTGCACATGTAGATTTTACTTATTAATTTTCATGATTTCATAATCATTCTTGTATTGAAATGAAAGGAGGCTTTTATTGGACTTAAAGGGGAAAATGTTGGTATAATGTTCTTTTGAACAACCTTACCCTTGTTTATTCAAATGCTGATTTATCCCACCCCAATCTCAGGTTTCAATGCAGATATTGCATCGTGATACTTATTCTATGCATCCTGTCTCAATTTTGTGTAAACAGGTCAAAATAAAGCAACTATCCACAACAATGAGCAATAAGAGAAGAGGAGGCAGAGGACAGGAAAGAGGGAAGGAGCCAGAGTGCAGGAAATGAGAGAGAGAAAAAAGGGTGGGGGCAGAGAACTAGGAGAGCTGAGCTGGGGGGGGGGACTAGGAAGTATGTGGAGAATGAACCAGACCTAAGATTTCACAAAAAAGGAAGTAAAATGGGTAAAATCTAAATGTTAAGAAAATATGAGGGATTAGAATTTCAGGCAGCAGTAACTATTCACCAGCATTGTGTTCTAGGTTAACTAAATATAACCAAAATCTGTGTGGTGATTTGGTTATACAGCTCTATAGGATAGGATTAATAGGAGCTTTACCAGAAAAATATATCAAATGTAAATATTAATTGACACAACAGAGATGTCATACCATTGTGATGTCAAAATAGCATCATTATGTCATAATAGCAATGTGATATCATAATTCCATTGTGAAGTCATAATGACATTGTGATGTCATAATAACTGTGTGATGTCATAAAAGCATTGTAATGTCATAATAGCATTGTGAAGTCATAATAACACTGAAATGTTATTACATCATTGTGCAATCATATAATACCATAGGGATGTGATACCTCTATGATATCATCATAGCATTGTGATGTCATAATACCACTGTTATGACATCATAGATTTGGGATGTCATATCATTGTAATGTCGAAATATAATGGAAATGTTGTAATGCCATTGTAATGTGTAATACCATTGTGATGTCATATCATTGTGATGTCATAATACCATTGTGATGTCATACTGTTATGAAGTCACAATAGCATTGTGGCATAATATCAGTGTGAAATCAAAATACCATTCTTATGTCATAATACTGTTGTCATCATAGCATTGTGATTACATAATACCTCTGTGATGTCATAATACCATTGTGATTTTATAATACTATTATGAATTCATAATATCATTGTGATGTCATAATAGCATCATACCATTGTCATATCATTAAAAGATTGTGAGGGTATATGAGCATTGTGAAATCATAATATTGTGAAATAATAATACCTTTGTATGTTATACCACCACAATGTCATTATATCATTGTGATGTCATAATAGCATTGAGATGTCATATGAACAATGTGATGTCATGATAGCTATTGTGATGTCAAAGTTCCATTGTGAAGTCAAACTGCAATCATAATAGCATTGTTATTTCATAATAAAATTGTGATGTCATAATAGCTTTGTAGTATCATCATATCACTGTGATGTCCTCATGCATTGCGAAGCAATACCATTGTGAAGTCATAATAGAATTGTGACATATTGATAACATTGTGATATCATATCATTGTTTTCTTGATAACATTGAGATGTCATATCATTGTGATGTTATAATAGCCTTGTGATATTATAATAGCATTGTGAAGTCAATTCAGTTGTGATATCATCATTGCATTGTGATGCTGGCATAGCATTGGGATGTCATAATACCATTGTGATATCATAATATAATTTTGATGTCATTGCATTGTAATGTCATGACAGATGTCATAACAGAATAGTTAGGGCATAATACCCTCTTGAGGTCATAATAGTATTGTGAGGTAATAAAAACATTATGATGTCATAATATCTTTGTGATATCATAATATCATTGTGATGTCAAAATTTTGTGTGATACATACACTCATGTCATAATAGCATTTTGATGTTATCATAACATTGTGATATCATATTAACATTATGAAATCATAATACCATTAAGATGACAGAACACCATTGAGATGTTGTAAAGAAATTATGATGTCAAAAAATTGTGATATCATAATATAATTGAGATGTCATAAAAGTATTATAACATCATATCATTGGGTTTCCATGATACTGTTGGTATGTCAAACACACTCCTGTTTATCTCTGTGACAATATCAGGTAGGAAAATAATACTTTCATGTTTATTTAATTGAAAAACTTCCTAAGTAGGGAAGCTTCAAAGTGAGGTGGGTTTAAGGGGAATGTACAAAATGACAAGGTGGTCTCCAACTTTGGTCTTGGATCTGAAATATCCTTGGTTGTGACATTGAACTGAGCAGTTACTCACATACTCACTAAATGTACCTTCAGATTCTTATTCATGTAATAGGCTGGCAGGGTCTAGGATTCCCTGACTAGGGTATTGAGTCTTTAAGAGCAGGGAAAAGAGAAGCAAGCCAGAAAATTCCTGGGAATTCTTAGCTGAAACAGAGAAAGATCAGCATATACAAATGGAGAATTAAGGGGCAATAAACTCTATGACAGCTTGTGATGTTCCACACTATTTTCGCCAAACCTTTATAAGCATGGTTGCCTTGGCTGACCTGGCTGGATCAGCAGCTATGTCCTATTCAGTGGTCAGTGAGGAACCATGTTTGTCTTGAGGTTTACAATTCAAACTGTTCTTTCAGGACAAAGAAAACGGTCCCTGTTAATATGCCTAGAACACAAAAGCAACTCTGTTTCTTGTTGTGGTCTTCCAGACAAACCCTCTAAATGTAGTATTAAGTGCCATGACTGCTTGTTCAGAGGTGTCACCTGAGCTGGTGAAGACTGAGGTAGCTGGGTAAGCACTTGTTCATGGCTATATATGAAATTCTGGAAAGCATGCCTTACAAAGGCAAACTCTGCACCCATGAGAGGAATCTGTTCTCCATGTTAAAGTCCTTATAAAAGTTGTTAATCTATTGTTTTTATTGTTTATATGGGAAGATTCAAATAATATACTAGTTTTCCAGGCTCCCAGGTTCAGTTCCCTTCCCATGTGTCAGAGTATAAAAAAAATCATTAAAATACATTAATTCAAGTATGTATTTTTCATCTACTCATTGGAACATGATCAGAGTATCAGAGCAAACTCCCTTAAAGAAACCTGGGTTCATCCTTGCCACACTCTGGGACCAACCCCAAGAAGAAGACATTAGTCCTGAAGTGCTCTATACTTCATCCCCTTGATCACAGTTTTTCTTATGTGTTTATTCATTACAATTTGTTCACTTTGTATCCCCTCTCCTAACCCCTCCCCTTATTTTTCCCACCTACCCTCTTCTTCTAACCCTATGCCCTTTCTATACTTCCCTGAGGGGAGGTCCTTCTCCCCCTTCAATCTGACCCTAGCTTATCAGGTCACATCAAGGCTGGCTACATCATCTTCCTCTGTGGCATGATTCTCATGGCATTGTTTTCCTTGTGTCTTCAATTCCCTCTGCTTATGAAATTGTTCCTTCCTCCTCTCCTGCCAGCTTCTCATAGCACTGAGGGGAGGGAGAATTTCATAGGGAAATCCCATTTAGAGCTAGGTATTTTAAGGTCTCTCTCTGCATAATATCAGACTGTGGGTCTCTGTATGCAGTTCCATTTATTGCAGAAGGAAGCATCTCTGTGAATGCAAGAACATGGCACTAATTTAACAGTTGAAGGCAAGAGAGCAAAATATTTTAATAACAACAGCATGGGTTGCTTAAAATTTTCTTTAAGATGCCTTTGCCCCACAACTCAATTTACTGCCACTAATTCCTCCTAGTTGTAGAATGGGTTGGTTACAATAGATGTCCTAGTGGAACTTTATCTGCCACTGTTAGGAGACCTGCTACTAAGTGAATTCACACTGTATTTGTATTTCTGAAACTTGGTTACTGAACACAGGATGATTATTCCTGGTTCCATCCATTTGACTGAAAATATCCTGATGTTTTTTTCTTACCTGAATAATACTCCTTTTTGGAAATATTCCACATTTTTCCCAAAGGAGATTGTGAGACTTGTCTTTAGTCCTTAGAAGTTGCTGGGAATTTAATCATTGTATTGAATGACAAAATATTAAGATAACTATATTTTTGTGCCACTTCTATTATAGGAGTGGGTTCTTTGAGACTGATAAGCCAATGAAATTACCAGAAAGAAAGGAGTCTATATCTCTGAGTTTCTTTCACTACATATCTTTGTTTCTGTTGTTCTTGGTCATTCTATTTCTGAATCTATCTCTCTAGCTCTTTCTCTCTCTGTATCTCTCAGTCTACCTTTTTCTGCCTGCTACATGTTGTTCAATATGAAAAGCTCGCAGTTCTGCTGAAGGACTACAAGAAGATGACTACTTGCTGACTTGACATCCTGAATGGTCTCTGTAAAAATTTAAACAAAATCTCAATTAAATGCTTTTTGTTCAAAGATTTGCCTTGGTCAGGGAGCCTTTTCTCATTAAGTAAGCCACTGACTGAGGACATATCTGTGCATTTAACAAATAATATTGAATCAGTGATAATGTGAAACTCACATGTCAACTTTATTAATGAACAATTGAAAGAATTATGAGACACTTTTTCTGAACTTAGAGTCTGGGACACAGGAATTGTTATCTCTGGATGGTGTGCTTTTAGCTGCCCAGATTGCAGCATGTAGGATTGCTCAGCCTTTCTCTCAAGCATACTGTCCACCGGCCCTTTTAATAACGGGCTCCTGAAACTCTTACTGGCTTTCACCCATTTCATGACATCATTCTCCCTCTAATCCATTCATTACCGGAGATAATCTTGAGGTTTCCATGGAAAAGAGTAAACAAACTTTCTTCATTGTATAGTATCTCTGATCCTGTGCTCAAATGACTTGTTCTTGTGAAACTCAACAAGACTTTATCTCATCTATTTATTCAGATCCCACAGTTTTACTCTTGTATACCTCTGTGAAAATGTTAGGTAGGAAATGAAACTTTAATGTTTATTTAATTTTACAGCTTCCTAAGTAGGGAAGCTCCAAAGTTATGTGGAATTAAGGGGAATGTACAGAATGAAGAGGTGGTCTCCTACTGTGGTCTTGGATCTGAAATATCCTTGGTTGTGACTTTGAACTGTGCACTTACATACTCACTAAATGTACCTTCACATTTTTATTGATATAATAGGCTGACAGGGACCAGGGTTGCCTGGAGTACTGAGTATTTAAGGGAAGGAAAATGAGAAGGAAACCAGATAATTCCTGGGACAGCTTTGATTGAAACAGTGAGAGATCTGTGAATGTAAAAGGAGAACTAAGAGGCAATAAACTCTTCGATAGTTGGTACTGTTTCACACTAGTTTTGCCATCCCTCTATGAGCAGGCTTTCCTTGGCAGACTGGGCTGGATTGATAGATGTTTCCTAATGTGTGATCAGTCAGGAACCCTCCTTGTCTTGGGGTTTACAGTTAGAACTTGGCCTTCAGGACAGAGAAAATGGTCCATGTTAACGCCTAGGATACAAGAGCATCTGTGTCCTCCAGACAAATTCTCTCAAAGCATTGTTAGTACACGGACTGCTGGTTCATAGGTGCTACCTGAGCTCATGATGTCTGAGATAGCTGGGTAATGACTAGTTCATGGCCAGGATTCTCTGCTCCATAATGAGTTCCTGGAAAGCATAACTTAGTAAGACAAATACTGCCCTGCATTACCAGAATCTTATTGCCATGTTCAAAGTCATAAAAGTTGTCAACTTATTTTTACTGATTATGTAATTCCATATAATATGCATTACACTCTTTTTCTATTGCTCCCATGTTCAAATTTCTATCCATATGTCACACTAAAAATTTAGTATCTTTAAAATCATCAATTTTAGTATGTGTTGTTCATATTCTCATTGGAACATGATCAGAGTATCAGTGCCAAGTCCCTTAAAGAAACTGAGTTCATCCTTGCTCTACCCTGTCACCACCCACAAGAAGAAGGCATCAATCCTGTATATATCATCGCCTTGATCACAGTTTTTCTTATGTATTTAAGTATTACAAATTGTTCACTTTGTATCCCCTCTGCTGCCCACTTTTCACTTTCCAATACCACCCACCCTCTTTCTTCTACCACTATGCCCTTTCTCTAGTTCCCAGATGGGGAGGTCCTCTTTCCATTTCTAATTGACCCTAGCTTATCAAGTCTCATCAAGTCTGAATGCATCATCTTTCTCTGTGGCCTGATTTTCAGGAAATTGTCCTCCTTTTATCTTCAATTCCACTACTTATGACACTCTTCCCGAGGGGAGGGAGATTTTCATAGGAAAATCCCATTTAGAGCTGAGTATTGTAAGGTCTCTTTTGATTCAGAAGGAACCATCTTTGTGGATGCAAGAACATGGCACTGATCTATCAGTTGAGGGCAGAGAACAACATATTTTAATAACAACACCATAGATTGCTTAAAAGTTTCAATAGGATGCCCTGACCCCACAACTCAATTAATTGCCACCCAATCTCCCTAGTGGTAGACTGACTTTGAAAAGCAACAAATCAAGTAATCCAATTTAAAAAATGAGAAACAGAGTTAAACAGAATTCTCAAAATAGGAATATTGAATGGCAGAGTAACATTGAAAGAAATGTTCAACCTCATTAGCCATCAGAGAAATGCAAATCAAAACGATCCTGAGATTTCAACTTACATCCATCAGAATGGCCAAGATCAAAAACTCAAGTGACAACATATGCTGGAGAGATTGTGGAGGAAAGGGAACAATCCTTCACTGCTGGTAGGAAAGTAAACTTGTACAATGACTCTGGAAATCAATCGGGTGCATTGTCATACAAATTGGAATAGTGTTTCCTCAAGATTTAGCTATCCACTTCTAGGCAGACATCCAAAAATCCTCAAGTACAAAATAAAGACATTTGTTCAACCATGTTTGTAGCAGCTTTATTTGTAAGAGACAAAACCAAGAAATAACCTATTATCTCCCCTTAACTGAAAAAATGATACAGAAATTGTGATACATCTACATATTGGAAATTACCCAGCAATAAAAATAAGGAAATCATGAAAATTGTAGGTAAATGGTGGGAACTGGAAACGATCATCCTGAGTGAGCTATACCAGAAGAGAAAGACACATGGTACATTCTCACTCATGTAGACATATTATATAGGACAAACCTACTAAAATCTCTACACCTAAATAAACTAATGAAGATAGAGGACTCTGGATAAAATGCTCAGTCCTCATCCTGAAAGGCAAAGAGGATGGACATCAGCAGAAGGAGAAAACAGGTATCAAGTTAGGTGCCTGCCACAGAGGGCCCCTGAAAGGCTCTGCATTGCACAGTATCAAAGCAGATGCTGACACTTATGGCCAACTGTTGGGCAGAGTGCATGGAATCTAATGAAAGAAGTGGGAAATACTAAAATCTGGAGAGGCCTGGAGTTCCAAAAGAAAAGCAAGAGAAAAAAAAAACAAACCTAAGTATAAGAGTATTTCCTGAAATTTATACTCCAACTAAGTACCATGCATGGAGATAACCTAGAACCCCTGCTCAGATGTAGCCCATGGCAGTTCAGTGTCCAAGGAGCTTCCAAAGTAATGGAAACAGGAACTGCCTCTGACATGAACTGATCGGCCTGATCTTTGAACACCTCATCATGTTGGTACAACAGCCTTAAGAGGGCACAGAGGAAGAAAATGTAGGCATTTTCTTATATAATAGCCTAGCATCAGAAGAAAAGAGAGAAAGACCTCGCAGGTGGACTTGTGGATGAGCATGCATGGATAAGGGAGAAGGAAAGTTATATGAGATGGGACAGGGGATTATAGAGGCATACAAAGTGAATGAAGTGTGTTTAATAAAAATTAAAATAAAAAATATTAAAAATATAATTCCTTTTGGATTTATATTATAGGAGGGCATGCTTTATGGTTGATATGCCAAAGAAAGTGACCAGAGAGAATGGAGTCTCTATTACATTATATCTTTGTTTCTATCAGTCTCAGATTCTATATTTAAGAATCTGTCTCTCTAGCTTTTCCTCTTTTTCTCTCAGTCTTCCCTCTCTGCTAGCCACTTCTAGTTAAATATGTAAAGCTCTACTTTTTGTGAAGGACTACAAGATGACTGTGTGCTGACATGACATTATGGATGATCTCTGTAAAAATGTAAGCAATGTCCTAATTAAACTCCTTTTGTTCAAAGAGTAGCCTTGATCAGGAAGCATTTTCAGAGAAAATAATTCATTGACTGAGGATGTACCTATGCATTTAACAAATAATACTGAAATCCATGGTATGTGAAACTCAGAAGTCAAAGACATGTGACTTTATTAATGACCACCTGAAATAAAGTGGTCCTCGCTTCAGCAGTACATATACTAAAATTGGAGTGATATAGAGAAAATCAACATGGCCCCTGTACAAAGATGACATGAAGCATTCCATAAACTTTGAAGAAATTAAAGAAAACACAAATAGAAGAAATTGTAGAGAGAAATACTTTGGGAAGAAAACAGGAACTACAGAGGTAAGCATAACCAATAGATTAAAAGAGATGGAAGAAAGAATCTCAGGTGTGGAAGATACAATGGAAGAAATTGATGTATCTGTCAAAGAAAATGTTAAATCTAAAAATTCCTGACACAGATGGTGCAAGAAATCCAAGACAACATAAAAAGACAAAACCTAAAAATACTAGGAATAGAGGAAAAAGGAGATTCCCTCCTTCAAGGCCCAGAAAATATTTTCAACAAAAATCTTTGAAGAAAATTTTCCCAACTTAAAGAGAGGCCAGTAAGAGTACAAGAGGTCTACAGAATACCCAATAAATTATTTCAGAAAAGAAAATCCTCCTGCCAGATAATAATCAAAACAGTAAGTATACAGAACAAAGAAAAAATACTAAAAGATGCAAGGGGAAAAGGCCAAGTAACATATAATGGTAAACCCATCCGAATCACACCTGACTTCTCAACAGAGACTATGAAAACCAGAAGGGTATGGACAAATATGATGTAGGCCCTAAGAGAACACAGATGACAGCGAAGACTATTATACCCAGCAAAATTCTCAGTCCTCATAAATGGAGAAAACAAGATATTTAATGACAAAAACAAATATCAACAATGCCTCCATACCAATCCAGCGTTATGAAAACACTAGAAGGAAAAATACAATGCAAGAAATCTAGCTTCTTTAAAAAAAAAAACCACAGGTCATAATTAACATTATTACAGTAAAACAAAAAGCAACCAAGAACACAAACTTACTACCACATCCAACATCAAAGTCAAAGGATCTAACAGCCAATGGTCATTAATCTCTATCAACATCAATAGACTCAATTTTCCAATAAAAAGACACAGACTGACAGAATGGATGCATAAAATGACCCAGCAATCTCTTTTATACAAGAAACATACCTAAGAAAGATAGACATTACCTGAGGGTAAAGGGCTGGAAGATGGCTTTCCAAGCAAATGGACACAAGAAGCAAGCAAGCTTAGCCATTCCAATATCTGAATACACTTTCCAAATAGACTTTCAACCAAAATTATTTAAGAAAATGATGGGCAAGGAAACTTCATACTCATCAAGGGAAAATTCCATCAGGAAGACATCACAATCCTGAACATCTTTGTCCCAAATAGAGGGGCACCCACATTTGTAAAAGAAACATTGATAAAACTTAAACCACACATAGATCCCTACACAATAATAGTGACAGACATCAACACCCCAGTATCAACAAAGTACAGGTCAACACAACAGAAATTAAAGAAAAGAAGCAATGACTCTAAAGAGGTCATGAATCAAATGTACATAAAAGATATTTACAGAAACTTACTCCCAAACACAAAGAATTTAATTTCAGCATCTCATGGAACCTTCTCCAAAATAGGCCATATGATTAGTCACAAAGCGAGCCTCAACAAATACAAGAAGATTGAAATAATCCCTTGTATCCATTTGATCACAAAGAAATAAAGCTGGATCTCAACATCAACAGAAATAGTAAAAAGTCTACACACACATGGAAACTGAACAACTTCCTACTAAATGAGTGCTGGATCGGGGAAGAAATAAAGAAAAAAATTAAAGTCTTCCTAGAATTCCATGAAAATGAAGGCACAACATACCCAAACTTATGAGACACAATGAAAGCAGTGCTAAGAGGAAAGTTCATAGCAAAAAGTGCCTTCAAGAAGAAACTCAAGAAATTTCATTCCAGCAACTTATTAACTAACCTAAAAACCCTAGAAAAAAAAAAAAAAGGAGCAGACACAACAGGAGTAGACTTCTGGAAATTATCAAGCACAGTTGTTGGTATAATGTCCTTTTAAAATGCATACACCTTACCCTCGTTCATTCAAATGCTGATTTCTACCCCCCACTCTCTGGTTTCAATCCAGATAATGCATTGTGATACTCATTCTAAGCATCCTGTCTCAACTTGGTTTAAACTTCCAAATAAAGCAACTAGACACAATGTTGTGCTGGGAGGAGCCAAAAGGACAGGATAGAGGGGAGGAACTAGAATGAAGGAAATGAGTGGGAGGAGAAGGGGCCAGAGGAGAGCTGGGAGATGGACCTGGAAGAGAGATCTTGGAGGATGAGGAGCATGAACCAGACCCAAGATTTCGCAAAAAGCAAGTATAATGTGGGAAATCTAAATGTTAGGAAATTATTAGGGCTTGGAGGTTTAGGATGGAGTAACTATTGCCCAGTATTGTGTTCTAGCTTAACTAAATAAGCCCAGTCTTTGTGTGGTGATTTGGGTACACAGCTGTATAGGACTAACAACAGCATTACTAAAAGATAATGATTAGTAAATATTAATCACCACTTAAAACAAAAGGCGCCCAACTAATCTAAGTATCCATATCCTTTAATTCATACTTAAGCATAATTTGGAGGGGGGAATAAGCTTCCAGGGATACAACCCAAACTTAAAACCTAAAAACTCCCAGGTCAATTAGGGTCTTTTTAAGAGAGACTCTTAAACATGCCTTGGAGTAAAAGACATTCTACTGTGGGCTCACCTCAGACTTAACATATCAAAACTAACTGCCACTACGGTATAACAGGGTGGAAGAAACAATAAAACAGACTTCTTGGAGCTTGGCTGATAATCTATTCTATGGTTTTAAGAGTGAAATAAAGGAAAGCCTAAAAGTTGTGACTATGCTTACATTCATAGTCCTCAATTTCACTTTAATCATTGCATTAGCTTTTTATGTCTTCTGGAAGGCAAAGGCTTTAGAAAACGTACTAGAACAAAATAAAAGAAAAAAAATGAGGGTTGGAAACAGGACATAAAACAGGAGATACAAAAACTTAAAGAATGGAATAAACAACAGGAAATAAGGCAGAGGTTTTTGAAAAGATACTGGAACAGCACAAAGAACAACTAGCACAATATAAAGAAAAAAATAAAAGTTGGAATAGAGGCATAAAACAAGATATTCAAGAGATTATTTAACAAAACAAACAACAGGGAGATAAGCATGAAATATGGGTGCAGACCTTAAGAGTTTACAATACTAAGTGAAGAAAATAGTCAGGTAGAGGCAAAAGACAAAAATAAAGAAAGCCAACCAAAGGTGGTTAAAAAACAAATGTTGGCTTATGCAGTCAGTATAGAGCAGAGACCAGCAGATGATGATTATCCACTGTATTATCAAGAAGCTGAATGGCGGCCTGTGGAAGTGCTAGATCTGAGAGAATTTAAGGATAGTGTCACTAATTTTGGAATGCATTCACCATTTGGAAAAAAAATGCTGACTTTGTAGTCAATCAAAAGTAGAGTAATCCCCAAGGTCTGGTAGGATATGGCAAAGGCAATATTAGAACCTGGGCCATATTCACAATGGCTTTCATGGTGGAGAGAAGAAGCTAGAGAGATAGCACACAAAAAATAGAGCCAGAGGTGTTGGTGTTTCTAAGGAACAGCTGCTTGGTGATGGGCAGTATGATGACACAAAGATGCAAGGTGTATATAATGAAGAAACCTTAGCATTATGTTGCCTAACAGCTGTAAATGCTTGGGACAAGGTTGAGGAATCAGGAAAAAGGCTTGAGCCATTCTCCCAGGTTATACAAGGTCCAAGTGAAACATTTACTAACTTTTTGCAAAGATTGACTTCAGCTGTGGATAGAAGTATATCAGATCCACTAGCTAGAAAAGCACTAATAGAATTTTTAGCTTTTGAAAATGATAATACTGAATGCAAAGAGGCAATAAGGCCACTAAGAGCAAGATCTGCTCCAATAGACAAATGGATTTAGAAATACGATTGACATCAGACCTCATTAACCCAATTTGACCTTGATAGGAGAAGCTACCCCAAAAGAGCATGGGGAATGTTGTAATTGTGATGGGCAAGATTACTACAAAAGAAATTACCAGGAAAACCAAAATAATTCAAGAAGGGAGCCTATGCTTCCTAGAATATGCTGAAGATGTGGCTAGGGTCACCATTGGCCTAATGAATGTAGAGCAGTCACATATAAATGGGGTAATCCTTTATCAAAAAAATGCCTGAGGGAACCTCTTGCAGACCCCCAAACAGGACAGGGATACTCCTACACAAAAAAATTATACACCACTGCTCTGGGAATAAACATTAAAATCTTGGACAGCAAGGCCAAAGCAGATTCTATGGATAAATTAAAAAAAAAAAAAAAAAAACAGGAAGAGAACAATAAACAAATATATTGGCAAACCTCCATAAATGATCAAAGGCCAAAATTAAGATAATTTTAATAGTAATGAAATTGAAGGCATGGTAGATACTGGGGCTGATGTCACAATTATTACTCCTAAATTCTGGCCCCCAAATTGGCCACTTCAAGGGATGGATATTCAATTCTAAGGGATTGGAACTTTATCTAAAGTGAAACAACGTGTTAGATGGCTTAAATGTATAGGACCAGAAGGTCAAATAGGAAAACTAAGACCATACATGGCAGAAATAGACATAAACTTATGGGGGAGAGATGTGTTACAACAATGGAAGATCCAGATTAACATCCCCCCAAGTTCCAAGATAAGCCAAAAATCGGGTAATACTCCTGATAAAGAAGCTAAAATTATTAAAAAAAATCATCAAGAACAGTTTCAGACTGTCCAGACTGTCCATAAATAAAACACAGCAGAGACCATCTTTTCACCTTCCTGTTGGGAAGCTAGTGCTAATAAAATTCCCATAACATTAACACTAAGGTGGTTTACAAACCAACATATTTGGATTGAACAATGGTCTATGAGTAAAGAAAAATTACTGGTACTAGAACAGCTTGTCCTGGAACAGCTGGAGGCTCAACATATAGAAGAGTCCAATAGCCCTTGGAATTCTCCAGTATTTGTCATCAAAAAGAAATCTGGCAAATGGAGGATGTTATCAGATCTAAGAGAAATTAACAAATTTATTCAGCCAATGGGATCGTTACAATCCGGAATCCCATTGCCTTCCTTGTTACCTAAAGAACGGCCTATTATAGTGATTGACTTAAAGGATTGCTTTTTCACAATTCCTTTACATGAACATGATAGGGAAAAATTGCTTTCTCAGAACCCACTTTGAATAGAAGCTGTCCTATAAAGAGATACCACTAGAGGGTCTTACCACAGGGGATGTTAAATGGTCCTACTTTGTGCCAATATTTTGTACAACAACCTTTGGAGGTAATTCGTAAGTAGATTCCTCAATCCATAATTTACCACCAAACGGATGATATCTTATTAGCAGATTCAGATACAAAACATTAGAAAATATTTTTGATGAAATAAATACAACTTTGCCTTATTGGGGATCACTGATTGCTCCTGAAACAAATACAAAGAGTAGATTCTATTAGCTACCTAGGATACAAAATAGTTCTACAGAAAATTTGACCAAAAAAAAGTTCAAATTAGAAAAAAAAAGTTAAGAACTCTTAATGATTTTCAAACACTGCTGGGAGATATTAACTGGCTATGGCCTGCCCTTGGTTTAGCTACTCAAGAGCTAAGTAAGCCAAGTCTTACAGGGTGATAAGATCTTAAATAGTCCAAGAACATTATCAACTGAAGCTGAAAAAGAATTGGCTCTGGTAGAAATATAATTACAAGATGCATATATAGACCATGTTGATCCAAAGAGGGCCTGAATTTTGGTTATTTTGCCCTCTACTCCCTTGGTTATTCTCCTACTTTGTTTATTCTCCCTCAGGAATTCTTATGCAGAGGGAGGACTGTACTTTAGAATGGATATTTTTGGCATACAAACAAAATTATAAAAAAAAAACAACAACCTAAAGTCATATATAGAAAAGGTTTCTGAATTGATCCTGAAAGGAAAAGTGAGACTTCGTCAACTGGCTGGAATAGATCCAGCTGAAATTGTGGTGCCTTTTACCAATGCTGAGATTGTGTCATTATGGGCAGACAATGAATATTGGCAAAGAGCTTATTGTGAATTTTTGTGAGAAATCAAGAACAGATACCCAAAAAACAAGCGACTTCAGTTTATAAAAAGAACCAATTGGATTCTCCCGCATATAGTAAAAGGAACTCTAATGTCTGAAGCTCCCATATTTTATATGGATGCCAATAAATCAAAAAGGGAAGGTTATAATTCAGAAAATCTGAGTAAAGTGGTGGAGAGTCTTTATGATTCAATTCAAAAATTAGAATTATATGCAATTCTCTTGGTGTTATCAGATTTTCCCAAATTTCTTAATGTATTCACTGACTCTCAATATGCAGAAAGAGTTGTTCTGCATGTAGAAACTGCTGATCTAATTCAGGATTATTGAGACTTAACTACTGTTCCTTCAATTACAACAAGTAATCAAAAATAGAAACAATATGTTGTATATAACACATGTCAGATCTCATACAGGCTTACCAGTATGAGATACAGCACAAGGCAAGGATGAAATTTATCAGCTATTGATAGGAAGCATGACAGAGGCCTCAGAATTTCATTAAAAAAAGAGAGTTTTCTATCACTTGGCAACAAACCAAAGAACTTGTAAAACAAAATACCCCACTTGTTCTTTACATAATCAAACTCCACTACCTGAAGGAAGTAACCCTAAAGGTAACTGAAGAAATGAAATTTGGACATGCTTTATTTTACAGAGTTTGGTAAACTGAAATATGTGCACCATACTATAGACACATATTCAGGGTTTTAATGAGCAGCAGCATTAAGCTCTGAAAAGGCTGATTCAGTTATTATGCATTTATTAGAAGTGATGACAATTATGGGCATACCTAAACAAATTATTTATTTTTATTTTTATTTTTATTTTTTTTTATTATTTTTCTTTTTTTATTTTTTTCCCCATTTATTTTATTTTATTTTTTTTATCAGTTACATTTTATTAACTCTGTATCCCAGCCGTGTCCCGATCCCTCATTCCCTCCCAGTCCCTCCCTCCCTCCCTCCCTCCCTCCCTCCCTCCCTCCCTCCCTCCCTCATCTCCACCATGCCCCTTTCCAAGTCCACTGATGGGAGGGATCTCCTCCCCATTCATCTGATCCTGTTTTATCAGGTATCTTCAGGACTGGCTGCAAAGCCCTCCTCTGTGGCCTAACAGGACTGCTCCTCCCTTCGGTGGTGGGTAGACCAAAGAGCCAGTCATCGAGTTCCTGTTAGAAATAGTCCCTGTTCCCCTCACTTTGGGAAACCGATTGGATACTGAGCTACCACAGGCTACATCTGAGTGGAGGTTCTAGGTTATATCCATACATGGTCCTTGGTTGAATGTCAGTCTCAGAAAAGATCCTGTGCCCAGATATATTTGGTCCTTGTGGAGCTCCTATCCTTTCCCCATCAGACTAACTCCCCTTCTTTCTTATGATTCCCTGTACTCTGCCAAAGGTTTGGTCATGAGTCTTTGCTTTGAAAACACTGCTAGTTAGAGTCTTTCAGATGCGCTCAGTAGACTCCTGTCATACGTTCAATGCACATCCCATCTGTCTTTCTAAATGAGGATTGATCATCTTACCCCATGTCCGCTCAATTGATTATCTTTTTTAGGTGTATAGATTTCATTATGTTTATCATATCTTATAGATCTATATAAGTGAGTATATCCCATGTTTGTCTTTCTCCTTCTGGGATATTTCACTCAGAATGATCTTTTCTAGATCCCACCATTTGCCTGCAAATTTCATGATTTCCTCCTTTTTGATTGCTGAGTAGTATTCCATTGTATAAAAATACCACAATTTCTGTACCCATTCCACCGTTGATGGACATCTGGGTTGTTTCCAGGTTCTGGCTATTACAAATAGAGCTGCTATAAACATGGTTGAGCAAGTGTCCTTTTTGTGTACTTGAACAAACTTTGGGTATATACCTAGCAGTGGTATAGCTGGGTCTGGAGGAAGCACTATTCCTATTTGTCTTAGAAAGCGCCAGATAGCTTTCCAGAGTGGTTGTACCAGTTTACATTCCCACCAGCAGTGGAGCAGGGTTCCCCTTTCTCCACAGCCTCTCCAGCATGTGTTATCGCTTGAGTTTTTCATCTTGGCCATTCTGATGGGTGTAAGGTGATATCTCAGGGTCGTTTTGATTTGCATTTCCCTGATGGCTAATGAGGATGAGCATTTCTTTATGTGTTTTTCTGCCATTTGATATTCCTCTGTCGAGAATTCTCTGTTTAGCTCTGTTCCCCATTTTTTAAGTGGATTACTTGGATTGCTGCTTTTCAGCTTCTTTAGTTCTTTGTATATACTGGATATTAGTCCTCTGTCAGATAAAGGGTTAGTGAAGATTCTTTCCCAATCTGTAGGCAGTCATTTTGTTTTGATGATGGTATCCTTTGCTTTACAGAAACTTTTCAGATAATGCTACAGCATATGTGTCTAATAAAATGGAAGGATATTTTACATATTATGAGGTAAAGCATGTAACAGGTATAACTCACAATCCTACTGGTCAAGCAGTCATTGAAAGTTTCAATTGTACTTTAAGGGACACGTTTAACAAACAAAGAGGGGTATTAAAAGCCCCCAGAGATAGATTACATAATGCTTTATTGACCTTAAATTTCTTAAATGTTAATGGACAACAAACAACAGCTGCAGAGAGACACTGGGATATAGGAAATACTGCTGAGTTATTTCAGCCTATATATTTCAAAGATACCCTAACTTCACAATGGAAAGTGGGTAATGTGTTATGCTGGGCCAAATATTTGCTTATGGTCATGCAGGAGAAGAGAAATTATGGGTTCCTTCAAAACTAATACAAATCAGAAGTGACAGAGGAAGACCACCAGAAGACCTTAGCCAGTAAAAAAGAAGAGAGAAATTAAGATCAAACAGAACAGGTAACATTAGTTGATAATCCCTTTACCTGGAAATACCTCTGAAACTGACTGAGACATAAAAAAAAAAATGTCTCCAGCCTGAACTCTATCAATACTTGGCCAATAAATCCTTGGCCATAATATCCTCAAAATGTATTATGCTAATCTTTCAATTGTATAGATAAAATTGGCTTACAGTTTAGTTTTATCCTGCACATCTCATACATTTATAATGTTAGAACTCTATAATGCTTCTGTGAAATTATTTGTTTGCATAACAAGAGCTGGACACCAGAGATGCTGGATCAAACCTAACAAAATAATTATTCAGCATGCTGAGACATTGACACATCTGTTCCAGCATTTTGCATGTTCCAGCATTCTGCTTGTTCCTGCCTCAACTGCTTCAATTGCTGTTTTCTCATTAATGCCTGCTCCCAAAAGAACTTTGAAGGAAGCACTAATTTTAATTGGTCCAGCATTTTAGAATGTTCCAAAGAAGAGTTTTATTAAGGCTGAAATTTTCCAACAGTCAAAGACTGGGCTACAAATGTTGTTGCTTGCTTAATTATCCATTTTTATTTGGACTCCCTACAGGATTTTTACATGTCCAAACTGTCAGCTAGAAGAAATCCAAGAGAATGGTGTCCAATTTTCCTTAAAGGGGGTTGGGTATGTTTTTGGTTGTTTGCTATGGCTACGAAATTTTATTATCATTGGTAGATGTTTATTATTAGTGGTATTATTCAAAGTGAAGCAAGGATAATACAGGGATAATTTATAGAAATATAAAAAAGATAGATTATTGAATCTACTCAACTTAATGTTTTATTTGTTATTCCCAAATAAGGTTAATTTTAACTCTGGTATAGGATTTTGCATATTGATGCAAAAATAAGTCTATTTTTGATACATTGGTATAATCTTTACCATATTGATAGAAAGTCAAGGTTACTTTCAATACTTTTAAACTACTATTAAAAGGTGGTTAGAATATTAGATATGTAAGTTAATTGCTAATTATTGAACTTACAGTCATGTCAGACACTAGTCTAATTCATCACATTAGTATACATCCTAAGTTTAACAGATAGATATGATTTTGTATATAAATTGATTACATGAAGATAGGTAGTCTTCAAAAACTTCAGAGACCTACGGAATATGGCATTTAAAATGTTATTATTTTAAGATTTTTTTTGACAATGAGACAAGTCATTTTCTGGCATCACCGTGCCTACCTAAAAGAAGATAATGAGCATTGAAGAACCTCCATATGGAGATGGCTTCAAATGCAGCAAACAATCCACTCAGGTAAAAAAAAAAAAACAACATATATGCCCCCACTTCAAAACAGACAAATTCTGCCAAAAGTGGGCAAAGTTAAATGCGGGAGAAGTAGACTGCCAAACTCTTCCAAGACAGGGTAAGCAAGACCGAAATAGGTCCTGCTTCAAATATATGTCTGTCAAATATTCTGAGCCAGGAGGCTGAAGATGATGCTCCAATGTTATAAAGAGTTATGGATGATTGTTCAGGCATCAATCTGTTTCTGTCACTTTTTCTTTTTATTTTTTGGAAGCTGCTAACATGCACTTCCTATTTACTCAAGCAATTTTATTCCTTCTCAATTCTCTGATGGAATTGAAGACCAAAGAGTTACAGTGCCACTTTTAAACTTAAGTTGTTTAAAAGTTAATAAATCTTTTCATATAGGTAATACCAACAAGGATAAAAATTAATTTAGGTATAGACCTTTTAACTTGGATAAAAATTAATTTAGGTATAGACCTTTTAACTTATTAATATATATAGGATGATCAGATACTTTCTCTGAAGTTGCTAAATACACATGCACTAGACATTGCACATGTAGATTTTATCTTACAGTTTTCATAATTTCATAGTTATTATTGTATTGAAAGAAAAGGAGCCTTTTTTTAAAGGAGGAAATGTTGGTATAATGTTCTTTTAAAATATACACATCTTTTCCTTGTTTTTTTCAAATACTGATTTCTACCCCCCACCTCTCTAGATATTACATTGTGATACTCATTCTAAATATCCTCTCTCAACTTGGTGTAAACTTCCAAATAAAGCAACTAGACACAATGTTGTGCTGGGAGGAGCCAAAGGATAGGAAAGAGGGGAGGAGCTAGAGGGAGGATATCAGTGGGAGGCGCTAGACGGCAGGAAATGAGTGGGAGGAGAAGGGACCAGAGGAGAGCTGGGAGATGGACCTGGAAGAGAGATCTTGGAGGAAGAGGAGCATGAACCAGACCAAAGATTTCACAAAAAGCAAGCATAATGTGGAAAATCTAAATGTTAGGAAACTATTAGGGATTGGAGGTTCAGGAGGGAGTAATTTTTGCCCAGCATTGTGTTCTAGGTTAACTAAAAAAACGCAGTCACTGAGTAGTGATTTGGGTATACACATATTTAGGACTAACAGTAGCATTACTAAAAGATAAATTATTAGTAAATATTAATTATCACTTACAACACACAGGGTTGAAATCAATTAGAAACAAATAAAGCAATTCAAAGAATCAATGAAACCTAGAGCTGTTTCTTTGAGAAAATCAACAAAATAGACAAACACTTAGCCAAACTAACTAAAAGGCAAAGAGACACTATCAACATCATCAAAATCAGAAATGAATGGAGGGACATAAGTATAGACACTGAGGAAATCCGAATAATTATTAGGACTTACTTCAAAAGTGTACATGCCACAAAATTTGAAAATCTAAATGAAATGGATAATTTTCTTGATCGATTCCACGTACGAAAGCTGAATCAAGACCAGGTAAATCAATTAAGTTGTCCTATAACCCTTAAGGTAATACAAGCAGACATCAAAAGTCTCCCATTGAAAAAAAGCCCAAGACCAAATGGTGTCAATGCCTTCAGACATTCAAAGTAGAGCTAACTCCATTTCTCTTGAAACTATTTCACAAAATAGAAACAGAAGGAACACTACCAAACTCATTCTATGAAGCAACAGTCACCTTGGTAACCAAACCTCAAAGATCCAACAAAGAAAGAGAATTTCAGGCCAATCTCCCTCATAAATATTGATGCAAAATACTCAACAAAATAACAAGCAAACTGAATAAAAGAACACATCAAAGATATCATCCACTATAACCAAGTAGGCTTCATCCCAGGCATGCAGGGGTGGTTCAGTATATAGAAATCCATCAATGTCATCTACCATATTAACAAACTGAAAGAAAAAATCCACATGATAATCTCCTTATATGCTGAAAAATCATTTGAAAAAATCCAGCATCCATTTATGTTTAAAGTGTTGGAGAGATCCGGAATAAAAGGCACATATCTAAACATAGTAAAGGTAATATACAGCAAGCCTATAGCTAACATCAAACTAAATGGAGAGAAACTTAAATCATCCCCACTGAAATCAGAGACAAGGCAAGGTTGCCAACTCTCTCCATATCTCTTCAACATAAGTCTAGAAGTCCTTGGTAGAGCAATAAGACAATTGAAGGAGATCAAGGGGATACAAATCAGAAAGGAAAGAGTCAAAGTAACACTATTTGCAGATAATACGATAGTATACATGAGTGACTCCAAAAATTCTACCAGGGAACTCCTACAGCTGATAAACACCTTCAGCAAAGAGGCCAGATACAAAATTAACTAAAAAAAAAAAAAAAAGTACCTTTTTTTTCTCTTTTTTAAAATTTTATTTATTTATTTATTTATTTATTTATTTATTATATTAATTACAGTTTATTTACTTTGTACCCGAGCTGTAGCCCTCTTCTTCATTCCCACCAATCCCATCATTACTCCCTCATCTCCTCCCTGCCCCTCTCTAAATCCACTGATAGGGGAGGTCCTCCTCCCCTTCCATCTGGCCCTAGTTTATCAGGTCTCATCACTGGCTGCAATGTTCTCCTCTGTGGCCTAGCAAGGGTTCTTCTCCCTTGGTGGCAGAAGGCAAGAGGTCCCAGAGACTGCCACTGAGTTCATGTCAGAGACAGTCCCTGTTCCCTTTACTAGGAAACCACGTGGATACTGAGCTGCCGTGGGCTATGTCCAACAGACAAATGGGATAGACAATGGAAGTAGAAGAAAACACAAAACAGGACAGGAGCCTGCCAGAGAGGGCCTCTGAAAGACACTACCTAGCAGTGTATCAAATCAGATGCTGAGACTAAAAGCAGAACTTTGGGCAGAGTGCAGGGAATCTTATGGAAGAAGGGGGAGTTAGTAAGACCTGGAGAGAACCGGAGCTCCACAAGGACCAAATATATCTGGGCACAGGGATCTATTCTGGGACTGGTTCTCCAACCAAGGACTGTACATGGATATAAAGTAAAACTCCTTTTTAACAATTACCACTACAGAAAACCTCAAAAAAATCAAAATAAAGAGCTGTGGGGAGCTAGAAAAAATGGGTCAGTGGTCAAGCAGTCACTGACTGCTCTTCTAGAGGTCCTGATTTCTTTCTTTTCTTTTTTTTTTTTAGCAACATCACACATCTTTATTTTTTACCAAATCTGACTTTTTTTTTTCAATGCAGTTTATTCAGGAACCTTGAACAATCATGGGACCCTGGGGAAAGCCAGCCCGCAGCTTAAATAGCCTCTGGGTAGCCAACCCCAGTGTGCCACGTGGGCAATGCAGATAGGTCCACATACATGGAAGCAAGCCAGATCCTCAGCCTTAGCCAAATGTGGAGTTATTCATGACAAAGAGCACTCACCATCGGGAAGTTGGAAGGCGGAAACCAGCTCTATCTTTAAGGTGCTGCATTACGCAGCTCTCTACAGTTCCCCCTTTTTGTTTTAGATGCATCAGGCAAGAGTAGAGGTCTGATCTCTGATATTAGAAATAAATTGGGACTTTGTACCAATGTTCATTTAGGTGTCATCCACCCGAAGAGCATCAGACCCGTCCAATACCTTTTTCTCAGAGGCAGGACCTGGGGCATCAACACATATGCAATCAGACTTGCTCTTCTCTGGGTCGAAAGCGGCTGACCCTGAGTGCAGTGCTTAGCCTCACATCCTGAGCATAACCTTTTGGCTTTTTATGGTAGCCAACCATGTTTGGGGAGACTGTCCTGCTTCAATGGCTGAAAAGGACTGAATGATGATGGCTGCATTATGTTGTTGCAAGACTCTATTCTTGCATATATACCACAGGCAAACCAAGGTGACCAACACCAGAAGGCTTGCTAATGCTCCCATGCCCACCCATTACTTCAGATTATTCATGGCTGCAGCAATCCATGATGATAATCCTGTGGCTAGTCCTGCGACCACTCTGGTAGAATTTACCATGACAATGGCCACTCTCAGCTGCTCCATCGTAGTATCGAATTCTCCAGTCCAATTACCTAAAATATAGCTAGACAATTGTTTAGACAGATTTGCAGCACAGGGAAAATTCTCATGTTGTATGCTAGTGACTCAAAGTCCAACATACTTTCATTACCAGCCAAGTTGAGCGATTTGCCATAGGGTATCAATTTGCTCCTGCAGGAGGTCAATCCTCCGATTGAACACCATCAAGCCTCCTTTTAGTTGAGCATTAATTCCTTTTTGTACATCTAAGGCATGAGCTACATTGGCTAAAATGTTATTCAGGGTCTGAGCAGTCTGCCCAGTATGACTCATGGCTAATGCCGCGGTGGTAGCTCCAACAGCCGCCAATGAGATGGCAGTAACAGTGGTGGCTGTAATTCCAAGATCCCTTTTCTGTCTGAAGAAAGTCACAGCGTGAGGGGCATCAAACGGGCACAGGCACCCAGAGAAGCATGTGAGTAACCAGGGCATACCTAAATTCACTAGCATTGCAGCATTGGGCAAAAAAGCAAGTATCATCACCACAATAACTTGGCTCTATCTGGCTAATAATGAATAAAAATGGGGGATATAATCAAACAGGTGTGGGCATAGAGGAAATATTATGAGAAGCTTTAACCCCTTTGTTGGAACATCTTGCATCAGTTCTAGAACTAGCAGTGGTGGTGTCCGAGGTCTGAATAGGTTCAGGAGACCATTGCCCTCAGGGGCGAGACGTGCTCCATGTAAATTGACTAACTCCATGTTTTCCTCCACTTTTAAAAGTCATTTAAGGTTCTTAAATTATTTTTTTTCACTTGTTTTTTAAATTTTTCCTCAATTACACTTTCTTCATTCTGCATCCCCCTATAAGCCTCTCCCTCCTCCCCTCCCAATCCCGCCCTCCCTCCTCCCTCTGCATGCATGCCACTCCCCAAGTCCACTGATAGGGGAGGTTCTCCTCTACTTTCTGATCTTAGTCCATCAGTTCACATCAAAAGTGGCTGCATTGTCCTCTACTATGGCCTGGTGAGGCTGCTCCCCCACAGGGGAAGGTGATCAAAGAGCAGGCCAATCAGATTATGTCGGAGGCAGTCCCTCTTCCCATTACTATGTAACTCACTTGGACACTGAACTGCCATGGGCTACATCTGTGCAGGGGTTCTAGGTTATCTCCAAGAATAGACCTTGGTTGGAGTATGAGTCTCTGGGAGTTTCCCTGTGTTCAAATTTTCTTGTTTTGTTGCTCTCCTTGTGGAGACCCTGTCCTCTCCAGCTCTTACTATTTTCCAGTTCTTACATAGAATTCCATTCACTCTGCCCAAACAGTTGCCCATCAGGCTCAGCATCTGCTTTGATAGTCTGTAGGGCAGAGGCTTTCAGAGGCCCTCTGTGGTAGGTTCCTAGGTTGTTTCCTGTTTTCTTCTTCTTCTGATGTCCATCCTCTTTGCCTTTCCGGATGGGGATTGGACATTTTAGTTAGGGTCCTCTCTCTTGCTTAGTTTCTTTAGGTGCACAGGTTATAGTGGGTTTGTCCTATGTTGTATGTCTATATGAGTGAGTATATACCATGTGCATCTTTTTGCTTCTGGGACAACTCACTCAGGATGATCCTTTCCAGATCCCACCCTTTATCTACAAATTTCATGATTTCCTTATTTTTCATTGCTGAGTAGTATTCCATTGTATAGATGTACCACAATTTCTGCATCCATTCTTCAGTTGAGGGGCATCTGGGTTGTTTCCAGCTTCTGGCTATTACAATCACAGTTGCTAAAATCATGGTTGAGCAAATGTCCTTTTTGTGTACTTGAACCTCTTTTGGATATATGTCTAGGAGTGGTATAGCTGGATCATGGGGAAGCACTATTCCTAGTTGTCTGAGAAAGTGCCAGATTGATTTCCAGAGTGGTTGTACAAGTTTACATTCCCATCAGCAGTGGAGAAGTGTTCCCCTTTCTCCATAACCTCTCCAGCATGTGTTGTCACTTGAGTTTTTATCTTGGCCATTGTCATGGGTGTAAGGTGAAATCTCAATGTTGTTTTGATTTGTTGAGAAAATGGCTGAGAAAGAAATTAGGGAAACAACACACATCACAAAAGCCACAAAAGAAATAAAGTACCATAGTATAACCCTAACCAAGCAAGTCAAAGATGGAAAGACCTCCAATGCTCATGGTTAGGCAGGAGTAACATAGTAAAAATGGTCATCTTACCAAAAGCAATCTACAGATTCAATGCAATTCCCATCAAATTACCGACACAATTCTTTACACACCTTGGAAGAAAAATTCTCAACTTCATATGGAAAAACAAGAGATCCAGAATTGCTAAATCCATCCTCTACAATAAAGGATCTTCTGGAGGTATCTCCATCCCTGATCCCTGATGCTGTATTATTGAGCAACATTAATGAAAGCTGCATGGTACTGGCAGAGAAACAGAATGGTAGATCAATGGAACCAAATAGATGACCCAGACAGTCACCTGTATTTTGACAAAGACATCAAAACTAAACAATGGAAAAAAAAGATAGCACCTTCAACAAATGGTGCTGGTCTAACTGGATGTCTACATGTAGAAAAATGCAAATAGATTCATACTTATCACCCTGCACAAATCTAAAGTCCAAGTGGATCAAAGACCTTAACATAAAATAAGTTAGGAAAAAAATTGGAGAACAGCCTTGAACTTTTTGGCAAAGAAGAAAATTTAATGAATGTGGGACCTCATGAAATTGAAATGTTTTTGTAAAGCAAAGGACACTGTTATCGAAACCAAATTCCTACAGATTGGGAAAATCTTCACCAACTCTCTATGTGACAGATTGCTATTATCTCAAATATTCAAAGAACTAACGAAGTTGAAAAGCAACAAATCAAATAATCCCATTAAAATATTGGGAACACAGCTAACCAGAGAATTCTTGAAAGAGGAATATCAAATGGCAGAGAAGCACTTAAAGAAATGCTCAAGTTTTTTAGGGAAATGTCAATCAAAATGACCTTAAGATTTCACCTTACTCCCATTAGAATGTCCAAGATCAATACCTGAAGTGACAATACATGCTGCATAGGTTGTGGAAAAGGGGAACCCTCCTCCATTGCTGTTGTGAATGTAACCTTGTACCACTGCTGGTGGGAATGTAAACTTGTATAACCACTCTGGAAATGAATCTGGTGCTTTAATAGACAAGTAGGAGTACTGCTTCCTCAAGATCCAGTTCTACCACTCCGAGGCATATATCCAAACAAGAATCAAGTAAACATTAGGAAATTTGCTCAACCATATTTGTAGCAGCTTTATTTGTAATAGCCTGAACCTGGAAATATTCCAGATGGTCCCCAACTGAAGACAGGATACAGAAATTGTGGTACATCTACACAATTGAATTACTCAGCAATAAAGAACAAGGAAATAATGAAATTTGCTTGTCAATGGTGGGACATGGAAGTGTGCTATTTCAGAAGCAGAAGGACTCACAATGTATATATTCACTCATATAGACATATAATATAGGATAAACCTATTAAAATCTGTACATCTAAAGAAACTAATCAAGAGGGAGGATTCTGGCTAAAATGCTCAGTCCCCATCCTGAAAGCCAAAGAGGATGGGCATGAGAAGAAGTGGAAAACAGGAAACTTCATGTTAGGAGCCTGCCTTAGAGGGCCTCTGAAATGCTCTGCCCTGCAGACTTTCAAAGCAGATGCTGAGACTTATGGCCAACTGTTGGGCAGAATGCATGGAATCTAATGAAGGAAGTGGGAAAAAGTAAGGTATGGCGAGGCCAGGAGCTCCACAAGAAATTCAACAGTAACAAAAAAATCTGAGCACAAGTGTCGTTCCTGAGACTCATACTCCAACCAAATACCATGCATGGAGATAAACTAGAACCCCTGCACAGATGTAGCCCATGGCAGTTCAGTGTCCAAGGGGGTTCCACAGTAATGGGTACAGGAACTGCCTCTTCTATGAACTATTTGGCTTACTCTTTGAAAACCACACCCTGATGGGGAATCAGCCTTAAGAGGGCAGAGAGAAAGACAGTGCAGGCATACCTGATGAGATCTGATAGACTTTGATTAGAAGGAAGGAGAGGAAGTCCTGCCCTATCAGTGGATTTGGGAAAGGACATGAGTGGTGGAATGGTCGGATTGGAGGTGAGGATAGAGGGGGTTATGGGGGGATTAAAAAGCAAATAATGTGTAATTAATAAGAATTAAAATGAAAAAAAGTTAAAAAATATAATTCATTTAGGTGTTATATTATTGGAGGGTATGTTTGGAGGCTGATATGGCAATAAAAATGACCAGACAGAATGGAGTCTCTGTCTCTAGGTTTAGGTTAGTTTTATATCTTTGTTCCTGTTGGTCTCAGTCTCTCTATTTCTGAATCTGTTTCTATAGTTCTTTCTCTCTGTGTGTGTCTCTTTGTAACCCTCTCTTTGCCTGCCACTTGTGTTTCAGTATGAGAAGCTCTCAGTTGTGCTGAAGAACTACAAAAAGATGACTGCTTGCCAACATGACATCTTGGATTGTCTCTGTAAAAATATAAACCCTTTTTGTTCAAAGATTTGCCTTGGTCAGGGAGTGTTTTCCCAGTAAGTAATTCACTGACTGAGGACATATCTGTCAAATTAAAAAAATAATAATGGAATCTGTGATAATGTGAAACTCTCATGTCAAGGACATGTAACATTATTAATGACCACTTGAAAGAAATACATGACACTTTTCTTGAACTAAGAGTCTTGGACACAGGAATTGACATCTCTGGGTTGTGTGCTTTCAGCTGCCCAGATTGAGGCATGTAGGGCTACTCAGCCTTTCTTGCTAGCACACTGTCCACTTGGACCTTTCAATAACTGGCTTCTGAAACTTTTGCTGTCTTTAATATGTTTCCTAAAATCATTCTCCTTCCCAGTTAATCAGCACCTGTGAGAATCTTGAAACTTTCATGGAGATGAGTAAACAAACTTTTCACACTGTCCAGTATCACTGATCCTATGGGCATGTGACATTTTTATTGTGAAAGCCAACAAGCCTTTATCTCATCCCTTTATCCAGATCTCACACCTTTACTCCTGTTTACCTCTGTATCAATGTCAGGTAGGAAATGAAACTACTGCTCATTAAATTGGACACCTTCCTAAGTAGGTAAGCTCCACAGTGATGTGGAATTAACAGGAATGTATCAAATGACAATGTGCTCACCTACTGTGGTCTTAGATCTGAAATTTCCTAGGTTGTGACTTTGAACTGAGCATTTACTGGCATACTCACTAAATGTACCTTTACATTCTTATTGATAAAATGGATAGGCCGGGCCTAGGGCTCCCTGGGGTATTGAGTCTTTAGAGAAGGGAAAAGAGAAGCAAACCAGAAAATTCCTGGAACTGGTTTGGCTGAAATAGAGAAAGGTCTATGAAAAAAGAAGAACTAAAGGGCAATAAAGGATTTGACAACTAGTGCTGTTCCACACTAGGGTTGCCAACCCTCTTTGAGCAGTGTGGCCTTGTCTGACCTAGCTGGATAGGACTCATGTTCCATGAGCAATTCTCCTTGTCTTTGGTTACAGTTCAATCTAGTACTTCAAGACAGAGAAATATGCCCATGTTATATGCCTAGTACATAAGAGCAGCTGTATTTCCTCCTGTTTTCCTCCAGACAATCCCTCTAAACATATTGTTAGTGCCAGTACTGCTTGTTCAGAGGTGCCACCTGAACTCATGAGTTCTGACATAGCAAGGTAAACACTAGTTCATGGCTAGGATTCTCTACTACATAATGAGTTCCTGCAAAGCATGCTTTACAATGTCAAACTCTGTTCTCCTTTAGCTGAATCTTTTTTCCACATTAAAAGTCAGTGTAAAAGTTATCAACATAGTATTTTTATTGATTATGTGGAAATTTCATGTGATATACATTACACTCCTTTTCTATTGCTCCCAGGTTCAAATTCATAACCATGTGTCGATTGAAAGCTTTGCAGGGTATAGTAGTCTGGGTTGACATTTGTGATCTCTTAGAGTCTCCATGATACTTGCCCAGGCCCTTCTGGCTTTCATAGTTTCTGATGAGAAGTCCGGCGTGATTCTGATAGGTCTACCTTCATATGTTACTTGGCCTTTTTCCCTTGCTGCTTTTAATATCTTTTCTTTGTTCTGTAGATTTAGTGTTTTGACTATGATGTGACGTGATGTCTTTCTTTTCTGGTCTAGTCTATTTGGAGTTCTGTAGGCCTCTTGTATATTTATGGACATCTCTTTCTTTAAGTTGGGAAAATTTTCTTCTATGATTTTCTTGAAAATATTTTCTGGCCCTTGGAGTCTGGAGTCTTCTTTTTCGTGAATTCCTATTATTCTTAGATTTTGTCTTTTCATAGCATCCTTGATTTCTTGGATATTTTGTGATTGGAACTTTTCTGATTTTACTTTTTCTTTGAGAGAAGTATACATTTCTGCAAGTGTGTCTTCAGCTCCAGAGATTCTCTCTTCCATCTCTTGTATTCTGTTGGTGATGCTTACTTTTGTGGTTCCTGATCTTTTCTCCAAGTTCTCCAGCTCAAGGGTTTTCTCATTTTGTGTTTTCTTTATTGATTCTAATTCTGTTTTCATGCCTTGCACCATTTCTTTCATGTGTTTGAATTTGGATTCCTGTCTCTCTATGATGGCCTCTATTTCTTTTTTCATTTCCTTCTTATATGCCACTAATTTTTCCTCTACTTGTGTATCTATTTGTTTGGCTATGTTTGCCTGTGTTTCTTTAAGGATATTGTCTATTTCTTCTTTCTTTGCCTCCAATTGACTGGCCATCTCTTTGAAAGACTTGTTCATTTCCTCCTTATGAGCCTCAAATAATTGGGCAAGCATGGCTTTAAAATCATTTTCCTGTGCTTCTGCTGAATTGGTGTATCCATCGATTTTGGGGTTTGCTGGTGAAGTCATGATGTCCTGATTTATGTTGGAAGTGTTCTTTCGCCTACCTCTGGCCATTGGCTTATCTGAAACCTTCCCTGTTTGTTTTTGGATTCTGCAGATCAGACTGGTGCTGTCTCTCTCTGGTATCTGGAGAGTTCTTCAGGAAGCTGAGCACTCTCAGCGTGTGCTGAGGACTAGCTGTACCTGTGGGAGGAAAGTACGCAGGCGCAAATGGGGCAAATGCAAGCGTGTGTGTGCGCGCGCACGCGCGTGTGTGTCTGTGTGTGTAAGTGTGCGTGGATGAGTTTCTCGAGGGACAGAGTGATGGCTAATGTTGAACCCTTGAGTGTGTGGGAGGGGCTCTGTACTGTATATGTCGCAGGCGCTAATGATGATCGCAGCGCAATTTCTGGTATTAACTGTCTTAGCTCCTCAATCAGGCCCACAGGGCAGGAACTTCAATGTCCCTAGTGCCCCTCTGTTTCCCAAAGTGGGTATGTGGGTGTGAGGGGGGTTCGATGCCTGGCTTCTGATTTAGAAGGACCCAGGATCTGGGGAACTGCAGATTCTCAAGGGTGCACTCACTTACAGGCAGGTCTCTTGGCCGAGATCCTGGTATCTGGGGCTCTCTGCTCTCTGGTTTGGCCCTGCTTCTTTGATGTGTTCCGCCAGTTCTGTGCTGCTGTCACTGCCAGGTTCTGAGGTCTTGCTGCAGCTGGAGATTTCAGGGTGGTCACTTCAGCAGGGATGGGGTAATCAGGCTCTCTGTTCTCTGGTTTGGCCCTGGTTAGTCTTAAACTGGAGGGCTGTGGTGCCCCGCCAGTTCAGTGCTGCTCCGCTGTCAAGTCCTGCTGTAACTGGAGACTGGCTTGCTAGTCCCAATGCTTTCTGGGAAGTCCTGGGATCTCTTCTTTGTGCTCTCCAAGCTTGGGAGGCTCAGTGCCTGGTGTGTCCAGGTTGTATGACGTTTCTGCCTGGTTTCGGTGAGTATATAGCGTATTCTCTGTCACTGTGGGATTGGGCGGGCCGTACCGTCAGTGATGGCAATCCTGCGGAGCTAGTATGGTGTCTAGCAGATTCGCGCCCTGGGAGGATGGTGCAGCCGCTGCGCGAATCTGGGACTCCGGGGTACGTACTGCTGGCTTTTGTCTGCTGCTAAAGTGGTTGGGGCTCCGTCTCAGCGGTTGTATACCCCAGGCAGTTAGGTCTGCGCTGAGAAAGAGGAGTCCGCTGTGCCGCTGTGCCGAGGAGGAAGGAGGTCTGGGGGAAGGGAGTGCAGCAAGAACAAAGGATCTTTTCTCTCCCTATGAAAGCCATAAGGGCCTGGGCAAGTATCATGGAGACTCTAAGAGATCACAAATGTCAACCCAGACTACTATACCCTGCAAAGCTTTCAATCAACATAGATGGAGAAAACAAAATATTCCATGACAAAACTAAATTTATACAATATCTACACAGCAAACCATCCCTACAGAAGATACTAGAAGGAAAACTCCAATCCAATGAAAACAAATTCACCCAAGAAAACAGGGCATACAGATAATGTCCCAACAAAAATGAAAAGAAAACAAGCAATGAATCAGGGTTAGATCATCGACTCCATTACAAAAGGAACTAACATGCATTGGTCACTATTATCTATCAATATCAATGGACTCAACTCACCAATAAAAAGACACAGGCTAACAGAATGGTTAAGGAAACAGGATCCAACATTCTGTTGCATCCAAGAAACACACCTATGCAACAAAGACAAACACTACCTCAGAGTAAAGGGCTGGAAAACTGTTTTTCAAGCAAACGGTCCCAGAAAACAAGCTGGAGTAGCCATCCTAATATCTAATAAAATAGACTTTCAACCCAAGTTAATCAAAAAAGATAAGGAGGGCCACTATATTCTCATCAAAGGAAAAATCCACCAAGAGGACATCACAATCTTGAATATCTATGCCCCAAATACAAGAGCACCGACATTCGTAAATGAAACATTATTAAAGCTTAAATCATACATTGATCCTAATACCTTAATAGTGGGAGACTTCAACACTCCACTCTCACCAAGGGACAGATCAACTAGACAGACACCAAATAGGGAAATAAAAGCACTCACAGAATCCCTAAATCAAATGGACCTAATAGACGTCTACAGATCATTTCACCCAAACTCAAAAGAGTACACCTTCTTTTCAGCACCCAATGGAACCTTTTCCAAAATAGACCATATAGTGGGCCACAAAGCAAGCCTCAACAGATACAAAAGGATTGAAATAATCCCTTGTATACTATCTGACCACCATGGACTAAAGCTCGACCTTAACAACAACAGAAACAACAAAAAGCCGACACGCACATGGAAACTGAACATCTTACTACTCAATGACAGCTGGGTTAAGGAAGAAATAAAGAAAGAAATTAAAGACTTCCTAGAATTCAATGAAAAGGAAGGCACAACATACCCAAATTTATGGGACACACTGAAAGCAGTGCTCAGAGGAAAATTTATAGCACTAAGTGCCTGCAAGAAGAAATTCGTAACATCACATACAAACAACTTAATGGCCCAACTGAAAACCCTAGAAAAAAAAGAAGCAGATACACCCAAGAGGAGCAGACGGCTGGAAATAATCAAACTAAGGGCTGAAATCAATCAACTAGAAACAAATAAAACTATCCAAAGAATCAATGAAACAAAAAGCTGGTACTTTGAGAAAATCAACAAGATAGACAAACCCTTAGCCAAACTAACTAAAAAGCAGAGAGAAACTATCCAGATCAGCAAAATCAGAAATGAAAATGGGGACATAACCACAGACATTGAGGAAATCCAAACAATTATTAGGTCATACTACAAAAGCCTATATGCCACAAAATTTGAGAATCTAAATGAAATGGATAATTTTCTTGAAAGATACCATCTACCAAAACTAAGTCAAGATCAGGTAGAAAGACAGAATAGCCCTATATCTCCCAAGGAAATCGAAGCAGTCATTAACAGTCTCCCCGCCAAAAAAAGCCCTGGACCAGATGGCTTCAGCGCAGAATTCTACAAGACCTTCAAAGAAGTGCTAACTCCAATTCTCCTCAAGCTATTCCACAAAATAGAAACAGAAGGAACACTACCAAACTCATTCTATGAAGCCACAGTCACCTTAATACCTAAACCACACAAAGACCCAACAAAAAAAGAGAACTTTAGGCCTATCTCTCTTATGAACATTGACGCAAAAATACTCAATAAAATACTTGCAAACCGAATCCAAGAACACATCAAAGATATCATCCACCATGACCAAGTAGGCTTCATCCCAGGCATGCAAGGGTGGTTCAACATACGGAAATCCATCAATGTAATCCACTACATAAACAAACTGAAGAAGTAAAACCACATGATCATCTCCTTAGACGCCGAAAAAGCATTTGACAAAGTCCAACACCCATTCATGTTTAAAGTCTTGGAGAGATCAGGGATACAAGGCACATACCTAAACATAGTAAAGGCAATATATAGCAAGCCTATAGCTAACATCAAACTCAATGGAGAGAAACTTAAATCAATCCCACTGAAATCAGGGACAAGACAAGGCTGTCCATTGTCCCCATATCTCTTCAACATAGTACTTGAAGTCCTAGCCAGAGCAATAAGACAACTAAAGGAGATCAAGGGGATACAAATCGGAAAGGAAGAGGTCAAAGTGTCACTATTTGCAGATGATATGATAGTATACATGAGCGACCCCAAAAATTCAACCAGAGAACTCCTTCAGCTGATAAACACCTTCAGCAAAGTGGCAGGATACAAAATCAACTCAAAAAAATCAGAAGCCCTCCTATATACCAAAGACAAAAAGGCTGAGAAAGAAATTAGGGAAACAACACCCTTCACAATAGCCACTAATAACATAAAGTACCTTGGTGTGACCCTAACCAAGCAAGTGAAAGACCTGTTTGAGAAAAACTTCAAGTCTCTGAAGAAAGAAATCGAAGAAGATATCAGAAGATGGAAAGATCTCCTGTGCTCATGGATTGGTAGGATTAACATTGTGAAAATGGCCATACTGCCAAAAGCAATCTACAGATTCAATGCAATTCCCATCAAAATACCAACTCAATTCTTTACAGACCTTGAAAAAATGATTCTCAGCTTCATATGGAGAAACAAAAAACCCAGAATCTCCAAAACGATCCTGTACAACAACAGATCATCTGGAGGTATCTCCATTCCTGATCTCAAGCTGTACTACAGGGCAACAGTAATAAAAACTGCATGGTACTGGCATAGAAACAGAAAGGAGGATCAATGGAACCGCATAGAAGACCCAGAAATAAATCCACACACCTATGAATACTCGATATTCGACAAAGAAGCCAATTCCATTCAATGGAAAAAAAGACAGCATCTTCAACAAATGGTGCTGGACCAACTGGATGTCTACATGCAGAAAAATGAAAATAGATTCATATTTATCACCCTGCCCAAAACTAAAGTCAAAGTGGATCAAGGACCTCAACATAAAACCAGATACCCTAAATCAATTGGAAAAAAAAGTGGGGAACAGCCTAGAACTCATTGGCACAGGAGACAACTTCCTGAACAGAACACCAACAGCACAGGCTCTAAGAGCAACAATCAATAAATGGGACCTCATGAAACTGAAAAGTTTCTGTAAAGCAAAGGATACCGTCATCAAAACAAAACGACTGCCTACAGATTGGGAAAGAATCTTCACTAACCCTTTATCTGACAGAGGACTAATATCCAGTATATACAAAGAACTAAAGAAGCTGAAAAGCAGCAATCCAAGTAATCCAATTAAAAAATGGGGAACAGAGCTAAACAGAGAATTCTCGACAGAGGAATATCGAATGGCAGAAAAACACATAAAGAAATGCTCATCCTCATTAGCCATCAGGGAAATGCAAATCAAAACGACCCTGAGATATCACCTTACACCCATCAGAATGGCCAAGATGAAAAACTCAAGCGATAACACATGCTGGAGAGGTTGTGGAGAAAGGGGAACCCTGCTCCACTGCTGGTGGGAATGTAAACTGGTACAACCACTCTGGAAAGCTATCTGACGCTTTCTAAGACAAATAGGAATAGTGCTTCCTCCAGACCCAGCTATACCACTGCTAGGTATATACCCAAAGTTTGTTCAAGTACACAAAAAGGACACTTGCTCAACCATGTTTATAGCAGCTCTATTTGTAATAGCCAGAACCTGGAAACAACCCAGATGTCCATCAACGGTGGAATGGGTACAGAAATTGTGGTATTTTTATACAATGGAATACTACTCAGCAATCAAAAAGGAGGAAATCATGAAATTTGCAGGCAAATGGTGGGATCTAGAAAAGATCATTCTGAGTGAAATATCCCAGAAGGAGAAAGACAAACATGGGATATACTCACTTATATAGACCTATAAGATATGATAAACATAATGAAATCTATACACCTAAAAAAGATAATCAATTGAGCGGACATGGGGTAAGATGATCAATCCTCATTTAGAAAGACAGATGGGATGTGCATTGAACGTATGACAGGAGTCTACTGAGCGCATCTGAAAGACTCTAACTAGCAGTGTTTTCAAAGCAAAGACTCATGACCAAACCTTTGGCAAAGTACAGGGAATCATAAGAAAGAAGGGGAGTTAGTCTGATGGGGAAAGGATATGAGCTCCACAGGGACCAAATATATCTGGGCACAGGGTCTTTTCTGAGACTGACATTCAACCAAGGACCATGTATGGATATAACCTAGAACCTCCACTCAGATGTAGCCTGTGGTAGCTCAGTAACCAATTGGTTTCCCAAAGTGAGGGGAACAGGGACTATTTCTAACAGGAACTCGATGACTGGCTCTTTAGTCTCCCCACCCCCGAAGGGAGGAGCAGTCCTTTTAGGCCACAGAGGAGGGCTTTGCAGCCAGTCCTGAAGATACCTGATAAAACAGGATCAGATGAATGGGGAGGAGGTCCCCCCCATCAGTGGACTTGGAAAGGGGCAGGGTGGAGATGAGGGAGGGAGGGAGGGAGGGACTGGGAGGGAATGAGGTATCGGGATAAGGCTGGGATACAGAGTTAATAAAATGTAACTGATAAAAAAAAATAAAATAAAAAAAAAAACATAACCATGTGTCACACTATTTTTTTTCTTTAAAATACATCAATTGAAGTATGTGTTGTTCATATATTCATTAAAACATGATCAGAGTCTCAGTGCAAATCCCTTAAAGAAAACTGAGTTCATCCTAGCTGCACATTGTAACCACCATCAAGAAAAAGCCATGAGTCCTAAAGAGCTCTTTATCCCCTTGATCACAGCTTTTCTTATATATTTATTTATAACATATTGCACAAATTGTATCCCCTCATCTCTCCCCTCCCCTTCTCCTTGCAGTCCCACCCACCCTCCTTCTTCTACCTCTATAAACTTTCTCTAGTTCCCTGATAGAGCATGTCCCCTTGTCCTTCCATCTGAACCTAACTTATCACGTCTCATCAAGGCTGGCTGAATCAGCTTTCTCTGCAATCTGATTCTCAGGACTTTTTTTTTTTTTACATGTGTCCTCAATTCCCTCTACTTCTGCCACTTTTCCCTGACTCCTCTACTTCAGGCTTCCCAGAGCTCTGACAGGAGTGAGAATTTCATAAGGAAATTCCATTTAGAGATTGGTGTTTTAAGGTCTTTCTGTGCATAATATCACATTGTGTGTCTCTGTATGTAATCGCTTTTGATGCAGAAAGAAGCATCTCCGTGGATCTAAGAAAATGGAACTGATCTATCAGTTGCAATCTGAGAGCAACATATTCTAATAATAACATCCTGGTTGCTTGAATATTTCTGTAGGATGCCCTGGCCCAATTCACTGCCCAATTCACTGCCACCCAATTCCCCTAGTAAAAGACTGGTTTGGTCACAGTTAGATGGCCTATTGAAACTTTATCCCCCACTATTAGGAGACCTCCTAATAAGTGAATACAAACCATATTTTTCTTTCTGAATTTTAGTTACTTGACCCAGGATGATTTTTCCTGGTTTCATCTATTAGCCTGAGAATTTCATGATGTCATTTTCTTTGATAAATAATACTCCATTATGGAAATATTCCACATTTTCCCCAATGGAGATTATCAGTCCTGTTCTTTAAAATTTGGAATTTGCTAGGACTTTAATCATTGTATTGAATGACAAACTATCAGGATAACTATAGTCTTTTAGCCTAGAAACCCCTCCATCTTCTTCCACTTCCTGTTGATTTGAATTGTTGTATCCCCTTGAAGCTCATCCTACATGTTGCATCCCCAAAGAGGAAATGTCTGTGAAGTGTTAGGAGGTATGGATTTGTTAGATAATATAATTCTTATTGGAGTTATATTATAGGAGGGTGTGCTTTGAGGTTGATATGCCAATGAATGTGAGCAGACAGAATGGGTCTCTTTCTTTCTTTCAGTCTCTGTCAGTTCATATCTTTGTTTCTATTTCTGAATCTGTCTTTCTAACTCTTTCTCATTCTGTCTCTCTCATTTTCCCTTTCTCTGCCTGCTGCTTGTGGATCAGTATTAAAAGCTCTCAGTTCTACTGAAGGACTATAACAAGTTGTCTGCTTGCTGATGTGACATCCTGAATAGTCTTTGTAGAAATATAAGCAAGGTCTCACTTAATTGCTTTTTGTTAAAAGAATTGCCTTGTTCAGGGAGCATTTTCCCAGTAAGTAATTCACTGAGTAAGGATATATCTGTGCATTTAAGAAATAATATTGGAATCTGTGATAATATGAAAGTCAAATGTCAAGGACAGGTGAGTTTATTAGTGACCACTTGAAAGATATATGTGACACTTTCCCTGAACTAAGAGTCTTGGACACAGAAACTGTCATCTCATGGTTGTGTGCTTACAGCTGCCAAGATTGAAGCATGTAGGGCTGCTCAGCCTTTCCCTCAAGCAGGCTGTTTACTTGGCCCTTTTAATAACTGGTTCTGGAGACTCTTACTGGCTTTCAGCTGTTTCATGGCATCATCCTCCCTCTCATCCAATGAGCATCTAATCATTGTGATATCAAAATAGCATTCAGATGTCATGATGAATTTTCAAGTCATGATCTCATTTGATGTCATCATAGCACTGTGATGTCATCATAGCATTGAAATATAATAATACTATTGTGAAGTCAGAATACTATTTTGATGTCATAACAATTGATATCGTAATAAAATTGAGATGTAATAATACCTTTGGGATGTCATACCACTGTGTTGTCATAATATCATTGGAATGTAATGACAGCACTGTTAAGTCTTAACACTTGTGATAGCAAAAAAGCATTGCGATGTTATAATACCATTTGGAGGTCATAAAGGATTATGATGATAAAATAACATTGTGATGTCATTATAGCATTGTGATGTCATAAGTCCATTGTGAAATTGTACAATATATCATCATTGCATTTTGATTTCATAAGAATGGTGATATCATACAAGCATTGTGATGTGAAAATTCCATTGTGATGTCATACCACAGTCATGTTGTAATACCATTGTGATGTGATAAAAGCATTGTGATATGAAAATACCATTGTGATGTCATAACAGCATAGTATTGTAATGTCACACTATTGTGATGTCATAATACCATTGTGATATAATGATATCATTGGGATGTTTAAAACATTATGATGATATAATAGAATTGTGATGTCATAATGCCACTGTGAAGTCAAAATTCCTTTGTGATGTCACACCATAATGATGTCATAATAGAATTGTGATGTCATAATACAAAAGTGATATAATAACAATAATTTGATGTCATAATTACATTGTTCTGTAATGTTATTATTGTGATATTATAATATCATTGTGATATCATACCATATGAGGTCATAATAAAATTGCAATATCATAATAGCATACTGAGGGAATTAGCCCATTGTGGTGTCATAATGGCATTGTAATGTCAAAATGCCATTGTGATGTCATGATATCAATATGATGTATTAATAGCTTCTTGAGGTCATAGCCGAATTGTGATGTCATCCTAGCTTTGTGATGTCATATGACATTTTGATGTCATAACACACATAGTGTGAGGACTGCTTGTTCAGAGGTGCCACCTGAGTTCTTGGAGTCTCAGATATCTGGGTAACTACTAATTCATGACTAGGATTCTCTGCTACATAATGAGTCCCAGAAAGCATGCCTTACTAAAAAGTCAAACTCTGCCCTCCTTTAGCAGAATCTTTTCTCCCTGTTAAAAGTCATTGTGAAAATTTTCAACATATTATTTTTATTGCTTATGTGGGAATTTCATATAATATACATTACACTCCTTTTCCATTGCTCCCAGGTTCAAATTCCTACCCATGAGTCACACTATTTTTTTTCTTTAAAATACATCAATTGAAGTATGTGTTGTTCATATACTCATTGAAACCCGATCAGAGTCTCAGTGCAAAGTCCCTTATAAAAAACTGAGTACATTCTTGCTGAACCCTGACACCATCCCCAAGAATAAGCCATCAGTCTTGAAGATCTCTCTACTACATCCACTTGATCACATTTTTCTAATATATTTATTTATTACAGTTTGTTCACGTTGTATCCCCTCTGATCCCTCCCTCTTCTCCTTCCAGTCCCACCCATCCTCCTTCTTCTAACCATATGCCCTTCTCTAGTTCCCTTATAGGGGAGTTCATCCTCCTCCTTCTATCTAAACCTAGCTTAACAGGTCTCATCAAATCTGTCTCCATCATCTTCCTTTAAGGCCTGATTCTCAGGGCATTGTTCTCCTTGTGTCATCAGTTACCTCTAATTGTGGCATTCTTCCTGCCGCCTCTCCTGCAGCCTTCCCAGAGCTCTGGGAGGAGAGAAAATTTCATAGGGAAATCTCATTTAGAGCTGGGATTTCAAGGTCACTCTCTGCATAATATCAGATGTGGGTGTTTGTATGCAATCCCATTTGATGGAGAAGGAAGCATCTCTGTGGATCTAATAACATGGCACTCATCTTTCAGTTGAGGGCAGAGATCAAAATGTTTTAAGAACAACAGCCTGGTTCCCTTGAAAATTTTCCATAGGATGACCTGGCACAACAACTCAATTACCTGCCACTCAATACCCCTAGTGGAAGACTTTTTTTTTCACAATAAATGGCCTATTGGAACTTTATCCACCACTATTAGGAGATCTCCTAATAAGTGAATACATACCATATTTGTCCTTCTGCATTTTAATTACTTCACCCAGGATGATTTTTCTTGGTTCCATCCATTTGCCTAAAAATATCATGATGACATTTTCTTAGCTGAGTAATAATCCATTATGGAAATATTTTGCATTATTCCCAAGGATATTGTCAGTCCTGTTCTCTAGAGCTAGGAAGTTGATGGTATATTAATCATTGTATTGAATGACAAACTATTAGGATAACTATGTTCTTTTATCCTAGAATTCCTTCCATCTTTTTCCACTTCCTGGTGATTTGAATTGCAATATCCCCTAGAACCACTTTATTTACATGTGGAGTCCCAGTGAGGAAATATATTGTATTGGTTAGAGTTATGGCCCTGTTAGACAATATAATTCTTAATGGATTCATATTACAGGAGCCTGTGCTTTGAGGTTGATATGACCAGACATAACTTAGTCTGTCACTTGGTCTCTGTCACTTTTTATCTAAGTTTTTGTCAGTCTAGTTCTCTATATTTCTGAATCTGACCCTCTAGCTTTTCCTCTCTCTGGCTCCCTCTCTCTGCCTGCCACATGTGGTTCCATATGAAAAGCTCTCAGTTGTGCAAGAGGAGTTCAGCATGTTGACTGCTTGCTGATGTGACAACCTGGATGGTCTTTGTAAAAATATAAGAATGATCTTAATTAAACGCTTTTTGTTGAAATTGTTGCCTTGGTCAGGAAGCATTTTAACAGTAAGTAATTCACTGACTGTGGACATATCTGTGCATTTAACAAATAATAATGGAATCTGTCATAATGTTATACTCACATGTCAAGGACACATGACTTTATTAATGAACACTTGAAAGAAATATGTGACACTTTTCCTGAACTAAGAATCTTGCATACAGGAACTGTCATCTCTGGGTTGGGTGCTTTCAGCTGTCCAGATTGAGGCATGTAGGGGATGTCCAGCCTTTCCCTCCTGAAACTCTTACTGGCTTTCCCTTCTCTCATAACATCATTTTGCCTCTCAGCCAGTCAGCACCTTAGAGAATCTTGAGATTTCCATGGACATGAATATACAAACTTTTCAAACTGTCCAGTTTCTCTTATCCTGTGCGCACATGACTTTTCTTGTGAAACCCAACAAGCTTTTATCTCACCCCTATATCCAGACCCAACACATTTAATCCTTTTTATTTCTGTGACAATGTCACAGGAAATGACATTCCAAGGAATGTGGGATTAAGGATAATGTACTGAAAGACAAGTTGGTCTCCTATTGTGGTAGTCGATCTGAAATTTCCTAGGTTGTTACTTTGAACTAGGCAGTTACTCACATATTCACTAAATGTACATTCACATTATTATTGATATAATAGGCTGGCAAAGTCTAGGGTTCCCTGGATTATTGAGCCTTTAAGAGCAGGGAAATGAGAAGAAATAAGACAATTCCTGGGACTTGTTTGGCTGAAACAAATTGGTGAGTGTAAAAGGAGAACTGTGGGGCAATAAACTATTTGACAGCTGGTGCTATTCTACACTAGTGTTGGCAACCCTTGATGAGCAGGGTTGCCTTGGCTGACTAGGCTGTATCAGTAGCTGTGTCCTACTCAGTGGACATTGAGGAACCACTTCTGTTCCTGGGGTTTAAATTTTAAAATGGGCCTTCAGAACAGAGAAATGGGACAATTTTGTATCTCTAGTACACAAGAGCTGCTGTGTTCCTCCAGACAAACCTTCTAAAGGTAGTGTTAGTGCCAGAACTGCTTGTTCAGAGATCATGGGGTCTGAGGTAATTGGGTAACCACTAGTTCAAGTCTGTGAGTCTCTGCTATCCAATGATTTCCTGGAAAGCATGCCTTACAAAATCATACTCTGCCCTCCATTAGCAGAATCTTTTCTCCAGGTTAAAAGCCATTGTAAAAGTTGTCAACATCATATTTTTTGATTATGTGTTAATTTCATAAAACATACATTACACTACTTTTCCATTGCTCCCTGGTTCAAATTCCTACTCATGTGTCACACTAATTTTTTTCTTTAAAACACATGTATTAAAGTATGTGCTGTTAATGTACTCATTTGACCAAGATCTTTGTCCCAGGCCAAGTTCCTTAAATAAAACTGAGTTAATCCTTGCCACCCCCTGGCTCTACCCCCAAGAATTAGCCATCCATCCTGAAGACCTCTATACTTCATCATCTTGATCACAGGTTTTTATGTATTTTTTATTACGATGTGTTCAATTTGTTTCTCCTCTGCTACCCCTGTCCTTTTTCTTCCAGTCCCAACCACCCTCCTTCTTCTTCCACTATACCCTTTCTCTAGGGCATATGGGAAGAAGAAAAAGAAGAAGAAGAAGGAGGAGGAGGAGGAGGAGGAGGAGGAGGAGGAGGAGGAGGAGGAGGAGGAGGAGGAGAAGGAGGAGAAGGAGAAGGAGAAAATGAAAGAGAAGAAGAAAAAAAGAAGGAGAAGACCTTATAGATGAGGTTCTCCTTCCCCTTCTATCTGACCCTAACTTATCAAGTCTCATCATGGCTGGCTGCATCAGCTTCTTTTGTGGCCTGATTCTCAGGGCATTGTTCTCCTTCTGTCCTCAATTCCCTCTACTTATGACATTCTTCCTGCTTCCCCTCTGCAGGCTTCCCAGAGCTCTGAGGGGAGAAATAATTTCATAGGGAAATCCCATTTAAAGCTGGGTGTTTCAAGTTCTCTCTTTGCATAATAACAGATTGTGGGTGTCTGTATGCAATCCCATTTGATGCACAAAGAAGCATCTCTGTAGATATAAGAACATGGCACTGATTTATCAGTTGAGGGCGGAGAGAAGCATATTTTAATAAAAATAGCCTGAGCTGCATGAAAATTTCTACAGGATTCCCTGGCCCAACAGCAAAATTCACTGCCATCCAATACCACTAGTAGAAGACTGGTTTGGTTGCAATAGATGGTCTATTGGAACTTTATCCCCCACAATTAGGAGACCTCATAATAAGTGGAAACATACCATATTTGTCTTTCCGCATTGTAATTACTTCACCTGGATGATTTTTCGTGGTTCCACATATTTGCCTAAAAATATCATGATGTCATTTTCTTAGATGAATCATACTCCTTCATGGAAATATTCCACATTTTCTCCAAAGAAGATTGTCAGTCCTGTTCTTTAGTACTCACAAGTTGCTGGGACATTAATCATTGTATTGAATGACAAGCTATCATGATAACTATGTTCTTTTAGCCTAGAAATCCCTCCATCTTTTTCCACATCCTAGTTATTTGTATTGCAATGTCCCCTTGAAGCTCTTTTATTTACATGTTGAGTCACCAGTGAGGAAATGTCTGGTAAGTGTTAGGAGGTATGGCCTTTTTATATAATATAATTCTTATTTGAGTTATACAAGGGTGTGCTTTGAGGTTTTTATGCCAATTAAATTGACCAGATTGAATGGAGTCTGTGTTTCTCTCTCTCTCTCCGTCACTTTATTTCTCTGTTTGTGTAGATCTTGGTATCTCTATTTCTGAATGTGTACCTCTAGTTCTTTCTCTTTCTGTCTCTTTCAGTCTCCCTCTTTTTGCCTTCTACTTGTGGTTCAGTTTGAAAATCTCTCACTTCTGCTGAAAGGACTACAACAAGCTGATTGCTTGTTGATGTGATATCATGGATAGTCTCTGTAAAAACGTAAGTAAGATCCCAATTTACTGCTTTTTTCAAAGAGTTGCCTTGTCAGGGAGTGTTTTCTGAGTAAGTAATTCACTGACTGAGGATGTATCTGTGCTGTTAACAAATAGTAAAGGAATCTGTGATAATATGAGTCTCACATGTCAAGGATAAGTAACTTTATTAATGACCACTTGAAAGAAATATATGACAATTTAACTGAATGATGAGTTTTGGACACAGGAAATGTCATCTCTGGGTTGTGTGCTTTCAGCTGCCTAGATTGAGGCATGTAGGACTCAACCTTTCCATCAAGCAGGCTCTCCACTTGGCCCTTTTGTTAACTGGCTCCAGAGACTCTTTCTGGCTTTCACATGTTTCATGACAACATTCTCCCTTTACCCAAACAGCACCTAACCATTGTTATGTCATATTACCATTGTGATGTCATACCACAATCATATCATTAAAGAATTGTGCTGTCGTAATAGCATTGTGATGTAATGATGCATTTTGATGTCACATTGCCATTGTGATATCATTATATAATTGTAATGTCATCATAGCATTTTGATGTGATAATAGCATTGTGATAAAAGAGCCTTGTGATGTCATAATAGCATTGTGAAGTTATAACACCATTGTAATAGCATATTAGCATTCTGATGTCATCATAGCATTGATATATCCTAATATGATTTTAAAGCCATAAGTTTGTGAAGTTGTAATAGCATTGTACTGTCATAATTCCATTGTGATGTCATAACACAATCATGTTTTTAGAGCATTGTGATGTCATCATAAGATTTTGTTGTCACAATAACATTATAATATCATAACAGCATTTTGATGACAAAATTCCATTGTTATGTCATACCACAACCATGTCATAATACCACTGAGATGTCATAATAGCATGGTAATATCATAATACTATTGTGTAATAATAATACCATAACAGCATTGTAAAGTCATAATAGCATTGTGATGTCATAATAGCATTGTGAAATCATAACAAAATTGTGATGTGGTAAGAGCATTGTGACCATTTCAATGTCATCATAATATTGTGATGTCATTATACCATTGTGATGTTATAACAGCCATTGTGATGTCATATCATTGTGAAGTCATCAGAGCATTATGATGTCATAATACTAGCATTGCATTGACATAGTATATTTTGAATTAATAACTCCAATGTGATAGCATAATCACATTGTGTTGTCTACATACCATTTTGATGTCATAATAGCATTGTGAAATCATAGTATGATTGGGATGTCATAACATTGTGATGTCATTATAAAATTGTGATATCCTAATTCCAGTTTGCTCTCATAATAGCATTGTGATGTCATTATAGAATTGTGTCATCATAACAACGTTGTTATATCATAATAACATTTTGTGTTCATAATAGCATTGTGATGTCATATTAGCATTAGGATATCATAACAGCCTTTTGATGTCATAATAGCAATGTTATATCATAATAGCATACTTATGCCAAAAATACCTATGTGATGTCATAATAGCATTCTGTATTCAGGTCATTGTGATATCACAATGGCATTAATATATTATAATAACATTGTGAAGCCAAAATAGCATTGTGATGTCATAATAGCATTTTTATGTAATAATAGCCGATATCATAATGAATTTTGATCTCATAACACCATTTTGATGACATAATACAATTTTTGTGGCATATCACTGAAATGTCACACCATGGCTTTGTTGTAGTAGCTTTGTGAAATCATAGTAGCATTTAGATGTCATACCATTGTGATGTTATAATACCATCTTGAGGTCATAATTACTTTGTGATGTCATACTAGTACTGTGATAGCATAATACTATTGTGATGTCATAATGCCATTTTGCGGTCATAATAGCATTTTGATGTTATAATAGTCTTGTGATACCAAAGTCCTTTATGACGGTGAAATAGCATTGTGATTTCATATCATTTTTATGTCATGAATAGTATTGAGATATCATCATAGAATTGTGATGTTATAATAGCCTTGCTATGTCTTAAAACCATTGTGATATTACAATACACTTTTGAGATCATAATGCCATTGTGATGTCATAATATCATTTTGTCATAATAGCATTGTGATGTCTAATAGAATTGTGAAGTCATAAGGACATTGTGATGTCATATCATTGTGATGTCATTATTCCTTTGTGATTTCATACCAAAATCATGTCATGATAGCAGTGTAATCTCAGAGTAGCATTGGGATGTCATGATGAATTTTGATGTCATGATACCATTGTGACATCATAATAGCATTGTGAAATCTTAGTATTGTGAATTCATACCGTTGTGAAGTCATAATAGCATTTTGATGTCAAACTTCTATTGTGATGTCATACTACAAATATCCTGTAATACTAGTGTGATGTTATAATAGCATTGTGATGTGAAAATAGCAGTGTAAAGACATAATAGCATTGTGAAGCCATAAAAGCATTGAGATGTCATAAAAGCATTGTCATACCATTAAGATGTCATAATAGCATTGTAATGATAAAATAATATGATGATGTCATAATAGCTTTATGATGACATTATAGCATTGTGATGTCATAGTACCATTGTATTGTCATATTATCATGATGTCATACTAGCATTTAGATGTCATACCATTGTGATGTCATAATACCCTTTTGAAGTCATAATACCTTGTGGTGTCACATAATACTATCGTGATATCATAATAACATTTTGAGGTCATAATAACATTTTGATATCATCATAAAATTGAGATCTAATATCTTTGTGAAGTCATAACAGTCAAAATATCATTGTAATGTCATAATTCCATTGCAATTTTATGACACACTCATTTCATAATAGCATTGTGAATTTATAAAACAATTGTGATATCATAATAGCATTGTGGTAAAGTAATAGCATTGTGATGTCAGACCGCAATCTTGTTGTAATAGCTTTGTGAAGTTGTACTAGTTTTGGGATGTATTGATGAATTTGAGTTCATGATGCCATTGTGATGTCATCATAACATTGTGAACTCATAACACCATTGTGATGTCATACTACCATGGTGTTGTCATAATACCATTTGCAATCATAATAGCATTTTGATATCATAATAGCATTGTGATGTCAAAATACCTTTGTGATGTCACACTACAATCATGTCATAATAGCATTGTGATGTCATAATTGCATGTGGATGTCATTATGATTTTGATGTCATGATGCCATTATGATGTCATAATAGCAATGCGATGTACTAATATCATTGTGAAGTCATACCTTTGTGAATCCGTACTAGCATTTTCATGTCAAACTTACATTGTGAAATCATAACAAAATCATATCCTAATAGCATTGTGATGTCATTATAACATTGTTATGTCATAATAGTTTGTGATGTCATCATATCATTGTTATGTGAAAATTCCATTGTGATGTGATAATACAATCATGGTATAATTGCATGTCATGTAATTGCATTGGGATTTCATGATGACTTTTGATGTCAAAATGCTTTTGTGATGTCTTAATAGTATTGTGACGTCATAATAGCATTGTGATTCATAATAACATTGTTTTGTTATAATACCATTGTAATATCATCATTGCATTGTGATCACATAATAACATTGTGATGTCATAATAGCTGTGACATCAATAGCCTTGTGATGTCAGTATACCATAGTGATGTCATAATAGCATGGTGCTGTAATTATACCATTCTGAAGTTATAATATCATTGTGATGTATTGATAGAAGTGTAATGTCAGAATATCATTGTGAAGTCATAATAGCATTGTGATGTCATCATAGCATTGAGATGTCCTAATGTTTTAAAATCATACTTCATAATGTTGTGAAGTAATAAAAGCATTATTATTATTTTATATTCTTTATTAATTACACTTTATTCACTTTGTATAGCACCTGTGGTTCCCGCTCTCCTCCCATCACACTGTTTCCCTTCCTCCCCTCTCACTTCTTTTGTAATATTCCCTGCACTCTGCCCAAAAGTTGGCCATAAGTTTCAGCATCTGCTTTGATAGTCTGCAGGGCAGAGCCTTTCAGAGGTCTTCTGTTTCAGGCCAGTGACTTGTTCCCTCTTCTCTCCTTCTTCTGACGTCCACTCTGTAATAGCATTATAATGTCATAAATCCAAGATACTCTAGGGAGTCCTAAATAGTTTCTCCTTCACATATATGTCTGTGACATATTCTGAACCAGAAGGCTGATGATGGTGCTCCAATGTCACAAAGAGTTATGGATGACTATTACAGCAACAAATTGTTTCTGTCAGGTTTTGTTTTTGTCAGGTCTTTTTTTTTTTTGGAAGCTGCTAACATGCACTTTCTATTTACTCTAGTAACTAATTTTATTCTTTCTCAAGTCTCTGATGCCACAATTAAGTGTACGTTGTTTAAAAGTTAAAAAATGCTTTCATATAGATAATACCAATAAGAATAATAGTTAATTTAGGTATAGAAATCTAAACTTCTCAAGATAGATAAGATTATCAGATACTTTCTCCTAAGTTGCTAAATACACATGGACTGGACATTACACATGATTTTACCTAAGAGTTTTCATAATTTCATAATTATTATTTTATTGAAATAAAAGGAACCTTTTATTTGACTTAAAGGGGGAAAATTGGTAAAATGTTCTCTTGAAATGTATACACCTTATAAGCCCTTATTCATTCAAATGCTGATTTCTATCCCCCACTCTCTGATTTCAATCTGGATATTGCATTGTGATACTTATTCTATGCAACCTGTCTCAACTTTGTGTAAACAGGCCAAGATAAAGCAACTAGCCACAATGTTGAGCAAGGAGAGGGGAGGAGCCAGAGTGCAGAAAATGAGTGGGAGGAAAAAAGGGCAAGGGCAGAGCTAGGAAAGCAGAGCTGGGAGGGGAACTAGGAACTATGTGGAGAATGAACCAGACCCAATATTTCATAAAAAAGTAAGTAAAATGGGTAAAATATAAATGTTAAGAAAATATGAGGGCTGGGAGGTCATAACTATTGGCCAGCATTGTGTTCTAGGTTTACTAAGTAAAACCAGAATCTCTGTGGTGATTTGGTTATACAGCTATATAGGATTAACAGTACCTTTACCAGAAGATAAATCAATAGTAAATATTAATCGACACATACAACAGTGATGTCATACCATTGTGATGAAATAATAGCATTGTTATGTCATAATAACATTGTGATGTCATAATACTATGTGAAGTCATAATACCATTGTATATCAGAAAAGTTTGTGGTGTCATAAAAGCTTTATGATGTCATAATAGCAATGAGATGTCATGACACCATTGTGAAATCATAATACCATTGGTATGAGATACCACTGTGATGTCATAATAGCATAGTGATATCATAATACCATTGCGAAGTCATCAGGTTATGAAGTCATAATAGCATTGTGATTTATAACAGCATTAGTATAATATAATAATACCATCGGGATGTCATAACACCATTTTGATGTCATCGTAGCATTGTAATATCTTAACTCTTGTGATGTCATAATATATTTGTGATGTCATAATAGCATTCTGCTATCATCATAGCATTGTGATGTCATATCATTGTGATGTCCTAAAAATATTGTGAAGCCATACCATTGTGAAGTCATAATTTTAACATCATAATAACATTTTAAAGTCATATCATTGTGTTTTCATAATAGCATAGAGATGTCATACCATTGTGATGTAATAATACCATTGTCACATAATAACAGGATTGTGATATCATAATAGCTCTGTGAAGTCAAAATTCCATTGTGATGTCAAATTAAAAAAAATAGTAATAATATTGTGATATCAGAATAGCAATGGGATGTCATGATAAATTTTGATGTCAAGATACCTTTGTGTTTTCATAATACAATTTTCTGATCACAGGTTCATTGTAATGTGATGTCTTAGCAGCATTATGATGTTATAATACCATTGTGATGTCATAAGAATATTGTAATGTCATAATACCAATGTGATGTCATATTATCGTGATGACATGATAGCATTTAGATGCCATACAATTGTGATTTCTTAACACTTCTAATTTTTTTCTTTTATTTAAATTCTTTATTAATTACACATTATTCACATTGTATCTCCCTGTGATTCCCTCCCTCCTCCCATCCCAATCCCTCCCTTCCTCCACCCTCTGCAAGAATACCCCTCCCCAAGTGCACTGATAGGTGAGGTCTTCTGTTCTTCCATCTAACTCTGGTCAATTAAGTCTCATCAGAAGTAGCAGAATTGTCTTCTTCTGTGGCCTGGTAATGTTGCTTCCCCTTTAGGGGGAGGCAATTATAGATCAAGACAATCAGTTCATGTCAGAGACAGTCCCTGTTCCTATTACAATGGAACCCACTTGGATACGGAATTGCCATGGGCAACATCTGTGCAGGGGTTTTAGATTATTTCTATGCATAATCCTTGCTTGGAGTATCAGTCTCAGGAAAGACCCCTGTGCTCAGGATTTTTGGTTCTGCTGCTTTCCTTGTGCAGTTCCTGTCCTCTCCAGATCTTACTGTTTCTCACCTCTTTCCTCAGATTCCCTGAACTCTGCCGAAAGTTTGGCCATAAGTGTCATCATCTGCATTGATATTCTGCAGGGCAGAAACTTTCAGGGGTCCTCTGTGTCAGGCTCTTGACTTATTTCATGTTTTCTCCTTGTTCTGATGTCTATCATCTTTGCTTTTGTGGATAGAAGAGATTTAATGTGTCTGGTTTTATGTTGAGGTCTTTGATCCACTTGGATTTTAGGTTTGTGCAGGATGATAAGTATGGATCTATTTGCATTTTTGTTTATGTAGACATCCAGTTAGACCAGCACCATGTGTTGAATATGCTGTCTTTTTTCCATTGAATGGTAATGGCATCTTTGTCAAAAATCAGGTGTGAATAAGTGTGTGGATTTATGTCAGGGTGTTTTCTTCAATTCCATTGATCCATCAAGTCTATTTCTATGGCAGTACCATACAGTTTTTAGTTTTTTTACTCTATAGTACAGCCTAAGATCAGGGATGGAAATACCTCCTGAAGATCTTTTACTGTAGAGAATTGTTTTAGCAATTCTCTGTTTCTTGTTATTTTATGAAGTTGTGAATTTTTCTTTCAAGGTCTGTAAAGAATTGTGTTGGTAATTTGATGGGAATTACATTGAATCTGTAGATTGTTTTTGGTAAGATGGCCATTTTTACTATGTTAATCCAGCCAAGCCATGAGCATGGGAGATCCTTCCATCTTCTGATACCTTCTTCTAATTCTTTCTTCAGAGACTGGGAATTTTTTTTTCATACAAGTCTTTGACTGGCTTGGATAAGTTCACACCAAGTTCTTTATGTTCTTTATGTTCTTCAGGTTCTTTATGTCCTTTTTGGCTATTATGAAGGGTGTTTTCCTTATTTCCTTCTCAGTCCTTTTGTCTTTTTTATACAGGAGGGTACTAATTTATTTGAGTTAATTTTTTGTTCAGCCACTTTGCTGAAGGAGTTCCCTGGTTGAATTTTTGGGGTCACTAAGGTATACTATCATATCATCTGAAAATAGTGATAATTTGAATTCTTCCTTCTTAATTTGTATATACTTGATCTTTTTCAATTGTCTTATTGCTATAGCAAGGACTTCCAGAACTATGTTGAAGAGATATAGAGAGAGTGGGCAGCCTTGCCTTGTCTCTGATTTTAGTGGGAATGACTTAAGTTTCTCTCCATTGAGTTTGATATTGGGCATAGACTTGCTGTATGTTGCCATTACTATGTTTAGATATGTGCCATGTATCCCTGATATCTCCAAGATTTTAAACATGAATGGATGTTGGATTTTGTCAAATGCCTTTTCAGCATCTAAGGAGATGATCATGTGCTTTTTCTCCTTCAGTTTCTTTATATGGTAGATCACATTGATGGATTTCTGTATATTGAACCACCCCTGAATGCCTGGAATAAAGCCTACTCGGTCATAGTGGATGATATCTTTGATGTGTTCTTGGATTCAGTTTGCAAGTATTTTATTGAGCATTTTTGCATTGATGATCGTGAGGGAGATTGGCTTGAAATTCTGTTTCTTTGTTGGGTCTTTGTGAGGTTTAGCTACCAAGGAGACTGTGGCTTCATAGAATAAGTTTGGTAGTGTTCCTTCCGTTTCTATTTTGTGGAATAGTTTGAAGAGTATTGGTGTTAGCTCTTCTTTGGAAGTGTGGTAGAATTCTGTCCTATAACCATCTGGTCCTAGGCCTTTTTTGCATGACAGACTTGATGACCAGTTCTATTTCCCTACGGGATAAAGGACCATTTATTTTGTTAACATGTTCTTGATTCAGCTTTGGCATGTAGAATCAGTCAAGAAAATTGTCCATTTCATTTAGATTTTCAAATTTTGTGGCATATAGACTTTGGAAATAAGACCTAATTAATGATTGGGTTTCTTCAGTGTCTGTGGTTATGTCCCCCTTTTTCTTTCTGTTTTTGTTGATTTGGATAGTTTCTCTCTGCCTTTTAGTTAGTTTGGCTAAGGATTTGTCTATCTGTTGATTTTTCTCAAAGAACCAGCTCTTGTTTTACTTGTTTCTAATTGATTGATTTCAGCCCTGAGTTTGATTATTTCTAGCTGTCTACTGCTCTCTGTTGTGTCTGCTTGTTTTTTTTTTTGTTGTTGTTGTTTATTTGTTTTGTTTTGTTTTTGTTTTTTGTTTGTTTTTTTTGGGGGGGGGGCTTTTATGTGAGCCCTTTAGTTGCTTGCATGAGATGTTTCAAATTTCTTTTTGAAGGCACTTAGTGCTATGAACTTTTCTCTTAGTACTGCTTTCATTGTGTACCATAAGTTTGGGTATGTTGTGCCTTCATTTTCATTGAATTCAAAAACTCTTTAATTTCTTTCTTTCTTTATTCTCTGACCTAGCTGTCATTTAGTAGCAAGTTGTTCAGTTTCCATGTGTGTGTAGGCCTTTTGCTATTTTTGTCATTGGGGTCCATCTTTAGTCCATCATGATCAGATAGGATACAAGGGATTATTTCAATCTTATTTTATCTGTTGAGTCTTACTTTGTGTCCAACTATATGGTCTATTTTGTAGAAGGTTCCATGAGGTCCTGAGAAGAATGTAAATTCTTTTGTGTTTGGGGAAAGGTTCTGTAGATGTCTGTGAGGTCCATTTGGTTCATGACCTCTGGCAGATTTATTGTTTCTTTGTTTAATTTCTGTTTTGTTGACTGGTCCTTTGTTGAGAGTGGTGTGTTGAAGTCTCTCAGTATTAAAGTATTAATGTGTATGGGTCTATGTGTGGTTTAAATTTTATTAAAATTTCTTCTAAAATGTGGGTACCCTTGAATTTGAGGCATAGATCTTCAGGATTGTGATATCTTCCTGGTGGACTTTTCACTTGATGAGTATGAAGTATCCTTCTCTATCTCTTTTTATTAATTTTGGTTGAAAATCTATTTTATTCGAATTTAGAATGGCTACTCGTACTTGCTTCTTGGGTCCATTTGTTTGGAAAACCCTCCTCAAGCCCGTCTTAGGTAATGTCTATATTTTGATTTAGTTGACTTTCTTGTATTTTGGGTCTTGTTTACGCATCCATTCTGTTAGTCTGTGTCTTTTTATTTGATAATTGAGTCCATTGATGTTGAGGGAGATTAATGACCAGTGGTTGTTAGATTTTTTGATGTTGATGTTGGCTATGGTAGTGTGCTTGTGTGTTTGGCTACTTTTTATTTTGAGGTAGTGAGATTATTTATTTCCTTTGTTTTCTTGAAAGTAGTTAGTTTTCTTACGTTTTATTTTTCCTTGTAGTATCTTCTGTAATGCTGGATTTGTGTGTAGGTATTGTTGAAATTTGTCATTGAATATCTTGTCTTCTCTGTCCATGAGGACTGAGAGTTTTGCTGGGTACAGTAGCTTAGGCTGACATCTCTGTTCTTTTAGGTTCTGCATGATATCCATCAAGGCTCTTCAGGTTTTTGTAGTTTCTGTTGTGTATTCAGGTGTGATTCTGATGGGTTTGTCATTATATGTTACTTGCCTTTTTCCCCTTGCAGCTTTTAGTATTTTTTCTTTGTTCTGTTTACTTATTTTTTTAATTATTATGTGATGGGAGGATTTTCCTTTCTGGTCTAATTTATTGGGTGTTCTATAGGCCCCTTGTATTCTTATTGGTCTCTCCTTTAAGTTGGGGAAATTTTCTTCAATGATTTTTTTTTGAAAATATTTTCTGGGCCTTGGAGGAGGGAATCTTCTCTTTCCTCTATTACTATTATTCTTAGGTGTTTGTCTTTTTATGTTTTCTTGGATTTCTTGGATGGTTTGTGTCAGGAATTTTTTAGATTTATTATTTTCTTTGATAGATATATCGATTTCTTACATTGTAACTTCCATACCTGAGATTCTTTCTTCCATTGCTTGTATTCTTTTAGTTATGCTTACCTCTGTAGTTCATGTTTTCTTTCCTTGTTCTCTTTCTCCATCATCTCATCCACTTGTGTTTTCTTTAATTTTTCCCATTCTATCTTCTCATTTTGAACTCTTTTGTTGACTTCCTTCACATCTCAGAGTATATTTTCCTTCACTTTCTTCAGCTGTTTTTTTGAACATCCCTCTGTTTCTTTTATTTCTTTCAGAGATTTAATCATTTCCTCTCTGAATGACACAAACTGTTTGGCTGCATCTTCCTGTGTTTCTTTACGGATTACCATAATCTGTTTTATTATATCTTCCCCTAATTTTTCACACATTTTATTTGCTTCCTCTATTAACCTCTTCATAAGCATAGATGAAAGGTCATCTTCTTGAATTTCACTCCTCTTAGGTTTTCCAGGGCTACTTGCCCCTGCATAACTGGGTTCTGGGGATACCATATTACTTTGCCTTTTGTTTATTTGTGTTTTTTTTTCACTGGCCTCTACCCATCTCTCTTTCTCAAGTATTTTCTGTTAATTTCTCTTGGTGCTTGATGTGTCCTGGGTTGGGGAGAATCCACTTGGCAGGGTTCTGATGTTCTCCTCTGATTTTTAGGTATGATCAGCTGAATGGTTGTTCTTCTCAGGAATTGTCACAGTTCACTTCAGGTGTATGGACCTGTGTGTTAACTGTGGTGTTCATAGAGAGAGAAGGCTCTCCTCTCATCAGGAGAGGTCCTGATGTTTGCTGCCCTACTGCTGGGTTTTCTATTCAGAATTAATGAGCAGCTCTTGCTGCTCTTAAGTTGTAATTTTTGCCTTCAGCCCTCTTGAAGATTCAGGGATTCCCACAGTTTTGTCAGTTTAGCTAGAGATAACTGGTTGATCCTTGGAGCAGTGTCTGAGTGCTGTTGTAATGGCTCTCTGGCTTTTGTAGGTTTGAGGATTCATCACATAATACAATTATGATGTCACAATAGCTTTGTGAAGTCATGAGTGACCTAGAGCTACTCAATAATGGTGGGTGAGCATGAGCTCATGTCTGCTATAGAAGGCTAGAGCCTCGAATCTGCACGAATACAGAAAGTCTTTTGGAGCTGGATGTCCTGACTGTTGGACACTCAACCCAATATAATTCTGATGTCAAAATGCCATTGCGATGTCATAATAGCATTTTCAGGTCATAATGCCATTGATATTGCCTCAACCAGAAGAACTTTAATGGGTTCCTAAAGAGGGGGATGGAAGGAATGAAGGGTAGGGAGAATAAGAAATGCAAGAAATGGAGACTAAGTCTGTTTTTCTGAACAAAGCCTCATTTATTAGAAATTTTTACCCAACTTAAATAGGGAGAAGGCAGGAAAGGGGAAAGGCTAAATTAATAACTGCTGCAGGAGATAGGAAGAATGCTTTCATGGGTTGAATATTGAACCTGCAAGGTACCACAAGGATGTTTTCTTAAGATATCTCACAAATGCTCTAAAACTAACAGATGGATGTCCTCACAAATCTATCACCCATGATTTAGGGTCCTAGGTACTGTTTCACTAAATAGCTTTAGGTCTCCACTAAATGACCTTTGCTCACTCTTTGTCTCCACTAAATAGCTTTGGCTCACTAATTGACTTTGTTTTAGTAAATAGCCTTGGCTCCTGGCATGATATGTTAAAAATACCATTTTGATGTTATACCACAATCATCTTGTAATAGCATTATAATGTCATAATAGAATTGTGATATCATAATAGCAGTGTGATGTCATATCATCATGATATAATTATAACATTGTGATATCATAATATTATTGTGATGTCATAATGCAATTGTGATGTCACAATAGCTTTGTGAAGTCATAATAATCTTGGTGAGGCCACATTTTCCAAGTGAGGACCTATCTGTGCATTTAAAAATAAAAATAGAATGTGTGATAATATAAAACTCACATGTCAAGGACACTTGACTTTATTAATGACCACTTGAAAGAAATATGTGACACATTTCCTGAACTTGGACACAGTAACTATCATCTCTCTGTTGAGTGCTTTCAGCTCCCCAGATTGACGCCTGTAGGCCTGCTCAGCCTTTCTCTCAAGAGTCTGTCCACTTTGCCTCATTAATGACTGGCTCTTGAAATTCTTAATAGCTTTCACCTGTTTCTTGATATCATTCTCCCTCTCAGCCAATCAGCATCTTAGAGAATTTTGAGGATTCCATGGAGATGAGTAAACAAACTTTCCTCAGCATCCTGTATCTCTGATACTGTGTACATGTGACATTTTCTTGTGGAACCCAAAAAGCCTTTATCTCATTCCTTTATCCAGATCCCACACCTTTATTCCTGTTAACTTCTGTGACAAGGTCTGGTAGGAAATAAAACTGTAATGTTTATTGATGTGGACAGCTTCATGATATCATTCTCTCTCTCTGCCAATCAGTGCCTAACCATTGTGATATCAGAATAGCATTGCAATATCATGATGAATTTTGATATAATGATTCCTTTGTTATGTCATAATAGCATTGTAAATCCATGATAGTATTGTGATGTCATAATACCATTTGAGGTCATAATTGCATTGTGATGTCATAATAGCATTGGGATGTAATAATGACACACACGTTGAAGTCATAATAGCATTGTGATGGCATAATACCATTGTCATGTCTCCAAAGTATTGTGATATCACCATAGCATTGTGAACTCATAACAACATTGCTATGTCATAACACCATTGACATGTCATATCATTGTGATGTCATAATAGATTTAGATGTCATACCATTGTGATGTAACAATAGCTTTGTCATGTTATAAAAGGATTGTGATGCCATAATATCTTGTAATGTCAAAATTCCAGTGTGATATTGTACCACAATCATTTTGTAATAGCATTTTGATGTCATAGTATCATTATGATGTTTTAATAACTGTGTGAAATCATAATATTTGTGAAATTATAATTCAGATGCCATAACCGTGTGATGTCATAATAGCATTGTTATATCAAAATACCTTTGTGATATCCTAATAGCCTTGTGGATTCATATCATTGAGATATCATAAAAGCATTGAGATATCATAATAGCATTGTAAACTTGTAATAGCATTGTGATGTCATAATACAATTGTGATGTTATAACATCATTGTGAATTCATAACATCATAACATTGTGATATCATAACACCATTGTGATTTCATACCATTGTGCTGTCATAATAACATTTTGATTTTATAATAGCACTGTGATGTTACAATTCCATTGTGATGTCACATCAGAATCATGTCATAATAACATTGTGATGCCATGATGAAATTTGGTTTCATCATGGAATTCGGATGTCATGATGCAATTTTGATGTTATAATAGCATTGTGAACTCATAATAGTATATTTAATTCAAAATTTCATTATACCACAATCATGTTGTAATAGCACTGTGATTTAGCATGTTGATGTCATAATGCCATTGTGAAGTCATAATGCCATGGTTAGGTCATAATAACATTGTGATGTCATAACATTTTGATGTCATGATAGCTTTGTGATGTAATAATAGCATTGTGATGTCCTAATACCATTGTGAACTCATACCTATATGAAGTCATATCAAAATTCTATTGTGATTTCATACCACACTCATGTCATAATACCATTGTAATTTCATAATAGAAAAGTAATTCATAACAGCTTTGTGATGTCTTAATGGCAGTGTGTTGTTGTCACAATAGCATTGTGTTTTATAGCATTGTAATGTCCTAATACCATTGTGAACTCATACCTATATGAAGTCATATTAACATTGTGATGTCTTAGTATCTTTATGATGTCATTGCAGACTGTGAAAGCAGATACTGAGCCTGATGGCCAACTGACAGGCAGAGTGAATGGAATTTTATGTAAGAAGTGGGAAATAATAAGAGCTGGAGCAGACAGGAACTCCACAAGGAGAGCAACAGAACAAGAAAATTTGAACACAGGGAATTTCCCAGAGACTCATACTCCAACCAAGGACTATTCATGGAGATAACCTAGAACCCTGACAATGCAGCCACTTCTGATGAGAGCTGATAGACTAAGATCAGAAAGAAGGAGAGGAGGACCTCTGCAATCAGTGGACATGAGGAGGGGCATGCATGCAAAAAGGGGGGGAGGGTGGAAATGGGAGGGGAGGAGGGAGGGGCGTATGGGGGGATACAAAATGAATAAAGTGTAATTAATAAAAGTTAAAAAAATAGTTAAAGTAAAAAAAAATACCATTGTGATGACATAACAGCATTTTCAGGTCATAATGCCATTAATATGACAAAATGCCATTGTGATGTCATACCACAATCATATTTAATAACATTATAATGTTATAATAGAATTGTGAAATCATAATAGCATTGTGATTTCATAGTACTGTTGTGATATCATAATACCAATGTGATGTCACAATAACATTGTTATGTCCTATCATTGTGATGTCATAAAATCATTTTGAGGTCATAACATTTTGAAGTCAAAATAATATTGATGTGACATACTAAGGTGATGTCATTATAGCATTTTGATATCAGAACACCACTGTAATATTATAATACCATTATGATGTCAAAACAGCATTGTGATGTCATAATACCATTGTGATATGATAATACTCATGTTATCTCAGGATACCATTTTGATGTCATAATTGCATTGTTATTTTATATAATTATTATGATATTATACTTCCACTGTGATATCATAACATGTGATGTCATAAAAGCAGATATCCTACTAGCATTGTGAAGTTATAATACAGCTGAGATGTCATGACACCATTGAGATGACATAAAACAATTAAGATTCCATAAAAGATTGTGAAGTCTTAATTCAATGGTGATATCTTAATTTAACTGAGATGGCATAATAGCATTGTGATGTAATATCATTTGTGATGCATACCATTGTGATCTCATTATGTCATTGTGATGTCATAATAGTGTTTTTTCAGGTCATAATGCCATTATGATATCAAAATTCCATTGTGATGTCACTCCAAAATCATTGTATTAGCATTGTCATGTAATAATACAATTGTGATGTCATAGCATTATTGTGATTTCAACATATCATTGTGATAAAATAATAGCATTTTTATGTTACATTGAAATTGTGATATCAAAATACCACTGTGATGTCATAATCACAATCTGAGGTCATAATAAAATTGCGATTTCATAATACCATTGGGATATCATGACACTACTGATATGTCATGACACCATTTTGATGGCATGATACCATTGAGATGTCATAATAAAATTGTAATACAATACAATCGTGATGTCATAATAACATTGTGATGTTATACCTATGTGATGTCATAATAACATATTGAGGTCATAAACCCATTGTGATGTAATAATAGCTTTGTGATGTCATCATAGAATTGTGATTTGTCATTCCATTGTTGATATAATGTTCTTTTAAATTGTATACACCTTACCCTTGTATATTCAAATGCAGATTTCTACCCCCCAATCTCTGGTTTCAATCTGGATATTGTATTGTGATTCTTATTCTAATCAACTGGCTCAACTGGCAAGGGAGCAGAACTGGAGGAGAGATCTTGGAATAGTGTGGAGAGAATATACCAGACCTAGGACTTCACACAAAGCAGTATAATGGGTAAAATCTAAATGATAGGAAACTATGAGGGCTTGAAAGTTTAGGAGGGTGTAACTATATAGAACAGCATTTTGTTCTAAGTTAACTAAATAAACCCAGTCTCTGTGTGGTGATTTGATTATACAGCTTTTAAGGTTTAACAGCAAGCATTTATAAAAGAAAAACCAATAGTAAATAGTAATCATCACCTACAACCTACCATTGTGAAGAATTATACCATTGTGATGTCATAAAATCATTGCAATTTGATATCATTGTGAAGATAAAATAGCATTGTGATGTCATCAAAGCATTATGATGTTATACTAGCATAGTTATTTCATCATACCATTGGAATATCATAATACCATTGCTATGTAATGATAACATTGTTATGTCAAAATACCATGGTGATGTCATAATACCATTGGAAAGTCATCAAAGCATTGTGATGTAATACTATTGTGATATCATTATACCATTGTGATATATCATTGTGATGGCATTAAAGCATCATAATGATATAATTGTATTTTTAGGACATAATGACACTGTGAAGTAAAAATTCCATGTGATATCCTACCACAATGATGTCATAAAAAGATTGTGATGTCATAATATTATTATAATATAACAATAACATGATGTCATGACAGCATTGTGATGTCAAAATTCCATTGTTGTGTTATATTATTGTGATGTTATAATTCCAATGTGATATCATACAATATGAGATCATAATAGCATTGTGAGATCATCATAGCATTGTGATATCATTGTGCTATCATTATGATATAATTGTGATTTCAAAATTCCATTCTGCTGTCACACAAGGTGATTTTATTAATGACCTCTTGAAATAAATGTGTCACACTTTTCCTGAAATAAGAGTCTTGGACAGGAACTGTCATCTCTGTGTTGTGTGCTATCAATTGCCCAGATGGTGGTATGTAGGGCTGTTCAGGCTTTCTGTCAAGCAATCTGTGTCCTACAAAGTGGTCAGTGAGGAATCCTCCTTGTCCTAGGGATTAAAGTAATACATGGACCTTCAGGACAGAGAAATGGGTACCTGCTGTATGCCTAAGACACAAAAACATCTCTGTTTCCTTCAGTGGAGCTCCAGACAATCCCTCTACATTTAGTGTTAGTGGCAGGACTGCTTCTTCAGCAGAAACTTTTCTCCACTTTCACAGTCATTGTATAAGTTGTCACATATTATTTTTATTGATTCTGTGGGCATTTTATATAATATACATTACACTTCTTTTCCATTGCTCCCAGGTTCAAATTTCTTCCCATGTGTCACAGTAATTTTTTTCTTTAAAATACATAAATTGAAGTATGTGTTGTTCATATACTGATTGGAATATAATTAGTCTCAGTGCCAAGTCCTTTAAAGAAGACTGAGATCATAGTTACTGAACCCTAGCACCATCTCCAAGAAGAAGCCATGAGTCCTGAAGAAGTCTATACTTCATCACCTTGATCACAGTTTTTCTTTTGTATTTACTCATTATGATGTGTTCACTTTGAATCCCCTCTGCTATCCCTACTTCTTCTCCTTCCAGTACCATACACCCACCTTCTTCTACCCCTATGCTCTTCTATAATTACCCAGATGAGGGTGGTCCTCCTCTCCCTTCTATCTGACCTGAGCTTATCATGTCTCATCAAGCCTGGCTTCATAATCATGTCCTACAGCTGATTCTCAGGGCATTATTTTCCTTTTGTCCTCAATTCCCCCTACTTATGACACTCTTCCTGCCTCCTCTACTGCAGGCTTCTCAGGGCTCTGAGTGGAGGAAGAATTTTACAGGGAAATCCCATTTAATACTGGAGGGTTTAAGTTCCCTCTGTGGATATTATTGGACTCTGAGTCTCTGTATGCAATCATTCCCAAATGATGCAGAAAGAAACATCTCTGTGGATACAAGAACACAACAACGATCTATCAGTTAAAGGCAAAGAGCAGCATACCTTAATAACAACAGTTGAGTTTGCTTGAAAATGTCTGTATGATGTACCCACAGCTCAATTAATTGCCAACCAATCCTCCTACTTTCAGAGTGGTTTGTTCACAATAGATAGCCCATTGGAACTTTAACCCCCACTATTAGGAGATCCCCTAATAAGTGAATACATACTATATTTGTCTTTCTTCATTTTAGTTACTTCACCCAAGATGATTTTTCCTGGTTCCATCCATTTGCCTGAAAATATTGTGATGTCATTTTCTTAGGTGAATAATACTCCTTTTTGGATTTATACACATTTTCCCCAAAGGAGAATGTCAGTCCTATTCTTTAGACCTTGGAAGTTGCTGGGAATTCAATCATTTCATTGAATGACAAACTATCAGGATAACTGTGTTCTTTTAGCCTTGAAGTCCCTCCAATTTCTTCCACTTGATGGTGATTTGAATTGCAATGTCCCCTTGAAGCTCATCTATTCATATGTTTATGTCCCAGAAAGGAAATAATTGGGAAGTGTTATGCGATATGGCATTGTTAGAGAATATAATTCCTATTGGAGTTATATTATGGGAGGCTGTGCTTTTAGGTTGATATACCAATGAAGATGACCAGCAGCATGAAGCCTCTGTATTTAGGTCTCTATCACTTAATATCTTTGGTTCTGTCAGTCTCAGTCTCTCTATTTTTGAATCAATTTCTCTAGCTTTCTCTCTCTATCTCTATCTATCTCCCTCTCTCTACCTGCCACTTGTGGTTTAATATGTAAAGCTCTCAATTCTGGTGAAGGACCACAACAAGATGACTGTTTGCTCAGCCATCAATATTACTCAGCAATAAAAACACAAGTAAATTATGAGATGTGCATTTAAAGGGTGGCAACTATTAAAGATCATCCAGATGGAGCTATCCCAGAAGCAGAAAGACACACATGGCATATACTCACTAATATAGACTTATAATATAGGATAAACCTACTGAAATCTGTACAACTAAAGAAACTTTTCAAGAGGGAGAACTCTGGTTAAAAGGGGGACATAGTAAGATCTGGAGTGTAAAGGAGTTCCACAAAGAGGACAACAGAATCAGAAAATCTTATCACAGGGTCCTTTCCTGATACTCATACTTCAACCAAGTACCATGCATAGACATAAATTACAACCCCTGTCACTGACATAGCCCATGGCACTTCAGTGTCCAAGTGGGTTTTACAGTAATGGGAACATGAACTGTGTCTGACATAAACTCTTTGGCCTGCTCTTTGATCACCTCACCCTGATGGGGGATCAGCCTTACCAAGCCACATAGGAAGACAATGCAGTAACTCCTAATGAGATCTATTAGACTATGATTAGAAGTAAGAGGAGGAAGTCCACCCCTGTCAGTGGACTTGGGGAGAGGAGTGTATGGAGAAGGAGGAAGTAAGGTGGGAGGAAGGAGTTAAGAGGGGTTTATGGGGAGATACCAAATGAATGAATTGTAAATAATAAAAATTAAAATTAAAAATTAGTGAAAACATAATTTCTTTTGGATTTATATTATAGGAGCCTGTGCTTGGAGCTTAATAGGCCAAGAAAAGTGACCAGAAAGAAGGGATTCTCTGTCTCTCAGTCTCTGTCACTTTATATCTCTGTTTCTGTTGGTCTCGGTCTATTTCAAATCTGACTACCTAGCTCATTCTCTCTCTTGTTCTCTCTGTCTCCCTCTCTCTGCCTGCCACTTGTGTTTCAGTATGAAAAGCTCTCAGTTCTGCTGAAGGAATAGAGGCAGTTGACTGCTTGCTGACGTGACATCAGGGAATGTAAAAATATAAGCAAGGTCCCAACTAAATGCTTTTTGTTCAAATATTTGCCTTGGTCAAGGAGCATTTTCACAGTAAGTAATTCACTGACTGAGGACATATCTGTGCATTTAACAAATAAAATTGGAATCTGTGATAATGTGAAACTCACTTGTCAAGGACACATGATTTTATTAGTAACCACTTGAAAGAAATATGTGATAGTTTACCTGAACTAAGACTCTTGGAAAAAGTAACTGTCATCTCTGGGTTGTATATTTTTACCTGCACAGAATGACACATGTAGGGCTGCTCAGCCTTTCTCTCAAGTAGACTGTCCACTTGGCCCTTTTAATGACTGGCTACTGAAACGCTTACTGGCTTTCACCTGTATTATGACATCATTCTACCTCTCAGCCAATCAGCTCCTGAAAAAAATCTTGGGGTTTCCATGGTGATGGGTAAACAAACTTTATTTACTGTCTAGTGTTTCCGATCCTGTGTACAAATCACATTTTCTTGTGAAACACAAAAAGCCTTTATCTCATCCCTTCATCCAGATCCCATAAATTTACTCCTGTTTACCTCTGTGACAAAGTCAGGTAGGAAATGAAATTTTAATGTTTATTTAATTAGACAGCTTCCTAAGTAGTAAGCCTTCAAATTGATGTGGGATTAAGGGGAATGTACAGAGTGACAAGATGGTCTCTTTTTGTGATATTGGATCTGAAATTTCCTATGTTGTGACTTTGAACTGAGCAGTTACTACTATACTCACTACATTTCCCTTCACATTCTTTTTTTAATTTTATTTATTTTTTGAATTTTTCATCAATTACACTTTATTCATTCTGCATCCCCCCATGAGCCCCTCCCTCCTCCCCTCCCAATTCCACCCTCCCTCCTCCCTCTGCATGCATGCAACTCCCCAAGTCCACTGATAGGGGAGGTTCTCCTCTCCTTTCTGATCTTAGTCCATCAGTTCACATCAAAAGTGCTGCATTGTCCTCTACTATGGCCTGGTAAGGCTGCTCCCCCCCAGGGGGAGGTGATCAAAGAGCAGGCCAATCAGATTATGTCAGAGGCAGTCCCTCTTCACATTACTATGTAACCCAATTGGACTCTGAACTGCCCTGGGCTATATCTGTGCAGGGGTTCTGGGTTATCTCCATGAATAGTCCTTGGTTGTAGTATGAGTCTCTGGGAAGTTCCCTGTGTTCAAATTTTCTTGTTCTGTTGCTCTCCTTGTGGAGTTCCTGTCCTCTCCAGATCTTACTATTTGCCAGTTCTTACTTAAAATTCCATTCACTCTGCCCCACAGTTGCCCATCAGGCTCAGCATCTGCTTTGATAGTCTGTAGGGCAGAGGCTTTCAGAGGCCCTCTGTGGTAGGCTCCTACTTTGTTTCCTGTTTTCTTTTTCTTCTGATGTCCATCCTCTTTGCCTTTCCGGATGGGGATTGGACATTTTAGTTAGGGTCCTCTCTCTTGCTTAGTTTCTTTAGATGCACAGGTTTTAGTGGGCTTGTCCTATGTTGTATGTCTATATGAGTAAGTATATACCATGTGTGTCTTTTTGCTTCTGGGACAACTCACTCAGGATGATCCTTTCCAGATCCCAACATTTACCTACAAATTTCATGATTTCCTTATTTTTCATTGATGAGTAGTATGCCATTGTATAGATGTACCACAATTTCTGCATCCATTCTTCAGTTGAGGGGCATCTGGGTTGTTTCCAGCTTCTGGCTATTACAAATAAAGCTACTACAAACATGGTTGAGCAAATGCCCTTTTTGTGTACTTGAGCCTCTTGTATATGCCCAGGAGTGGTATTGCTGGATCTTGAGGAAGCGATATTCCTAGTTGTCTGAGAAAGTGCCAGATTGATTTCCAGAGTCGTTGTACAAGTTTAAATTCCCACGAGCAGTGGAGAAGGGTTCCCCTTTCTCCACAACCTCTCCAGCATGTGTTGTCACTTGAGTTTTTGATCTTGGCCATTCCCATGGGTGTAAGGTGAAATCTCAGGGTTGTTTTGATTTGTATTTCCCTAATGGCTAGTGTGGTTGAGCATTTCTTTTTTTTTTTTTTTTTTTTTTTTTTTTTTTGCTTGAAAATGTTTTATTTTATTTTTTTTTTTCAATGCAGTTTATTCAGGAACATTGAACAATCCTCGGACCCCGGGGAAAGCCAGCCCACAGCTTAAATAGCCTCTGGGTAGCCAACCCAGGCGTGCCACCGGGGCAATGCAGATAGGTCCACATACATGGAAGCAAGCCAGATCCTCGGCCTTAGCCAAATGTGGAGTTGTTCGTGACAGAGAGCACTCACCATCGGGAAGGTGGAAGGCAGAAACCAGCTCCATCTTTAAGGCATAGCATTCTGCAGCTCTCTACAGTTCCCCCTTTTTGTTTTAGACGCATCAGGCAAGAGTAGAGGTCTGATCTCTGATATTAGAAATAAATTGGGACTTTGTACAGATGTTCATTTAGGTGTCATCCACCCAAAGAGCATCGGACCCGTCCGATACCTTTTTCTCAGAGGCGGGACCTGGGGCATCAACCCGCATGCAATCAGACATGCTCTTCTCTGGGTCCAAAGCGGCTGACCCTGAGTGCAGTGCTTAGCCTCGCATCCTGAGCGTATCATTTTAGCTTTTTATGGTATCCAACCATGCTTGGGGAGAATGCCTTGCTTCAATGGCTGTAAAGGCCTGAATGATCATGGCTGCATCACACTGTTGTGAGACTCTAATCTTGCATATATACCACAGGCAAACCAAGGAGACCAACACCAGAAGGCCTGCTAACACTCCCATGCCCGCCCATTCCTTCAGATGATTCATGGCTGCAGCAATCCATGTTGATAATCCTGTGGCTAGTCCTGCGTCCACTCCGGTAGAATTTACTGTGACAATGGCCACTCTCAGCTGCTCCATCGTAGTATCGAATTCTCCAGTCCAATTACCTAAAATATAGCTCGACAATTGTTTAGACAGATTTGCAGCGCAGGAAAAATTCTCATGTTGTATGCTAGTGACACAAAGTCCAGCATACTTTCATTGACAGCCAGGTTGAGCGATTTGCCATAGGGTATCAATTTGCTCCTGCAAGAGGTCAATCCTCTGATTGTACACCATCAAGCTTCCTTTTAGTTGAGCATTAATTCCTTTATGTACAACTAAGGCATGAGCTACATTGGCTAAATGATTATTCAGGGTCTGAGCAGTCTGCCCAGTATGACTCATGGCTAATGCCCTGGTGGTAGCTCCAACAGCCGTCAATGAGATGGTAGTAACAATGGTGGCTGTAGTTCCAAGATCCCTTTTCTGTCTGAAGAGAGTCATAGCGTGAGGGGCATCAATGGGCATAGGCACGCAGTGAGGCATGCGAGTAACCAGGGCATACCTAACTTTACTAGCATTGGGGTTTAAAAAAAAGCGAGTATCATTACCACAATTACTTGGCTCTATCTGGCTAATAATGCATAAAAATGGGGGATATAGACAAACAGGTGTGGGCTTATAGGAAATATTATGAGAAGCCTTAACCCCTCGTTGGAACATCCTGCGTCAGTTCTAGAACTAGCAGTGGTGGTGTCCGAGGTCTGAGTAGGTTCAGGAGACCATTGCCCCCAGGGGCGAGACGTGCTCCATGCCAATTGACTAACTCTATGTTTTCCTCCAATTTTGAAAGTCATTTAAGGTTCTTAAATTATTTTTTTCCCTTTTTTTCTTAAATTTTTCATCAATTACACTTTATTCTTTCTGCATCCCCCTATAAGCCCCTCCCTCCTCCCATCCCAATCCCACCCTCCCTCCTCCCTCTGCTTGCATGCCACTCCCCAAGTCCACTAATAGGGGAGGTTCTCCTCTCCTTTCTGTTCTTAGTCTGTCAGTTCACATCAAAAGTGGCTGTATTGTCCTGTACTGTGGCCTGGTAAGGCTGCACCCCCCCCAGAGGGAGGTGATCAAAGAGCAGGCCAATCAGATTATGTCAGAGGCAGTCCCTCTTCACATTACTATGTAACCCAATTGGACTCTGAACTGCCCTGGGCTACATCTGTGCAGGGGTTCTAGGTTATCTCCATGAATAGTCCTTGGTTGGAGTATGAGTCACTGGGAAGTTCCCTATGTTCAAATTTTCTTGTTCTGTTGCTCTCCTTGTGGAGACCCTGTCCTCTCCAGCTCTTACTATTTCCCAGTTCTTACCTAAAATTCCGATCACTCTGCCCAACAGTTGCCCATCAGGCTCAGCATCTGCTTTGATAGTCTGAAGGGCAGAGGCTTTCAGAGGCCCTCTGTGGTAGGTTCCTAGGTTGTTTCCTGTTTTCTTTTTCTTCTGATGTCCATCCTCTTTGCCTTTCTGGATGGGGATTGGACGTTTTAGTTAGGGTCCTCTCTCTTGCTTAGTTTCTTTAGATGCACAGGTTTTAGTGGGTTTGTGCTATGTTGTATGTCTATATGAGTGAGTATATACCATGTGTGTCTTTTTGCTTCTGAGACAACTCACTCAGGATGATCCTTTCCAGATACCACCATTTACCTGCAAATTTCATGATTTCCTTATTTTTCATTGCTGAGTAATATTCCATTGTGTAGATGTACCACAATTTCTGCATCCATTCTTCAGTTGAGGGGCATCTGGGTTGTTTCTAGCTTCTGGCTATTACAAATAAAGCTGCTACAAACATGGTTGAGCAAATGTCCTTTTTGTGTACTTGAGCCTCTTTTGGATATATGCCCAGTAGTGGTATGGCTGGATCTTGAGGAAGCGCTATTCCTAGTTGTCTGAGAAAGCGCCAGATTGATTTCCAGAGTGGTTGTACAAGTTTACATTCCCACCAGCAGTGGAGAAGGGTTCCCCTTTCTCCACAACCTCTCCAGCATGTGTTGTCACTTGAGTTTTTGATCTTGGCCATTCTCATGGGTGTAAGGTGAAATCTCAGGGTTGTTTTGATTTGCATTTCCCTAATGGCTAATGAGGTTGAGCATTTCTTTAAGTGCTTCTCTGCCATTCGGTATTCCTCTACAGAGAATTCTCTGTTTAGCTCTGTTCCCCATTTTTTAAGTGGATTACTTGGTTTGCTGCTTTTCAGCTTCTTTAGTTCTTTATATATACTGGATATGAGTCCTCTGTCAGATAAAGGGTTGGTGAAGATTCTTTCCCAATCTGTAGGTGGTTGCTTTGTTTTGATGACGGTGTCCTTTGCTTTGCAGAAGCTTTTCAGTTTCATGAGGTCCCATTTATTGACTGTTGCTCTTAGAGCCTGTGCTGTTAGTATTCTGTTCAGGAGATTTTCTCCTGTACAAATGAGTTCTAGGGTATTTCCCACTTTTTTTTTCAAGCCGATTTAATGTGTCTGGTTTTATGTTGAGATCTTTGATCCACTTGGACTTCAGTTTTGTGCAGGGTGATAAGTATGGATCTATTTTCATTTTTCTACATGTAGACATCCAGTTGGACCAGCACCATTTGTTGAAGATGCTATCTTTTTTCCATTGAATGGTTTTGGAGTCTTTGTCAAAGATCAGGTGTCCATAAGTGTGTGGGTTTATTTCTGGGTCCTCTGTTTGGTTCCATTGATCCACTATTCTGTTTCTATGCCAGGACCATGCAGTTTTTAAAACTGTTGCTCTATAGTACAACTTAAGATCAAGATGGAGATACCTACAGAAGATCTTTTGTTGTAGAGGATTGTTTTAGCAATTCTGGGTTTCTTGTTATTCCATATGAAGTTGAAAATCTTTCTTTCCAGGTCTGTAAAGAATTGTGTTGGTAATTTAATGGGCATTGCATTGAATCTGTAGATTGCTTTTGGTAAGATGGCCATTTTTACTATGTTAATCTTGCCAAGCCATGAGCATGTGAGATCTTTCCATCTTCTCATATCTTCTTCTAATTCTTTCTTCAGAGATTTGATTTTTTTTTCATACAAGTCTTTGACTTCCGTGGTTAGGGTTACTCCGAGGTACCTTATGTCATTTGTGGCTATTGTGAAGGGTGTTGTTTCCCTAATTTCTTTCTCAGCCCTTTTGTCTTTTGTATACAGGAGGGCTACTGATTTTTTTGAGTTAATTTTGTATCCGGCCACTTTGCTGAAGGTGTTTATCAGCTGTAGGAGTTCCCTGGTAGAGTTTTTGGGGTCACTCACATATACTATCATATCATCTGCAAATAGTGATAATTTGACTGCTTCCTTTCCAATTTGCATACGCTTGATCTCCTTCAACTGTCTTATTGCTCTAGCAAGGACTTCCAGCACTATGTTGAAGAGATATGGAGAGAGTGGGCAACCTTGTCTTGTCCCTGATTTTAGTGGGATTGCTTTAAGTTTCTCTCCATTGAGTTTGATGTTGGCTATAGGCTTGCTGTATATCACCTTTACTATGTTTAGATATGTGCCTTGTGTCCCTGATCTCTCCAAGACTTTAAACATGAATGGATGTTGGATTTTGTCAAAGGCTTTTTCAGCATCTAGGGAGATTATCATGTGATTTTTTTTCTTTCATTTTGTTAATATGGTGGATCACATTGATGGATTTCCGTATATTGAACCACCCCTGCATACCTGGGATGAAGCCTACTTGGTCATAATGGACAATATCTTTAATGTGTTCTTGGATTCGGTTTGCAAGTATTTTATTAAGTATTTTTGCATCAATGTTCATAAGAGAGTTTGGCTAGAAATTCTCTTTCTTTGTTGAGTCTTTGTGAGGTTTAGGTATCAAGGTGACTGTGGCTTCATAGAATGAGTTTGGTAATGTTCCTTCTGTTTCTATTTTGTGGAATAGTTTGAAGAGAATTGGTGTTAGCTCTTCTTTGAAGGTCTGATAGAATTCTATGCTGAATCCATCTGGTCCTGGGCTTTTTTTGGATGGGAGACTTTTGATGACCGCTTCTATTTCTTTGGGGGATATTGGACAATTTAGGTGATTTACCTGGTCCTGATTCAGCTTTGGTAAGTCAAATCGATCAAGAAAATTTTCCATTTCATTTAGATTTTCAAATTTTGTGGCATATAGACTTTTGAAGTAAGTCCTAATGATTGTTTGGATTTCCTCAGTGTCTGTAGTTATATCCCCCTTTGCATTTCTGATTTTGTTGATTTGGGTGATGTCTCTTTGCCTTTTAGTTAGGTTGGGTAAGGGTTTGTCGATCTTGTTGATTTTCTCAAAGAACCAGCTCTTGGTTTCATTGATTCTTTGAATTGTTTTATTTGTTTCCAATTGATTGATTTCAGCCCTGAGTTTGATTATTTCCAGCCGCCTGCTCCTTCTTGGTGTGTCTGCTTCTTCTTTTTCTAGGGTTTTTAAGTGAGCCATTAAGGTGCTTGAATGAGCTGTCTCGAATTTCTTCTTGAAGGCACTTAGTGCTATGAACTTTCCTTTTAGCACTGCTTTCATTGTGTCCCACAAGTTTGGGTATGTTGTGTCTTTATTTTCATTGATTTCAAGAAAGACTTTAATTTTCTTTATTTCTTCCTGCACCCAGCTGTCAGTTAGTAACAAGTTGTTCAGTTTCCATGTGTGTGTAGGCTTTTTGCTATTTCTGCTATTTTTGAGGTCCATCTTTATATGTTACTTGGCCTTTTTCTCTTGCAGCTTTTAGTATTTTTTTCTTTGTTCTGTATACTTACTCTTTTGATTATTATGTGGCGGGAGGATTTTCTTTTCTGGTCAAATTTTTTGGGTGTTCTATAGGCCTCATGTATTCTATTTGGCCTCTCCTTTAGCTTGGGAAAATTTTCTTTAATGATTTTGTTGAAAATATTTTCTGGGCCTTGGAGAAGGGAGTCTTCTTTTTCCTCTATACCTATTATTCTTAGGTTTTGTCTTTTCATATTGTCTTGCATTTCTTGGATGGTCTGTGTCAGGAATTTTTTGGATTTAACATTTTCTTTGACAGATACATCGATTTCTTCCATTGTATCTTCTACACCTGAGATTCTTTCTTCCATCTCTTGTAGTCTGTTGGTTATGCTTATCTCTGTAGTTCCTGTTTTCTTCCCTAGATTCTTCCTTTCCATTATTTCTTCCATTTGTGTTTTCTTTAATTTTTCCAATTCTATCTTCAGGTCTTGAGTTGTTTTGTTTACTTCCTTCATCTGTCTGATTGTACTTTCCTGTTTTTCTTTTAGTTCCTTCAACTCTCTTTCTTTTATTTCATTCAGTGATTTAAGCATTTCCTTTCTAAACGCCATAAACTGTTTGGCTGCAGCTTCCTCTATTTTTTTTTTACAGACGGCAATATTCTGTTTGAGTTTATCTTCCTCTATGTCTTTACCTATGTTATTTGTTTCCTCTGTTATCATCTTCATGAGCATACTTGTTAGGTCATCTTCTTGGATTTCAGTTATGGTGGGGTGTCCAGGGCTACTTGCTCCTGGATAACTGGGTTCTGGAGATGCCATATTGCTCTGTCTTTTGTTGCTTGAGCTTTTACGCTGGCCTCTACCCATTGTGCTATCTTAGGTGTTTGGCGTTATTTTCTGGTGGTTCCTGGGGATCCTGTGGTGGAGAGAATCCCCTTTGCAGAAAGCTGGTTTTTCCTGAAGGATGTCTTCTCAGCTTTTTGGGTATAGTCCCTGGATGGCTCGTGTTTTTTCAGGAGTTGCTCACATCAGGGATATAGACCTGAGTGGTAACTGTGGTCTTTGTTAGTCAAGAGGGTTCTCCTCTCACCCAGGGAAGTCCTGAGGGCAGCTTTCCTGTTTCTGGGTTTCTTGTTGTAAATTTAATGATCAGCTGCTGTGACCCAGTTGGACATCAGGCAAGCAGCAACTGTTTGTGCCTGTGTCTGGAGCACACTGGTCTGCTAGACTGCTAGATTTTTTCTAGGGAAGGATTGGGTGATTGAATCAGTACAGTCTCCTTCCTTCCCTGTGGATTCTCTGGAGACACGTACTCCCAGTGTTTTTTTTTTCCCTGGTGCACACTACTCAGTGTCTGCCAGCTGGCTGGCCACAGAAACTGCCTGTGCCTGGAGAACAGTTGAGTGATGGCGGCTCAGTCTCCTCCAGCTGTCTGGTGCACACAAACTGCCTGTGTCTGCCTTTGTGGCCTTTGGGAGCCTGGGTGCCTCCCTAAGCTGGGTAATTTTCTGGGGACCTTTTCAGGCTGGGGATGTCGGCTGAGTGCTCTGAAATCAGACCAGCCGTTTTCCTCCCTGTGTGTTTGCACTGGACAGTGAAACTCATTTGCTGGTGCTCTGGTGCCCACAGCTCTATGTCAGGCAGTGAATCAGGTGCGCAGGCAGGCAGGGCTCTGTGCCGGAACCTGGGTCCCCAGCTCTGGCTCCGGGCTGGGTCCTGGAGTGCCCATGGAACCCGAGTCTTTTCCAGGGGATGTCTGGGTGACCTAAGGCCAGTCCCAATTTTTTCCTGTACCCTGGGGTTATCTCTCTACTGAAAATTCCAGTCTCTGATAATGTGGTGTGCTCGGTTCAGTCTGGGACCGTGACCATAGACACTGGCTTGTGGCTCTGAGCTGGGGCTGGTGCTGGCGGCTGGTAGCCATGTGTCTGGCAGAACCGGGATCTCTTCCGAGGTTTAGCTGGGTGAGTTAAAAGCTGATTGAATCCCCCACCATGGTGTATCCTCTCATCTGGAAAACACAATGACTGTGTTTTATGGCCGCGAGTTCTGATTACAGGTCACTGTGCTGATCCTGCTGCTGCTGCTCAGAATGAGAGTCCTCCCGGCGCGGCCATCTTGCCCCTCCTCTCCCTTCACATTCTTATTGATATTAGGCTGGTAGTGTCTAGGGTAACCTAGGTTATTTTGTCTTTAAGAACAGGTAAGAGAGAGGGAACAGACAATAGCTGGGACTTTTTGGGTGAAACAGAGAAAGAACAGTGAATGTAAATGGTGAACAGACTGTTTTACAGAAGGTGCTCCTCCACTCTTGTGTTGCCAAACCTCTATGAGCAGGGTTGCCTTGGTTAACCTGGCTGAATCTGCAGCTGTGTCCTCCTTAGTGTTTAGTGATGAACCCACTTGGTCTTGGGGTTTACATTTATAACTGGGCCTTCAGTGCAGAATAATTTTCCATGTTGTATGCCTAGCACACAAGAGTAGTTGTGTCCTCCAAAAAACCCTCTAAATGTAGTGTTAGTGCCAGAACTGCTTGTTCAGAGGTGCCAACTAAGCTCATGGGGTCTGAAGTAGCTGGGTAATGACTAGTTCATGGAAAGGATTCTCTGCTACATAATGCGTTCCTGGAAAGCATGCCTTACAAAGTCAAATTCTAAAAAAATAAAATTAAAAAAGTCAAATTCTGCACTCTTTTAGTGGAATCTTTTCTCCATGTTAAAAGTCATTGTAAAGTTGTCAACATATTATTTTTATTGAGTATGTAGGGATTTTATTTTACATATATTACACTCATTTTCCATTGCTCCCAGGTTCAAATTCTTACCTATGTGTCACACTAAAAAACAATTGTTTTTCTTTAAAGTCTATCAATTACTTGATCAGAGTCTTAGTGACAATCAATTAAAGAAAACTGGGTTCATCCTTGCTGTATCCAGGCTCCACACCCATGAAGAAGCCATCCATCCTGAAGAGCTCTATACTTCAACATCTTGATTACAGTTTTTCTTATGTATTTATTTATTATGATCTCTTTAATTTTTATCCCCTGTGCTCCCCCCTTTCCTTCTCCCTCTAGTCCCACCCAACCACCTTTTTATACAAATATGCCCTTTCTCTCTTTCCCTGATAGGAAAGTCCTCCTCACCTTTCTATCTGACCCTAACTTATCAGGTCTAATCAAGGCTAGCTGAATCATCTTCCTCTGCTGCCTGATTTTCAATGCATTGTTCTTCTTGTGTTCTCAGTTCCCTCTACTTATCACTCTTACCCTGCCTCCTCTCTTTGAGGCTTTCCAGGGTTCTGGGGGAAGGGAGAATTTTATAATGAATTTCCTTTTAGAGCTCGGGGTTTCAAGGTTTCTCAGCATAATATCAGACTTTGCCTCTCTATGCATTCCCTTTTGATGTAGAGGGAAGCATCTGCATGTATAAGAACATGGCTTTGAACTTTCAGTTGAGGGTAGAGAAGAATATATTTTACCAACAACAGCCTGGGTTGCTTGAAAATTTCCAGAGGCTACCTTGGCCCCACAACTTAAATCACTGGCACCTAATCCCCCTAGTGGAAGACTGGTTTGGTCATAGTAGATGTCCTCTTCGAACTTTATCCCCCACAATTAGGAGAACTCTTAACAAGTAAATACATACCATATTTGTCTTTCTTAATTTTAGTTACTTCACTCATGATGATTTTTCCTGGTTCCATAAATATGCCTGGATATCAATTGAATTTCTTAGCTCAATAATAGTCTATAATTGAAATATACCAAAATTTTCCCAAAAGAGTTTTTCACACCTGTTCTTTAGAACATGGAAGTTGCTGGGTAGTTAATCATTGCACTGAATGACTATCAGGATAATTATATTCTTTTAGCCTAGAAGTCCCTCTATCTTCTTCTTCCTGTTGATTTGAATTGCAATAACACCTTGAAGATCATGTATTAAAATGTTGAGTCCCTAGTGAGGAAAAGCCTGGGAAGTGTTAGGAGGTATTGCCTTGTTAGAGAAAATTATTCCTTTTGGAGTTATATTATGGGAGGCTATGCTTTGAGGTTAATATGGCAATGAAAGTGGCCAGACAGAATGAAGCCTCTGTCTCTTGGTCTCTGTCACTTTATGTTTCTGCTTTTACAATCTCGGTATCTGTACTTCTGAATCTGTGACTCTAGCTCTTTCTCTGTTTGCTTACCTCTTATGGTTCAATATGAAAAGCTCTCAATTCTATATATATATATATATTTTTATCAGTTACATTTTATTAACTCTGTATCCCAGCCGTGTCCCGATCCCTCATTCCCTCCCAGTCTCTCCCTCCCTCCCTCCCTCATCTCCACTGTGCCCCTTTCCAAGTCCACTGATGGGGGGGACCTCCTCCCCATTCATCTGATCCTGTTTTATCAGGTATCCTCAGGACTGGCTGCAAAGCCCTCCTCTGTGGCCTAATTGAACTGAAAAAAAAAAATCTCAAGTTCATTGTGAAATTACCATTTCAGTCATTTATGACTTGAATCCTTTGTGTAGCATTTGAAGCAAATTCATTTTAGCTTTCAGTAAATACTTACCACTTGTAAAAAGAGAACAGCCAACATGTAGTTATATTTTTTTTAATAAAATCTGTTTTGCATGGTTAAAAAAAAAAAAGAAAAGCTCTCAATTCTGCAGAAGGACTACTTGCTGATGTGACACAATGCATGGTCTATGTAAAAATATAAGCAATGTCCTAATTAAATGCATTGGTCAGTAAGCATTTTCAACAAAAGAAATTCACTGACTGAGAACATATTTGTGCATTTAACAAATAATAATGGAATCTGTGATAATTTGGAAGTTAAATGTCAAGGACACATGACTTTACTAATGAACACTTGAAGGAAATATGAGACAATTTTTCTGGACTAAGAGTCTTTGATAGAGGAACTGTCACCTCTGGGTTGTATGCTTTTCACCTGCCCATATTGATGCACGTAGGGCTTCTCAGCCTTTCTCTCTAGTAGGCTGTCTACTTGGCCCATGTAATAACTGGCTTCTGAAACTCTTACTGGCTCTCACCTGTTTTATGACATCATACTCCCTCTCAGCCAATTAGCACCTGAGTGAATCTTGAGGATTGCAAGGAGATGAGTAAACAAACTTTGCTCAGTGTCTAGTATCTTTGATCCCACGCACAGGTGACTTTTTCTTGTGAAACCCAACAAGCCTTTATCTCATCCCTTTATCCAGATTCCATACACTTACTCCTCTTTACTTCTGTGACAAAGACAGGTAGGAAATGAAGAACTCTATACTTCATCATCTTCTTCACTGATTTTCTTATGCATTTACTATGATTTGGTCACTTTGTATCTTCTCTACTGCCCCTCCCTCTTCTCCTTTCAGTCTCACCCACCCTCCTCTTTCTACCCTTATACCCTTTTTCTAGTTACTTAATAGGGGAGCTCCTCCTCCCTCTCCTATCTGACCCTAGTTTATCAAATTCTCATCAAGGAGGGTCTACATAGTCTTCGTCTGTGGTGTGATTCTCAGAGCATTGCTCTATTTGTGTCCTCAATTCCCTCTATTTATGAAACTCTTTCTTCCTCCTCTTCTGCAGTCTTCTCAGAGCTTGGATGGGGATGGAGAATTTCATAAGGAAATTCCATTTAGAGATAGGTGTTTTAAGGTCTCTAACTGCATATTATCAGACTGTGGGTCTCTCTTTGCAATCCCATTTGATGCACAAGGAAGCATGTCTTCAGGTAAAAGGAAATGGCACTGATCTACAGGTTAAAGCATTGAGCAATATATTTCAATACAACATCCTGTGTTGTTTGAAAATTTTCATACGATGCCCTGGCCCAACAACTCAATTAACTGCCACCCAGTCCCACCTAGTGAAAAAATGGTTTGTTCACAATAGACATCCTAGTGGACCTTTATCTCCCACTATTAGGAGACCCCTTAAAATGTGAATACATACCATAATTGTCTTTCTGCATTTTAGTAACTTCACCCAGGATGATTTTTCCTAGTTCTTCCATTTACCTGAAAATATCATGATGTCATTTTCTTAACTGAATAATACTCCCTACCTTAGGGAAATATTCCACATTTTCCCTGAAGGATATTGTCAGTCCTGTTCTTTAGCTCTTGGAAGTTGAAGGGAATTTAATAATTGTATTGAATGCCAAACTTTCAGGATTATTTTAGTCTAGAAGTCTCTCCATCTTTTCTACTTCCAGTGATTTGAATTGCAGTGTCCCCTCAAAGCCCATCTATTTACCTGTAGAGTCCATAGGGAGGAAGTGTCTGGTCAGGTTTAGGAGGTATGGCCTTGTTAGATAATATAATTCCTTTTGTACCTCTAATTTCTTTCTCAAACCTTTTATCCTTTGTATACAAGATAGCTACTGAATTTTTTGAATTAATTTTGTACCCAGACATTTTGCTGAAGGGGTTTATCAGCTGTAGGAGTTCCCTGGTAGAATATTTGGAGTCACACAGGTATCATATCAGCTGCAAACAGTGATACTTTGACTTCTTCTTTTCTGATTTATATCCCCTTAATCTCCATCAACTGTCTTCTTGCTCTAGGAAGGACTTTCAAAACTATGTTGAAGATATATGGAGAGAGTGTGCAGCCTTGCCTTGTCCATGATTTCTATTGGATCATTTTAAGTTTCTCTCTTGTTTAGTTTGATGTTGGCTATAGGATTTCTTTATATTGGCCTTATTATGTTTAGATATGTGCCTTGTATCCCTGATCTCTCCAATACTTTAAACATGAGTTGAATTTTCTCAAATGCTTGTTCATCATTTATGATGATTATCATGTGTTTTCTTTTTTTTTCATTTTTTAAATATGGTGGATCACATTGTTAGATTCATGTATATTGAACTGCCCCTGCATACCTGGGATGAAGCCTGCTTGGTAATAGTGGATGATATCTTTGATGTGTTGTTGTATTCATTCAAAGATATAAAGTACCTTGGTATGGTCCTAACCAAGCAAGTCAAAGAATTGTATGAAAAAATTTTCAAAACTATGGAGAAAGAAATAGAAGAAGAAATCAGAAATTGGAAAGAGCTCCCATTCTCATGGCTTGGCACTATTAACATTAACATTGTAAAAATGGCCATCTTACCAAAAGCAATGTACAGATTCAATGCAATTCCCATCAAATTACCAACACAATTCTTTACAGGTGTTCAAAGAAAATTTCTCAACTTCATATGGAATAACAAGAAACCCAGAGTTGCTAAAACAATCCTATACAATAAAAGATATTCTGGAGGTATCTCCATCCCTGATCTCAAGCTGTATTATAGAGCAACAGTAATAAAAACTGCATAGTACTGGCATAAAAACAGAAGGGTGGATCAATGGAACCAAATAGAGACCCAGAAACAAACCCACAAACATTTGGACACCTCAGTTTAGGCAAAGATGTTAAAACCATTCATTGAAAAAAAAGATAGCATTCAACAAATGGTGCTGTTCTAACTGAATGTCTAAATGTAGAAAAATGCAAGTAGATCCATACTTATCACCCTGCACAAAACTAAACGCCAAGTGGATCAGAGACTTCAACATGAAACCAGACACATTAAATCAGTTAGAAGAAAAATTGGGGAAGAGCCTTGAACTTGTTGGCACAGGAGACAACTTCCTGAATAAAACACCAACTGCACAGGCTTTAAGAGCAACATTTAGTAAATTGAAACTGATGAAAGTGAAGAGCTTCTGTAAAGCAAAGAACACTGTCATCAAAACAAAACGAATAACCACAGTTTGGGAAAAAATCATCACCAACCCTCAATGCTATAGAGGGCTGATATCCAGTATATATAAAGAATGAAAGAAGTTGAAAAGAAGCAAATCAAGTAATCCACTTAAAAATGGGGAACAGAGCTAAACATGGAATTTCTCAAACAGGAATATCAAATGGCAGAGAAACACTTAAAGAAATGCTCAATGTCATTAGCCATCAGAAAATGCAAATCACACTCTGAGATTTTACCTTACACCCATCAGAGTGGCCAAGATCAAACCTGAAGTGACAACACATGCTAGAGAGCTTGTGGAGAAAGGGGAACCCTTCTCCACTGCTGGTGGGAGCAAATTGATACCCTATGGCAAATTGCTCAACCTGGCTGTCAATGAAAGTATACTGGACTTTGTGTCACTAGCATACAACATGAGAATTTTTCCTGTGCTGCAAATCTGTCCAAACAATTGTCAAGCTATATTTTAGGTAATTGGACTGGAGAATTCGATACTATGATGGAGCAGCTGAGAGTGGCCATTGTCACAGTAAATTCTACCAGAGTGGATGCAGGACTAGCCACAGGATTATCAACATGGATTGCTGCAGCCATTAATCATCTGAAGGAATGGGCGGGCATGGGAGTGTTAGCAGGCCTTCTGGTGTTGGTCTCCTTGGTTTGCCTGTGGTATATATGCAAGATTAGAGTCTCACAACAGTGTGATGCAGCCATGATCATTCAGGCCTTTACAGCCATTGAAGCAGGACATTCTCCCCAAGCATGGTTGGATACCATAAAAAGCTAAAATGTTATGCTCAGGATGCGAGGCTAAGCACTGCACTCAGGGTCAGCCACTTTCGACCCAGAGAAGAGCATGTCTCATTGCATGCGGGTTGATGCCCCAGGTCCCGCCTCTGAGAAAAAGGTATCGGACGGGTCTGATGCTCTTTGGGTGGATGACACCTAAATGAACATCGGTACAAAATCCCAATTTATTTCTAATATTAGAGATCAGACCTCTACTCTTGCCTGATGCGTCTAAAACAAAAAGAGGGAACTGTAGAGAGCCGCAGAATGCTATGCCTTAAAGATGGAGCTGGTTTCTGCCTTCCACCTTCCCGATGGTGAGTGCTCTCTGTCACGAACAATTCCACATTTGGCTAAGGCTGAGGATCTGGCTTGCTTCCATGTATGTGGACCTATCTGCATTGCCCACATGGCACACCTGGGTTGGCTACCCAGAGGCTATTTAAGCTGTGTGCTGGCTTTCCCCAGGGCCCGAGGATTGTTCAAGGTTCCTGAATAAACTGCATTGAAAAAAAAATAATAAAAAAAAGAATGAAAGAAGTTGAAAAGAAGCAAATCAAGTAATCCACTTAAAAATGGGGAACAGAGCTAAACATGGAATTCATCAAACAGGAATATCAAATGGCAGAGAAACACTTAAAGAAATGCTCAATGTCATTAGCCATCAGAAAATGCAAATCACACTCTGAGATTTTACCTTACACCCATTAGAGTGGCCAAGATCAAACCTGAAGTGACAACACATGCTAGAGAGCTTGTGGAGAAAGGAGAATCCTCCTCCGATGGTGGTTTAAATGTAAATTGGTACCACTAATTGTGGGAATATAAACTTGTACAACCACTCTGGAAATCAATCTGGTGCTTTCTCAGAAAACTCTGAATAGCATTAACTAAAGATCCAGCTATTCTACTCCTAGGCATATATCCAAAAGTGGCTCAAATACACAATAAGGACCTTTGCTCAACCATGTTTGTAGCTCCTTTATTCTTAATAGAGAGAACCTGGGAACAACTCAATTGCCACAACCCCAACTAAAAAATGTATACAGAATTTGTGCTACATCTACAAAATGGAATATTACTCAGCAATAAGAAAAGGAAATCATTATATTTGCAGGTCAATGGTGGGAACTGGAAAAGATCATGCTAAGTGAGCTCTTCCAGAAGCAGAAAGACACTCATGGTATATACTCACTTACAGATATATAATATAAGATAAACCTGCGAAAATCTGTACACCAAAAGAAACTCTTCAAGAAGGAGGACTCTGGCTAAAATGCTCAATCCCAAAAGAGAAAGAGGATGGTCTTCGGAAAAAGGAAAAACCAGGGAACAAGTTAGGAGACTGCCTCAGAAGGCCTCTTAAAGGCTGTGCCCTGCAGACTATCAAAGCAGATGCTGAGACTTATGGCCAACTGCTGAGAAGAGTGCATGGAATCTTATGAAAGAAGTATAAAATAGTAAGATCTAGAGAGGACAGGAGCTTCCCAAGGAGAGCAGAAAATTTGAAGACATGGGTCTTTCCAGAGACTCACATTCCAACCAAGTACCATGCATGGAGATAACCTAGAACCCCTGCACAGATGTAGCCCCTTGAAATTCAGTGTCCAAGTGGGTTGCATAGTAATAGGAACAGGGACTGCCTCTGACATAAACTGTTTGGCCTACTCTTTGATCACTTCACCCTAATGGGTAAGAAGACTTACCAGGCCAGAGAGGAAAACAATGCAGCCATACCTAATGAGATCTGATAGACTAGCATCAGAAGGAAGGAGAAAAAGTACTCTCCTTTCAGTGGACTTGTGAAGGGCATATGTGGAGAAGGGGAGAGAAGGTGAATGGGGGGATTTTAATGGGGGGAAACAAAGTGATAAAAGAATAATTAAAAATTAAAATTAAAAATACTAAAAAATATAATTCCTTTTGTAGTTATATTATAGGAGGTGTGCTTTGAGGTTGATATACCAATGAATGTGACCAGACAGAATGGAGTCTCTGTCTCTTAGTCTGTCACTTTATATATTTGTTTCTGTTGCTCTCTGTCTCTCTATTTCTGAATCTGTCTCTCTAGCTCTCTCTCTCTGCCTGTCTCTTATGATTCAGTATGAAAAGCTCTTAGTTCTGTTGAAGGACTACAAGAAAGACTGCTTGCTGACATGGCATGCTAGATGGTCTCTGTAAAAATATAAGCTATGGCCCAATTAAACACCTTATGTTCAAAGATTTGCCTTGGTTAAGGAGCATTTTCACAGTAAGTAATTCAATAACTGAGGACATATCTGTGCATTTAACAAACAATAATGGAATCTGTGATAACGTGAAAGTCACCTCACTTTATTAATGACCACTGAAAGAAATATGTGACAGTTTCACTGAACTATAAGTGTGGGACACAGGAACTGTCATCTCTGGGTTATGTGCTTTGAGCTGCCAGAATGAGTGAGGCATGAGAGCTGCTGAGCCTTTCTCTCAAGCATGCTCTCCACTTGGCCCATTTAATAACTGGCTTCTGAAACTTACTGGCTTTCAACTGTTTCAGGACATCATTCTTCTTATCAGCCAATCAACACCTGAGAGAATTTTGAGCTTTCCATGGAGATGAGTAAACAAACTTTCCTCAGTTTCCAGTATCTCTGATCCTGTGCTCAAGCCTTTATCTCATCCCTTTATCCAGATCCCACACCTTAACTCCTGTTTAACTCTGAGAAAATGGAAGTAGGTAATGAAACTTTAATCTTACTTTATTTAATTGGACAACTTCCTAAGTAGGGAAGCTTCAAAGTGATGTGGTATTAAGGGGGAATGCACTGAATGACAAGGTATTGAATCTGTAATTTCCTTGGTAGTGACTTTGAACTGAGCATTTACTGTTGTACTCACTAAATGGACCTTCATGTTCTTATTGTTATAATAGGTTGCCAGGGTTTAGGGTTTCCTAGGGTAACGATTCTTTAAGAGCAGGGAAAAGAGAAAGAAACCAAATAATTCCTAGGACTGGTTTGGCTGAAACAGAGAAAGATCATTGTCCATAAATGAACTGAAGGGCAAAATATTAATGACAGCACGTACTATTCCACAATAGTGTTGGCAAACTTCTATGAGCAGGGTTGCCTTGGCTGTGCTGGCTGGATGGGCAGCACTGGCATACTCAATGATCATTGAATAAGTTTCCTGATTCTGAGATTTACAGTTAAAACTGGGCCATCAGGACAAAGAAATGGGTTGGTGTTATGCTTAGAATACAAGTGCAGCTAAGTCAGCAGCTGTGGTCCTCCAGACAAACCCTCTAAATAAAGTGTTCATGCCTGGACTGCTTGTTCACAGGTGCCACCTGAGCTCATGAGATCTGAGGTAGCTAGATAACCACTAGTTCATGGCTAGGATTTTCTGCTACATAATGAGTTCCTGGAAACATTTCTTAGAAAGACAAACTCTGCCCTCCTTTAGTGAAATATTTTCTCCATGTTAAAATTTGTTGTAAAATTTATCCATGTATATTTTTTATTATTATTTTTTAATATTAGTTATATTTTGTTAACTTTATATCCTTCCTGTATCCTGCTCCCATTATCCTCCCAAACCCACCCTCCCTCCATCATCTCCTCCCTGCCCCTTTCCAAGTCCACTGTTAGGGGAGAACCTTCCCCTCTTCATCTGATACTGGTTTATCAGATATCTTCAGGACTAGCTGCAAAGTCCTCCTCTGTGGCCTAGCAAGGCTGCTTCTACCTCAAGCATAGGGGGAGGTCAAACTCTCTGCCATTGAGTTCATGTCAGAAACAGTCCCTCTTCCCCTTATTATGGTACCCACTTGAAAACTGAGCTACCAAGAGCTACATCTGAGCAGAGGTTCTAGGTTATATCCATACATGGTCCTTAGTTGGAGAAACAGCCTCTCATAAGAACCCTGTGCTCAGATATATTTGGTCCTTGTTGAGCTCCTGTCCTATCCAGTTCATATTAACTCCCCCTGCACTCTGCCAAAGATTTGGCTGTGTGTCTTAATATCTGCTTTGATACACTGCCATGTAGAATCATTCAGAGACCCTCTGTGGTAGGCTCCTGTCCAATATCCATGTTTTCTGCTACATCCAATAGCCATTCACTTTGTCTTTCTAAGTAAGGATTGATCATCTTACCCTGGGTCCCCTTTCTTGTTTATCTTCTTTGGGTGTATAGATTTCAGTATGTTTATCCTATCTTATAGGTCTATATAAGTGAATATATACCATGTGTGTCTTTCTGCTTTTGGAATACCTCACTCAGGATGATTGTTTCTAGGTCCCACCATTTGCCTGCAAATTTCATAATTTCCTCATTTTTAATTGCCGAGTAGTATTCCATTGTGTAGATGTACCACAATTTCTGTATCCATTTTTCAGTTGAGGGGTATGTGGGTTGTTTGTATCTTCTGCCTGTTACAAATAAAGCTGCTGCAAACATGGTTGAGCAAATGTCCTTGTTTTGTCCTTGAGTATATTTTGGATATGCCTAGGAGTGGTTAGCTGGATCTTGAGGAAGCACTATTCCTAATTGTCTGAGAATAGTCAGATTGATTTACAAAGTAGTTGAACAAGTTTGCATTAGCAATGGAGGAGGGTTCCTCTTTCTCCACAATGTTTCCAGCATGTGTTGTCACTTGAGTTTTTATCTTAGCCATTCTGGTGGGTGTTAGGTGAAATCTCAGGGTTATTTTAATTTTCATTTCCCTGATGGCTTATGACATTGAGCATTTTTAAAGTGTTTCTCCACGGTTCTGTATTTTCTACTGAGAATTCTCTGTTTATTTCTGTACCCCATTTTAAATCAGAATGCTTGTTTTGCTGTTGCTTTTTAACTTCTTTAGTTCTTTATATATTCTGGATATCATCTTCTGTCACATATAAGGTTCGTGAAGATCCTTTTCCAGTCGGTAGCCTGTCATTTTGTTTTGATGACTATGAACTATGCTTTACAGAAGCTTTTCACTTTCATCATGTCCCCTTTACTGGTTGTTGCTCTTAGAGCCTGTGATGCTGTTGTTCTATTCAGGAAGTTATTTCCTTTGCCAATGAGTTCCAACATCATAACCAGTTTTTTTTTTTTTCTAACCGATTTAGTGTATCTCTTTTTATGTTGAGTTCTTTGATCCACTTGGACTTCAGTTTTGTGTAGGCTCATAAGTATGGATCTATTTTCATTTTTCTACATGTAGACATCCAGTTGTCCAGCACCATTTGTTGAAGATGCTGTATTTTTTCAAATGAATGGTTTTGGCTTTTTTGTAAAAAATCAAGTATCCACAGTTATGTGGGTTTATTTATGGGTCTTCTATTTGGTCCTATTCCATTTCTATGTGAGTACCATGCACTTTTTATTACTATTACTCAATACTACAGCTTGAGATCAGGGATGGAGATGCCTCCAGATGATCTGTTGTTGTACAGGATCATTTTGGAAAATCTGGGGTTTTTGTTTCTCCATATGATGTTGATAATTTTTCTCCCAAGGTCTATGAAGAATTGTGTTGGTATTTTGATGGGAATTGCACTAAATCTGTAGATTGCTTTTGGCAGAATAGCCATTTTCACTATTTTAATACTACCAATCCATGAGCATGGGAGATCTTTCCATCTTCTTATATATTCTTCAATTTCTTTCTTCAGAGACTTGAACAATATCTACACAGTAATCCAGCTCTACAGAAGTTACTGAAGGGAAACTATGATCCAAAGGAAACAACTACATCTAAGTAAACAGAAGATAACTGCTTTTTATAAAAATAAAATAAAAGGATAACTACAGAACAACAACAACAACAACAAAAAACCCGCAAAAGAATACAAGCAATGAAATACCACCACACCAACAACCCCACATCAAACAAAGTAACATTTGTTGGTCACTAGTATCTATAAACATGAATGGCTTCAACTCCCCAATAAAAAGAAACAGACTAACAGAATGGTTGCAGAAGCAAGAGCCAGTATTCTGTTGCATCCAAGAAACACACCTATGCAACAAAGATAAACACTACCTCAGAGCAAATGGTTGGAAAAATGTTTCTCAAGCAAATGGATCCAGAAAACAATCTGGATTAGCTATCCTACTATCTGATTAAATAGACTTTCAACCAAAATTAATCACAGAAGATAAGGAGGGGCACTACATTCTCATCAAAGGTAAACTCCACCAAGAGGACATCACAATGTTGAATGTCTATGCCCCAAATACAGGAGCACATACATTCATAAATAAAACATTATTAAAGCTTAAATCACACATTGACCCTAATACCTTAATAGTGGGAGACTTCAGCACCCCACTCTCAACAAGGGACAGATCAACTAGAGAGAAACCAAATGGGGAAATAAAGAAACATTCAGAGTCCCTAAATCAAATGGACCTAATAGACATCTATATATCTATTCACCCAAACTCAAAAGAGTATGCCTTCTTTTCAGCATTTCATGGAAACTTCTCCAAAATAGACCATATATTTGGTTACAAATCAGGCCTCAACAGATAAAAGAAGATTGAAATGATCCCTTGTATTCTATCTGACCACCATGGACTAAACTGGAACTCAACATCAATGTAAATGATAATAAGCCTACACAAACATGTCAACTGAACAACTTGCTACTCAATGAGAGCTGAGTTAAGGAAGAAATAAAAAAGAAATTAAAGACTTTCTAGAATTCAATAAAAATGAAGTCATAACATATGCAGATTAATGGGAAACATTGAAAACTGTGCTCAGAGAAAAATTCATAGCACTAAGTGCCTTCAAGAAGAAATTTGTAACATCATATACAAGCAATTTAAAGGACCAACTGAAAATCCTAGGAAAAAAAAAAAAGCAGATACACCCAAGAGGAGGAGGTGGCTGGAAATAATCAAACTCAGAGCTGAAATTAATCAATTAGAAACAAATGAAATGATTCAAAGAATCAATGAAACAAAAAGTTGGTTCTTTGAGAAAATCAACAAAATAGACAAATCCTTAGCCAAAGTAACTAAAAAGCAGAGAGAATCTATCCTAATCCACAAAATCAGAAATGAAAATTGTGACATAACTACAAACACTGACAAATCTCAAACAATCAAGGTCATACTACAAAATTCTATATGATACAAAATTTGAAAATGAAAAATGAAAAATTTTCTTGATATATTCTATCTACCAACATTAAGTCAAGATCAGGTTGAAACACAGAATAGCTCTATCTCCCCCAAGAAAATTGAAGCAGTCATTAACAGTCTCCCCTTCCAAAACAAACAAAAAAAAAAAAAACAAAAACAAAAACAAATCATAGCAACACACAAACAAACAAACAAAAACAAACAAACAAAAAAACCTGGGCCAGATGATTTTAGCACAGAATTCTAACAGGCCTTCAAACAAATGCTAACACCAATAATCCTCAAAACTTTTCCACAAAAACTTTTCCACAAATTAGAAACAGAAGAACATTACCAAACTCATTCTATGAAGCCACAATCACCTTGATAACTCAACCACACAAAGCCCAAACAAAAAAAAAGATAACCTCAGACCTATCACTTTTATGAACATTAGTACAAAATTACTCAATAAAATACTGGCAAATGAAATCCAAGAACATATAAAAGATATCATCCAAGTAGGCTTCATCCCAGGGATGCAAGGGTGGTTCAATATATGGAAATCCATCAATGTAATCCACCACATAAACAAACTGAAGGAGAAAAACCACATGATCATCTTAGATGCCTAAAAAGCATTTGACAAAGTCCAACAGCCACTCATGTTTAAAGTCTTGGAGAGATCAGGGATACAAGGCAAACACCTAAACATAGTAAAGGCAATATACAGCAACCCTATAGCCAACATCAAACACAATGGAGAGAAACTAAAACCAATCCCACTGACATCAGGGACAAGGCAAGGCTGCCCACTCTCTCCATATCTCATCAACATAGTACGTGAAATCCTAGCTAGAGCAATAAGAAAACTAAAGGAGTTCAAGGGAATAAAAATTGGAATGGAGGTGGTCAAGTTTTCACTATCTGTATACTATCATATAATTTGCAGATGATATGATAGTATACATGAGCGACCCCAAAAATTCAACCAGCTAACACCTTCAGCTGATAATCACCTTCAGCAAAGTGGCTGGATACAAAATCAACTCTAAAAAATCAGAAGCCCTCCTGTATACCAAAGACAAAAGGCTGAGAAAGAAATTAGGGAAACAACACCTTTCACAATATCCACTTATAAAATAAAGTACCTTGGAGTGACTCGCACCAAAAAGTGAAAGACCTGTATGAAAAAGAAACCATTATTTCTATTGATTATGTTGGAATTTCATATTACATATATTATACTCTTTTTACATTGCTTCCAGATCCAAGTTCCTACCTATGTGTCACACTAATTTTTTTTTCTTTGAAATACATCAATAGAAGTGTTGTTCTTATACTCATTGGAACATTATCAGAGTCTCAGTGCCAAGTTCCTTAAAGAAAACTGAATTCATGCTTGCCCCACACTGGCACTACGCACAAGAAGAAGCCATCAGTTTTGAAGAACTCTATACTTCATCACCTTCTTCACAGCTTTTCTTATGTATTTAGTTATTACGAATTGTTCACTTTGTAACCTACTGGTGCCCTTTCCCTCTTCTTCCAGTCTGATGCGCCCTACTCCTCTGATCCCTTTTTCTAGTTCCCTGATAGGGGAAGTCGTCCTCAGCTTCTATGTGAACCTATCATTAAGGCTGGCTGAATCATCTTCTGTGGCCTGATTCTCGGGGCATTGTTCTCCTTGTGTCATCAATTCCCTCTACCTTTGATATTTTTCCTTCCTTCTCTACTGCAGGCTTCTTAGCACTCTGAAGGGAGGTAGAATTTCATAGAGAAAAACCATTCAGAGCTGGGTGTTTTATAGTCTTTCTGTACATAATATCAGACTGTGGGTATGAAATCCCACTTGATGCAGGAGGATGCATTTCTGTGGATTGAAGAACATGGTGCTGATTAATTGAGGGCAGAGAGAAACATATCTTAATTACAACAGCCTGGGTTGCTTCACAATTTCCATAGAATGCCCTGTACCAACAACTCAATTAATAGCCATCCAATCCCCCTAGTAAAAGACTGGGTTTGGTGACAATACATGGCTTTTTGGAACTTAATTCCCAACTATTAGGAAACCTTCTAATAAGTAAATAGATACCATATTTGTCTTTGTAATTTTAGTTACTACACTCAGGATGATTTTTCCTGGTTCCATCCATTTGCCAAAAATATGTTTTCTTAGCTGAATAATACTGTTAAGGAAACATTGCGATGTCAAAATTCGAATGTGATATGATAACAATAATGTGATGTCATGATAGTATTGTAATGTCAAAATTACATTGTTATTTTGTATTATTATTACTGTGATGTTATAATTCCATTGTGATATTTTACCATGTGATGTCATAATAGCATTGTGATGTCCTCATCACAATATGATAATATTGATGTGATATCAAAATTCCATTCTGTTGTTATATCAGGCAATTTTACAAATGAACTCTTGAAAGAAATGTGTGACACTATTCCTGAAATAAAGTGTCTTGAACAGGAACTGTCATCTCTAAGTTGTGTGCTGTCAACTGCCTAGATGGAGGCATGTAGGGCTACTGAGCTTTTCACTCAAACAAGCTATGTCCTACACAGTGGTAAGTGAGGAACCCTACTGGTCCTGGGGTTTACAGTTATACCTGGGCCTTCAAGACAGAGAAATGAGTACCTGCTTTATGTCTATGGCACAAAAGCATCCTGTTTTCTTCAGTGGTGCTCCAGACAAATCCTCTAAACTTAATGTTAGTGCCAGGACTGCATGTTCAGTGGAATCTTTTCTACATTTTTACAATCATTGCATAAGTGGTCAATGTATTATTTTTACTGATTATGTGGGAATTTCATATAATATACAATATACTCCTTTTCCATTGCTCCAAGGTTGAAATTCCTACACGTGTCACACTAATATATATATATATATATATATATATATATATATATATATATATGTCTTTAAAATGCACCTATTGAAGTTTGTGTCGTTCATCTACTCATTGGAACATGATCAGAGTCTCAGGCCAAGTCCCTTAAAGAAAACTGAGTTCATCCTTGCCCCACACTGGCACTACCCAGGAGAAGAAGCCATCAGTCCTGAAAAGCTCTATACTTCATCAATTTGTTCACAGTTTTCTTATGTACTTATTTATTATGATGAGTTAACTTTGTATCCCATCTACAGTACCCTATATCTTCTTTTTCTACTCCTACCCACCATCCTTCTTCTACCCATTTGCCATTCTCCAATTAGTGAGATATGTGTGGTCTCCTCCCCTTTCTATCTGACCCTAGCTTATAAGGTCTAATCAAGGATAGCTTCAAAAATTTGTCCTGTGGCCTGATTTTCAGAGCATTTTTTCCTTGTGTCCTCAATTCACTCTACTTATGACAGTCTTCCTGACTCCTTTCCTGCAGGCTTCCCAGAATTCTGAGGGGAGGGAGAATTTCATAGGAAAATCTCATTTCAAGCTGGGTGTTTTGAGTTCTCTCTGTGCATATTGGACTGTGGGTCTCTGTATGCAATCCAAATTGATGCAGAAGTAAGCATCTTTGTGGATGCAAGAGCATGAAATTGATCTATCAGTTGTGGGCAGAGAGCAACATATCTTAATAACAATAGCTGGGTTAGCCTGAAATTTTCCATAGGATGCCCTTCCCCAACAACTCAACTAATTGTCAATCAATCTCCCTAGCTTAAGATTGGTTTGTTCACAATATTGGAACTTTATCCCTCACTATTGGAGATCTCTTAATAAGTGAATACATACCATATTTGTCTTTCTGCATTTTAGTTACTTCAACCACAATGATTTTTCCTGGTTTCATTCATTTGCGTGAAAATAACATGATCTCATTTCCTTAGCTGAATATTACTCTGTTAGAAAAATATTCCATATTTTCACCAAAGGAGATTGTCAGTCCTGTTGTTTATAACTTGGAAGTTACTGGGATTTTTATAATTGTAAAGAATCACAAACTATGTTCTTTTAGCCTAGGAGTCCCTCCATCAACTTCCTCTTCCTAGTGATTTGAATTGCAATGTCCCCTTGAAGCTTGTCTATTTACATGTTTAATCCCCACTGAGGAAAATCTGGGAAGGTTTAAAAGATAAGGACATGTTAGATAATATAATTCATATTGGAGTTATATTATGGGAGGATGTACTTTGAGGTTGATGTACCATTGGAGTTATATTATGGGAGGATGTGCTTTGAGGTTGATATACCAATGAAAGTGAGGAGACCTGTCTCTTGGTCTCTGTCAATATTTATATTTGTTTCTTTTGGTCTTGTTCTCTATATTTCTGAATATGTCTCTCTAGCTCTTTCTCTCTGTCTCTCTCAGTCTTCCTCTCTCTGCTTGCTGCTTGTTGCTCAGTATGAAAAGCTCTCAGTTCTGCTCAAGGCTACAACAAGATGACTGCTTTATGATGGGACATCAGAGATGGTTTTTGTAAAAATATAAACAAGGACTCAATTAAACACTATTTGATCAAAGAATTGCCTTGGTAATGCAGCATTTTCACAGTAAGTAATTCAGTTACTGAGGACATATCTGTGCATTTAACAATGAATAATGGAATCTGTGATAATGTGAAACTCACATGTCAAGGAAACTTGACTTTACTATTGACCAGTTGAAAGAAATGTGTGAAACTTTTCCTCAACTAGAAATCTTGGACAAAGGAACTCTCATTTCAAAGTTGTGTGCTTTCAGCTCCCCAGATTGAGGCATGTAGGGCTGCTTAACTTTCTCTCAGTCATGCTTTCCACTTAGACATTTTAATAACTGGCTCCTGAAATTCTTATTGGCTTTCACCTGTTTCATGACATTATTCTACCTCTCAGCCAATCAGCACCTGAGAGAGTCTTTAGGCTTCCATAAAGATTAGTAAACAAACTTTCCTCATTGTCCTCTATCTCAATTCTGTGCACAAGTAAATTTTTTCTTGCAAAACCCAACAAGCCTTTATCTCATCCCTTTATCCTAATCTCACATTTGCTCCTGTTTACCTCTTTAACAATGTCAGTTAGAAAATGAAACTTTAAACTTTATTTAATTGGACATCTTCCTAAGTAGGGAAGTTCCAAACTGATTAAGGTTTATGTACTGAATGACAAGGTGATCTCCTACTGTGGTCTTGGATCAGAAAGTTCCTAAGTTGTGACTTTGAACTGATCAGTTACTTGCATACTCACTAACTATACCTTCACATTCTTATGATAAATAAGAACAGTGGAAAGAGACTGAAACCAGAAAATTCCTGGGACTTGTTTGGCTGAAACAGTAAAAGATCACTGTGTATGTAAAAGGAGAACTGAGGGTCAATACACTATTTTACAGCTGGTACTTTTTCACACTTTTATTGCCAACCTTCTTTCACCTGGGTTGCCTTGGCTTATCTGGCTGGATTGGCAGCTGTGTCCTACTCACTGGTCAGTGAGGAACCGTCCTTACAAACTAGGCCTTCACGCCAGTTAAATGGGTCCATGCTCTATGCCTAGTACATAGAAGCAGCTGTGTTTCCCTCAGTGGTGCTTCAGGGAAACCCTCTGCATGTAGTGTTAGTGCCAGGACTGCTTGTTCAGAGGTGCCACCTGAGCTCAAGCAGTCTGATGTAGCTAGTTAAATGCTAGTTCATTTCTAGGATTCTCTGCTTCATAATGAGTTCCTGCAAAGCATACCTTACGAAGTCAAACTCTGCCCTCCTTAGCGGGATCTTTTCTACATGTGAAAAATCATTGTAGAAGTTATCAACATATTACTTTTATTGAATATATTGGAATGCTCTTTCATTGCACCCATGTGTCAAACTAAATTCTTTTTTTCTTTAAAGTAATCAATTGAAGTATGAGTTGTTCATATATTTGTTAGAGCAGGATCAGATTCTCAGTGCCAAGTTCCTTAAAGAAACCTGAGTTCATCTTTGACATACTCTGGCACCACCCCCAAGAAGAAGCCTATCCTGAAGACCTCTATACTTCATCACCTTGATCACAGTTTTTCTTCTGTATTTATTTATTACAATTTGTTCACTTGGTATCTCCTCTTCTGCCCCCTCCCTTTTCATCTTCCAGTTCCATCCACTCTCTTTCTTCTATTCCTATGGCTTTTCCCTACTTCACTGAGAGGTGCAGTCCTCCTCCTCCTTCTGTCTGAGCCTAGCTTATCTTGTCTCATCAAGGCTGACTATATCATTTTCCCCTCAGCCTGATTCTCAGGGCTTTGTTCTCCTTGTGTCCTGAATTGCCTCTACTTATGGCACTCTTCCTGCCTCCTCTGCTGCTGGCTTCCCAGAGCTCTCATGGAAGGGAGAATTTCATAGGCAAATCCTATTTAGAGCTGGGTGTTTTAAGGTTTCTCTCTGCATAATATAAGACTATGGTTATCTGTATGCAATCCCATGTGATGCAGAAGGAAGCAGCTTTTTGGATCCAAGAACATGGCACTAATCTATCAGCTGTGGGCAGAAAACAATATATTTTAATAACAAGGGCCTGACACAACAACTCAATTAACACAATTTCCTTGTGGAAAACTATCTGGGTTAGAATAGATGGCCTATTGGAACATTATCCCATACTCTTAGGAGACTTCCTAATAAGTGATCACATACTATATTTGTCTTTCTGCATTTTAGTTACTTCACCCAGGATGATTTTTTCTGGTTCCATCCATTTGCCTGAAAATATCATGATGTCATTTTCTCAGCTGAACAATAATCCATTATGGAAATATTCCACATTTTTCCCAAAGGAGATTGTCAATCTTGTTCTTTAGTCCTTAGAAGGTGCTGGGACTTTATTCATTGTATTAATGACAAAATATGATGATAAATCTGTTCTTATTGCCTTAAATTCTCTCCATTTTCTTCTACTTCCTGGTGATTTGAATGGCAATGTCTCTAGTGATTTAAATTGAAATGTGCACTTGAAGCTCATCTATTTACATGTTGAGTCTCCAGTGAGGAAATGTCTGGAAAGGGGTAGGAGGTATGGCCTTGTTAGATAATGTAATTCCTATTGGAGTCATATTATAGGAGGGTGTGCTTTGAGGTTGATATGCCAATGATAGTAACAAGACATAATTGAGTCTCTGTTTCTCTGTCTCTGTCACTTTATATCTTTGTTTCTGTCAGTCTTGGTCTCTCTATTTCTGAATCTGTCTCTCTATCTCTTACTCACTCTATCATTCTCTGTTCCCCTCTCTCTTTTTGGGGCATGTGATTGAATATGAAAAACTCTCAGTTCTGCTGAAGGACAACAACTTGATGACTGCTTGCTGACATGGCCCTGGATGGTATCTGTAAAAATATAATTAAGGCCCTAATTAAATGCTTTTTGTTCAAATCAAAGATTTGCCTTGGTCAAGGAGCGTTTTCACAATAAGGAATTCAATGACTGAGGATATATCTGTACATTTAACAAATAATAATGGAATCTGTGATGATGTGAAAGTCATATGAATTTATTAATGACCACTTGTGTCCTTTCCAGTGAGAGTGCAATGGTTCCTAACGGGGAGGGGGTGTTGAAAAGAATATGGGTCAGAGACCTGAAAAAGGAGGCCAATTCTGTTTGTCTGATCAAAACCTCATTTATTAGAAATTTTTACCCAACTTATATAGGGAGAAGGCAGGAAAGGAAGAATGCTAAATTACTGCTGCAGCAGATAGCAAGAGTGCTATCATGGCTTGAATATTGCATAAGATACCGTAATGATGTTGTCTTAAGATATCTCATGGATGTTTTAAGACTAACAAATGGATGTCCTCACAAATCTCCCACCCATGACCTAGGCTCCTTGATAACTCCTTTACTAATTGGCTTTAGGTTTCTATCAAATGACTTTTGCTTACTATTAGGCTTTAGCTTCTATAAACAGCTTTGTCTTCACTAAATCGCTTTGGCTCACTATGTGGTGTTGGCTTCAGTAAACAGCTTTGGCTCCCAGGATCTCCTCCATTCTTAAACAATTTAAGAGATTAGCAAGTAGGTTTTGAACATGAGATCTTTTGAAAACGGTGAACATTAACCAGAGGGAGTAAATAGTGACCTTATCCTCCCAAGGCATTTTTCAAACTTTTTGGGTACCTTTTGGGGAGGAGAGGAAGACCCCCTCAATTCCTGAGGGCATCCCCAACAGGTTGTCGTTAGGGGTAATCAGACACCAAAATCTATGAAATCAAGTTTGCTTCTCAGGGAATGCAGAAGTTGGCAATTGGGCCCTTTACCTGTGGTACCTCATCCTGCACCCCAGTGGAGCTCATTATACATCAGGCAAGCATTCATCTGAGTTTCACTCTGTTCCCATGAAAGCCAAATTCAAGCAGTCAAGACCCATGTCATGGACATTTAGCAATCTTCCTTGGGTTCAGCTAAGCCTCTGTCAGACAAGTCAAGTCTGTGATAATGAACTTGCATGTGTTTAGATGCCAGGGAGTCAATTTGCTGTTTTACAAAGTTAGTAAGTCTTTTAATGGCCCATGGGCAGAAATATATGAGGAGAAGAAAACCCACAATGGGTCCCACAATTGAATGAAAGAGGGTGGTGAGCCAGGGAGAGGTTGAAAACCAATTATGAAACAACTCTACTCTTGTTCTCTCTGTCTCTTTCTTTCTTCTAGGCCTTCTTTCACCTTAGCCATGGTGCCCCTAACAATCCCAGTATAATCTGTGTAAAAGCAGCACAGAGTCCCCCTTGCTGGAGGAAAAGCAAGTCTAGCTGTCCTCAATTTTGTAGGACAACTTCAGACAGTGAGACAAGCGATTTCTCTAAGTTGGTGTTGCCAATCTCCAATCTCTCAACATCCTTGCCAACTGTCCAGCAAAGGTCAGAGTAATGCTTATTGGAGAGAACTAGAGAGGTTATGCCTGCGGAGCACCCACAGCTCAGAGGGCAAGGAGAACAGTTAGTGTAACTGCTATTAGGGCCTCTCTTTTTGTTCTAAGCAATTCATGGTCATTAACAGGTTACCAAAACCGGGAAAAATCTTCCCCAGAATAATAAATCAAGGAGGGATTTAATTGGACAAGGACACAGAATATGGTAAAATTGCTTTTGAGGTTAGGGGAGTATATATAGGGGATAAGACCATCACTTCAAATCCACCAGCTATTATTGACTCTGAGGATATAATTGGGAAGGTAGCTTGATGGTGCAATGTTTTCATTATAAAGATGTCTGTATTTCTGAGGAATACTATTGACTATGCATAACCCAAATTGAGAAACAGAAGTCAGAGTCAATCTAGCCTCAGCTTGTTGTGACTATCTGCATTTAGAATGGTCAGAGGAGTAGACTATTTCCTCAGTGACAGCAATACTTTCATAAAAAGGAGGGGCAGAATCATAACAAAGCCAACAGGACTCAGTAATCTCAGGGCATGTATGATTCAAAGCTAAGAAGGTATTATTAACAAGGTCCAAAATAATATGGTGTGTATTAATCCCATCTTCAATTAAAGAGGTGATAGGCTTATCAGCAAAGGAAGGAGTTGGGGAGGCAGGGACATTTTTCTTAGGCTCTGTCTGTGTAGGAAAATCATTTTTCCTGGATTCTATCTGTGTGGGTGGGGCAAGGACAGGATTGGGTCCAATAGCTATGGCTAGAATAGCTGATTCTTTCCTTAGCGTGAGGTAAATGATGACTCCTGGACCATTCTTGGCCCACTGCACTATATGCATAGGCCCCAAGTGAGGCCCGAATGTGAGGGAACTGATTTTTGTTTTCCTTTAGAAGTAAAATATAGCTTTAAGATGGGGAGCTAGAGCTGTTGCCAGCTTGAGGACATCTTAGCCCATAACAAGTATTTGTCAAATAATAATGTGATTTCGAGGAATTAATATCAATCTTAGATGTAACAGTTATCACAATGTAATCATCACTATTAAGGTGTCCCCAGCTTCCTGTGGCAATTACAGCTGAGGTTTCACATCCCCAGAAGGTGCAGTAAAAGTCTCCAGCACCTCCACATCCCTTAATCCTCTTATAACCTCGGCAGGCATAAAGTCCAATTGCCAGTTCCCATTGTTCACAATGGGAAGAGGTGAAGAGTGACTCAGGGGTATGGGGCAAGAAAGGACATGTCTGGGTACCACTCAGTATCAGAAGTGATTTGTGATTATATATAATATACCTCACCAAATTCTCTGGATCTTACCATGTATATTTATAGGGTTGGTGGACATTGTTCTTCTGGTCTGTAATCACCTTCTGGCATTGCATCATCACTTAAAGGAATATTATCCAAAGTGGTATTATTTGTAAAGAAAAGAAAAGGATCTCAGGGGTTCTCAGTAGCCCAGATGTCAGGAGTACATGGTTTGTCTCTTGGTGGTTCTATGTTTGTTTTTTTTCTGAAGAGGGGCCATCTATTTGTTGTACCAACCTTTCTGGCAGCCATCTGCCTCCCCCCCCCTTGGTGTCAAACAGGAAAACTGTTCCTCAACCCTAGATAATGACTGGGTCTGGGTCATTCCATTTGGAAGTGAGGGGGTCTTTCCACATGACTGTGGCATAATTTTTATTTGTTTCAGGGTGCCAAAGGCAATCAGCAGCAGACTTGCCATAGGCGTCCAAGGTTAAAAAATTAAGAACAAACAGTGCGTGATGAAAAATATTTCTTGGAGATCCTTTCATGGGATATAACTCCCCCTTCTTTAACTTATGAATGGCGTTTTTTGTTTGTTTGTTTGTTTTTGTTTTGTTTTTCTTTTTAATCTGGGCAAGGCAGGTAGCTTTATTAATAGTTTCTCCTTTTAAATTAATCTTCTATTTTTTAAATTTTTTATTTAACTTTTATTGATTACACTTTATTCATTTTGTATCCCCCAATAAACCCCTTCATCCTCCCCTTCTTATCCCACCTTCCCTCCCATTTCTGCATGCATGCCCCTCCACAAGTCCACTGATAGGGGAGGTCCCCTCTCCTTCTTTCTAATCTCAGTCTATCAGTTCCCATCAGAAGTGGCTGCATTGTTATCTTCTGTGGCCTGATAAGGCTGCTCCCCCCTCAGGGGGAGGTGATCAAATAGCAGGCCAATCAGATTATTTCAGAGGCAGTCCCTCTTCCCATTACTATGGAACCCACTTGGACACTGAACCGCCATGGGTTACATCTGTTCAGGAGTTCGAGGTTATCTCCATGAATTGTCCTTGGTTGGAGTCTCGGAAGTTCTCTGTGTTAAAATTTTCTTGTTCTGTCGCTCTCCTTGTGGAGTTCCTGTCCTCTCCAACTCTATTTTCCACTTCTTACATAAAATTCCATTCACTCTACCCAATAGTTGACCATCAGGCTCAGCATCTGCTTTCATAGTTTGCAGGGCAGAGGCTTTCAGAGGCCCTCTGTGGTAGGTTCTTAGGTTGTTTACTGTTTTCTTCTTCTTCTGATGTCCATCCCCTTTGCGTTTCAGGATGGTGATTGAGTGTTTTAGTTAGGGTCCTCTGTCTTGCTTATTTTCTTTAGATGTACATATTTCAGTGGGTCGCATCCTATGTTGCATGTCTATATGAGTGAGTATATACCTTGTGTGTCTTTTTGCTTCTGGGACAACTCACTCAGAATGATCCTTTCCAGATCCCACCATTTACCTGCAAATTTCATGTTTTCCTTATTTTTCATTGCTGAGTAATACTCCATTGTATAAATGTACCACAATTTCTGCATCCATTCTTCAGTTGAGGGGCATCTGGGCTGTTTTCAGCTTCTGGCTTTTACAAATAAAGCTGCTAAAAACATGGTTGAGCAAATGTCCTTTTTGTGTACTTGAGCCTCTTTTTGATATAAGCCTAGGAGTGGTATGGGTGGATCTTGAGGAAGCATATTCCTAGTTGTCTGCAAAAGCGCCAGAGTGATTTCCAGAGTGGCTGTTTACATTTACATTTAAGTTTACATTAAACTTTACAGAGTACAAGTTTACATTCCCACTAGCAGTGGAGGAGGGTTGCCCTTTCTCCACAACCTCTCCAGAATGTGTTGTCATTCGAGTTTTTGATCTTGGCCATTCTGATGAGTGTAAGGTGAAATCTCAGGGTTGTTTTGATTTGCATTTCCCTAATTGCTAATGAGAATATCAAAGAGAGTTTTAAGTTTCCCTTTGATGAGTTTAAGATAAGGTCTTATCCAATTGATATCTTCTAGGAGCTTTTGAAAGTCATATATAAAGTCTTTAAATGGCTAGTTTTTAACTGGATTTTTGTGTAGGAAGTTTTTGATTATGGAGCTCAAATCCTAAGTAAAAATGTGGGTCTTTTAATTGAATTTTATCTGGTGTAATTTGTAAACCATAATCTATTAATGTTTGTGAAAGCTTCTGAAAGCAATGAAACACCAGTGAGCCATCACGTCTATCTAAAGTATATCATCCATATTATATATTATATAAATAGAAGGTCAGAGTGTTCTAAAAGGATCAATAATCTGAGATACAGACTTTTGACACAGAGTCAGGCTATTATCCATGCCTTGGGTCAAAACTTTCCATTGGAAACAAGGCATAGGCCCTTTGAAGTTTGTTACTGGCAGTGTAAAAACTGAGCACTTTTCATCTATGGGATGTAGAGGGTTCATAAAAAAATCTTTAAGATCTATAACTATTTTATAAAAGCCAGCAGGGATGGCTACATGGGTAGGTAGTCCTGGTTGTAAAGCACCCTTGGTAAGCATAGTTTTCTTAATGTCTCTTAGGTCTTGCTTACCTCCATTTGCAAGACTTTTTCTTAATAACTAAAATAGGAGTTTTCCAAAGAGAAGTAGGAACAGTGGCAAGCTGTTCCTGTTTTAATGCAATAGAAGCTGCTAACTTTTCTGAGGTTAAAGGCCATTGACCAACCCAAACAGCTTCATCAGATTTCTAAGTGAATTTGTCTGCATGAGGTACAGGGATGCCAACAGCCATTAGGGTAAATTTGTCATGCCTAATCCTGGGCGGTAAGATTTTTCAGTTACTTGGATAGGTTCTTTTATTCCCTGTGAATGTTTTCTTAAGCCTTGTCTGGAAAGGAAGCCCTGTTTTAGCATTTGGTGGGTAACAATTTCATTTGTGCTACAAATAATGAGATTTAACTGGGAGAGAATATCCCAACCCCAGAGATTAATAGGTAGGCCAGGCACAACATAGGCTCCAAAGGAGCCTGTATTACCTTCTTCATCTGTCCATGTGAGGACTTTAGAGCTTTGTTGGGGATTGGATATTTGTGTGCTATGACCCTGAGGTGGATTAAAGAAGCTGTAAGGGGCCAGGAGGGAGGCATTTTTTTTTTAATTATGGTGGCATCCACTGTGGTATCTACAAGCCCTTCAAAGTTTTTCCATCCATTTTAAATTGAGGAGGGTTCTATCCTGAGTAATTGTCTGAATCCAGTAAGCATCCAAGGATCCAAAAGTATTGCTGCCTCTGAATTTTCAAAAGCTTTTCTGGTTAAGATGGGTGAGAGGAAGCAATAATAGCTGAGCAATTCTTTGTTCCTTGTTAATAGTTAAGGAACCAAAAGTGGAAGAAGCTAGAATTTTTATCTCTCCTATATAATCATTATCAATAACTCCAGGGGAGATATTTAGTCCTGGGAGAGCTGAACTACCATGACTAAGAAGTTGTCCAAAGATGCCAGAAGGCCAGGGGCCTTCTGAATTCCCATATCAGGTGTTAGTATTATGGTGGTGAACAGTCCAACACTGTGCTTCCTGTGGTTTCTCAGGGGAGGGAGAAAAGGATCGATTGTTTGGCAATAGAGGAAATACTTGAAATGCCTGAGCTTGAGGGGTTAATGTTTGTGGGAGAAACCCTATAGTCACAGAGGTTTATCTCATGTTTGGGTAAGGACAAGGCCCCTTAATAAGTTTCCCTGCTTTAGTAGGGAATTGCCTTGAATATCCATTTAAGAGTGACACTCTGAGGCCCAGTGTTTCCCTCTTTTGCACCTGGGACACAGAGATGAAGGAAGTTGGTGCTCAGCCTTAGCAGCCTTGCATTACTTTGTGAAATCTCCTTGTTGTTTGCAAATAAAGCAAGCTTTAGGAAGGGAGCCCTAAGTTAGGTTTTTGATGGCAGCTCCAATCGCAAAGCCAATAGAATGAGATGAGCTGATGGCTGCACAGTACCTGTTATAATCAGAAATGCCCTTGCCTTTGTGGTATGGCCTTATGGCAGCTTGGCAGGCAGAGTTAGCATTTTTGAAAGCCAGATGTTGTATGAATCTCCTTTCATTTTTATATTTACCCAGAAAGCATTCCACTGTGTCAGTAAGGTGGCTGATGAAATTACTATAGGGCACATTTGGTCCTTGTTGGATTTTAGCTAGGAAGTTAATTATAGCTCCTTTAGGGGGAAGCCATTTCTAAGCCTTGAGTCCAGCAGTTTGTATTTGAGAAAGAAGACCAGGAGGGTACTTGGCTTGTTGCTCATTGGTATCACAGGAGCTATTCCCTCGTAATTTTTGAAACATCCAGTGTTTGGAAGTACTGCTAGACACCCCATTATAGCGTGTGTTCTCCCTGCAAAATTCAGTAAAATCTGACTTCCAGAGGACAAAATCAAATATACTGCACCCATCAAAAATTACCAATCATTTGGGTGTGAGTCACCCGTCACTCAGAATTTCAATTTTGGGCAGTGTGAAGGGAACAAACAGGCCATATTGTGCCACTAGATTTTTCATTTCTTTTATATATCTAAATCCAAGGGGGTGATGCTGCTGTTCATATATTCCAAATCCATGCCCATCTGAGATGGCAGAAATTTTCTTTTTGCCAGCAGGGGCCTTTTCACCAGAGGTAAGATTATTCTCATCATCTGGGTTAGATCCTCTCCCTTTACTTCAGGGGCCAAGATGGAGCAGGCCTCTTTGGTGGGGGGTTGGGCAGGAGCCTGCTCTCCCCTTCCATTTACAGGAAAAGCCTGCAAGGTATTGGAAGTCTTTCTCTCTGTCTTGGGCAGGAGGCAGGCTGCTGCAGGAGGGGGTCTGGTTAATTCAAAATTCAGCTACCACAGTTCTTTAAGAAGTTTTAAATGCTTTCTTTTCTTTTGGAGCAGTTCTCTGAGGGATTTGACGTCCTGACAGAGTTTATTTTTAACGTGCTGAACAGCATTATTGAAGTCAGAATCAAAACTGTGAAGCTGGCAAGAAGAAAGGAGGAGCTTTAATACATGGAACAGCAGCTGAAGCTGTGAAAGATGCGAGGGGTTGCTAGTCTCGATTGGCAGAAATTGGCAGCTTTCTCCCCAAGGGAAATGGCCTTTTCAGGGAAAGGTGTGTCATTAGGACCATCCCATGTCTGAGAGTACAGGGCTGTAAGGGAGGGTTAAAGGAAGTGGACAGCAGTGTGAACTAGGACTGGAGCCTCCAGTTCCAACATAGGTATGGAGATAGAGTCACAGACAGAAGTAGCTCAGGAGAGTTGGGAAATTGCAGCCTTGTCCTCACCTATTTCAAGGGATTTGGGACCTCATTTATTAGAAATTTTTACCCAACTTATATAGTGAGAAGGCAGGGAAGGGAAAAGGGTGAATTACTGCTGCAGGAGATAGCAAGAGTGCTTTCATGGCTTGAATATTGCACCTGCAATATATTGTAAGGATGTTTTCTTAAGATATCTCACAGATGTTCTAAAACTGACAGATGTCCTCACAAATCTACCACCCATGACCTAGAGTCCTAGATAACTCTTTCACTAATTGGCTTTGGTTTTCTAACAAATGACATTTGCTCACTATTTGTCTTTGGCTTCAGTAAATAGCTTTGGTTCTCAGCACACTTGAAAGAAATATGTGACACTTTTCCTGAACTAAGACTTTTGGACACAGAAACTGTCACATTTGGATTGTGTGCTTTCAGCAACCCAGTTTGAGGCATGTAGGGCTGCTCAGCCTTTCTCTCAAGCTGGCTGTCCACTTTGCACTTTTAATATCTGGCTCCTGAAACACTTTAAACAGACTTTAACCTGTTTCATGACATTGTTTTCCCTCTCAGCCAATTAGCACCTGAGAGAATCCTGACTTTTCCATGGAGATGAATAAGCAAACTTTCCTCAGCATTTTGTTTCTCTGATGCACATGTGACTTTTTCTTGTGAAACCCAACAAGCCTTTATCTCATTCCTTTATCCAGATACAACATCTTTACTACTGTGTACCTCTGTGACAATCTCAGGTAGGCCGTGAGACTTTAATCTTACTTTATTTAATTGGACAGCTTCCTAGTAGGGAATGATGTGGAATTAAGGAGAATTACTGAATAACAAGGTGGTTTCCTACTGTGGTACTGGATCAGAAATTTCCAACATTGTGACTTTGAACTGAGCTGTCACCTGTGTACTCACAAAATGTACCTTCACATTTTTATTGTTTTAATAGGCTGGCAAGGTCTAGGTTTCCTTGGGTATTGAGGCTTTAAAAGCAGGGAAAAGAAAAGGAAACCAGATAATTCCTTGGACTGGTTTGGCTGAAACAGAGGAAGATAAGTGTCTGTAAACAGATAACTGAAGGACAAGATATTATATGACAACTGATGTTATTCCACACTACTGTTGTCAACCCTCTATGAGCAGGGTTGCCTTGGCTGACCTGGCTGAATCGGCAGCTGTATCCTACTCAATGATAATTGAACAAGTTCCCTGGTCGTGAAGTTTACAGTGAAAATGGGGCCATCAGGACAGAGAAATGGGTTGGTGTTATACATCTAGTATGCAAGAGCAGCTGTAGTCCTCCGGAGCAAAATTCTAAGTGTAGTGTTAATGTTCAGAGGTTCCACCTAAGCTCATGGGGTCTGACATAGATGGGTATCCACTTGTTCATGGCAAGGATTCTCTGTTACATAATGAGTTTCTGGAAAGCATGCCTTACAAAGTCAAACTCTGATCTCCTTAATGGGATCTTTTTTTCATGTTAAAAGTCATTGTAAATGTTGTCAACATATTGTGATAGACCAAAAGATTAAAAGTTAGCAGCTATTATTATGGCCTGAACTAGGTAGGGTGGAGAACTCTTGTAATGCCCAATAGGAAGAACCACCTTACTGAATTCTTTCCCCACCCACTAGAGATACAGTTGACAGGAAACTGGCCCATTCCTTTAGGGAGGGATGGCAGGTCATTAATGGTCTGGGAACCTTCCTAATGCAAACAATTCAAAATGTAGCATTTTAACCAATAGATGTTTGCCAGGCAGGAAGCACCCCTATCTTGGGCATGCTGGAATGGACCAGAATATTAAATCACCCAACTCACCTGAGCATGGGCTCTTGGCTCCCACCTCTTCGATGATGGGGGTGTGGGCCCAAGCTTCAGCTTGTAATTTGTAATAAAAGAACCTTGTGTATTTACAGCAAAGTCTGTTTATTCCTGGTCTCTTGGGCTTCTTAAATAGGGCAGAACATTTTGGGGGGCCATAAAGGTCTAAATGTCTCTGTGCAATGTCTGTGTGTGCAGTACTTTCTGTTCTCTATTCTGAAAATTCCTAGGATAGTGGGTGTTATTATCTGGGTAGCAAGACATGATCAATGTGGACAAACTGGTGGTCACAGCTGCCGAAGTTTAGGGGGATACCTCTGGCTTCATCAGTATTTTGGTGGGTAATCAGTCTAGTCTGTTTTGGTTCTTGTGTGTGTGTGTGTGTGTGTGTGTGTATCTGTTGGTGAGTGAAATTGTTAGCCCTTTGCCAGACACACTTCCAATATGGTGTTGCACAGTGACCTTGTCCAACATGGTGGAGCATGGTGACCTTGTACTCCTGGCTATGGAAAGCCTAGGGCAGGGCATAGTCACCCAGACACACTGTAAGCTCCAGAAGGTCTGCACTCACAGGCCTAGCCTGCCTGGTCCCACTGAATACCACTTGATATCTCCCAGGGCAACAGCCCACTCTTCCTGTCTCCTGAGGCAGCAGGCCCCATGCTTTCTGCACTCACTGGGCTATAGCAGCAGGAGGAATCAGTATGTTTGGCCAGCCTCAGAAGAGTCAGCTTTGGTCCCCGGAAATTTGGCCAGATGGTGAGTGTTTTTTGTCTCAATGTCTCTGTGCAGTATTTGTTTGTGTCTACCTTCTGTTTTCTGTTCTGAAGGCCTCTTGGTGTTTGTAGGAGTGGTGGGACATGATTGAGTAGACACACTTGAGAGTCACAGCTGTGGGACTCAAGAGGAAAAGTACTTGTCTCTGGGGTGGATGACTAATCCCACATCAGTTTTAGTTGGAGTAAGAACAATTTTGTCTGTTTAAATGTATGTATGGCTATCATGTCTGACTTTGACTAATTTTATGCTCTGTGGGTCATCATTAATCTGATCAAAAATAATTTGGGTATGTTTAAATATTAAATTTAAATTTGTTTAAAATATATATGTGTGCCTATGTGTTTATGGCAACAATGATGGATGACTCTTCCATCTTGAAATCGCCTAGTAGAATATAATGTTACCTGTGACTATCATCTTGGTAGTCACATGATATTGGTTTAAAAAATTATTAAAAATTTAATTTAATTAAATTAATTAATTTAATTTTTATTATTAAAAATTATTATTATTATTTGACCTTAGTCAAATAATTTTCATTTCCATCTAGACTAAAAGGATGGGTTATTTTAAATTAGTATGGGTTTTAAAAATTAAATTGTTTGCACTGCTTTTAAAATCTGGTTTTGATCTTTAAAACTATGGTTATGCTTTGTGAATTCTCTCCTACAAAAGGGGTACTTTATTTTAATATTGCAAAAACAGGTTTTGAAAAATTTTTAAGACTATAAAAAATTAAAGTTTATCAGAGATTTTAGACAAAGTTTGAAACAGATTCTCCATACTTTTGGGGGAAAACAAAAAACTTTGGTATTTATTTTATTACTTTTACTAAATGAAACCAAGCCATATGATTTGAGCTAATTGAAAAAAAAAATATTGCAGTTTTTTAGAATGTATCTTGTGGAGAGCTGTTTGTTTGTTAAGCTGCTTTGTTTATCACAAAAAAAAATAACCATGTTTCTGCCATGGTCTTCACCTTGAGACTGAAAAGAGTAAGTTTCACCAAGTTCCTTAAAACTTGTTCTAAGTCCTTAGAGTTTGTTTATGGAAAATTGGACCACCTTGTCTGCTACAGGGAAATAATTTAATAAAAGGATTTGGCATTTTCTATAAAAAAAATCATAGGCTCCAGCAGGATCATGTCAAGATGGAAAGGATTTTGATGAGTTTTTATGTTGATTGAAAAGCAAGGGTGAGAGCAAGAGATATTTAAAAAAAAAAAAAATACCTTGTCGCCTGATCAGAATATGGCAGTGGCTAGGGTGCAGCTTAGCTGAAGGGGAGAGGACCTGCAATGTGGAAATTGCTGAGTGAAGGGGCTGATCAACCCAGAACAGAGTTATCTAGACTTCCAAGAAGAGAGAGACTAACCATGATCTGAGTCCATCTAGAATCAGGTCATGGCAGACTCCTCTGGGAGGAGACGCCTGAGAGGTGAACCCCAGGCACTTCCCCTGCATTCAACATCCTACTCCCTCTTTGGAGGAAGCAGGAGGCATCCAGCAGAATCTGCCACAGACCACACTGTCTATACCCCAGCCTCAGCAAGAGCTGTAGCTCCCAACAACAACAACAACAATAAAAAACAAACCTGAGATCAGAGCTGAGAAAACCCAATCCTTTTGGGCACTCCCCCAAGAACGAGAACCCTACCATAACCCTGCCCAGGCAGAGCTGAAGGATAGAGAGGTGCACAGCAGCTCCACAGTGCCCGAACCCCAGTGCTGCTGACTGTTCCTAGCAAACAAACTTCAGCCTGGGGTCTGGGACTGTGGTCATTCAACACATCCTGAGCCTCTCCCAGGTCCAGCACAATAAGGTCTAGCACCAAGTCCTAGCACCGGCAGCCCCCGGCCCCTGTCTAAGAAACCCCGGCTCAGGATAGGGGACTGAGAAGTCCCAAGTCCTCCTGCCACTCCCCTGAGAGCGCGGCCATAAGCTTGCCCTAGCAGAGGGGAAGGACAGAGAGGCAGCCTTCCAAAGAACACAGCACCCCCTCTCCAACTCACATAGTGGCTCCTGGCAGAGAAACCTGAGTTCTGGATCTGAGGACACTCAACCCTACCTGTTACTCTCCAGGAATTGGCAAACATAGTTTCTAGCTCCAGGCTGCTTCTGGCAGAGACATCTGGACCCAGGAACTGGGGTTGAGGATACTCAATACAACTCTTTCCCATGCTACCCTGTGACCAGCCAACATAACCCTTCCCTGGTGAAGGGGAAGGACAGATAGGCCACACACAGGGAAGGTGGACACTGAGTCCTGCTGCCACAGTGCCACAGAGCTGTTAGCCTACCCCCAGATTTTCCACAGCAGGACCAAATCTGAGAGTAAAGAGAAAGGAAAATCCCTGTGCTTTCCAACTGGTCCTGCAAGGGAGTGAGTGAGCCTTCTAGGGAGAGTTTGCCCCAGACCCAGGGACACAAACAGACGAAATTCTTGCCACCCTCACCCCTAGTGTGGGCATTATAGGGATTCTAGAAATAGTGACTCTAATGCTGAAGGCTCTGCCTTATGGGTCCACCAGTGTAATCCAGAAAAACAATCACTGGATCCCAGAATGAACTGCATACTAGTTTGTCCTGGAGGCCACTGCAATAGTCAGAGAATCTGCACATGCACACTGTGCCCGCTAAAATCACATGCGAATAGTGCCAGAGTCACATTCCTTACTTAGGTAAAACTGAAACCACAACATACTCTCCCAAACCAGCGAACTTCTCTCATCTTCCTGAAAAAAAACAGTCCAGAAAACAGGAAGAGACAATCATAACCTGATCTACAAACTAGAGGAGTAAACAGTGATGGTTATAAATAACAAGATGGCTAGAGGCCATAAGAACACACCCAACAAAAATCAGGACATAATGACCTCACCAGCAACCCCACAATACAATGGACACTTCAAATGAATAGATACACAAGAAAACAACTTCAAAAGTATGTTTTTCCAGTTATTAGAGGCCCATAAAGATGAAATGAACAAAGGCCTCAGAGAAATATCCAAAGAAATCGAGACGAACAAAGAAGAAATAAATAAAGCTCTCAGAGAAATGACCAAGAAAATTGAGGCAAACAAAGAGGAACTGATAAAAGCTCTCAAAGGAATGTCCACACAAATGAAAGCAATAAAGAAGAAATAAACAAATCCCATAGAAATAGAGGCAAATAGCCAAAGAAGTAGAGGCACAATTAGTGATATATAGAGAGGAAACAGACAAACAAACAAACAAAAAAACAAACAAACAAAAATAGAATCTGGCATTGAAAAGAAGTTCCCCACATTCAAAGAGATGAAGGAAATGCTGCAATGACATAAAAACAGAATTAGAATCAATAGAGAAAACAGAAATAGAGAAAAACCTGGAGATGGAGAACATAGAGAAAAGATCAAGAACTACAAAGGTAAGCATCACCAACAGAATATAAGAGATGGAAGAAAGAACCTCAGGAGCTGAAATTACAATTGCAAAAATTGACACAGCTCTCAAATAAAAAATAAAATCAGAAAAGTTCCAAACACAAAACATCCAAGAAATCAAGGACATCATGAAAAGACAAAATCTAAGATTAATAGGAGTAGAAGAAAAATAAGACATCAGGCTCAAAGGTCCGGTAAATATTTTCAAGAAAATTATAGAGGAAAATTTTCCCAACTTAAAGAAAGAGATGTCCATGAACATACAAGACGCCTACAGAACACCAAGTAGACTAGACCAAAAAAGAAATTCTTCATGTCAAATCATAGTCAAAACAATGAACCTACAGAACAACAAAAACAAAAAAATTCTAAAAGCATCAAGGGAAAAACGCCAAGTATTATATGAAGGTAGACCTATCAGAATAATATCAGATTTCTCAACAGAAACTATTGCAGCCAGAAGAGTCTGGACACAAATCATGCAGTCCCGAAGGGAGCACAGATTCCAACCCAGACTACTATACCCAGCAAAACTTTCAATAGACATAAACGGAAAATTCAAAATATTCCATGACAAAACCAAATTTAAACGATATCTACATACTAACCCGGCTCTACAGAAGTTACTAAAATGAAAACTCCAAACCAAAGAAAACAACCACATCTAAACAAACAAGGAAATAGATAACTACACAACAAAAAAAAAAAAATAAAAGAATACAAGCAATGAAACTCAGTGACACCACGAATGCTACATCAAAAATAAGTAACAATTGTTCAATTGTTGGTCACTAGTATCTATCAACATCAATGGACTCAACTAACCAATAACAGAATGATTGTGGAAACAGGATCTAACATTCTGTTGCATCCAAGAAACACACTTATGCAACAAAGATAAACACTACCTCAGAGTAAAGGGTTGGAAAAAAGTTTTTCAAGCAAAAGGTTCCGGAAAACAAGCTGTAGTAGTCATCCTAATATCTAATAAAATAGACTTTCAACCCAAGTTAATAAAAAAAGATAAGGAGGGCCACTATTTTCTCATCAAAGGAAAAATCCATCAAGAAGACATCACAATTTTGAATATTTACCCCCAAATACAAGAGCACCCACATTTGTAAATGAAACAATATTAAAGCTTAAATCACAGAATGATCCTAATACGTTAATAGTGGAAGACTTCAACACTCCATTCTGACCAAAGGACAGATGAACTAGACAGAAAAAACTAAGGAAATAAAAGCACTTACAGAGTCACTAAATCAAATGGACCTAATAGACATCTATAGATCTTTTCACGCAAACCCAAAAAGTATACCTTCTTTTCAGCACCACATGGAACCTTCTCCAAAATAGACCATATAGCTGGTTATAAAGCAAACCTCAACAGATACAAAATGATTAAAATAATCCCTTGTATTCTATCTGACTACCATGGACTAAAGCTGGACCACAACAAAAATAACAAAAAGCCAAAACACACATGGAAACTGAACAATTTGCTACTCAATGATAGCTGGGTTAAGAAAGAGATAAAGAAAGAAATTAAAGACTTCCTAGAATTCAATGAAAATGAAGGCACAACATACCCAAATTTATGGGACACATTAAAAGCAGTGCTAAGAGGGAAAATTTATAAAACTAAGTGCCTTCAAGAAGAAATTTGTAACATCACATACAAGCACCTTAATGGCCAACTGAAATCCTTAGGGAAAAAAAAAAGAATCAGATACACACAAGAGGAGCAGATGGCTGGAAATAATCAAAATCAGGGTTGAAATCAATCAATTAGAAACAAATAAAATTATTCAAAGAATCAATGAAACAAAAAGCTGGTTCTTTTAGAAAATCAACAAGATAGAGAAAGCCTTCGCCAAACTAACTAAAAAGCAAAATGAATCTATCCTAATCCGCAAAATCAGAAATGAAAAGGGTGACATAACTGAAGACACTGAGGAAATTCAAACAATCCTAAGGTCATATGCCTATATGCCACAAAATTTGAAAATATAAATGAAATGGACACTTTTCTTGATTGATTCAATCTTCCAGCATTAAGTCAAGATCAGGTAGAAAGACTGAATAGCCTTATATCCCCCAAGCAAATTGAAGCAGTCATTAGCAGTCTCCCATCAAAAAACAAAAAAAGCCCTGGGCCAGATAGTTTCAGCGCAGAATTCTACCAGACCTTCAAAGAAGTGCTAACACCCATTCTCCTCATACTATTCCACAAAATTGAAACAGAAAGAACATTACCAAACTCATTCTATGAAGTGACAGTCACCATGATACCTAAAACACAACAAGACCCAACAAAAAAGAGAACTCAGACCTATCTCTCTTATGAACATTAACACAAAAACACTCAATAAAATACTTGCAAACTGAATCCAAGAACACATCAAAGATATCATCCACCATGACCAAGTAGGCTTTATCCCAGGCATGCAAGGGTGGTTTAACATACAGAAATCCATCAATGTAATCTACCACATAAACAAACTGAAGGAGAAAACCACATGAACCTTAGATGCTGAAAAAGCATTTGACAAAGTCCAACACCCATTCATGTTTAAAGTCTTGGAGAGATCAGGGATACAAGGCACATACTTAAACATAGCAAAGGCAATATACAGCAAGCCTATAGCCAACATCAAACTCAATGTAGAGAAACTTAAATCAATCCCACTGAAATCAGGAACAAGACAATGCTGCCCATTGTCTCCATATCTCTTCAACATAGAACTTGAAGTCCTAGCCAGAGCAATAAGACAACTAAAGGATATCAAGGGGATGCAATTCGGGAAGGAAGAGGTCAAAGTGTCACTATTTGCAGATGATATGATAGTATACATGAGAGACCCCCAAAAATTCAAATAGAGAACTCTTTCAACTGATAAACACTTTCAGTAAAGTGGCAGGATACAAAGTCAACTCAAAAAAATCAGAAACCCTCCTGTATATCAAAGACAAAGGGCTGAGAAAGAAATTTGGGAAACAACACCCTTTACAATAGCCACTAATAACATAAAGTACCTTGGGGTGACACTAACCAAGCAAGTGAAAGACCTGTTCGAGAAAAACTTCAAGTCTCTGAAGAAAGAAATGGAAGAATATATCAGAAGATGGAAAGATTTCCCATGCTCATGGATTGGTAGGATTAACTTTGTGAAAATGTCTATCCTGCCAAAAGCAATCTACAGATTCAACACAATTCCCACCAAAATACCAACTCAATTCTTTACAGACCTTGATAAAAAGATTCTCAGCTTTATATGGAGAAACAAAAAAAATGCAGAATCTCTAAAACAATACTGTACAACAACAGATCATCTCGAGGTATCTCCATACCTGATCTCAAGCTATACTACAGAGCAATAGTAAACAAACAAACAAAAAAAACTGCATCGTATTGGCATAAAAAGATGGAGGATCAATGGAACCGAATAGAAGACCCAGAAATAAACCCACAAGCCTATGAATACTCGATTTTTTACAAAGAAGCCAAAACCATTCAATGGAAAAAAGACAGCATCTTCAACAAATGGCTCTGGTCCAAATGGATGTCTACATGTAGAAAAATGAAAATGTATCCATATTTATCACCCTACACAAAACTAAAGTCCAAGTGGATGGAAGACCTCAATGTAAAACCAGATACTCTAAATCTGTTAGAAGAAAAAAGTGGGGAACATCCTAGAACTCACTGGCACAGGAGAAAATTTCCTGAACAGAATCTCACCAACAGCACAGGCTCTAAGAGCAACAATTATTAAATGGGACTTCACAAAACTGAAAAGCTTCTGGTGGTGACTGGAAAATATCATCCTGAGTGAACTATTCCAGAAGCAGAATGACACACATGGTATATACTCACTAATAGACATAATTTGAAATCTGTACACCTAAAGAAACTAATCAAGAGGGAGGACTCTGGCTAAAATGCTCAATCCCCATATATTACTTGGCGTTTTTCCCTTGATGCTTTTAGAATTTTTTCTTTGTTCTGTAGGTTCATTGTTTGACTATGATTTGATATGAAGAATTTCTTTTCTGATTTTTTTTAGTTGATTTTGTATCCTGTCACTTTACTGAAAGTGTTTATCAGCTGAAGGAGTTCTCTGGTTGAAATTTTGGCAAAGAGAATGGACATCAGAAGAAGGAGAAAACAGGGATAAGTTAGGAGCCTGCCACAGTTGGCCTCTGAAAGGCTCTGCCCTGCTGACTATCAAAGCAAACAAACAAACAAACAAAAAACAAACAAACAAACAAAAGCAGACAGCTTCTTGTCCCCATATGATTACAGGGTCTGGCCCATGCCATTGATTTGTTAAAGGATTTCTCCATCTTAATTTAGCAAAAGAATTTTGGCTTTCGTATACCATAAAAATATCTGTTACAGATTTACCCTGCTTATCCAAAATTTAAAAGAAAAATTAGGTATCCAGGGGAGTGGCTCCCCCTTCTTTGTTTTTTGCAAGTAAATCTTAATTGTTTGGTAGCACACTCTAGCATGCCTTGTCCTTGAGGATTGCAAGTTTTTTTAGTTATATGAGAAACTTGAAACTGTTGACTAATCTTTTAAAAGATTTGTTAGTATAACCTGCTCCATTGTCAGTTTTAAATTACTTAGGAACTTGTAGAATATTAAAAACCTGTAGACAATGAGCAATAACATTTTTTGCAGTTTCTCCTGGTTGAGAAGTGCAAACATAAATCAAGAATGGGTATCAATACAAATATGTACATATTTTAATTTTTTTAATTTAGGAATATGAGTAATATTAATTTGCCAAATCTGATTGGGAACCTTTTAGGACTAACTCCCAAATGAGAAACAGGCTGAAATTAAAACAAGTGCTGCAAGCCTCGAATATAGTCTGTGCCTGTTTCTTAGTCAACCCATATTTAAGTCTCAAGGTTTGACTATTAAGATGATGCATGTTATGGGCATCCTGGGCTCTTTAACTGTGAACAAAACACTTTGGTGGTTTTATCTTCCAATGCATTTTATTTAGACAGGGGTCCTGGCAAATTAGAATGAGCCCTCAAATGTCCTATCAAGTTTTTGTATCAAGTTTTCAATTCATAAAAATAAAACTCCAGCAGGGAAAATATCTGGATTTGACCAGCAGTCTCTAACCAATGCAAAGATAGAGCTACATATGCACTATCTGTAAAAATGTTCAAAGACTACTTATTAAAACTTTGAAACACAGCCAATACTGTAGATAACTCTGCTATTTGTGCATATGTGCTAGACACTTGCAAATACATTGTTTTTCTTTGATAAGCATAGGCAGAAACACCAGATCACACTATAGATGGTTGTGAGACACCATGTGGTTGCTGGAGGTTGAACTCAGGACTTTTGGAAAAAGAGCCAGTGCTCTTAATTTGTAAGCCATCTCTTCATCGTCTCTTGGGCTCTCTCCACAGCTTCTAGATGGACAGCAGACTCCAGGAGCCCTCTTTTCACACAGTATAGGATCCCAGCGACTCTCCTTTCCCCAAATTCGGGGAGCTTTTAAGGGCCCTTTCCCCAGGAAATGGAGCATCCTTCCAATTTTCCTTGACCAGATTGGAAGCTCTCCAAGTTTTCCAGACCTCGTGAGCTAACCAAAACCAGAAACTAAAACAGACAACTGGCACACACGCACACACACACAAAAAAAAAAAGAAAAGAAAAAAAAGACAAAGACAAAAACAACTGTGGTACCTGCTTTTTAAACATTTAAATATATATACAGAGCTTTTAAAATATATATATATATATAATACATATATTTATTATATATATATATATACAGACTTTTTAAATCACACCATGATTTAAAAAGTCAGAACTAGACTTAAAACTCAGAATTTATCAGTGACACAATTTAATCTTTAAAACTAGAAGTGGCCCCATCCCTCTGGTTTCTGTCCCAGAGCTGACTGAAGCTGACACTGACTGAAGCCAGTGGGAGGGCCAGGGTAAACTGCCAATCCACTCGGCAGCCCTGCTCAGCTCTGCAGCTGGCAGAGGCAGATCTTAGGCTGATTCTGAGGGTGTGAGCCTTTTCAACTGCCCAGTTCTCCCCAAGGCATCCAAACCTGGCTTGGGTGTGCGAAGGAGACTAACTTAGTGTTCTGTAGTGTCCTCCTGGTCACCAAGCTACGGCTCTGCTCCATGCCTTCTGCCTGGGCCCACCTGGGGCCTTTTTGTTTCTCTTGGGCAGGAGGGGCCTCTATGCCAGAATCAAAGTGTAAGGCTGGTGCCCAAAAAGGAGGAGCTTTAATATAAGGAGGCGGTAAACAAGGGGCAACTGCTGAAGCCTGGAAAGATGGGAGGGTTTGCCAGTCTAGGTTACTGTACCTGGCTTTCGCCTCAAGAGAAGTGGCCTTTTCAGTGAAAGGCTACTCATTAGGACCATCCTGTGTCTGCAAGTGGAGGACTGTAAGGGAGGGGTATAGAGAATGGGCTGCAGGCTGAACTAGAACTCGAGTCTCCGGTTCGGGCATAGGTGTGGAGATAGAATCAACAGAGGGATCTCGGAGAGTTAGGGAAGTGCAGTCTCATCCCTACCTAATTCAAGGGCTTTGAGACTGCCTCCAGAATAGTTTTTGAGGAACTTTTGAGTTTTAAAAACTACCTCAGCCAAGTCAGTTTGGGAATGTCTGACCTGAAGAATATCATTAATCAATTTCTAATAGGAAAATGCCTGGACAGGCACCTTTTGTGGACTACAAGATTCATAAAATTCTGTGAGACAATTTCCAACTCTCTGCCAGCATTTTACATCAATGGTGCCTTCTTGTGGAAACCAGGGGAAAATATTAGTAGTAAAAACAAAGAAGCTAACTAAATCCTTTTTCTTAACCCTTATTCCTCGAATCTTGAATGACTCCTTGAGCGCTGTAAGAATAAGTCATGCTTACACAATTCTTGTCCCATAATTTGTCGTTCTGACTTACCCCTAAGATCAAACACACAGACAGGCAGCTCTGTGGAGATCTCTTATGCTCGAGTTTTTTAGTTTCCTGGTGGAAAGGCTGAATCCTATGTATTTTTGTGGGCCACTGAAGAACGATGTTCCATCCAGTCCTCTGTACCTATAGGCCCTGTTGGGTGCCAGAAATGTTCCAGCCCAAGAGACTTCAATGGGTCCCTAAAAAGGGGTGGAAAGAATGAGGTAGAACAAAACATGCAAGGAATGAAGGCCAAGTCTGTTTGTGGGATCAACACCTCATTTATTAGAAAATTTAACCCAACGTATATAGGAAGAAGGCAGGAAAAGGGGGAAGGTTAATTACTGTTGCAGGAGATAGGAAGAGTACTTTCATGGGTTGAATATTGCACCTGGAAGATCCCTTAAGGATGTTTTCTTAAAATATCTCATGGATGCTCTAAAACTGATGGATGTCCTCACAAATCTATTAACCATGATTTAGGGTCCTAGGTAACTCTTTCACTAAATACCTTAGGTCTCCACTAAATGAGCTTTGCTCACAACTTGACTTTGGCTCCAGTAAATAGCTTTGTCTCCCAGCACAGGATCCCAATTAAACACTGTTCAAAGATTTGCCTTTGACAGGGAGCGTTTTCCCACTAAGTAATTTGCTGACTGAGGACATATCTATGCATTTAACAAATACTAATGGAATTTGTGATAATGTGAAACTCATATGTCAATGCATGTGACTTTATTAAATATTATATGAAAGAAATATGTGATAGCCATCCTCAACTAAGAGTCTTGGACAAAAGAACTGACATCTCGGGTTGTGTGCTTTCAGCAGCCCAGATTGAGGCATGTAGGGCTACTCAGGCTTTATCTTAAGCAGGCTGTCCACTTGGTTCTTTTAATAACTGGCTTTGAGATGTCCTAATATCATTTTAAAGTCAGACTGTTGTGAAGTCATAATTCCATTGTAATGTTATAAAAGCATTGTCATATGCTGTTATAATGTTATAATGTCATAACAGCATTGTGATATTATCATAATATTGTGAAGTCATAATAGAACTGTGATGTCATAAAAGCACTGTAACTTGATAAAAGCATTGTAAAGTCATAACACCACTGTGATACATGATAGCATTATAATAACATTGTATCAATGTGATGTTATAATACCCTTGTTATGTAATAATACCATCGTGATGTCATCGCAGCATTGTGAACTAATAACACCATTATGATGTCATATCATTAGGATGCCATAATAGCATTCAGATGTCACACCGTAGTGATGTCATCATAGCATTGTGATGTCATAATGCCATTTTGTTTTCATAATAGCTTTGTGATGTCATTATACCATTATGACGTTATAACAGCATGGTGATTTTACAATAGCATTGTAATGTCAGAAAAGCATTGTAAAGTCATAACACTATGGTAAGAGCACAAAAGCACTGTAATATCATCATAGCATTGGGATGTCCTAATATAAAATAATAGTCATATATTTGTGAAGTCAAAAAAGTATTGTAATGTCATGATTAAATTATGATGTTATAACATAGTCATGTCATAAAAGCATAGTGATATCATTATAACATTGGGTTGTCATAATAGAATTATGATGACATAATAACATTGTCCAGTCATAACATCATTGTGATATATAATAGCCTTGCATTAACATAGCACTGTAATGTCATAATACCAATGTGTTGAAATAATTGCATTTTGATGTCTTCATATAATTTCGATATCATAATAGCATTGTGATGCCCTAATAGCATATTGATCTCATAAAACCACTGTGGTGTCTTAGTAACTTTGTGATGTCATAATAGCCTATTAACGTAATAATGTGATTGTGATGTCATAACACCATTGTATGTCATTATAACAGGGGAAGTCATACTGATTTTGATGTCATGATGCAATTCTGATATTATAATTGCATTGAAAAGTCATCATAGCACTGTGATGTCATCATACCATTGTAATATAATAATTCCATTGTAATTACATAATAATAGCATTGTGATGTCATAATACATTTGTGAAGTCATACAACCATTCAGTGGTCATAATAGCACTCTGCACTTGATAATATTGAAATGTCATACCATTGCCATGTCATAATAGCATTGTGAGGTCATAATAACAATGTGATGTGCTAATTTTTTTGTGAAGTCATACCACTGTGAAGTCAAAATAGCATTTCAATGTCAAAATTCCATTGTGATAGCATACCACAGTCATGGCATAATAACATTGTGGTATCATAAAAACATTGGGATGTCATGATGAATTTTGATGTCATGATGCCTTTGTGATATCATAATAACAATGTGATGTGATCATAACATTGTTGTCCTATTATCATGTAATGTCATACTGTTTTGAAGTCATAATAGCATTTTGATGTCAAAATTCCATTATGATGTCATACCTCAATCATCTCATAATAGAATTGTGATGTCAGAGAAGCATTGGGATATCGTGATGAATTTTAATTTCTTGATGACATTTTGATGTCAAAATAGAATAATAGGTATAATAGCATTGTGATGTCATAATAGGTTTGTGATGTCATAATTGCACTCTAATGTCATAATAACATTTTGATGTCATAATGTCATTTTTGAGGTTGTCATATCATATCATAATAGCGTTGTGATGTCATAATAGCATTGTTATGTCATAATAGCATTGTGGTGTCATTATAGCATTGTAATTTCATACCACTATGATATAATACATTTTTGAAGTCATAATAGAATTTTGTTGTCATAATATCACTTTGAGGTCATGGTAGCATTGTAATGTCAACATAGCATTGAGATATACTAATATCATTGTGTAGACATATTGTTGTGACAAGGTAATAGCATTTTAATGTTATAATTCCATTGTGAGGTCCTAACACCACATCTCATAATAGCATTCTGTCGTCATCATGACATTGTGAGGTCATAATAGCATTGTTTAGTCATAATATATTTGTGATGTCGTAATAGCATTCAGATGTCATAATAGCATTGTAATGCCATAATAACATGTTGATGTCATAATAGCATTGTGATGTCACAATATCATTTGTGGTCAAAGTAGCATTGTGATGTCAAAATTGTAAGTGATGTCATAACAGCATTGTGATGTCATAATACCATTGGGGTATCATGATGAATTATAATATCCTGATGCCATTGTGCTGTAATAATAGCATTGTGATGTCATCATAGCATTGTGAAGTCATATTAGCATTTTGATGTCAAAATTCCATTGTGTTGTCATACCACAATCATTTCTTAATCCATTGTGATGTCATAATATCATGGTGATGTCATAATTTCATTGTGAAGTCACAATACTATTGTGATAGCATAATAGCATTCTGATGTCATCTTGGCATTGAGATGTCCTAATATCATTTTAAACACATAGCATTATGAAATCACGATAATATTGTAATGTCATAATTCCATTGTGATATCATAATACCATTGTAATGTCATAATAGCATTGTGATGTCAAAAAAGTATTTTTAGGTCAAAATAAGCTCATAAAATCATAATAACATTGATGTCATCATATTGTGAAGTCACTGTGATGTCAAAATACCTTTCTGATATAATAGCATTATGATTTCCTACCAATATGATATCATAACATTGAGTTAAAATAACATTATGAAGAAATAATATTATGATATCATAATGCCATTGTGATGTTATAAAGCCATTTTGAAGTCATAGAGGCAATGTGAGTTGATGAGATAATTGTGATGTCACAAAAACATTATGATATAATGTCTTTGTGATGTCAAAATTCAATTGTGATATCATACCACAATCATGTCGTAATAGCATTCTGTTGTCATAATAGCATTGGGATGTCATTAAATTTAATGTCATGATGCCATTGTGATGTCATGATGCCATTAGTATATTTAAAAAAGCACTGTGATTTCATCATATCATTGTGAAGCTGTATCATTCTGAGGTCATAAGAACATTGTGATATAACAGCATTGAGGAGTCATAATACTATTGTGATGTCATAAGAGCACAGTGATGTCATAAGAGCACAGTGATGTCATAATAGCATTGTGAAATCATAATATTATTGTGGCAGCATAATAGCATTGTGATGTCATCACATGTAGATGTCCTAATATCATTGTAAAGTCATACTGTTGTGAAGTCATAATAGCATAGTAATGTCATAATGGACTATTGACATAGTAAAGTGATTGTGAATTCATAATAGCATTGTGATGTCACAATACCATTTTGAGGCCATAATACCATTGTGATGTCATAATATCAATGTGATGTCCAAATAGCATTTTAATGTCATAATATGATTGTGAAGTCATAAAACCTTTGTAATATAATCATAGCATTATGATGTCCTAATAGCATTGTAATGTCCTAATAGAATTGTGAAGTCATAACATCATTATAATAGCACAAGAGCATTGTAATGTCATCAAAACACTGAGATGTCCTAATATCATTTTAACACCATACTCTTGTGAAGTCATGATAGCATTGTACTGTCATAATTCCATTGTGATGTCATGACACATTCATATCATAATAGCATTGTGATGTCATAATGCCATTTAAATGTCATATCATTATGATTTCATAATATCATTTAGATGTCATATCATTGTGATATCATAATAGCATTGTGGTGTCATAATACCCATTTTTTGGTCATAATAGCATTATGATGTCATTATACCTTTATAATGTCAAAACAACATTGGGATGTTGAAATAGCATTGGGATGTCATAAAAGTATTGTGATGTCAAATTATATTTGTGATGTCATAATAGAATTGTAATGTCATATTGTGATGGTGTAATAGCATTGAGATATCATAATAGCATTGTAAGGTCATAATTCTATTGTCATTTCAAAATTACATTGTGCTATCATACCACAATCATGTCATAATAGCATTTTGACGTCACAATAGCATTGGGATGTCATGATGAATTTTAATGTCATGATGCCATTGTGATCTCATTATGCCATTGTGATCTCATGATGCCATTGTGAAGTAATGAAAGCATTGTGAAGTCATCATAGCATTGTGAAGTCATACTATTTTGATGCCATAATAGAATTTGATGTTAAAATTCCATTGTGATGTCATGTCACAATCATTTCACAATATCACTGTAATATCATAATACCATTGTGATGTCATATCATTGTGATGGCCTAATAGCATTTAGAAGTCATATATTATAATGTCATAATATCTTTTTACAATCATAAAATCACTGTGATATCATAATGCCATTCCAATGTCATCATACCATTTTGCAGTCATAAAATTATTGGAATGGAATAATAGCACTGTGATGTCACAACAGTATTGTAATTTCATCATAGCATTGTGATGTTCAAATTCCATTCCAATGTTATATCACAATCATGTATATGATTGTAAAGTCGTCATAGCATTGTGAAGTCATACCGTTATGAAATCTTAATAGCATTTTAATGTCAAAATTACATTGTAATGTCATACCACAATCATGTTCTAATACTACTGTGATGTCATAATAGCATGGTGGTGTCATCTACCAGTGTGATGTCATAATACAATTATGATAGCATAATATCATTGCGATGTTGTCATAGCATTACAATGTCCTAATATTGTAGTCATACAATTGTGAAGTCATAATAAAATTTTGATGTCCAAATTCCATTGCGATGTCATATGTCAATCATGTTGTAATACCATTGTAATGTCAAAATGGCATGTTGATGTCATAATATCATTGTCAAATCATAATACCATTGTGATGTCAAAATAGCATGCTGATGTCATCATAATATTGTGATGTCATAATACCACTGTGATGTCATAATAGCATTGTAAATTTACAATTGCATTGTGATGTCACAATTAAATTTTGAGGTAATATTGCATTGTGATATCTTATTAGCATTTTGATATCATAGTAAAATTAGGATGTCATAATAGCTTTGTGAGGTCAATAGCATTGTGATGTCATCATACCATCATGATGTAATAATACCATTGTGATGTAATAATAGCATTGTGATGGCATAATAGCATTGTGATGCACTTTATCATTATGATATCATAATACCATTGTGATGTCATATCAATGTGTTGTCATAATAGCTTTGATATGTCACACAATTGTGATATCATAATAACACTGTCATGTCATAATAGCACTGGCGTGTTATATCATGGTGATGTCATAATAGCATTTTTAATGTCTTTTATTTTTTATTATCATTTACATTTTATTAACTCTGTGTCTGTAGAACTTAGAGAAATAATCAAGAATCACAAAGGTAAGCCTCACCAACTGAATACAAGAGCTGGAAGAGAGAATCTCTGGTGCTGAAAATTCACTCACAGAAATCTGATACTTCTCTTATAGAAAAAGTAAAATCAGAAAAGTCCCAAACACAAAATATCCAAGAAATCAAGGATGCCATGAAAAGACGAAACCTAAGAATAATAGAAATTGATGAAAAAAGACTCCGGACTCCAAGGTCTAGAAAACATTTTCAAGAAAATCATAGAAGAAAATTTTCCCAACTTAAAGATATGTCCATAACTATACAAGGGGCCTACAGGACACCAAATAGCCTAGACTAAAATAGAAAATTATCATGTCACATTATAGTCAAAAACTAAATCTACAGAAGAAAGATATTAAAGGCAGAAAGGGAAAAATGCCAAGTAGCATATGGAGGTAGACCTATCAGAATCACACCAAACATCCCTGCAAAGCTTTCAATCAACATAGATGGAGAATAATAGCATTTTTATATCATAATGTTATTATGAGGTCATTATAGCATTGTGAAGTCATAATAGCACTGTGATGTCATCTACAACATACCTTTGTGAAGCCATTATGCTATTGTGATATCATAACACCTTGCAATGTCATATCATTGTGAAGATATAATAGCATTGTGATATCATACTATCATGGTTATATCTTAATACTCTTGTGGTTTCATAATACCATTGTGATGGCATAAGCACATTGTGATATCATAATATTGTGATGTCTTAATACCATTTTGATGTCATGATAGCACTGTGATGTCATCACAGCTTTGTGATGAAATAATAGTAATGGGATGTCATCATAGAATTGAGATGTAATAAAACAATTGTAAAGTCAGAATATCATTATGAAGTCATAAAATAATTGTGATGTCATAATTTAATTGGGATGTAAAAATACCATTGGGATGTCATACTACTGAGATAATGTCATAATACCATTGGAATGTCATAATTGCACTGTGAAGACATGATACCATAGCGATAGCATAAAACATTGTGATGTCATAATACCATTGTGAGGTCATAAAAGCATTGTGATGATAAAGTAACATTGGGATGCCATTATACCATTGTGATGTCCTAATTCCATTGTGAAATTATGCCATATGATATCATCATTACATTGTGAGATCATCATAACATTGTGATGACATAAAAGCATTGTGATGTCATAATAGCATTGATATGTCATGATGAATATTGATGGCATAATACCTCTTTGAGGTAATAGCATTGTGCTTTCAAAATATCAAAATTCCATTGGGATGTCCTACCACAATCATGTTGAAATAGAAATGTGATGTCATAATAATATTTTGAAGTGATCATGACTTTTGATATTATAATAGAATTGTGATGTCACAGTACCATTGTGAAGTCATACCACCACTGTGATAGAATAATAGCATTTTGTCTTCATCATAGTATTGTGATGTCATAATAGCATTGGGATGTCAAAATATCGTTGTGATGTCCTAATGCATTGTGATATCATATCATTGTGAAGTCATAATAGCATTTAGATGTCATACCATTGTGATGTTAAAATAGCTTTTTTATATCATAATAGCATTGTGATGTCATAACACCATTTTTAGGTCAGAATACCATTGTTATGTCATATCATTTGATAACATAATAGCATTTAGATGTCATATCATTGTGTTGTCATAATACCATTTTAAGGTCATAATAGCATTGTGATGTCATTATACCATTGAGATGTCCTAATATCATTGTAGATTCATACAGTTGTGAAGTCATAATAGCATTTTAATTTCAAAATTCCATTGTGAGGTCATTAAAACAATCATGTCATAATAGCATTGTTAAGTCATCATAACTTTGTGATGTCATAATAGTATTACGATATCAAATTTCATTTTGATGTCACAACAAAATCATCTCTTAATAGCATTGTGATGTCCTAATAGCTTTGTGATATAATACCATTGTGAAGCCATAATACTATTGTGATGTCATAATAGCAATGGGAGGCCCTGATGTATTTTGATATCATGATGCCTTTGTGATATCATAATAGCATTTGATGTCATTATACATAGTGATGTCCTAATATCATTGTGAAGTCATACCGTTTTGAAGGCATAATAGCATTTTTATATAAAAAATCCATGTGATGGCATACCCTAATCATGTCCTAATACCATTATGAAGTCATAATACCATTTTTAATCATAATAGCATGATGTCATAATACAATTGTGATATCTTATATAATTGAGATGTCATAAAAGTATTTTGATATCATAATTGCATTTTGAGGTCATAATGAAATTGTGATGTCAAAATTCCACTATATTGTCATAATGAAAAATTGAAATAGTAAGAGAATTGTGATGTCATAACACCATTTGACTATCCTGACACCATTGTTATGTCATATTACCATAGTGATGTCACAATAGCATTGAGATTTCATGACACAATTTTGATGACATGATATATTTGAGATGTCATAATAAACTATGATGTCATAATATAATTGTGATGTCATAGTATCAATGTGATGTCATAATAGTATTGTGATGTCATATCATTAAGTCATAATAGCATTGTGAATTAATAATACAATTGTGATGTCATTAAATTATTTTTAATGTCATATGAGCATTGTGATGTAATAATATCAATGTGATGTCCTAATAGCATTGTAATGTCATAATAGAATGTTGATGTCATGATATCCATGTGATGTTATATTAGCATATTGAGGTCATAACCCCATTGTGATGTCACAATAGCATTGTGATGTTATCATAGCACTGTAATGTTGTCATACCATTATTGATATAATGTTCTTTTGAAATTTATATACCTTACCCTTGTTCATTCAAATGCTTAATTTTACCCCTCACTTTCTCTTTTCAATCCAGATATTGCATTGTGATATGTATTCTAAGAATCTTGTCTTAACTTTGAGTAAACAGGCCAGAATAAAGCAATTAGCACAATTTTGAGCAATTAGAGAAGCCAGAGGGCAGGAAATGAGTGGGAAGTGAGAGGGAGCAAAGGTTGGAGATCAGAGTGGAAGGAGAAATCTTGGAACAATGTGGAGAAAATGAACCAGACCTAAGACTTCACAAAAAGCAAGGATAATGGGTAAAATCTAAATGTTAGGAAACTATGAGGACTATGAAGGTGTAGGATGTAGTAACTATTGATCAGCACTGTGTTCTAAGTTAACTAATTAAACCCAGTTTGTGTGCTGAATTGGTTATACAGCTAACAGCAAGCATTAATAAAAGATAAACCATTAGTAAATTTTAATCATCCCCTTCTACATACCATTGTGAAGCCATTATAACATTGTGATGTCTTTACACCAATGTGATGTCATATCATTGTGAAGATATAATACCATTGTGATGTCATAATAGTATTGACATATCAAAATTCCATTGTGCTGTCATATCAATGTGATATCATAATAGACTATTGATTTGAGGTCATAACCCCATTAGGATGTCATAATATCATTGTGATGTCAAAAAGCATTGTGATATCAAAATTCCACTCTACTGTCATACCAGGCAATTTAATTAATGAACTCTTGAAAGAAATATGTGACAATATTCCTAGACTAAGTGTCTTGGACACAGGAACTGTCATCTCTAGGTAGTGTGCTTTCAGCTGTGAGGAATGTAGGGCTGCTCAGACTTTCTCTCAAATAAGTTGTGTCCTACTCAGTATTCAGTGAGAAACCCTTCTGGTTCTGAGGTTTACTGTTATACCTTGGCCTTCAGGATAGAGTACTGAATCCCTGCTATATCCCTAGGATATGAGAGAAGCTTTGTTTCCTTCAGTGGTGTTCCAGACAAACACTCTAAACATAGTGTTTGTGCCAGGACTGCTTGTTGAGCAGAATCATTTCTCCATTTTCATAGTCTTTGCATAAGTTGTCAGCATATTATTCGTACTGATTATGTGGGAATTTCATATAAATTACATTACACTACTTTCCCATTCTCCCACATTCAAATTCCTACACATGAGTCACAGTAAATTTTTATTCTTTAAAACACATCAATTGAAGTATGTGTTGTTCATCTACTCATTGGAACATGATCAGCTTCTCAGTGCCAAGTCCCTTAAAGAAAACTGTGTTCATCCTTGCCACACCCTGGCACCCCCAAAAAGAAGAAGAAGCCACCAGTCATAAAGAGTTTTATGCTTCATCGCTTTGATCACAGTTTTTCTTCTGTACTTATTATGATTTGTTCACTTTGTATCCCCTCTGCTGCCCCATCAGTCTTCTCCTTCCAGTCCCACCCAGGGTCCTTCTTCTATACCTATGCTTTTCTCTAATTGCCCAGGTAGGGGTGGTCCTCCTCCCCCTTCTATTTGGCCCTAGATCATCAGGGCTCATCAAGGCTGGCTTCATCATCATCTTCTGTGGCCTGATTCGCAGGGCATTGTTCTCCTTGTGTCCTCAATTACCTCTATTTATGACACTCTATATGCCTCCTTTCCTGCAGGATTCCCAGAGCTCTGAGGGGAGAGAGAGTATAATAGAGAAATCCCATTTCAAGCTGGGTGTTTTAAGGTCTCTCTTTCTTCATTATATGGGACTGTGGGTCTCTGTATTTAATCTCATTTGATTCAGAAAGAAGCATCTCTGTGGATCCAAGGACATGCCACTGCTCTCAACACTCACTGTGTTGAGGGCAGACAGCAGCACATTTTAATAACAACAGTTGGGTTTGCTTGAAATTTTCTGTAGGATGCTCTGGCCCAACAACTCAATTAACTGCCACCCAATCCCCATAGTGGAACATTGGTATGGTCACAATAGATGGCCTATTGGAACTTTATCCACTACTATTAGGAGACCTCCTAATAAATGAATACATACCATAATTGTCTTTATGTATTTTAGTTACTTCACCCAGAATGTATTTTTCTGGTTCCATCCATTTGCCTGAAAATATTGTGATATCATTTTCTTAGCTGAATAATTCTCCATTATGGAAATATTCCACATTTTTTAAAGGAGATTGTCAGGCTTGTTATTTAGTCCTTGTAAGTTGCTGGAACTTTTATCATTTTAACAACAAAATTATTTATAGAACTTGAAAGAAAAATTCTCAACTTCAAATGGAATAACAAGAAACCCAGAACTGTTAAAAAGTATACACAATAAAAGATTTTCTGGAGCTATTTCCATCTCTGATCAAGGTGTACTATAGAGCAACATTAATAATAACTTCATGGTACTGGTATAGAAACAGAGGGGTGGATCAATGGAACCAAACAGAAGACCCAGAAATATACGCCCACAATTATGGACACCTGAGGTTTGACACAAATGCCAAAACCATTAAAAAGATAGCATCTTCAGATATGGTGCTGGTCTAAGTGGATGTCTACATGTAGAAAAACGCAAATAGATCCATACTTACCATCCTGCACAAACCTAAAATCCAAGTGGATCAAAGACCTCAACATAAAACCAGACACATTAAATTAGTTAGAAGAAAAAGAGGGGAAGACCCTAGAACGCATAGGTACAGGAGATAACTTGCTGAACAGAACACCAATAGCACAGGCTCTGAGAGCAAGTATCAATAAATGGGACATTATGAAACTGAAAAGCTTTTGTAAAGCAAAAGACACCATCATCAACACAAAACAAATGTGACAGATTGGAAAGTACCTTGAACAAGCCACTCTGTCATAGAGGGCTAATATCCAGTATATATAAAGAAGTAAAGAATCTAAAAAGTAAGAAAGCAAGTAATCTAATTAAAAACTGGGAACAGAGCTTAACAGCACTTAAGAGAATTCTCCATAGAGGAATATCAAATGGCAGAGAAACCCTTAAAGAAATGCTCAACGTCATTAGCCATTAGGGAAATTGAAATCAAAACAACCTTGAGATTTCAACTTACACCCATCAGAATGGCCAATATCAAAACCTCAACTGACAACATATGCTGTAGAGGTTGTGAAGAAAGGGGAACCCTCCTCCACTGCTGGTGGGAATGTGAACTTGTACAACCACTCTGGAAATCAATCTGGCTTTTACTCAGACATTTAGGAAGAGTGCTTCCTCAATATGCATCTATACCACTCCTAGGCATATACCCAAAAGATGCTCAAGTACACAATAAGGACATTTCCACAACCATGTTTGTAGCAGTTCTATTTGTAATAGCCTAAAGATGGAAACAACCCAGATATCCCTCAACTGATGAATGAATACAGGAATTGTGGTACATCTACACAATGGAATATTACTCAGCAATGAAAAATAGGGAAATCTTGAAATTTGCAACTCGAACTGGAAAGGATCATCCAGAGTGAGCTCTCTCAGAAGCAGAAAAACACACACAGTATATAGTCACTCATATAGACATATAATATAGGGTACACCTACTAAAATCTCTACACCCAAAGAAACTAATCAAGAGGGAGGACCCTGACTAAAATTCTCAATCCCTGTTTCAAAAGGCAAAGAGGATGGACATCAGAAGAAGTAGAAATCAGGGATCAAGTTAGGAACCCACCATAGAAGGCCTCTGAAAGGCTCTGCCCTGCACAGTATCAAAGTGGACGCTAAGACTTATACCTAACTGTGGGCAATGTGCATAGAATCTTGTGTAAGAAGTGGTAAATAGTAAGATCTGGAAAGAACAGGAACTCCACAATGAGAGCAACAGAAACAAAAAATTTTAACACAGTGGTCTTTCCAGAGACTCATACTCCAACTAAATACCATGCAAAGAGATTACCTATGACCCCTGCACAGATGTTGCTCATGGCAGTTCAGTGTCCAAGTGGGTTCCATAGTAATGTAAAGAGGGACTGCTTCTGACATAATCTGATTGGCCTGCTCTTTGATCACCTTCCCCTGGGGGGGGCAGCCTTACAAGGCCACAGAAGAAAACAATTCAGCCACACTTGATGAATTCTGACAAAATAAATTCAGAAGGAAGGAGAGGAATAACTCCACTATTAGTGAACTTGGAGAGGGGCAACTGTGGAGAAGGGGAATGGAAGGTAGGATTGGGAGGGAACAGGTGGTTATGGGGGATACAAAGTGAATAAATGTAATTAATAAAATTTAAAAAATAAAAAAATATTTAAAAAAAGAAGAAATTCAAGAAAGCTCATTCAAGCAACTTGATGGCTCACCTAAAACCCCTAGAAAAAAGAAGAAGCAGACACACCAAAAAGGAGTAGACACCTGGAAATAATCAAAGTCAGGGCTTAAACCAGTCAATTAGAAACAAATAAAACCATTGAAGAATCAATGAAACCAAGACTTGATTCTTTGTGAAAATTAACAAGATAGACAAACCCTTAGCCAAACTAACTAAAAGTCAGAGAGACACCATCCAAGTCAACAAACTCATAAATGAAAAGGGGAACAAAATTACAGACACTGAAGAAATCCAAACAATCACTAGTACTTACTTAAAAAGTCTATATGCCACAAAATTTGAAACTCTAAAAGAAATGGACAATTTTCTTGATCTATTCTGCATATCAAAGCTGAATCAAGACCAGGTAAACTAATTAAATAGTACTATATCCCCTAAGGAAATAGAAGCAGTTATCAAAATTCTTAAATCCAAAATTAGACTAGGACTAGATGATTTCACTGCAGAATTTTACCAGACCTTCAAAGGAGAGTTAACTCCATTTCTCTTCAAAATATTCCACAAAATAGAAACAGAACGAACACTACTAAACTCATTCTATGAAGCCACAGTCACCTTGGTACCTAAACCTCACAAAAACGCAAAAAAGAAAGATAATTTCAGGCCAATCTCCCTTATAAACATTGATGCAAAAATACTCAACAAAATACTTGCAAACGAATCCAAGAACACATCAAAGATATCATCCACGATGACCAAGTAGGCTGAATCCCAAATATGGAGGGGTGGTCCAATAGATGGAAATCCATCAATGTGATCCACCATATTAACAAACTGAAAGAAAATAAAATATAAATGATAATCTCCTTAGATACTGAAAAAGTATTTGATAAATCCAAAACTCTATTCATGTTTAAAGTGGCTATATCCTGGAAACATGTCACTTATATGTACACAGTAAAGGCAATATAGAAAAAGCCGATAGCCAACGTCAAACTAAACTGAGAGACATTTAAAGCAACCCTATTGAAATCAGGGACAAGGCAAGAATCCCCACTCTCTCTTTATCTCCTCAGCATAGTTCTGTAAGTCCTTGTTAGAACAATAAGATATCAAGGTATCTAGGTGATACAAATTGGAAAGGAAGAAGTCAAAGTATTACTATTAACAGATGATATGCTTTTATACCTGAGTGACTACAAAAATTTTGCCAGGGAAAACCTAAAACAGATAAACATTTTCAGCAAAGTGGCAGGATACAAAATTAACTCAAAAAAATCAGTAGTCTTTTTGCATAAAAAACCAAAAGGGCTGAGAAAGAAATAAGGGAAACAGCACACTCATCAAAAGCCACGAAAGACATAACATAAATTGATGAAATCCTAACCAACGAAGTCAAAGTCTTGTATGTAAAAAAATTCAAATCTCTGAAGAAAGAATGAGAAGAAGATATCAGAAGATGTAAAGATCTCCCATGCTCATGGCTTGGCAGGATTAATATTTTAAAAATGGTCATCTTACCAAAAGCAATCTACAGACTCAATGCAATTCCCATCAAATTACCAACACAATATTTTACAGACCTTGAAATAAAAATGATCAACTTCATATGGAAAAACAAGAAACCCAGAATTGCTAAAACAATGCTCCACAATAAAAAAAAATATCTTTGGGAGGTACCTTCATTCCTGATCTCAAGGTGTACTATAGAGCAAGAGTAATAAAAACTGCATGGTACTGGCAGAGAAACAGAATGGTGGATCAATGGAACTGGAGAGAAGACCCAGAAATAAATCCTCACACTTATGGATTTTGACAAAGATGCCAAAACCATATAATGGGAAAAAGATAGCATATTCAACAAATGGTGCTGGTCTAACTGGATGACTACATGTAGAAAAATGTAAATAGATCCATACTTATCACCCTGAACAAGTATAAGTCCAAGTGGAACAAAGATCTCAGCATAAAACAGACACATTAAATCAGTTAGAACAAAAATTGGTGAAGAGCCTTGAACTTTTTGGCACAGGAGACAACTTCCTGAACAGAACACCACCAGCAAAAACTCTAAGAGCAACAATAATTAAATGGGAACTCATGATACTGAAATGTTTCTGTAAATCAAAGGACACTGTCATCAAAAAAAACTAATGCCTACAGATTGGGAAAAAAATCTTCTCCAAGCTTCTATGTGACAGAGAAGTGATATCCAGTATATATAAGGAACTAAAGAATTTTAAAAGCAACAAATCAAGTAATCCAATTAAAAACTGGGGATTAAAAAATAGAGATTTCTCCATAGAGTAAAATTGAATGGCAGAGAAACACTTAAAGAAATGCTCCACATCATTAGTCATCAGGGAAATGCTAGTCAAAACAACCCTGAGATTTCATTTTACATCCATTGATATTGTGGATCACACTGATGAATTTCCGTATAATGAACCATCCCTGCATACCTAGGATCAAGCCTACTTGGTCATAGTGAATGATATCATTGATGTGTTCTTGTATTTGGTCAGAGACATAAAGTAGCTTAGTATGACCATAACCAAGCAAGTCAAAGAATTGTATGAAAAAAAAAAATATGTCTCTGAAGAAAAAATTAGAAAAAGATAGCAGGAGATAGAAAGATCTCCCATGCTTATGGCTTGGCAGGATTAACATAGTAAAAATGGCCATCTTACCAAAAGCAATCTAAAGATTCAATGCAATTCCCCATCAAATTACAAACACAATTTTTTTTTATAAAACTTGACAGAAAAATTCTTAACTTCATATGGAAAAACAAGAAACCCCGAATTGCAAACGTAATCCTTTACAATAAAATATTTTCTGGAGGTATCTCTATCCCAGATCTCAAGCTGTACTATAGGGCAACATTAATAACAACTGCATGGTACTGGCATAGAAATAGAGGGGTGGATCAATGGGACTGAATAGGAGACCCAGGAATAAAACCACATACTTATGGACAACTGAGTTTTGACAAAGATGCCAAAACCATACATTGGAAAAATGATAGCATCTTCAACAAATGGTGCTTTTCTAACTGGATGTTTACATGTAGAAAAATGCAAATAGATCCATACTTATCACCCTGCACAAAACTACACTCCAAGTGGATCAAAGACCTCAACATAAAACCAGACACATTCAATCAGAAAAATTGGGGAAGAGCCTTGAACTTTTTGGCACAGGAGACAACTTCCTGAACAGAACACCATTAGCACAGACTCTAAGAGCAAGAATCAGTAAATGTAACCTCACAAAACTGAAAAGGTTTTGCAATGCAAAAGACACTATTATCAAAACAAAACGACTGCCTACAGATTGGGAAAGAATCTTTTCAAAGCCTATTTGTGACAGAGGGCTAATATCCTTTATATATAAAGAACTAAAGAAGCTGAAAAGCAACAAATCAAGTAATCCAATTAAAAAAAAAAGGGGAATAGATCTAACCAGAGAGTTCTTGATAGAGGAATATTAAATTGCAGTGAAACACTCAACGGAATGCTCAACATCACTAATGATCAAGAAAATGCAAATCAAAACATCCCTGAGATCACACCTTACTACCATCAGAATGGCCAAGGTAAAAAACTTAAGTGACAGCTCATGCTGGACAGGTTATTGAGAAAGGGGAACTGTCCTCCACTGGTGGTGGGAGTGTAAACTTGTAACACTGCTGGTTGGAATGTAAACTTCTACAACCACTCTGGAAATCAACCTGGCGCTTTAACAGACAACGAGGAATAGTGTTTCATCAAGATTCAGCAATCTACCTGCAGGCCTATATCCAAAAGAATCTCAAGTACACACTAAGGAAATTTGTTCAACCATGTTTGTAGCAGCATTATTTGTAATAGCCAGAACATGGAAACAATCCATTTGGCCTCCAACTGAAGAATGGGTACAGAAATTGTTTAAACTCTAAACAATGGAATATTGCTCATCAATAAAAAACAAGGAAAGCATGAAATTTTCAGGTAAATTGTGGGAACAGGAAGTGAGGTATCCCATAATCAGAAAGACACACACAGCATATACTCTCTCATATAGACATATAATATAGGATAAACCTACTAAAATCTGTACACCTAAAGAAACGAATCAAGTGGGAGGACTATGGCAAAATGCTCAATATCCAGCCCAAAAGAAAAAGAGGAAGGACATCAGAAGAAAGACAAAACAGGGACCATCTTAGGAGCTTGCCACAGAGGGCCTCTGAAACCCTCTATCCTGAAGACTATCAAAGCAGATGCTGAGACTTATGGCCAACTATTGTGAGAAATGCATGGATTCTAATGAAAGAAGAGGGAAGTAGTAAAATTTGGAGAGGACAGGAGCTACACAAGGAGAGCAACAGAACCAAAAATTTTGACCACAAGATTCTTTCCTGAGACTCATACTCGAACCAAGTAGCATGCCTGGAGATAAACTAGAACCCCTGCACAAATATAGTCCATGGCATTTCACAGTCCAAGGTGGTTCCATAGTAATTGGAACCATGGACTACTCCTGACATGAACTGATTGGCCTGATGTTTGCAAATCACACAGATAGGGGAGCAGCTTTATCAGGCCACAGACAAAGACAATGGGGCCACTCCTATGAGATCTGATAAACTAGAATAAGAAGGAAAAAGAGGAAGTCCTCCCATATCAGTGGACTTAGGGAAGGGCATGACTGGACAATGGGGGTGGATAGTGGGATTGGGAGGGGAGGAGAAAGGGTTTTATGTGGGTAAACAACTTGAATAAAGTATAATTAATAAAAATTAAAATAAAAATATAAAAAAATATAATGTCTTTTGGAGTTATATTATAGGAGGGTGTGATTGGAGGTTGATATGAAAATAAAAGTGACCAGACAGAATGGAGTCTCCGTCTCTCAGTCTAGGTCAATTTATCTCTTTGTTTCTGTTGGTCTCTGTATATTTCTGAATCAGTTTCTCTAGCTCTTTCTCTCTCTCTGTCTCTGCCTGCCACTTGTGGTTCAGTATGAAAAGCTCTCAGTTCTGCTGAATGACTACAACAAGATGACTGCCTGCTGACATGTCATTCTGGATGTCTCTGTACAACTATGAGCAAGGTCCCAATTAGACAATTTTTATTCAAGGATTTGCCTTGGTAAAGGAGGATTTTCACAGTAAGTAATTCACTGACTGAGGACATATCTGTGTATTTAACAAATAATAATGGAATCTGTGATAATGTGAAACTCACATGTCAAGGACTGCTGACTTTCTTAAAGACCACTTGAAGAAATATATGACACTTTTCCTTAACTAAGAGTCTTGGACACAGGAAATGTCATCTCTGTGATCTCTGTTTTCAGCTGCCCATATTGAAGCATGTAGGGCTGCTCAGACTTTCCTCAAGGAAGCTCTTCACTTGGTCCTGTTAATAAGTGGCTTCTGAAACTTTTACTGCCTTTAACATGTTTCACGACATTATTCTCTGTCTCAGCCAATCAGTTCCTGAGAGAATCTTGAGGTTTCTATGGAGATGAGTGAACAAACATTCCTCAGGGTACAGTTTCTCTGATCCTGCGCAGACTTGACGCTTTCTTGTGAACCCTAACATACCTTTATCTCATTCCTTTATCCAGATGCCACACCTTTACTCCTGTTTATCTCTTTGACAGTATCAGGTAGGGAATGAAACTTTAATGTTCATTGAATTGGACATCTTCCTATGTATGGAAGCTTCACAGTGATGTGGGATTAAGGAGAATGTACCAAATGACAACGTGCTCTCCTACTGTGTTCTTGGATTTGAAACTTTCTAGATTGTGACTTTGAACTGAGCATTTACTGGCTTACTCATTAAATGTACCTTCATATTCTTATAGATATAATAGAAAGTCCTGGCCTAGGGTTCCCTGGGGAATTGAGTCTTTATATCAGGGAAAAGAGAAGGAAACCAGATAATTCTTGGGACTGGTTTGACTGAGGCAGAGAAAGATCTGTGAGTTTAAAAGGAGACATGAGGGGCAATAAAGGATTTAACAGCTGGTACTGTTCCACACTAGTGTTGCCTACCCTCTATGAGCAGGGTTGCCTTGTCTGAACTAGTTGGATTGGCAGCTATGTCCTATTGAGTTGTGACTGAGCAATTCTCTTTCTCTTGGTTTACAGTTCAAACTAGTCCTTCAGGACAGAGAAATATGCCCCTGTTATATGCCTAGGACGCACAAGCAGAAGTATTTCCTGCAGTGGTCCTTCAAGCAAACACTCCAAATGTGATGTTATTGGCAGGACTGTTCATTCAGATATGCCACCTGATCTCATAATGTCTGAAGTAGCTGTATAACCCCTAGTTCATGGTAGGATTTTCTGCTACATAATGAGTTCCTCAAAAGAATGCCTTACAAAGTCAAGCTCTGTCCTCCTTTAATGGAATTTTTCTCCATATTAAAAGTCATTGTAAAAGTGGTCAACATTTCATTTTTATTGTTTATTTGGGAAATTCATATACTATGCATTACACTCCTGTTCCATTGCTTCCAGGTTCAAATTCTTACCCATGTGTCACACTAAATATTTTTTATTGAAAATACATTAATTTTAGTATGTGATGTTCAGTATGTTTAGTATGTAATTGAAACTTGATCAAAGTCTCGGTGCCAACTCCCTCAAAGCAAAGTGAGTTCATCCTTGCTTCACACTGGTACCAACCCCAAGAAAAAGCCATCAGTCTTGAACAGCTGCATAATTCATCACCGTGATCAGTTTTTCTTATATATTTATTTATTACATATTGTTCAATTTCTATCCCCTCTCTTTTCCCCTCCCTCTTCTATTTGTCCCATGCACCCTCCTTTTTCTAGTTCCATGCTCTTTCTCTAGTTCCTTCATAGGGGAAATTCTCCTCCCACTTCCATCTGACCCTAGCTTCTCAGGATTTCATCAAGGCTGGCTGCATTAGCTTCTTCTGAAGTCTGATTCTCAGGTCATTGTTCTCCTTGTGTTCTCAATTGTCCTACTTATGACACTCTTCCTGCCTCCTCTCCTGCAGGCTTCTCAGAGCTCTGAGTGGAGAGAGAATTTCAAAATAAAATACCATTTAGAGCTGGGTATTTTAAGTTCTCTCTCTGCATATCAGAACTTGGCTCATTGCATGCAATCATATTTGATGGAGAAGGAAGCATCTCTTTGGATCCCAAAAATATGGCTAAGATCAATCAGTTGAGGGCAGAGAACAGCATATTTTAATAACAACAGCCTCAGTTTCTTGAAAATTTCCATAGAATGCCCTGGCTCAAGAGCTCAATTCACTGCCACCCAATCCACCTAGTAGAAGACTGGTTTTGTTACAATTAGATGGCCTATTGGAACTTTACCCCCAACTTTTAGGAAACCTTCTATTAATTGAATACATGTCATTTTTTTTCTTTCTGCATTTTAGTTACTTTACCTAGGATGATTTTTTCTGATTTCATCTATTTGCCTGAAAATATCATGATGTCATTTTCTTAGCTATTTGAATAATACTTCATTATGGATATATTCCACATTGTCTCCAAAGGAGCTTTTCCATCCTGTTCTTTAGAACTTGGAACTTATTTGGACTTTAATCATTGTGTTGAATGAGGAAACTATCAGGATAACTATGTTCTTTTAGCCTAGATGTCCCTCCATCTTCTTCTACTTCCAGATGATTTGAGTTGCAATGTCCCCATGAATCTTAGTCAAAAGTGAGGAAATGCTTGGGAAGGTTTAAGAGGTTTGGCCTCGTTATATAATATAATTACTATTGGAATTGCATTGTAAAAGGTTGTGCTTTGAGGTTGATATCTAATCAAAGTGACCAGAGAGAATTGATCTCATTCTTTATGTGTCTGTCAATATATATCTTTGTTTCTCTAGGTCTTCATCTCTCTATTTCTGAATCTATCTCTCTGGCTCTTTCTCTTCCTGTCTCTCAATCTCCCTCTCTCTACCTACTGCTTGTGGTTCAGTGTGAAAAGCTCTCATTTCTGCTGAAGGACTACAACAAGTTGTCTGCTTGCTGATGTGACATCATAGATAGTCTCTGTAAAAATATAAGCAAGGACCCAATTAAACACTTTTTGTTCAAAAAGTTGCTTTGGTCAGTGTGCGTTTTCCCAGTAAGTAATTCACTGACTGAATACATATCTGTGCATTTTATAAATAATATTGGAATCTGTGATGATATGAAAGTCACATGTCAGGAACAAGGACTTTATTAATGACCATTTGAAAGAAATATGTGACAGATTAACTGAAGTAAGAATCTTGGTCACTGAACCATCATCTCTAGGTTGTATGTTTACAGCTACCCAGATTGAAGCATGTCTGGCTGCTCAGCCTTTCTCTCAAGCAGGCTGTCCACTTGGCTTTTTTAATAACTGGCTCTGGAGACTCTTACTGTCTTTCAACTGTTGCATGACATCATTCTCCCGCCCAGCCAATCAACACCTAATCATTGTCATTTCATTGGGAAATCATGATGAATCTTGAATTCGTGATGCAGTTGTGATGTCAAAATAGCATTGTGATGTCATCATAGCATTTGATATCCTAATATCATTGTGAAGTCTTACTGTTATGAAGTCATAATAGCTTTTTTATTTCAAAATTCCATTTGATGTCATAACATAATCATGTTGAAATACCATTGTGAAGTCATAATAGCATTGTGAAGTCTTAATAACATTGTGAAATCATAATACCATTGGGATGTCATAATATTGTAATTTCATAATAGTATTATGATGTTATAATATCTTTGTGATGTTGGAATAGCATTGAGATATCATAATAGCATTTTGATATGATAAGAGCATTGTAATGTCATAGTAGCATTGAGATGTCTTAATATCATTGGAAAATCACATTTTTTGTGAACTCATAATAGCATTGTAATATCATAATTCCATTGAGATCTCATAACCCAATCCCATGGGAAGAACATTTTGATGTTATAATAGAATTGTGATGTCAAAATAGCATTGTGATATCATAATAACATTGTGAAATTTAAATACCATTGGGATGCCATAACATTGTGATATCACAAAAGTATTATGATGTCATAATACCTTTGTGATGTTGTAACAGCATTGTGATTTCATGTCATTGTAATGTCATAATAGCATTGAGATATCACAATAGCATTTTGAAGCCATAAGAACATTGTGATGTCATAATACCATTGTGATGTCATATCATTGTAATGTCATATTAACATTTTGAGGTCATAATAGCATTGTGATTTTATAATAGCATTGTGATGTCATTATAGCCTTGTGATTCTCAAAACTCTTTTGTGATGTCATAAAACAATCATGTCATAATAGCATTTTGACTTCAAAATAGCTTTGGAATGTCATGATGAATTTTAATGTCATTAAGCCATTGTGATAGCATACTCCCATTGTGATGCCATCAGAGCATTGTGATGTCATAATTCCTTTGTTATGTCATTCTATCATTGTGATGTCAAAATGCCATAGTGATATCATAATAGCATTTTGAGAGTATAATACCATTATGATATCAAAATTCCATTGAGATGTCATAATAGCATTTTGAAGCTAATATACCATTGTGATGTCAGCATGAGGTCATATTACCTTTGGGATGGCATAATAAAATTGTGATATTATAATACCAATATGATTCATCACAGAATTGTAATGTGATACAATTGTGACATCATAATACAAGTTTGATGTCATCATTGCATTCTAATATCATAATAGCCTGGTGATATCATGAAACTATTGTGATGTCATAATTCCATTGTGATGTCATCATAATATTGTTAAGTGACAATACCATTGTGAAGTCATAATACCATTGTGATGTCAAAAGCATCTGAATGATAAAATAACATTGTGATGTCATTATACAATTGTGATATAATAATTGAATTGTTAATATGATATAATGCCATCATTGCATTGTGGTGTCATAATAGCATAGTGATATCAAAATAGCATTGTGATGTCATCATAGCATCGAGATGTTCTAATATAATTGTAAAATCATACAGTTGTGAAGTCATAATAGTATTATGAATTCTCTGTTTAGCTCTGTTCCCCATTTTTTAATTGGATTACTTGGATTGCTGCTTTTCAGCTTCTTTAGTTCTTTGTATATACTGGATATTAGTCCTCTGTCAGATAAAGGGTTAGTGAAGATTCTTTCCCAATCTGTAGGCAGTCGTTTTGTTTTGATGACGGTATCCTTTGCTTTACAGAAACTTTTCAGTTTCATGAGGAGACTGACATTCAACCAAGGACCATGTATGGATATAACCTAGAACCTCCACTCAGATGTAGCCTGTGGTAGCTCAGTAACCAATTGGTTTCCCAAAGTGAGGGGAACAGGGACTATTTCTAACAGGAACTCAATGACTGGCTCTTTGGTCTCCCCACCCTCGAAGGGAGGAGCAGTCCTGTTAGGCCACAGAGGAGGGCTTTGCAGCCAGTCCTGAAGATACCTGATAAAACAGGATCAGATGAATGGGGAGGAGGTCCCCCCTATCAGTGGACTTAGAAAGGGGCACGGTGGAGATGAGGAAGGGAGGGAGGGACTGGGAGGGAATGAGGGATCGGGACATGGCTGGGATACAGAGTTAATAAAATGTAACTGATAAAAAAATAAAAAATAAAAAAAATCATTCACAAAAAAATAGTATTGTGAAATTGTAATAACATTGTGATGTCATTATATCATTGGGATGTCAAAATTCCATTGTGATATCATACCACAATCATATCATAATAGTATTATGATATCATCATAGCATTGTGATGTTACTTACATTGTGATGTCATAATTCCCATTCTGAGGTCATCATAATATTGTGATGTCAGAATACGATTGTGAAGTCATAATACCATTGTGATGTCAAAAAGCATTTTGAAGATAAAATAACTGTGATAACATTATACCATTGTGATGTTATAATTCCATTGTAATATTATAAAATATGATGTAATCATTGCATTGTGATGTCATATTAGCATGGTGACATCAAAATAGCATTGTGATATCAAGTAAATGTGATGGCCTAATATCATTGTGAAGTCATACTGTTGTGAAGTCATAATACCATTGTGATGTCATATTTCCATTGTGATAGCATACCACAATCATGTTGTTATGTTATAATTCCATGGTGATGTCATAATACAATTTGAAGTCCTACTAGCATTGTTATGTCATTTTAACATTTTAACATTTATGTCATTTAACATAAAGTCATAATAGCATTGTGAAATCATAACACATAATAGCATAATAGCATTCTGATATCATCATAGCATTGGGATGTCCTAATGTAATTTTAAAGTTATACCATTGTGAAGTCAGAAAAGCAATGTAATATTGTTTTATCATAATTCCATTGTGATGTCATTATACAATCATGTTATAAAAGCATTGTAATGTCATTACAACATTGTGATGTCATAATACTATTGGGAGATCTTGACACAATTTTGATGTCAGCGTAGCAATGTGATGTCCTAATGTCATTGTGATGTGATAAAAGCTGTGATGTGATAAAAGCTTTGAGATATCATCATATCATTGTGATGACATCATACCACTGTGATCTCATAATAGCATTGTGATTCCTAAATTAATTGTGAAGTCATACCTTTGGGAAGTTATAATATCATTGTGATGTCATAATAGCATTATGATGTCATAATTCCATTCTGATATCATAAAACTATCATGTTGCAATAGCATTCTGATGTCATCATAACTCTGTGAGGTCATCATAAAGCATTGTGATTTCAAAAACATTGTGTCATGTCACAATACTATTGTGATGTCTTAAATCATTGTGAAGTCATAACACAATTGTGATAGCATAAAAGCATTGTGATGTCATAATATCATTGTCATGTCATCATAGCATGGTGATATCATAAAAGCATTGTGTGGGATAAGACCATTGGGATGTCACAATTTTGTGATGTCTTAGTAGCATTGAGATATCATCATAGCATTGTGAAGTCAAAATAGCATTGTGATGTCATAATACTATTTTTGAAGTCATAATAGCATCATGATAACATGATAGCATTGTGATGTCCCAATGCCATTGTGAAGTCATCTTGTTGTGAAGTAATAAAGCATTGTGATTTTATAATAGCATTACTTTGTTATAATAACATTGGGATGCCATGACACCATTTTGACATCATGAAAGCATTGTGATAACCTTATACGATTGTGATGTTTAATACCATTGTAAGAGCCTTTCAATATCAAAATTCCTTTGTGATATCATACCACAATCATTTCACAACAGCATTGTGATGTCATAATAGCATTGTGATGTCATCATGAGATTGTGATGACATAATAGCATGGTGGTAGCATAATACCACTGTGATTTCTTAAAAGAATTGAGATTCATACTTTTGTGATGTCATAATAGCATTGTTGTGTCATAATTTCATAATTCCCTTGTGATGTACTAAAACTATCTTATTGTAATAGTATTGTGATATTGTTATAGCATCGTGATGTCAAAATTCCATTTTGATGTCATCTAAAATTATGTCATAATATCATTGAGGTGTCATACAATTATGTTGTCATAATAGCATGTGATGTCATGACATTGGAATGTCATCATAGCATTGAGATCTCATACCTTTGCTGAACTCCACCATGACACAGTAAGCAAGTCCTAATAAGTTCTTCCTTCACATATATGTCTGTTAAATATTCTTAGCCAGAAGGCTGAAAATGATGCTCCAACATTATAGATAGTTATGGATAACTGTTCAGGCAGCTAACAGTTTCTGTCAATTTTTTTTTTTTTATTTTTTGAAGCTGCTAACATGCACTTCCTATTTACTCTAATACCTAATTTTATTCCTTCTCAAGTCTCTGATGGGGTTGAAGACCAAATAGTTATATTGCCACAATTAACCTTGAGTTGTTTAGAGGTTGAGAATACTTTTCATATAAAATCTAAATGTTAGGAAATGATGAGGGTTTACAGATTTAGGATGGAGTAACTATCGGCCAGAATTGTGTTCTAGGTTAACTAAATATAACCACATTCTGTGTGTTCATTTGCTTATACAGCTCTATAAGATTAACAGCAGTTTACCAGAAGATATACCAAATGAAAATATTAATCGACACATGCAACAGAGATGTCATACAATTGTGATGTCATAATAGCATTGTTAAATCACAGTAGAATTTTACCATTGTGAAGTCATAATACCATCGTGATGTCATAAAAACTGTGATGTCATAAAAGCATTATGATGTCATAATGGCATTGTGAAGTCATAAGAGCACTGAGATATCATGACCTCATTGTGAAAATCATAATACCTTTGGGTTGTGATAACACTGTGATGTCATCATAGCATTGTGATGTTATCTTATTTTTATGCACATTAGTATTGTGATGTCATTATAGAAATGTGATGTCATAATACCACTGTTATGGCATAATAAAATTGGGTTGTCATACCATTTTGATATCATCATAGCATTGCGAGGTCATGGTAGCATTGTGACATCATAATAGCATTTGATGTCATAATACAATTGTGATGTCATGATAGCATTTTAATTTCATTAGATTGTGATATCCTAATAACATTATAAAGCCATACATTTCTGATATCATAATAGAAATGTGATGTCATAATAACATTTTGATGTCATATCAATGTTTTTTCATAACATTGAGACTTCATACCATTTTGATGTCATTATAGCATTGTGATGTCATAAAAACAGTGAATCTTTAATACAATTGTGATGTCATAATAGCATTCTGATGTCATAAGAGCATTCTGTTGTAATAATAGCGTTGTGATATCATATCTTTGTGATGTCCTAATACCATTGTGAACTCATATAGTTATGAAGTCATAGCATTTTGACATCATAATATCAGCGTGATGTCAAAATACCATTGTGATGTCATATTATAATTTTGAAGTCATCATAGCATTATGATAACATAATGCCACTGTGATGTCATAATCACATTATGATGTGATATCTTTGTGATTTAATAATAGCATTGTGATGTCACATACCATTGTGATGTTATACTACCAAAGTGATGTCACAATTGTATTATAACAGCACAATGCTATTCTGATATGATTGTGGAGTGACATTACAATGGAACTTTAACATCAAAATAGTATTATGACCTAAAAAATAGTATTTTGACATCGCATTGCTCATTTGACATCACAATGTATTTATTATATTATGTTATGAAATAATGATTATGTTATTATAATGATTATGTTATTATTATGTTATTATATTATGTTATTATTAATAATGATTAAATAATATTATGTTATTATGAAATAATTATTATGATATTATGTTATTATGAAATAATGATGCTATTATGACATCATAATGCTATAATGATATCAGTATGCTATGACATCATAAAGGTATTATTTCACAATGGTATTTTGACATTACAATGCTCATATGACATCTCAGTGCTATTATGACATCATATGATATAATTTCATTACAATAGTATGACATCACAAGGTATTTCACAGTGCTATATGACATCACAATGGTATTTTGACTTCACAATGCTATTATGATGTCACAATGTTATTACTATTTCACAATACTGTTATAACATCTCAATAGTATGACATAGCTATTACATTGTTATGTTATGACATAAAACTGTAATTTTGAATCACAATGGCATTATGATATCAAAATGCAATTATAACATCACAATTGCATTACATCATCACAATGCTAATATGACATCACAATGTTATTATGACATCTCAATGCTATTATGATATCACATGGTATGATATATTAATGGTACCATGACAACACAATGATATGACATCACAATAATTTTATGATCTCTCAATTATATTATGCGATCACAATTGTATTATGACATCACAATTTTCTATGACATCATAAAGGTTTTATGTCATCTCAGTGGTGTCATGACATCTCGGTACTATTATAACTTCACAATGTTATTAGGATCTCATACTGCTTTTATGACATCATATGGCATGATACCAAAATAGAATTATAACATCACAATTAAAATAACGTAACATAACAAAGTAATTAGAACATACCAATTCTATCCTGACATCACAGGAATAGTATCATATCACAATGGTATTATGAGATCAAAATTCTGTTTTGATAACATTGTTATGGTATTATGACATCAAAATGCTATAATGACATCATGATGGTATGTCACCTAAATGCTATTATGATATCATGATATTATGACATCAAAGTGGTTTTATGACTTTACAAGTATATGATATCACAATACAATTGTGATCGCATAATATAATTGAGAGTTCATCGTTGCTGTACCCTACAAATACCTCCAAGAAGACCATTGGTCCTAAGGAGGTATAGTTCATCCCCATGATTACAGTTTTTCTTTTATATTTATTTGTTTGGATTTGCTCACTTTTTATCACCTCTGCTGCCCCCTCCCTCTTCTTCTAGTCAAACGCACCATCCTTTACCTACTCCTAAGCTCTTTATTTCCCTGCAAGGGGAGGTCCTCCTCCCCCTTCTATCTGACCCTCACTCATAAGGTGGTCATCGAGGCTGGCTGTATCATCTTGTTCTGTGGCCTGCCTCTCAGGGCATTGTTCTCCTTGTGTCCTCAATTCCCTCTACTTAGGACACTCTTCCTGCCTCCTCTCCTGTACGCTTCCCAGAGCTCTGATGGGAAGGAGAATTTCATAGGGAAATCCTATTTAGAGCTGGTTGTTTTAAGGTCTCTCTGTGCATAATATCAGACTGAGGATTTTTTATAATCAATTCATTTGATGCAGGAGAAAGCATCTCTGTGGATCCAAGAACATGGCACTGATCTATCAGTCAAGGTCAGAGAGCAATATATTTAAATAACAACACCCTGGGTTGTTTGAAAATTTCTCTAGGATGCTCTGGCACCACAACTCAATTAATTGCCACCCAAACCCCCGAGTGGAATACTGGCTTGCTTATAATAGATGGCCTATAGGAACTTTATCTCCCACTATTAGGAAACCTTGTAAAAAGTGAACACATACCATATTTGTCTTTCTGCACTTTAGTTATTTTACCAAGTATGATTTTTTCTGGTTCCATCCATTTGACTGAAAGGATCATATTGTAATTTTCTATCTGAATAATACTTCATTATGGAAATATTCCACATTTTTCCCAAAAGAAATTGTTTGTCCTGTCTTTAGATCTTTAAAGTGGCTGGGACTTTAGTCATTATATTGAATGGCAAACTAACAGGATAACTTTTTTTTTAGCCTAGAATTCCCTCTATCTTCTTCCACTTTTGGTGATTTGATTTGCAATGTCCCCTTGAAGCTCTTCTATTTACAAGATTAGACCACATTGAGGAAATGTCTGGCAAAGTTTAGATGGTATGGCCCTGTTAGATGTAATTTAAGATCTCTCTGTGCATAATGTACCTTAATGCAATTCCTATTGGAATTCTTTCATAGGATGGTGTGCTTTGAGGTTGATATACAAATGAAAGTGACCAGAAACAATGGAGTCTTTGTCTCTCAGGGTCTGTGAATTTATGTCTTTGTTTTTGTCTGTCTCATTCTCTCTATTTCTGAATATTTTTGTGTAGATGTTTTTCTTTCAGTCTCCCTCTCTAAAACTGCTGCTTATGGTTCAGTATGAAAAGCTCTCAATTCTTTTGAAGGACTACAACAAGATGAGTGCTTGCTTATGTGACCTCCTGGATGATCTCTGTAAAAATTTGAGCAAGGTCACAATTTAAAGAATTTTATTCGAGGATTTGCCTTGGTCGGGGAGCATTTTCACAGTAAGTAATTCAAAGACTGAGCACATATCTGTGCATTCAACAAATAATAGTGGAATATGTAATAATGTGAATGTCACATGTCAAGGGCACATGACTTAATTAATAAAAACCTGAAAGAAATATCTGACCCTTTTCCTGAACTAAGAGTCTTGGATACAGGAATTGTCATCTCTGGGTTGTGTTCATTCAGCTCTCAGAAAGAGGCATGTAGGGCTGCTCAGCCTTTCTCTCAAGCAGGCTGTCTAGTTGGGCCTTTTAAATACTGGCTCCTGAAACTCTCACTGGCTTTAGCCATTTACGTGACATCATTCTCCCTCTCAGCCAGTCAGTCTATGAGAAAATTTTGAGGTTTCCATAGAGATGAGTAAACATTCTTTAGTGTCCATTATCTCTGATCCTTGGCACAAGTTGCTTTTTCTTGTGAAACCAAACAAGCCTTAATTTCATCCCTTTATGCAGATCCCACACCTTTAATCCTTTTTACCTCTGTGACAATGTCAGGTTGTAAATGACATTTTAAGTGTGTTTTTAATTGGACAGGTTCCTAAGTAGGGAATCTTGAATATGATGAGGGGTTAAGGGGAATGTACCAAAAGAGAAGGTGGTCTCCTACTGTGGTCTTGGTTCTGAAATTTCCTAGGTTGTGACTTTGAATTGAGCAGTTACTGGCATACTCACTAAAAGTACCTTTACATTCTTATTGATATAAGAGGCTTGCAGGGACTTGGGTTCCCTGTGCTATCAAGACTTTAAGAGCAGGGAAAAGACAAGGAAACCAGGTAGTTCCTGGGACTGTTTTTCCTGAAACAGATTAAGAATGGTTAGTGTAAAAGGAGAACTGCGGGGAGATAAACTATTTGAAAACTGGTACTGTTCCACTAGTGTTGCCAACCCTGGATCTGCAGCTGTGTCCTCAACAGTGGTCTGTGAGGAACCCCTGTGGTCCTGGGTTTACAGTTAAAACTGGGCATCCAGGACAGAGAAATGGGTCCTTGTTAATGATTAGGACACAATAGCAGCTCTGTCCTCCAGCAAACCCCCTAAATGTAGTATTAGTGTCAGGACTGCTTGTTGTGGGGTGCCACCCAGCTCATGGGGTCTGAAGTAGCTGGGTAAACACAAGTTTATGGCTAGCATTCTCTGTTATGTAATGAGTTCCTGTAAAGCATGCCTTATATGGACAAACTCTGCCCTCCTTTAGCAGAATTATTTTCCATGTCATTGTAAAAGTAGTCAACATATAATTTTTATTGATTATGTAGGAATTTCATATAACATACATTACACTTCTTTTCCATTGCTTCCATATTCAAATTACTACCCGTTTCACACTATTTTTTTTTCTGGAAAATGCATCAAGCATACATCAAGTATGTGTTTTTCATCTACGCATTGAAACATGACAGAGTCTCAGTGTCATGTCCCTTAAAGAAAACTGAGTTCATCCATGCCCTACCCTGCCACCCCCCCCAAAAGAAGCCATCAGTCCTGAAGAGCTCTATATTTCATCATCTTTATCACAAATTTTCTTATATATTTACTTATTACCATTTGTTCCCTTTCTATTTCCTCTGCTGCCCCCTCCCTCTTCTCCTTCCAGTTTCATTCAGACTCTTTCTACTACCTTTACGATCTTTCTCTATTTCCCTGATATGGGAGGCCCTCCTCCACCTTCTATCTGGCTGTATAAACAAGGTATAAACAAGGCTGGCTGCATCATCATCCTCTGTGGTCTGATTCTCAGGGCATTTTTCTCTTTGTGTCCTCAATTCCCTCTACTTATGACACTCCTCCTGCTTCCTCTCCTGCAGGCTTCCCAGAGCTCTGAGGTGAGGAAGAATTTTTTAATGAAATTCCATTTAGAGCTGGGTATTTAAATGTCTTTCTCTGCATAATATCGGACTGTGGGTCTCTGTAGGCAATCCCATTTAATGAAAGAGGAAGCATTTCTGTGGATCCAAGAACATGGCACTGATCTATCAGGTGAGGACTGAAAGCAACATATTTTATTAAAAACAGCCTGGGTTGCTTGAAAATTTTCATAGGATACCCTGGCTACACAATTCAATTAACTACCACCTAATCCCTCTATTGAAGATTGGCTTGGTCACAAGAGATGGCCTATTGGAACTTTATCCCCACACTCTTAGGAGACCAACTAATAAGTGAATACATACCATATTTGTCTTTATGCATATTAGTTACTTTACCCAGGATGATTTTTCCTGGTTCCATCCTTTTGCCTGAAAGTATCCTGATATCATTTTCTTAGCTGAATAATTCTTCTTTATGGAAATAATCCACATTTTTCACAAAGGAGATTGTCAGCCCATTTCTTTCTTTTTTTTTTTTTAATGCAGTTTATTCAGGAACCTTGAACAATCATCTGACCCTGGGAAAAGCCAGCCCAGAGCTTAAATAGTCTCTGGGTAGCCAACCCCAGTGTGCCACGTGGGCAATGCAGATAGGTCCACATACATGGAAGCAAGCCAGATCCTCAGCCTTAGCCAAATGTGGAGTAGTTTGTGACAGAGAGCACTCACCATCCGGAAGTTGGAAGGCGGAAACCAGCTCCATCTTTAAGGCGCTGCATTACGCAGCTCTCTACAGTTCCCCCTTTTTGTTTTAGATGCATCAGGCAAGAGTAGATGTCTGATCTCTGATATTAGAAATAAATTGGGACTTTGTACCGTAGTTCATTTAGGTGTCATCCACCCAAAGAGCATCAGACCCGTCCAATACCTTTTTCTCAGAGGCGGGACCTGGGATACCAACCCACATGCAGTCAGACTTGCTCTTCTCTGGGTCCAAAGCGGCTGACCCTGAGTGCAGTGTTTAGCGTCACATCCTGAGAATAACATTTTAGCTTTTTATGGTAGCCAACCATACTTGGGGAGACTGTCCTGCTTCAATGGCTGTAAAGGCCTGAATGATCATGACTGCATTATGCTGTTGGGAGACTCTAATCTTGCATATATACCACAGGCAAACCAAGGAGACCAACACCAGAAGGCCTGCTAACGCTTCCATGCCCACCCATTCCTTCAGATGATTCATGGATGCAGCAATCCATGATGATAATCCTGTGGCTAGTCCTGCGTCCACTCTGGTAGAATTTACTGTGATAATGGTAACTCTCAGCTGCTCCATCGTAGTATTGAATTCTCCAGTCCAATTACCTAAAATATCGGTAGACAATTGCTTAGACAGATTTGCAGCACAGGAAAAATTCTCATGTTGTATGCTAGTGACACAAAGTCCAGCATACTTTCATTGACAGCAAGGTTGAGTGATTTGCAATAGGGTATCAATTTGCTCCTTCATGAGGTCAATGCTTTGATTGAACACCATCAGGCCTCCTTTTAGTTGAGCATTAATTCCTTTTTGTACATCTAAGGCATGAGCTACATTGGCTAAAAGATTATTCAGGGTCTGAGCAGTCTGCACAGTATGATTCATGGCTAATGCCACGGTGGTAGCTCCAACGAGCCGCCAATGAGATGGCAGTAACAGTGGTGGCTATAGTTCCAAGATCCCTTTTCTGTCTGAAGACAGTCATACCAAGAGGGGCATCAATGGGCACAGGCACCCAGCGAGGCTTGCGAGTAACCAGGGTATACCTAAATTCACTAGCATTGCAGCATTGGGCAAAAAAGCAAGTATCATTACCACAATTACTTGGCTCTATCTGGCTAATAATGAATAAAAATGGGGGATATAAACAAACAGGTGTGGGCTTAGAGGAAATATTATGAGAATCTTTAACCCCCTCGTTGGAACATCTTGCATCAGTTCTAGAACTAGCAGTGATGGTGTCCGAGGTCTGAGTAGGTTCAGGAGACCATTGCCCCCAGGGGCGAGATGTGCTCCATGCAAATTGACTGACTCCATGTTTTCCTCCACTTTTGAAAGTCATTTAAGGTTCTTAAATTATTTTTTTCACTTTTTTAATTTTTCCTCAATTACACTTTCTTCATTCTGCATCCCCCTATAAGCCCGTTCCTCCTCCCCTACCAATTCTACCCTCCCTCCTCCCTCTGCATGCATGCCACTCCCCATTCCACTGATAGGGGAGGTTCTCCTCTCCTTTCTGATCTTAGTCCATCAGTTCACATCAAAAGTGGCTGCATTGTCCTCTACTATGGCCTCGTAAGGCTGCTCCCCCCCCAGGGTGAGGTGATCAAAGAGCAGGCCAATCAGATTATGTCAGAGGCAGTCCCTCTTCCCATTACTATGTAACCCACTTGGACACTGAACTGCCATGGGCTACATCTGTGCAGGGGTTCTAGGTTATCTTCAAGAATAGACCTTGATTGGAATATGAGTCTCTGGGAGTTTCCCTGTGTTCAAATATTCTTGTTCTGTTGCTCTCCTTGTGGAGACCCTGTCCTCTCCAGCTCTTACTATTTCCCAGTTCTTACATAGAATTCCATTCACTGTGCCCTACAGTTGCCCATCAGGCTCAGCATCTGCCTTGATAGTCTGTAGGGCAGAGGGTTTCAGAGGCCCTCTGTGGTAGATTCCTAGGTTGTTTCCTGTTTTCTTCTTCTGATGTCAATCCTCTTTGCATTTCTGGATGGGGATTGGAAATTTTAGTTAGGGTCCTCTCTCTTGCTTAGTTTCTTTAGATGCACAGGTTATAGTGGGTTTGTCTTATGTTGTATGTCTATATGAGTGAGTATATACCATGTGTGTCTTTTTGCTTCTGGGACAACTCACTCAGGATGATCCTTTCCAGATCCCACCATTTACCTGCAAATTTCATGATTTCCTTATTTTTCATTGCTGAGTAGTATTCCATTGTGTAGATGTACCACAATTTCTGCATCCATTCTTCATTTGAGGGGCATCTGGGTTGTTTCCAGCTTCTGGCTGTTACAAATAAAGCTGCTACAAACATGGTTGAGCAAATGTCCTTTTGTGTACTTGAGCCTCTTTTGGATATATGCCTAGGAGTGGTATGGCTGGATCATGGGGAAGCACTATTCCTAGTTGTCTGAGAAAGCGCCAGATTGATTTCCAGAGTTGTTGTACAAGTTTACATTCCCATCAGCAGTGGAGAAGGGTTCCCCTTTCTCCACAACCTCTCCAGCATGTGTTGTCACTTGAGTTTTTGATCTTGGCCATTCTGATGTTTGTAAGGTGAAATCTCAGGGTTGTTTTGATTTGCATTTCCCTAATGGCTAGTGAGGTTGAGCATTTCTTTAAGTGCTTCTCTGCCATTCGGTATTCCTCTACAGAGAATTCTCTGTTTAGCTCGGTTCCCCATTTTTCAAGTGCATTACTTGGTTTGCTGCTTTTCAGCTTGTTTAGTTCTTTATATATACTGGATATGAGTCCTCTGTCAGAGAAAGTGTTGGTGAAGATTCTTTCCCAATCTCTAGGCAGTCGCTTTGTTTTGGTGATGGGCTCCTTTGCTTTGCAGAAGCTTTTCAGTTTCATGAGGTCCCATTTATTGAGTGTTGCTCTTAGCGCCTGTGTCAGCCTATTTCTTTAGAACTTGGAAGTTGCTGGGACTTTAATAATTGTATTGAATGACAATCTCTCAGGATAACTATGTTCTTTTAGCCTAGTAGTCCCTCCAAGTTCTTCTACTTTCTGGTGATTTGAATTGTAATGTCACCTTTAAGCTCATTAATTTACAAGATTAGTCCAGAATAAAGAAATATCTGGGAAAGGTTAGATGGTATGGCCTTGTTATATAATGTAATTACTATTGGAGTTATACTAGAGGATGGTGTGTTTTGAGTTTGATATGCCAATGAAAGTTACCAGAAACAATGGAGTCTATGTCTCTTGGTCTCTGTCATTTATTTCTTTTTATCTGTCTGTCTCAGTCTCTCTATTTCTGAAAATGTCTGTCTACAACTTTCTCAGTCTTTCACTGTCTGCTGCCATTTATGGTTCAGTATGAAAATCTCTCAGTTCTGCTGCAGGACTACAACAGAATGACTGCTTGCTGAAGTGACATCCTGGATGGTCTCTGTAAAAATGTTAGCAATATCACAATTTAGAGCATTTTGTTCAAATATTTTCCTTGGTGAGCGAGCATTTTCACAGTAAGTAGTTCACTGAATGAGGACATATCTGTACATTTTCAAATATTAAACGAAACTGTGATAAAGTGAAACTCACAGGTCAAAGACACATGAATTTTAATGATCACTTGAAAAAAAATATCTGACACTTTTCCTGAACTAAGAATTTGGGCACAGGACCTGTCATTTCTGGGTTTATGTGCTTTCAGCTTCCCAGACTGAGGCATGAAGTGCTGCTCAGCCTTTCTCTCAAGCCAGCTGTTCTACTTGGGCCTTTTAAATACTGGTTCCTGAAACTCTCACTGGCTTTTACCTATTGCATGACATCATTGTCCCTCTCATACAATCAGCATCTGAGAGAATCTTAAGGTTTTCATGGAGATGAGTAAACAATCTTTCTTTAGTGTCAAGTCTCTCTGATCCTGTGCACACATAACTTTTTTTGTGAAACACAGCAAGCCTTTTTCTTGTCCCTTTATCCAGATACCACACCTTTAGTCTTGTTTACCTCTGTGACAATGTCAGGTATGATATGAAACTTTAATGTCTATTTAATTGGAAAGATTCTTTCCTAAGTAGGTAAGCTTAAAAGTGATGTTGGATTAAAGGGAATGTACCAATTGACAAAGTGGACCCATACTGTGGTCTTGGATCTGAAATTTCCATGGTTGTGACTTTAAACTGAGCATTTATTGGCATGCTCACTAAATGGACCTTCACATTTTTATTGATATAATAGGCTGGCAGTGTCTAGTATTCCCTGGGCTATTGAGTCTTTAAGAGTATGGAAAAAAGAAAGAAATTGGGTAATTCCTGGGACTCTTTCAGCTGAAACAGAGAAATTTTGGTTAGTTTAAATGGAGAACTGAGGGGATATAAACTAATTGACATCTGGTGTTGTTCCACACTAGTGTTAGCAACCCTCAATGAGCAGGGTTGCCTTGGCTAATCTACTGGATCTGAAGCTTTGTCCTATTCAGTGTCAGTGAGGAACCCTCCTGCTTCTGATATTTACAGTTAAAACAGGGCCTTCAGGACAGATCAATTCATCCCTCTTATATGACTAGGACACAAGAGCAGCTGTGTTTCCTGCTGTGGTCATCTAGAAAAACCCTTTAAACAGAGTGTTAGTGCCAGGACTGCTTGTTCAGAGGTGCCACCTGAGCTCATGTGGTCTGAGGTAGGCTTGGTAACTACTTGTTCATGGCTAGGATTCTCTGCTACATAATGAGTTCCTAGAAAGCATGCCTTACAAAGTCAAACTATGCCCTCCTTTAGAGGAATCTTTTCTCCATTTTAAAAGTCATTGTAAATGTGGCCAACATATTATTTTTATGGTTATGTGAAAATTTCATATATTATACATTAGAGTCTTTTTACAATGATCCCATGTTCAAATTCCTATCCATTGGTCAATATTTTTAAAGACCTCAATTGGAGTATGTGTTGTTCATGTAGTCATTGGAACATGATCAGAGTCTCAGTGCCAAGTCCCTTAAAGAAAACTGATTTCATCATTGCCACACCCTGAAGAAGCCATCAGTCCTGAAGATCTCTATAATCCATCAACTTGATCACTGTTTTTCTTATGAATTTTTTATGATTTGTTCACTTTGTATTCCTTATACTGACACCGCCACTCTTTCTTCAAGTTCAACCAACCCCTCCTTTTAAGCCTTTAAGCCGTTTTTGTGGTTTGATGATTCTGAAGGACCTCCTTCCCCTTCTATCCAATCCTAGCTTATCAGGTCTCTTCAAGGCTGGTTGCATGATCTTCCTCTGTGGTCTGATTCTCAGGGCATTGTTCTCCTAGTGTCCTCAATTCCCTCTGCTTATCACATTCTCTCTTCCTCCCCTCCTGCAGAATTCCCAGAATTTGAGGGGAGAGAGTATTTCATATTGAAATCCTATTTAGAGCTGGGTGTCTTAAGGTCTCTCACTGTATAATATCAGACAGTGGGTTTCTATGCATTCCCACGTGATGCAGAAGGAAGTTTCCCCTCTGTGTACAATAACATGGCACTGATCTATCAGTTCAGGTTGGAGGGTGATATATTTTAATAACAAGAGCTTGGTTCTTTGAAAATTTCCGTAGGAAGCTCTTGCCCAACAACTCAAATTCACTGCCACTCAATCCCCCTAGTGGAAGATTGGCTTGGTCATAAAAGATTTCCTAATCAAACTTTATCCTGCACTATTAGGAAACCTCCTAATAATTGAATACATACCATATTTGTCTTTATGCATTTTATTTACTTCACACAGGTTGATTTTTTGTGTTTCATACATTTGCCTGAAAATATCCTGATGTCATTTTCTTAGCTGAATAATACTCCATTATGGAAATAATCCACATTTTCACATAGGAGATTGTCAGTCCCTTTCTTTAGAACTTGGAAGTAGCTGGGACTTTAATCATTGTATTTGAATGACAAACTCTCAAGATAACTATGTTCTTTTAGCCTATAAGTCCCTCTAACTTCTTCAACTTCCTGGTGATTTGAATTGCAATGTCCCCTTGAACCTCATTTATTTACACGATTAGTCCACAATAAGAAAATATCTGGGAAAGGTTAGATGATATGGAATTGAAGGATAATGTAATTCCTAATGGAGTTATATTATAGGATGCTTTGCTTTGAGGTTGATATGCCAATGTAAGTGACTAGACACGAGTCTCTGTTTCTTTGTTTCTGTGACTTTATGTCTTTGTCTCTGAAGATCTCAGTCTATTTCTGTATCTGTCTTTCTAGCTCTTTCTCTTTCTTCCTGCCATTTGTGATTTAATTGCTCTCAGTTTATCTGAAGGACTACAACAAGATGGGTGCTTGCTGACATGACATCATGGATGGTTTCTCTCAAAATATAAGCAAGGCCCGAATTAAAAGCTCTCTGTACAAAGAGTTGCCTTGGTCAGGGAACATTTGACAGTAAATAATTCACTGACTGAGGACATGTCTGTGCATTTAACAAATAACAATGGAATCTGTGATAAAGTAAGTCACATATTAATGACAACTTGAAAGAAATAGGTGACATTTTTTTCCTGAACTAAGATTCTTGGACACAGAAATTGTCATTTTTGTGTTGTTTACTTTAGCTGCCCATATTGAGGCCTGTCACAGTGACCACCATTTCACTCCAACAGGCTGACCACTTGACCCTTTTAATAACTGGCTCCTGAAACTTTTACTGGCTTTCACCTTTCCTTTTTCATGACATTATTCTCCCACTCAGCCAATCAGAACCTAAGAGAATCTTGAGGTTTCCATGGAGACAACAAAACAAAAATTCCTTATTGTCCTTTATCTCTGATCCTGTGCACATACGACTGTGTGTGAGTGTGTATGTGTGTGTGTGTGTGTGTGTGTGTGTATGAAACCCAACAAGCCTTAATTTCATCCCTTTATCCAGATTCCACACCTTTATTCCAGTTTATCTTTGAGACAATGTCAGGTAGGAAATGAAAATTTAATGTTTATTTGGACATCTTCCAAAATAGGGAACTTCAAAGTGATGTGGGATTAAGAGAATGTACCCAATGACAATGTGTTCTTCTACTATGGTTTTGGATCTGAAATTTCCTAGGTTATGACTTTGAACTGAGCAGTTACTCATGTCCTCACTAAATGTACCTTCACATTCTTATTTATATAATAGGCTGGCAAGGTCTAGGGTTTCCTGGGGTATTGAGTCTTTAAGATCAGGGAAAAAAATAGAAAATCAGACCTTTCCTAGGACTGTTTTGGCTGAAACAGAGAAAGATTGTTGAGTGTAAAAGGAGAACTGAGGGTCAATAAACTCTATGTCAGATGATCCTCCTAATAAGTGAATACATACCATATTTTCCATCTGCATTTTAGTTACTTCACCCAGGATGATTTTTCCTGGTTCTATCCATTTGTCTGGAAATACCATGATGTCATTTTCTTAGCTTAAGAATACTCCATTACGGAAATATTTCACATTTTTTCCAAAGGAGATTGACAGGCCTGTTCTTTAGTACTTGGAAGTTTCTGGGACTTTAATCAATATATTGAATGGCAAACTTTCAGGATAACTATGTTCTTTTAGCCTAAAAGTCCCTTCATCTTCTTCCAATTACTGGTAGTTTTCAATGCAATGTCCTCTTGAAGACCATTATTTACATGTGGAGTCTCCAGTGAGGAAATGTTTGGGAAGGATTATGAGTTAAGTCATAGTTAGATAATATAATATCTCTTTGTTTCCCTAATTTATTTTTCAGCCCTATTGTCTTTTGTATACATGAGGACTACTGATTTTTTGAGTTAATATTGTATCCAGCCACTGTGCTGAAGTTGTTTATCAGCTGTAGGATTTCCCTGGTAGAATTTTTGAGGTCGTTCTGGCATAGTATCATATCATTTGCAAATAGTGATAGTTAGACTTCATTATTTTTGTTTTCTATCCCTTTGAAATACTTCAATTGTCTTACTGTTCTAGCAAGGACTTCTAGACCTATGTTGAAGAGATGTGTAGAGAGTGGGCAGCCTTGCCTTTTCCCTGATTTTAGTGGAATTTCTTTAAGTTTCTCTGTTTTTAGGTTGATGTTGGCTATAGGCTTGCTTGCTTTTACTATATTTACATATGTGCCTTGTGTCTTTGATCTCTCCAAGACTTTAAACATAAATGAATGTTGGATTTTGTCAAATGCTTTTTCATCATATAAGGAGATTATCATGTTTTGTTTTGTTTTGTTTTTTTCAGTTTGTTAATATGGTTGATCACATTGATGTTTTTCTATATATTGAACCAATTGCATATCTGGGGTCAAACCTGCCCAGGCATTGTGGATGATATCTTTGATATGTTCTTATATTCAGTCAAAGACATACAGTACCTTGGTATGACCCTAACCAAGTAAGTCAACATACAATAAAAAAAATCAATTCTCTGAAGAAAGAATTAGAAGATCAGGTGTCCATAAGTGTGTGGGTTTATTTCTGGGTCCTCTGTTCCATTCCATTGATCCACCATTCTGTCTCCATGCCAGTACCATGCAGTTTTTAAAACTGTTGCTCTATAGTACAACTTAAGATCAGGAATGGATATACCTACAGAAGATCTTTTATTGTAGAGGATGGTTTTAGCAATTCTGGGTTTCTTGTAATTCTATATGAAGTTGAGAATTTTTCTTTCCAGGTCTGTAAAGAACTGTGTTGGTAATTTGATGAGAATTGCATTGAATATGTAGATTGCTTTTGGTAAGATGGCCATTTTTATTATATTAATCCTGCCAAGCCATGAGCATGGGAGATCTTTCCATCTTCTGATGTTTTCTTCTAATTCTTTCTTCAGATACTTGAAATGTTTTTCATACAAGTCTTTGACTTCCTTGGTTAGGGTTACTCTGAGGTACCTTAAGTCATTTGTGGCTATTGTGAAGGGTGTTGTTTCCCTAATTTCTTTCTCAGCCCTTTTGTCTTTTGTATATAGGAGGGCTACTGATTTTTTTGAGTTAATTTTGTATCCAGCCACTTTCCTGAAGTTGATTATCAGCTGTAGAGTTCCCTGGTAGAGATTTTGGGGACATTCACGTATATCATCTGCAAATATGATAGTTCCTTTCCAGTTTGTATCTCCTTGACCTCCTTCAACTGTCTTATTGCACTAGCAATAAGATGCCAAAACCATACAATGGAAAAAAGATAGCATCTTCAACAAATGCTGATGGTCTAACTGGATGTCTACATGTAGAAAAATGAAAATACATCTATATTATCACCCTGCACAAAACTGAAGTCCAAGTGGATCAAAGACCTCAACATAAAACCAAACACATTAAATCAGCTAGAAAAAAAAAATGGGGAATACCCTAGAACTCATTGGTACAGGAGAAAACTTCCTGAACAGAACACCAACAGTACAGGCTCTAAGAGCAACAATCAATAAATGTGACCCCATGAAACTGAAAAGCTTCTGTAAAGCAAAGGACACGGTCATCAAAACAAAGCAACTGCCTACAGATTGGGAAAGAATCTTCACCAACCCTTTATCTGACAGAGGAATCATATCTAATATATCTAAAGAACTAAAAAAGCTGAAAAGCAGCAAACCAAGTAAGCAACTTAAAAAATAGGGAACAAAGCTGAACAGAGAATTCTCAATAGAGAAATATCAAATGGCAGAGAAGCACTTAAAGAAATGCTCAACCTCATTAGCCATTAGGGAAATGCAAATCAAAGCAACCCTGAGATTTCACCTTACAAACATCAGAATGGCCAAGATCAAAAAAACTCAAGTGACAACACATGCTGGAGAGGTTGTGGAGAAAGGGGAACACTTCCCCACCCTTCTCCACTGTTGTTGGGAATGTAAACTGTACAACCACTCTGGAAATAGATCTGGCACTTTCTCAGACAACTAGGAATAGCGTTTCCTCAAGATCCAGCCATACCACTCCTAGGCATATATTCAAAAGAGGCTCAAGTACAAAAAAAGGACATTTGCTCAACTGTGTTTGTAGCAGCTTCATTTGTAATACCCAGAAGCTGGAAACAGCACAGGTGCCCCTCAATTGAGGAATGGATGCAGAAATTTTGGTACATCTATATGATGGCAGTATTAGTCAGCAATGAAAAATAAGGAAATGATGAAATTTGCAGGTAAATGGTGGAACCTGGAAAGGATCATCCTGAGTGAGTTGTCCCAGAAGCAAAAAGACACATGGTATATACTCACTCATATAGACATACAACATAGGACAAATCCACTAAAATCTGTGCATCTAAAGAAACTAAGCAAGAGAGAAGACCCTAACTAAAATGCTCAATCTCCATCCTGAAAGGCAAAGAGGATGGATATCAGAAGATGAAGAAAACAGGAAACAAACTAGAAACCTGCCACAGAGGGCCTCTGAAAGCCTCTACCCTACAGACTATCAAAGCAGATGCTGAGCCTAATGGCCAACTGTCAGGCAGAGTGAATGGAATTTTATGTAAGAAGTGGGAATTAATAAGAGCTGGAGAGGACAGGGTCTCTACAAGAAGAGCAACAGAACAAGAAAAATTGAACGCAGGGAACTTCCCAGAGACTCATACTCCAACCAAGGACTTTTCATGGAGATAACCTAGAACCCCTGCACAGATGTAGCCCATAGCAGTCCAGTGTCCAAGTGGCTTACATAGTAATGGGAAGAGGGACTGCCTCTGACATAATCTGATTTGCCTGCTCTTTGATCACCTCCCCCTGAGGGGGGAGCTGCCTTACCAGGCCACAGAAGAGGACAATGCAGCCACTTTTAATGAGAACTGATAGACTAAGATCAGAAAGAAGGAGAGGAGAACCTCTCCTATCAGTGGACCTGAGGAGGGGTATGCATGCAGAAAGGGGAGGGAGGGTGGGCAATAGGGAGGGGAGGACAGAGGGGCTTATGTGGGGATACAAAATGTATAAAGTGTATTTAATAAAAAATAGGTAAAAAAAGAAAAGAAAAAGAAAAAAATCAGAAACTGGGATGAACCTGAGCAACACTAAACCATTTTAACAAAATAGCATTTGCTTTCTATCTTTATGAATTTTCTTATTCCTATTTCTTATTAAAAAGGTGAAATCGTAAAAAAAAAGAATCAGAAGAAGATATCAGAAGATGGAAAGATCTTCCAGTCTCATCGTTTTGCAGTCTTAGCACAGTAAAAATGATGATTTTACCAAAACCAATGTACAGATTCAATGCAATACCCATCAAATTACCAAATCAATTCATTACAGACCTCCTGGAAAAAAAATTCTCAACTTCATATGGAAAAATAAGAATTGCTAAAACGTTCCTCAAGAATAAAAGATCTTCAGGAGGTATTTCCATCTTTGATCTCAAGTTGTATTATAGAGCAACAGTAACCAAAACTTCATGGTACTGGCATAGAAACAGAATGGTGGATCAATATAACTGAATAGAAAACCCAGAAATAAACCCTCACACTTAAGGACTCCTGATTTCTGACAAAGATGCCAATATCATACAGTGGAAAAATGTTAGCATCTTCAACAAATGGTACTGGTGTAACTGGATGTATACATGTAGAAAAAAATGTAAATAGATCCATATTTATCAGCCTGCACAAAACTAAAGTCCAAATGAATCAAAGCCCTGAACATAAAACTGGACACATTAAGTCATTAGAAGAAAAATTGGGTAAGAACCTTGAACTCATTGGTATAGAAAACAACTTCCTGAACAAAATACCAACAACATTAGGCACTAAGAGCAACAGTCAGTAAATCAGACCTCATGAACCTGAAAAGCTTCTGTAAAGCCAAGGACACTGTCATCAAAACAACATGAATGCCTACAGATTGGGAAAGAATCTTCACAAAGCCTCTATGTGACAGAGGGCTAATATAAAGTATATATAAAGAACTAAACAAGTTGATAAGCAACAAATCAAATAAGCCATTTATAAAATGGGGAACAGAGCTAAACTGAGAATTCTCGATAGAGGAATAACGATTGGCAAAGAAATACTTAAAGAAATGTTCAACCGCATTAGCCATCAGGGAATGCAAATCAAAATGTCTCTGAGATTTCATCTTTTAACAATCAGAATGGCCAAGATCAAAAACAAAAGTGACAATACATGCTGGAGAGATTGTGGACAAAGGGAAATCCTCCTCCACTGCTTCTGTGGATGTAAATATATACAACCTTTCTGTATATCAATCTGGTGCTTACTCAGACAACTAGGAATAGTACTTCTTCAAGATTCACCTATACTCCTCCTAATCATATATCCAAACAAGGCTCAAGTACACATAGGGACATTTGCTCAAACATGTTTGTAGCAGCTTTATTTTTAATAGCCAGGAGCTGGAAACAATCCAGATGCCCTCTAAGTGAAGAAGGGATACAGAAGTTATGGTATATCTACACAATAGAATATTACTCAGAAAAAAAAAAAGGAAATCATGAAATTTGCAGGAAAATGATGGGAAGTGGAAGTGATCTGTGCCAGAAGCACAAAGACACAAGGTATATACTCAATCATATACACATATAATATAGGATACACCTAGTACAATCTGTACATCTAAAGAAAGTAATAAATTGGCAGGACTCTGGCTAAAATGCTCAATACCCATCCCAAAAGACAAAAAGGATGGACATCAGAAGAAGGAGAAAACAGGGAACAAGTTAGGAGCCTGCCACAGAAGGCCTATAAAGGCTCTGACCTGCACATTATGAAAGCAGATGCTGAGACTCATGGCCAGCTGTTCTGGCAAGTGCATGGAATCTAATGAAAGAAGTGGGAAATAGTAAGATCTGGAGAGGACAGGAGCTCCAAAATGTAAGCAATAAAACCAAAACATTTAAGCACAGTTGTCTTTCCGGAGACTCATACTCTAATCAATACTATGCATGGAGATAACCTAGAAGCCTTACAGAAATGTAGCCCATGGCAGTTCAGTGCCCAAGTGGGTTTAACAGAAATGGGAACAGGGCCTGCCTCTGACATGAACTGATTTGCCTGCTCTTTGATCACCTCACTCTGATGTGGGAGCAGCCTTACCAGGCCACAGAGGAAGACAATCGTCTCCTAATGAGATCTGATAGACTAGGATTAGAAGTAGGAGAGAAAGTCCTCTGAACTTCTTGGACTTGGGAAGGAGCATGCATAGAAAAGGGGACAGAAGGTGGGATACGGAGGGAAGAAATGAGGGGTTTATGGGAAGATACAAAGTGATAAATTATAATTATTGAAAATTAAAATGAAAATATTGGAAAACATAATTCTCCTTGGCATTATATTTTAGGAGGTTATGCTTGGAGGTTGATATACTTATAAAAGTGACCAGACAGAAGGGAGTCTGTATCTCAGTACAGGTCAATCTATATCTTTGTTTCTGTAAGTCTTTGTCTCAACCTGTTTTTGAAACTGTTTCTCTAGCTCTTTGCTCTATTATTCTCTCTGTCTCCATCTCTCTGCCTATCACTTGTGGTTCAGTATGAAAAGTTTCAGTTCTGCTGAAGGATTGCAACAATTTGACTACTTGGTGACATGACATCAGGGATTGTCTCTATAAAAATATAAGCAAGGTCCCAATTAAATGCATTTTGTTCAAATATTTGCCTTGGTTAGGGAGCATTTTTACCCTAAGTAATTCACTGACTGAAGACCTATCTGTGCATTTAACAAGTAATAATGGCACAATAGTGTTGCCAACCCTCTATGAGCAGGGTTGCCTTGGCCGACCTGGCTTGATCAGCAGTTGTGTCTTAATCACTGGTCAGTGATAAATCCTCCTGGTCCTGGGGTTTAATGTTAAACCTGGGCCTTTGGGATAGGAAAATGAGTTGTATTATATGCTGAGGATAAGAGCATAAGAGCAGCTGTGTTGCCTGCTGTGGTCCTCCAAACAAACACGCTAAACAGTCTTAGTGCCAGAACTGCTAGTTCAGAGATACCACCTCAACTCATATGATCTGGAGGTAGCTGGTTCATGCCCAGGAGGCTCTGATATATAAAGAGTTCCTTGAAAGCATGCCTTACAAAGTCAAACTCTCCCCTCCTTTAGTGGAATCTTTTCTTCATGTTAAAAGTCATTGTAAAGTTGTCACCATGTTATTTTTATTGCTTATGCGGGAATTTCATATAATATATATTACACTCCATTTCCATTGCTCCCACATTCAAATTCTTACCCATGTGTCACAATATTTTTTCCTTAAAATACATCAATTTAATTATGTGTTTTTCACATACTTATTGGAACTTTATCAGTCTCAGTGCCAAGTTCCTTAAAGAAAACTGTTCATCCTTGCCATATCCTAGCACCAACCCCCAAAAGAAGCCATCAGTAATTTACTTGAGTAAATTATGGGTATATGCCTAGGAGTGATATAGCTGGGTCTTGAGGAAGCACTATTCCTAATTGTATGAGAACTCACCAGATTGACTTCCAAAGTGGTTGTACCAGTTTACATTCCCATCAGGAATGAAGGAGGGTTCCCCTTTCTCCAAAACCTCTCCAGCATGTGTTATCACTTGAGTTGTTCATGTTGGCCATGGGTGTAAGGTGAAATCTCAGGGTCGTTTTGATTTGCATTTCGCTAATGGCTAATGTGGTTGAGCATTTCTTTAAATGTTTCTCTGCCATTCGATGTTCCTCTTTTGAGAATTCTCTGTTCCCCATGTTTTAATGGGATTACTTGGTTTGTTGCTTTTCTGCATCTTTAGTTCTTTATATATACTGTGTATTAGCCCTCTGTCAGATAAAGGGTTGGTGAAGATTCTTTCCCAATCTGTAGGCAGTCATTTTGTTTTGATGACAGTGTCCTTTGCTTTACAGCTTTTCAGTTTCATGAGGTCCCATTTATTGATTGTTGCTCTTAGAGCCATTGCTGTTGGTGTTCTGTTCGGGAAGTTGTCTCCTGTGCAAAGGAGTTCTAGGCTGATCCCCACTTTTTTTCCAACTGATTTAGAATATCTGGTTTTATGATGAGGTCCTTGATCCACTTTGACTTTAGTTTGTGCAGGGTGATAAATATGGATCTATTTTCATTTTTCTGCATGTAGACATCCAGTTGGTCCAGCACCATTTGTTGAAGATGCTGTCTTTTTTTCATTGAATGGTTTTGGCTTCTTTGTCAAATATCGAGTATTCATAGGTGAGTGGCTTTATTTCTGGGTCTTCTATGCGGTTCCATTGATCTTCCTATCTGTTTCTTTGCCAATACTATCCAGTTTTTATTAATGTTGCCCTGTGGTACAGCTTGAGATCAGGGATGGGGATACCTCCAGATGATCTGTTGTTGTACAGGATCGTTTTGGAGATTCTGAGTTTTTTGTTCCTCCATATGAAGCTGAGAATCTTTTTTCAAGGTTTGTAAAGAATTGAGTTGGTATTTTGATGGGAATTGCATTGAATCTGTAGATTGCTTTTGGCAGAATGGCCATTTTCACAATGTTAATCCTACCAATCCATGAGCACAGGAGATCTTTCCATCTTCTGATACCTTCGATTTCTTTCTTCAGAAACTTGAAGTTTTCTCAAACAGGTCTTTCACATGCTTATTTAGAGTCACACCAAGGTACTTTATATCTTAGTGGCTATTGTGAAGGGTGTTGTTTCCCTAATTTTTTTTCTCAGCTTTTTTGTGTTTGGTATACAGGAGGGCTTCTGATTTTTTGGAGTTGATTTTGTATCCTGACACATTGCTGAAGGTGTTTATCAGCTAGAGAAGTTCTCTGGTTGAATTTTTGGGGTCACTCATGTATACTATCCTATCATCTGCAAATAGTGACACTTTGACCTCTTCCTTTCTGATTTGTATCCCCTTGATCTCCTTTAGTTGTCTTATTGCTCTGGCTAGGACTTCAAGTTCTATGTTGAAGAGATATGGAGACAATGGGCAGCGTTGTCTTGTTCCCGATTTCAGTGGGATTGATTTAAGTTTCTCTCCATTGAGTTGGATGTTAGCTATAGGCTTGCTGTATATTGCCTTTACTATCTTTAGGTATGTGCCTTGTATCCCTGATCTCTCCAAGACTTTAAACATGAATGGGTGTTGGACTTTTTCAAATGCTTTTTCGTCATCAAAAGAGATGATCATGTGGTTTTTCTCCTTCAGTTTGTTTATGTGGTGGATTACATTGATGGATTTTCATATGTTGTACTACCCTTGCATGCCTGTGATGAAGCCTACTTGATCATGGTGGATGATATCTTTGATAAGTTCTTGGATTTGGTTTGCAAGTATTCTATTGAGTTTTTTTACGTCAATATTCATAAGAGAGATAGGTCTGAAGTTCTCTTTTTTGTTGGATCTTTGTGTGGTTTAGTTTTTAAGGTGACTGTGGCTTCATAGAATGAGTTTGTTAGTGTTCCTTCTGTTTCTATTTTGTGGAATAGTTTGAGGAGAATTGGAGTTAGCACTTCTTTGAAGATCTGATAGAATTCTGCTCTGAAGCCATCTGGCCCATGGCTTTTTTTTAAGGTGATACTGTTAATGACTGCTTCAATTTCCTTGGGAGATATAGGGCTATTCAGCTTTTCTACCTTATCTTGACTTAGTTTTGGTAGATGGAATCTTTCAAGAAAATTATCCATTTCATTTAGATTTTCAAATTTTGAGGCATATAGGCTTTTGTAGTATGACCTAATAATTGTTTGGATTTCCTCAGTGTCTGTGGTTACGTCCCCATTTTCATTTCTGATTTTGCTGATCTGGATAGTTTCTCTCTGCTTTTTAGTTAGTTTGGCTAAGAGTTTGTATATCTTGTTGATTTTCTCAAAGAACCAGCTTTTTGTCTCATTGATTCTTTGGATAGTTTTATTTGTTTCTAATTGATTGATTTCAGCCCTTATTTTGAGTATTTCCAGCTGTCTACTCCTCTTGGGTGTATCTGCTTCTTTTTTTTCTGGGTTTTTCTGTTGGACCATTAAGTTGTTTGTATGTGATGTTACGAATTTCTTCTTGCAGGCACTTAGTGCTATAAATTTTCCTCTGAACACTGCTTTCGATGTGTCCCATAAATTCGGGTATGTTGTGCCTTCCTTTTCATTGAATTCTAGGAAGTCTTTAATTTCTTTCTTTATTACTTCCTTAACCCAGCTGTCATTGAGTAGTAAGATGTTCAGTTTTCATGTGCCTGTTGGCTTTTTGTTGTTTCTGTTGTTGTTGATGTCTAGCTTTAGTCCATGGTGGTCAGATAGTATACAAGGGATTATTTCAATCCTTTTGTATCTGTTGAGTCTTGCTTTGTGACCCACTATCTGGTCTATTTTGGAGAAGGTTCCATGCAGTGCTGAAATGAAGGTGTCCTCTTTTGAGTTTGGGTGAAACAATCTGTAGACGTCTGTTAGGTCCATTTGATTTAGGGATTCTGTGAGTGCTTTTATTTCCCTATTTGGTGTCTGTCTAGTTGATCTTTCCCTTGGTGAGAGTTGAGTGTTGAAGTCTCTCACTACTAAGGTTTTAGGAGCAATGTATGATTTAAGCTTTAATAATGTTACATTTACTAATGTCGGTGCTCTTGTATTTGGGGCATAGATATTCAAGATTGTGATGTCCTCTTGGTGTATTTTTCCTTGATGAGCATATAGTGGCCCTCCTTATCTTTTTTGATTAACTTGTGTTGAAAGTCTATTTTATTAGATATTAGGATGGCTACTCCAGCTTGTTTTCTAGAACCATTTGCTTGAAAAGCAGTTTTCCAGCCCTTTACTCTGAGGTAGTGTTTATCTTTGTTGCATAGTTAAGTTTCTTGGATGCAACAGAATGTTTGATCCTGTTTCCATAACAATTCTGTTAGCCTGTGTCTTTTTATTGGGGAGTTGAGTCTGTTGTGTTGATAGATAATAGTGAGCAATGCATGTTAGTTCCTTTTGTAATGGAGTCGGTGATCTAACCCTGTTTCATTGCTTGTTTTCTTTTAATTTTTGTTGGGATATTATCTGTATGCCCTGATTTCTTGGGTGAATTTGTTTTCGTTGAATTGGAGTTTTCCTTCTAGTATCTTCTGTAGGGTTGGTTTACTGTGTAGATATTGCATAAATTTAGTTTTGTCATGGAATATTTTGTTTTCTCCATCTATGTTGATTGAAAGCTTTGCAGGGTATAGTAGTCTGGGTTGACATTTGTGATCTCTTAGAATCTCCATGATACTTGCCCAGGCCCTTCTGGCTTTCATAGTTTCTGATGAGAAGTTAGGTGTGATTCTGATAGGTCTACCTTCATATGTTACTTGGCCTTATTTCCTTGCTGCTTTTAATATCTTTTCTTTGTTTTTGTATATTTAGTGTTTTGAATATGATGTGATGTGTGTCTTTTCTGGTCTAGTCTATTTGGAGTTCTGTATGCCTATTGTATATTTATGGACATCTCTTTCTTTAAGATGGGAAAATTTTCTTCTATGATTTTCTTGAAAATATTTTCTGGACCTTGGAGCCTGGAGTCTTCTGTTTCATGAATTCCTATTATTCTTAGATTTTGTCTTTTCATAGCATCCTTGATTTCTTGGATATTTTTTGATTGGAACTTTTCTGATTTTACTTTTTCCTTGAGAGAAGTATCAATTTCTGCAAGTGTGTCTTCAGCTCCAGAGATTCTCTCGTCCATCTCTTGTATTCTGTTGGTGATGCTTAATTTTGTGTTTCCTAATCTTTTCTACAAGTTCTCCAGCTTTTCTCATTTTGTGTTTTCTTTATTGATTCTAATTCTGTTTTCATTCCTTGCACCATTTCTTTAATGTGTTTGAATTTGGATTCCTCTCTCTCTATGATGGCCTCTATTTCTTTTTTGGAGTATACTGAGTTACAAGGTGTTCTCTTACTGTGGGGTTGGATCTGAAATTTCCTAGGTTGTGTCTTTGAACTGAGCAGTTACTCACTTCCTCACTAAATGTACTTTCACATTCTTATTGATATAATAGCTCATCTATTTACGTGTGGATTCCCCAGTGAGGAAATGTCTGGGAAGTTAGATAATATAATTCCTATTGCAGTTATATTGTGGCAGGGTGTGCTTTGAGGTTGACAGGCCAATGAAAATTACCAGACAGAATATAGTCTGTCATTTTATATCTTTTTTTTTCTTTAGGTCTTGGACTCTCTATTTATAAATATGTCTTTATAGCTCTTTCTCTCTGTCTCTCTTAGTCTCCCTCTCTTTGCCTGCTGCTTTTGGTTCAGTATGAAAAGCTCTTGAAAGAAACATGTAACAAATCAAATGAACTAATAGTCTTGGAGACAGGAACTGTCATCTCTGGTTTGTGTGCTTTCACCTGCCCAGAATGAGGCATGTGGGGATGCTCAGCTTTTCTCTCAAGCAGGCAATCCACTTGGCCCTTTTAATAACTGGATCCGGAAACTCTTACTCGATTTCACCTGTTTCATAACATCATTTTTCCTCTCATTCAATCAGCACCTAATCATTGTGATATTATACTAGCATTGGGATGTCATGATGAATTTTCATGTCCTGATGCCATTGTGATGTTATAATAACATTGTGATGTCATCATAGCATTGGATGTTCTAATATCATTATGAAGTCTTACTGTTGTTTAATCATAATAGATTTTGATTTCAAAATTCCATTGTGATGTTAAAACACAATCATGTCTAAATACCACTGTGAAGTCATAATATCATTGCGATGTCATAATAACATTGTTTAATCATAATACCATTGGTATGTCATAATATTGTTATATCATAATAGCATTGTGATGTTATAATAGCCTTTTGAGGTACAAATAGAATTGTGACCTCAAAATTTTATTGTGATTAGATCCTACAATCATGTTGAAATACCATTGTGATGTCATATTAGCCTTGTGATGTTATAATATCATTGGTCTATCATAATATCATTGTGATATCATGACACGACACCATTGTGATGTCATAATAAAGTTGTGATATCATAATACAATTGTGATGTCATAATAGAATTGAGATATCATAATACCATGGTTATATCATAAGAGCACTGAGATGGTCATGACACAATTGTAATAACATAACCATTGAGATGTCATAATAAAGTTGTAGTGCCCTTTTACAAATGTGATGTCATAATAGAATTGTGATTTCATAATACCATTGTGAAGTCAAAATACCATAGTGAAATCAAAAATAGCAATTTAATGTCATAATGCCATTGTGATGTCATAATAGCATTGTGTTGTCATCATAGCACTGTGATGTTATCATACCATTGTGATGTTAAAATTCCATTGTGATGTCATACCACAATTATGTTGGAATAGTATAATATGTCATAATATCATTGTGATGTCATAAAAGCATTGGAATGGCATGAGAACATTGTGATGTCATAACAGCATTGTGATGTTCTACTACCATTGTGAAGTCATAAAAACATTGTCATGTCATAGTACTACTGTGATATCGTAAAACTGTTGTAAAATCATAATACCATTAGATGTCATACCATTGTGCTGTCATAATAGCATTGTGATGCCGCAATGGAAATTTTATGTTATTTTATTACTTTGAGGTTCTTATTCCATTGTAATATCATATTATGATTATAATATCAAAATACCATTGTGATATCGTAATAACATTTGAGGTCATAATGAAATTATAATGTCTAAATTCCATTGTTATGTCATAAAATAATCATGTCATAATAGAATTGTTATGTTATAATAGCATTGTGATGTCAAAATTCCATAGTGATATCATATGGGGATCATATAATTGTAATATCAAAATAGCATTGTGCTGTCATAATAGCTTTGTGATGTCAAAATTCTTTTGTGATGTCATATGACAACCATTATGATGTCATAATAACATTATGATATCATAATAGCATTGGGATGTCATGACACTATTGTGATGTCACCAAAGCATTTTTATATCAAAATTCCATTGTGATGACATAATAGCATTTTAAAACCATTATACCATTGTAATGTAAGCATACCATGGCATTAGGGTTATGGTTAGGTTTAGGGGTTAGGATTAGCAATAGTGTTAGTCATCTTCTACTTGGTTTTTGATATTCATTTTGGCTATCTTTTGTGTGTGTCCTTTTTTGATATGGGATGGACAGTTTTGCCTTTTAAACATATGAAGTATTATTTTTGAGTTTTTAGTACCTAACTAGGATGGTGTGTACTTTGCCAGCTGCAAGACTCCTGTGTCTATTTTGTGTTAGGCATGACCAATATCTATGCTCTGTGAAATATGTCATGTTGAAAGGATCAGTCATCTTCCAGAGCAGTGAGACATATTAATATAGTCAGCATTTAAAAGTTTTTTGACATGGCATATGTGCAGCTTGCATGTTTTTCTCCCAGACTAATTTTAGGTTCTTACATTGACCAACAGAACATATCTCTTGAGCCATAATGGCCTTTGGCAGGAGTTCTTCTGTGGAAGGCCCATATTTTGAGATTGCCTGGACATTTTAGAGCATTGTAACATTATCTCTCCTCTTATAAAACTAAAATTGATATGAATTCAATCTTTAAAACAGTAAGGACATAACATCTATCATTATGAGAAAAGAACTGACATGGTAACCTTCAGGAATTTTTTTTTTCATTTTGAATCTTTTACCTCTGTGACAATGTCACGTAGGAAATGGAAATTAATGTTTATTTAACTGGACAGCTTTCTAAGTAGAGAAGCTTCAACATGATGGGGGATTAAGGGGAATGTACCCAATGCCAACAGTTCCTACTGTGGTCTTGGATTTAAAATTTCCTAGGTTGTTACTTTGAACTGAGCATTTAGTGGCATATTCACTAAATGTACTTCCCTATTCTTATTGATAAAATAGGCAAACAGGGTCTAGGTTTCCCTGGGATATTGAATCTTTAAGAGCAGCTAAAAGAGAAGGAAACCAGACAATTCCTGGGATTGGTTTGGCTGAAACACAGAAAGAACTGTGAATGTAAAAGAAGAACTGAGGGGCAATAAACTCTTTGAAAGCTAGTAATGTTGCACACTAGAGTTGCCAACCCTCTATGAGCATGGTTACTTGTCTACCAGTCTAGATTGGCATTTGTGTCCTACTCAGTGGTCAGAGAACATTCCTTCTGGTTCTGGGGTTTACATTTAAAACCGGGAATTGAGGACAGAGACATGGGTCTGTGTTATATGCCTAGCACACCAGGCAGATGTGTTTCCTGCTGTTGTCCCCTGAATAACTCTCTAAATATAGTATTAGTGTCATGTATAGTATTAGTGTCATGTCTCTTTTTAAGAGGAGCAAGCTAGGCTCCTGATATCTGAGGTAGCTGGGTAAACACTAGTTCATGACTAGGATAGTCTGCTACAAAATAAATTCCTGGAAAGCAAGCCTTACAAAATAAAATTCTTTGCTCCTCCAATGTAATCATTTCTCCATGTTAAAAGTCATTGTAAAAGTTGTGAACATATTATTTTAATTATTTATGAGGGAATTTCATGTAATATACATTACACTATTTTTCCATTGCTCCCTGATTCAAATTCTTACCATTGTGTCACAATTTTTTTCTTTAAAATATATCAGTTGAAGTATGTGTGGTCCATATACCCATGGGAACATATTCAGAATCTCAGTGCCAAGTCCCTTAAAGAAAACTGAGATCATCCTTGCCGCACCCTGCAACCACCCCCAAGAAGAAGCCATCGATCCTGAAGATATCTATACTTCTTCACCTTGATCAAAGTTTTTCTTATTTATTCATTATGATTTGTTCACTTTGTATCCTCTCTGCTGATCCCTCCTTCTTCTCTTTCCAGTCCCACTCAGCCTCCTTCTTATATCTCTATGACCTTTTTCTAGTTCCCTAATAGGGAGGCCCTCCTCCACCTTCTGTCTGACCCTAGCTTATCAGGTTTCATCTAGGCTGGAAGAATCATTTTCCTTTGTAGCCTGATAGGCAGGGAATTGTTCCCCTTGTGTCCTCAATTCCCTTTATTTATTACACAATTCCTGCCAAATCTCCTGCAGGCTTCTCAGAGCTCTGAGGGAAAGGAGAATTTCATAGGGAAATCCTATTCAGTACTAGGTGATTTAAGGTTTCTCTCTGAATAATATGTGACTGTGGGTCTCTGTATGGAATGCTATTTCATGCAGAAGGAAGCATCTCTATGGACAGAACACGGCACTGAATTAATCAGTTGAGGGCAGAGAGCAATATACTTTAATAACAACAGCCTGGGTTGCTTGAAACTTTCCATAGGATGCCCTGGCCCAAAAACTCATGTAACTGCTACCCAGTTCTCCTAGTGGAAGACTGTTATGGTCACAAAACATGGCCTTTTGTAACTTTAACCCCACTATTATGAGACCTCCTAATAAGTGAATACATACCATATTTGTTCTTCTGCATGTTAGGTACTAGACCCAGGATGATATCTCAGGGTTCCATCCATTTGCCTGAAAATATCTTGTCATTTTCTTAGCTGACTAATACTCTGTCATAGAAATGTTTCACATTTCCTCCAAAAGAGATGGTCAGTCTTGTTCTTCAGTCCTTATAATTTGCAGGGACTTTAATCATTGTATTGAATGATAAACTGTCAGGATAAATATGTTCTTTTAGCCTAGAAGTCCCTCCAGCTTCTTCCACTTAGTGTTGATTTGAATTGCGATGTTCCCTTGAAGCTCATTTACTTACATTTCAAGTCCCCACCGAGGAAGTATCTGGGAAGTGTTAGGATTTGTATGGCCTGGTTAGATAATATAATTCCTTTTGTTTCACTAATTTCTTTCTCAGCCCTTTTGTCTTATGTATACATGAAGGCTACTGATTTTTTTGAATTAATATTGTATCCAGCCAGTTTTCCAAATTTCTTATCAGCTGTACAACTATGCTGGTAGAAATTTGGATCACTCTGGTACACTGTCATATCATCTACAAATATTGATACTTTGATTTCTTCCTTTCTGATTCCTATTCCCTTGATCTTCTTCAATTATCTAATTCTCTAGCCAGGGATTCCAAAACTATGTTGAAGAGATATGGAAACAGTGGGCAGCCTTGACATATTCCTGATTTCAGTAGGATTGCTTTAAGTTTCTCTCAAAATCTCAAAAGATAACACATACTGATAAGATTGTGGAAAAGGGGAATCCTCCTTCCTTGCTGGGAATATAAACTTGTACAACCACTCTGGAAATCAATCTGGTGCTTTCTCAGACAAGTAGGAATAATGCTTCCTCAAAAACAAATTATACCACTCCTAGGCATATATCCAAAAGAAGCTCAAGTACACAAAAAGGACATTTGCCCAATCATGTTTGTAGCAATTTTATTTGTAATAGCCAAAACCTGGAAACAACCCAGATGCTTCCCCAACTGAAGAATGGATACAGAAATTGTGATATATATACACAATGGAATATTACTCAGCAATAACAAAAAAAAAAAAAAAAACAAAACAAAACAAACAAAAAAAAATAAGGAAATCATGAAATTTGCAGGTCAATGGTGGGAACTGGAAAGGATGAATGATTATCCTGAATGAGCTGTCCCAGAAGCAGAAAGACACACCAAGTATATGATCATTCATATAGACATATAATATAGGATAAACCTACTAAAATCTGTACACCTAAAGAAACTAGTTAAGAGGGAGAACTCTTGCTAAATTACAAAGAGGTTGGATATAGGAAGAAGAAGAAAATAGGGAACAAGTTAGGAGCCTGTCACAGAGGGCTTCTGAAAGACTCTGCCCTGTAGACTACCAAAGCAGATGCTGAGACTTATGGCCAATTGCTGGGCAGAGTGCATGGAATCTAATGAAGGAAGTGGAAAATAGTGAGATCTGGAGAGGACAGGAGCTCCACAAGTAGAGCAAGAGATCCAAAAACTCTAAGCACAGGGGTCTTTCTTGAGACTCATACTCCAACCAAGTACCATGCATGGAGATAACCTAGAACCTCTGCACAGATGTAGCCCATGGAAGTTCAGTGTCCATGTGGGTTCCACACTAATGGAACAGGGACCACCTATGACATGAACTGATTAGCCTGCTCTTTGATCACCTCATCCTGATTGGGGAGCAGCCTTACCAGGCAACAGTGAAAGAGAATACAGCTACCCCTGTTGATATCTGAAAGACTAGGATCAAAATGAAGAAGATGAAGACCTCCCCTATCAGTGGACTTGGGTAGGAGCATGCATGGAGAAGGGGGAGGGAAGGTAAGATTGTGAGGGGATATCGTTTTATGGGGGAATACAAAGTGAATAAAGTGTAATTAATAAAAACTAAAATAAAAACTATTGAAAAATGTATTTCCTTTTGGATTTATATTATAGGAGGGTGTGCTTTGAGGTTGATATGCCAATGAAATTGAACAGACTTAATGGAGTCACTGTCACTTTACATCTTTGTTTCTGTTGGTCTCAGTCTCTATTTCTGAATTTGTCTCTCTAGCTCTTTCTTTGTCTCTTTCAGTCTCCCTCTCTCTGCCTCCAGCTTGTGGTTCAGTATGAAAAATTCTCAGTTTGTGTGAAGGACTACAACAACATTACTGCTTGCTGATATGACATAATGTATGGTCTCCTAAAAATATGTCCCAATTAAATGATTTTTGTTTAAATATTTGCCTTGGTCAGGGAGCATTTTCACAGAAAATTATTCACTGACTGTGCATTTAACAAATAATAATAGAATCTGTCATACTGTGAAACTCACAAGTGAAGGACACGTGACTTTATTAATGACCATTTGAAAGAATTATGTGATGCTCGCTTTGGCAGCACATAAACTAAAATTGGAACGATGCCGAGAAGATTATTATGGCCCTTGCACAAGGATGACATGCAAATTCCTGTAGCATTCCATATTTTTTTGGAGAAATTAAAGAAAACACAAATATTGAAAATTGTGGAGAGAAAGAACTTAGGGAAGAAAACAGGAACTACAGAGGTAAGCATGACCAATAGACTATATGAGATGAAAACAAGATACTCAGTTGTGGAAGATACAATGGAAGAAAACAGTGTATTTGTCAAAGAAAATGTTAAATCTAAAAAATTCCTGCAACAGACCATCCAAGAAATTCAAGACAAAATAAAAAGACAAAACATAAGAAAAATTAGAATAGAGGAAAATTATAGGCGATTCTCTCCTCAAAGGCCCAGAAAGTATTTAAAAAAAATGAAGATAATTTCCCCAACTTGAAGGAGAGGCCAATAAGAATAGAAAAGATCTACAGAACACCCAAAAAAATTAGTCCAGAAAAGAAAATCTTCCCATCACATAGTAATCAAAACAGCAAGTATACAGAAAAAAAGAAAAAAAAATACTAAAAGTTGTAAGGGAAAAAGGCCAAGTAACATCTAATAGAAAACCCATCAGAATTGCACCTGACTTCTCAGCAGAGACTTTGAAAGCCAGATGAATATCATGCAGGCCCTAAGAGAACACAGACATCAGCCAGGCTACTATACCCAGCAAAACTCTCAGTCCTCATAGACAGAGAAAACAAGATATTCAAGGACAAAAACAAATTTCAACAATACCTACACACAAATCCAATATTACAGAAGACACTAGTAGGAAAAATTCAACCCAAGAAAACTAGCTACTTTCAAGAAAACACAGGAAAGAATTAACTTCACTACAGTAAAACAAAAGCAACCAAGCACAAAACCTTAAGACCACAGCCAACATCAAACTCAAAGGACCTAACATGCACTGGTCATTGATCTCTCTCAATATCAGTGAACTCAATTCTCCAATTAAAAAATACAGACTAACAGAATGGATGCTTAAACAAGACCCAGCAGTCTGTTGCATGCAAGAAACACACCTAAGTCACAAAGATAGATATTACCTGAGGGTAAAGTCATGGAAGACTGCTTTCCAAGGAAATGGACCCAAGAGACAAGTAGGAGTAGCCATTCTAATATCTGATAAAATAGTCTTTTAACCGAATTTAATAAAAAGAGATGTGCAAGGACACTTCATACTCATCAAGAGAAAATTCCCCCAGGAAGATATCACAATCCTGAACATCTATGGCCCAAATACAAGGGCACCCATATATGTAAAACAAACATTGATAAAACTTAAACAGCACAGAGATACCCACACATTAATATTGGGAGACTTCAACACCCCATTCTCAACAAAGACAGGTCAACAAAACAGAAATTAAACAAAGAAAATATGTCTCTGACAAAGATGATGGATCAAATGGACCTAGCAGATATTTACAGAACCTTATACCCAAACACAAAAGAATTTAACTTCCTATCAACACCTCATGGAACGGTCTCCAAAATAGACCATATGTTTGGCCACAAAGCAAGCCTCAGCAGATACATAAGACTGAAATATTTCCTTGATCTTCTCTGATCACCATGGAATAAAGCTTCACATCAACAGAAATAGCAAAAAGCCTAACACATGAAAACTGAACAACTTGCTACTAAATGACACCTGGGTCAGGGAAGATATAAAGAAAGAAATTAAAGTCTTCTTAGAATTCAATGAAAATGGAGGCACAACATACCCAAACTTATGGATACAATGAAAGTAGTACTGAGAGGAAAGTTCATAGCACTAAATGGCTTCAAAAAGAAATTCAAGACACCTCATTCTAGAAAATTAATGGCTCACCAAAATACCCTAGGAAAAAAAAAAGCAGACACACCAAAAAAGAGTAGACAGCTGGAAATTACAAAACTCAGGGCTGAAATCAATCTGTTAGAGAAAAATAAAACAATTCAAAGAATCAATAAAACCAAGAGCTGATTCTTTGAAAAGAATGAAGAAGATAGGCAAACCCTTAGCCAAACTAAGTAAAAGGCAGAGACACCATCCAAATCAACAAAATCAGAAATGAAAAGGGGGACAAAACTACAGACACTGGGGAAATCCAAACAATCATTAGGACTTCCTTCAAAAGTCTATATGCCACAAAATGTGAAAATCTAAATGAAATGGGCCATTTCCTTGATTGTTCCACTTACCAAAGCTGAATCAAGACAAGGTAAATCGCTTAAATATCCCTATATCCCCTAAGGAAATAGATGTGGTCATTGAAAGAAAAAAAAAAAAAAAAAAAAAAAAAAAGCCCAGGACCATATGGTTTCAACACAGAATGCTACCAGATTTTCAAAGAAGAGCTAACTCCAATTCTCTTCAAACTATTCAACAAAACAGAAACAGAAGGAACACTACCAAATTCAGTCTAGGAAGCCACAGTCACCTTGGTACCTAACCCTCACAAAGACCCAACAAAGAAAGAGATCCAAAAATATTCAACAAAATACTTCCAAACCAAATACAAGAACACATGAAAGTTATCATCCCCTGTGACCAAGTAGGCTTCTTCCCAGGTATGCAGGGTTGGTTCAATTTATAGAAAGCCATCAATGTGATTTACCATATTAAAAAACTAAAAGAGAAACACAATGATAATCTCCTTTGATGCTGAAAAAGCACTTGAGAAAATCCAACATCCATTCATGTTTAAAGTATTGGAGAGATGAGTGATACAATGCATATATCTAAATATAATAAAGGCAATATATAGCAAGCCTATTGCCAACATCAAACTCATGAGAGAAAATGAAAGTGATCCCACTGAATTCAGGAACAATGCAAGGCTGCTCACTGTCTCCATATCTCTTCAACAACGTTCTGGAATTCGTTGTTATAGCAAAAAAAATAATAATAATAGAAGAGATGAAGAGGATACAAATCTGAAAGGAAAAATCAAAGTATGGCTATTTGCAGTTGAGATGGTAGTATACCCAAGTGACCCCCAAAATTCTACCAGGGCACTCTTATAGATAATAAACACTTTCAGCAATGTGGCAGGATACAAAATTAAATAAAAAAGTCAGTAGCCCTTCTGCATTAAATAAACAAACAAACAAACAAACAAACCTGGCTGAGAAAGAAATTAGGGGAAAAAAAAAAACACCCTTCAAAATAGCCAAAAGAAAAGACAAACGTACTTTGGTGTAACCCTAGCCAAGCAAGTCAAAGACTTCTATCTAAAATAATTTCAAGTCTCTAAAGAAAAAATTGGTAGAAGATATTAGAAGATGGAAAGATCTCCCATAGTCATGGCTTGACAGGATTAAAATACTAAAAATGGCCATCTTACCAAAACCAATCTACAGATTCAATGCAGTTCCCTTTAAATCCTTTAAATTACAAACAAATTTTTTTTACAAAAAAAAAAAAAAAATTGAAGGAAAAATTCTAAACTTCGTAAGGAAAAACAAGAAACCCAGAATTGCTAAAACAACCCTCTACAATAAAAGATCTAGAAGAATCATCATCCCTGATCTCAAACTGTACTGTAGAGTAGCAATAATAAAAACAGATTGGTACTGGCCTAGAAAAGGAATGGTGGATCAATGGAACCGAATAGAAGGCCCAGAAATAAACAAACACACTTATGGACACCTGAGTTTTGATAAAGATGCCAAACCTATACAATGGAAACAAGATGGCATCTTCAGCAAATGGTGTTGGTCTAACTGGATGTCACCATGTAGAAAGATGCAACTAGCATCATACTTACCACCCTGTACAAAAGTAAAGTCCAAGTGGATTAAAGACCTCAACATAAAACCTGACACATTAAATCAGGTAAAAGAAGAAGTGGGAAAGAGCCTTGAACTCATTGGCACTGAGACCACTTCCTGAACAGAATACCAACAATCAATTAATGGGACCTCATGAAACTTTTCTAAAGGTTCTAAACTAAACAAATGCTTACAGATTGGCAAAGAATCTTCACCAAGGCTCTAAGTGACAGAGGACTATAACCAATTATATATAAAGAACTAAAGAAGTTGAAAAGAAACAAATCAAGTATTCCAATTAAAAATGGGGAACAGAGCTAAACAGAGAATTATTGATAGAGGAATATCAAATGGCAGAGAAACACTTAAAGAAATGCTTTAAGTCATTCACCATCAGGGAAGCGCAAATCAAAACTACCCTGAGATTTCATCTTACACCCATCAGATTGGCCAACAGGAAAACCTAAAGTGACAACACATGCTGGAGAGGGTGTGGAGAAAGGGGAACCTTCCTTCACTGCTGGTGGGAATATAAACTTGTACACCCACTCTGGAAATCAATCTGGTGCTTTCTCAGACAACTAGGAATAGTGCTTCCCCATGATCCAGCCATACCACTCCTAGGCATATATCCAAAAGAGGCTCAAGTACACAATAAGGACATTTGCCCAATCATGTTTGTAGCAGCTTTATTTGTAATAGCCAAAACCTGGAAACAACCCAGATGCTCCCCCAACTGAAGAATGGATACAGAAATTGTGGAACATCTACACAATGTAATAATACTCAGCAATAAAAAACAAGAAAATCATGAAATTTGAAGGTAAAGGTGGGAACTGGAAGTGAGCTATACCAGAAGCAGAAAGACACAGTTGGTATATATTCACTCATGTAGACACATAGAATAAACCTACTGAAAACGGTAGACCTAAAGAAAGTAATCAAGAAGGAGGACTTTGGCTAAAATGCTCAATCCCCAACGCAAAGGCAAAGAGGATGGATATACAAAGAAGGAGAAAATTTGGAACAATTTAGGAGCCGGCCACAGAAAGCTTCTGAAAAGCTCTGCCCTGCAGAGTATCAAAGCAGATGCTGGGACTTATGGACAAATGTTGGGCAAATTGTATGGAATCTAATGAAAAAAAGTGGGAAATAGTAAGATCTGTAGGGGACAGGAGTTCCACAAGGAAGGCAACAGAACCAAAAAATCTGAGCACAGGGGTCTTTCCTGAGACTCAAACTCCAACAAAGTACCATGTATGGAGATAACCTAGAACCTCTGCACAAATGTAGCCCATGGCTGTAGAGTGTCCAAGGGAGTTCCATTGTAATAGGAACACGGACTGCCCTTGACATGAACTTATTGAACTGCTTTTTGAAAACCACACCCTGATTGGAGAGCAGCCTTAACAGGCCACAGAGGAAGACAATGCAGCCACTCCTACTGAGATCTGATGGACAAGGATAGAAGGAAGTAGAGGAAGACCTCCCCCTTCAGTGGACTTGGGGAGGTGCATGAGTGGACAAGGGGGATGAAGATTGGGTTTGGGAGGGAAGAAGAAGTGGTTTATTGGTGAATACAACCTGAATAAAGTATAATTAATAAAATTTAAAATAAAAATATTAGAAAAATATAATTCCTTTTGGTATTGTATTATAGAAGAATGTGCTTTGAAGTTGACATGCCAATAAAAGTAACCAGACAGAATGGCGTCTCGGTGTATTTGTGTCTTTCAATTTATATCTTTGTGTCTTCTGGTCTCAGTCTTAATATTTCCGAATCTTTTTCTCTTTCTTGCTCTCTATGTAACCCTCTCTCTGTCTGCCGCTTATGGGTCAGTATGAAAGGCTCTGACTACTACAAGAAGATGACTGCTTGCCAGTATGACATCCTACACAGTCTCTAAATTTAAATGCAAGGTCCCAATTAAACACTTTTTGTTTAAAGAGTTGCTTTGGTCAGAGCGCATTCTCACAGTCACTAATTCCCTGAGTGTGGACATACATGTGTATTTAACAAATAATAATGGAATCTGTGATAATGTGAAAGTCACATGTCAAGGACTAGTGATTTTATTAAAGACCACTTGAAATAAATATGTGACTCTTTTCCTGAACTAAGAGTATTGGACACAGGAACTGTCATCTCTGGGTTGTGTGCTTTCAGCTGGGAAGATTGAGGCATGTAGGGCTGCTCAGCCTTCCTATCATGCTAGTTGTCTTCTTGGCCCTTTTAATAACTGGCTCATGAAACTCTTACTGGCTTACACCTGTTTTATGACATCATTCTCCCTCTCAGCCAGTCATCATCTGAGAATCTGGATGTTTCAATGGAGATGAGTAAAGAAACTTTCCTTTCTGCAAGTATATATGATCCTGTGCACAAATGACTGTTTCTTTGAAACCCAACATGCCTTTATCTTATGCATTTATCCAGATCACACACCTTTACTCCTGTTTACCTCTGTGACAATGTCATGTAGGAAATTAAACTTTATTGTTCATTGAATTGGACAGCTTCCTAAGTAGTGAAGCTTCAAAGTGATGTGGGATTAAGGGGAATGTACTCATTGACAAGGTGAATTCCTACTATTGTCTTGGATCTGAAATATCCTAGGTTGTGATTTTGAACTGAGCATCTACTGCTGTACTCACTAAATGGATCTTCACATTTTTATTGATATAATAGGCATTCTGGGCCTAGGTTTACCTGGGGTATTGATTCTTTAAGAGCAGGGAAAAGAGAAGGAAAGCAGATAACTCCTGTGACTAGTTTGGCTGAAACAGAGAAATATCTGTCACTTTAAAAGGAAAACTGAGGAGCAATAAACTGTTTGATAACTGGTGCTATGTCACACTAGAGTTGCCAGCCCTCTAGGGTTGCCTTGTCTGACCTTTCTGGATTGGCAGCTTTGTCCTACTCAGTGGTCAATTCTCCTTGTCTTGGTTTATAGTTCAAACTAGTCCTTCAGGACAGAAAAATATGTCCAAGTTATATCCCTAGGTCAGAAGAGCAGAATATTTCCCTGCAGTGTTCCCCCAGACAAATACTCCAAATATAATTTTATTGCCAGCACTGCTTGTTGAGAGGTGCTACCTGACTGCATATAGTCTGAGGTAGGTGGGTAACCACTAGTTAGGATTCTCTGCTACAAAATGACTTCCTGAAAGCATGCATTACAAAGTCATATTCTGCCCTCCTTTAGTGGAATCATTTCTCCAGGTTAAAAGTCATTGTAAAATTGTCAACATATTATTTTTATTGATTTTGTGGGAAATTCATATACTATACATTACGCTACTTTTCCATTGCTCCCAGGTTCAAATCCATACCCATGTGTCACACTATTTTTTTTTCTGTCTTTAAAATACATCAGTTGAAGTATGTGTCGTTCATTTACTCATTGAAACAAAGTCAGAGTCTCAGTGCCAAGTCCCTTAAAGAAAATTTAGTTCATCAGCTGGTACCAGCCCAAGAAAAGCCATCAGTCCTGAAGAGCTATGTAATTCATTAAATTGATCACAGTTGTTCAATTTGTATCCCCTATGCTGCCACCTCCTTCTCCTTGCACTCCCTCTCCCCACCTTCCTCTACCCCTATGACCTTTCTCTAGTTACCCAATAGGAGAGGTCCTCCTCATCCTTCTAGCTGATCCTAGCTTGTCATTTCTCATCAAAGCTGGCTTCATCGGCTTCCTCTAAGGTCTGATTCTCAGGGCATTGTTCTCCTTGTGTCCTCAATTCCCTCTACTTAGGACACTCGTCCTGCCTCCTCTCCTGCCGGCTTCCCAGATCTGTCACAGGTGGGAGAATTTCATAGGGAAATACCATTTAGAGCTGGGTGTTTTAAAGTTTCTCTGTTCATAATATTGGACTTTGGGTCTCTGTAGACAATCACAATTGATGCAGAAGGAAGCATCCCTCCATCTTCTTACACTTCCTAGTGATTTGAATTGCAATGTCCCCATGAAGTTCATCTGTTTACATGTTGAGTCACTATTGAGGAACTGTCTGGAAAGTGTTAGGAGGTATGGCCTTGTTAGATAATATAATCCATTATATTATCTATATCTATATCTATATATCCTATATCTATATATCCTAGTTATATCCTAGGAGAGTGTGATGTGAGGTTGATAGTCCAATGAAAATAACCAGAAAGAATGGGTCTTTGACTCTCAGTCACTATATAACTTTTTTTTCTGTTGTTCATGGTCTCTATTTCTGAATCTGTCTATCTAGCTCTCTCTCTCTCTCTCTCTCTCTCTCTCTCTCTCTGTCTCCATCTCTCTGCCTTCTGTTTGTCTTTCAGTATGAAAAGTTCTCAGTTCTGCTGAAGGACTATAACAAGTTGTCTGATTCCTGATGTGACATCATGGATAGTCTCTGTAAGAATATAAGCAAGGTCCCAATTAAAAACTGTTGTTCAAAAAATTGCTTGGTCAGGAAGCGTTTTCCCATGAAGTACTTCACTGACTGAGGACATATCTGTTTTAATTAATAAATAATATTAGAATCTGTGATAATATGAAATTCAAGGATACCCAACTTTAAGAATGACTATTGGAATGAAATATGTTACAGATTAACAGAACTAAAAGTCTTGGACACAGGAACTGTCATCTCTGGGTTGTTTGCTTTCAGTTGCCCAGAATGAAGCATGTAGGGCTGCTCAGCCTTTTTCTCAAGCAGGCTGTCCACTTGGCCATTTTAATAACTAGTTCTGGAAACCATTCCTGGCTTTCACCTGTTTCATGACATCATAATACCTTTTTATTTCAAAAGTCCATTTTGATGTCCTAGCACAATCACTTCAAAATACAAAATCATAATAGCAATGTGATGTCAAAATAATATTGTGAAATCTTTTTTTTATGGTCTCATGTTTTGTTTTAATGTTTTTTTCTTATTATTTTATTTTATTTTTCTTTATTATTTACACTTTACTCACTTTGTATACCCCCCCCCCCAGTGGTTCTCTCCCTCCTCCCATTCCAAACCCTCCCTTCCTCCACCCTCTCCATGTATGCCCCTCCCAAAGTCCACTAATAGGGGAGGACTTCTTTTCTTTTTTTCTGATCCTAGTCAATTAGGTCTCATCAGGAGTGGCTGCCTTGTCCTCTTCTGTGGCTTGGTAATACTGCTTCCCCGCTCAGGGGGAGGTAATTAAAGAGCAGGCCAATCAGTTCATGTCAAAGACAATCCCTGCTCCTATCACAATGAAACCCATTTGGATACTGAACTGCCATGGGCTACATCTGTGCAGGGGTCTTAGGTTATTTCCATGCATAGTCCTTGGTTGGAATAGCAGTTTCAGAAAAGACCCCTGTGCTCAGATATTTGGTTCTATTGCTCTCCTTATGGAGTTCCTGTCTTCTCCAGATCTTACTGTTTCCCACTTCATTCCTAATATTCCATGCACTCTGCCCAAAGGTTGCCCATAAGTCTCAACATCTACATTGATAGTCTGCAAGGCAGAGCTTTTCAGAGGTCCCCTGTGTCAGGCTGCTGACTTGTTCCCTCTTTTCTCCTTCTTCTGATGTCCAGCCTCTGTGCCTTTCTGGATAGGAATTGAGCATTTTAGCAAGAGTCCTCCCTCTTGATTAGATTCTTTAGGTGTACAGATTTTAGTAGGTGTATCCTATATTATATGTCTATATGAGTGAGTATATACTGTGTGCATCCCTCTGCTGCTGGGATAGCTCACTCGGGATGATATTTTCCAGATCCCACCATTTACCTGCAATTTTCATGATTTTCTTGTGTTTGATTGCTGAGTAATATTCCATTGTGTAGATATACCACAACTTGTGCATCCATTCCTCCACTTAGGGGCATCTGGGCTGTTTCCAGCTTCTGGCTATTACAAATAAGGCTGCTACAAACATTGTTGAGCAAATATCCTTATCGTGAACTTGAGAATCTTTTGTATATATGCCTAGGAGTGGTATAGCCGGATCTTGAGGAAGCACTATTCCTAGTTGTCTGAGAATACACCAGATTGATTTCCAGAGTGTTTGTAAAAGTTTACATTCCCACCAGGAGTGTGGAAGCAGATTCCCCTTTCTCCACAACCTCTCCAGCATGTGTTGTCTCTTGAGTTATTGATCTTAGCCATTCTGATGGTGTAAGGTGAAATCTTAGGGTCATTTTGATTTGCATTTCCCTGATGGCTAATGAGGTTGAGCATTAAGTGTTTCTCTGCCATTCCATATTCCTCTGCAGAGAATTCTCTGTTTAGCTCTGTACACCATTTTTAATTGGATTACTTGATTTTTTGCTGTTTAACTTCTTTAGTTCTTTATATATACTGGATATTAGCCCTCTGTCAGATATAGGGTTGCTGGAAATGTTTTCCCAATCTATAGGCTGCTGTTTTGTTCTGAGGACAGTATCCTTTGCTTTGCAGAAGCTTTTCAGTTTTATGAGGTCCCATTTATTGATTGTTGCTCTTAGACCCTGTGCTGTTGGTGTTCTGTTCAGGAAGTTGTCTCCTGTGCCAATGAGTTTTAGGCGATTCCCCACTTTTTCTTCTAAGCGGTTTAGTGTGTCTAATTTTATGTTGAGGTCTTTCATCCACTTGGATTTTAAGTTTTTTCAGGGTGATAAGTATGGATCTATTCTCATTTTTCTACATGTAGACTTCCAGTTAGAGCAGGACCATTTGTTGAAGATGCTGTATTTTTTCAATTGAATGGATATTTCATCTTTGTCATAAATCAGGTGTCCATAAGTGTGTGGATTTATGTTATGGTCTTCTATTCGATTCCATTGATCCACCAGTCTATTTCTAAGCCAGTATCATGCAGTTTTTCGTATTGTTGCTCTGTAGTACAGCTTGAGATCAGGGATGGAGATACCTCCTAAAGATCTTTTACTGTAGAGAATTGTTTTAGCAATTCTGGGTTTCTTGTGATTCCATATGTAGGTGAGAACTTTTCTTTCAAGGTCTTTAAAGAATTATCTTGGTAATTTGTTGGGAATTGTATTGAATCTGCTTTTGGTAAGATGGCCATTTTTACTATATTAATCCTGCCAAGCCATGAACAGGCTAGATCTTTCCATCTTCTGATAACTTCTTCTAATGCTTTCTTCACAGACTGGATTTTTTTTTTTTTTTATACAAGACTTTGACTTGGTTGGTTAGGTTCATTCCAAGGTACTTTATGTCTTTGTGGCTATTGTGAAGGGTGTTGTTTTCCTAATTTCTTTCTTGGCCCTTTTTTCCTTTGTATACAAGAAGGCTACTGATTTTTTTTTGAGTTAATTTTGTATCCAGCCACTTTGTTGAAGGTGTTAAGCTGTAGGAGTTCCCTGGTAGAGGTTTTGGGGTCGCTCAGATATACTCTCATATCATCTGCAAATAGTGATACTTTGACTTCTTCCTTTCCAATTTGTATCCCCTTGATCTCCTTCAATTGTATTATTGCTCTAGCTAGGACTTCAAGAACATTGTTGAAATGATATGGAGAGAATGGACAACCTTGCCTTGTCCCTGAATTCATTGTGACAAATTTAAGTTTCTCTCCATTGAGTTTGATGTTGGCTATAGGCTTGCTGTATATTGCCTTTACTATGTTCAGGTATGTGCCTTGTATCCTGATATCTCCAATACTTTAAACATGAATGGATGTTGGATTTTGTCAAATGCCTTTTCAGCATCTATGGAGATGATCTTGTGGTTTTTCTCCTTCAGTTTGTTTATGTGGTAGATCACATTGATGGATTCCCCCATATTGAACCACCCCTGCATGCCTGGGATGAAGCCTACTTGGTCATGGTGGATGATGTCTTTGATGTGTTCTTGGATTCGGTTTGCAAGGATTTGGTTGACTATTTTTTATTCAGTGTTCATGAGGGAGATTGCCTGAAATTCTCTTTCTTTGTTGGGTCTTTGTGAGATTTAGGTACCAAGGTGACTGTGGCTTCATAGAATGAGTTTGGTAGTGTTCCTTCTGTTTCTATCTTGTGGAATAGTTTGAAGAGTATTGGTGTTAGCTCTTCTTTGAATGTCTGGTAGAATTTGGTGCTGAAACCATCTGGCCCTGGGCTTTTTTTGCATGGTAGACTTTTGATGACAGCTTCTATTTCCATAGACAATATAGGACTATTTAATTGGCTTACCTCCTCTTGACTCAGCTTTTGGCATGGTCAAGAAAATTGTCCATTTCATCTAGATTTTCAAATTTTGTGGCATATAGACTTTGGAAATAAGAGCTAATTATTGTTTGGTTTTCTTCAGTGTTTGTGGTTATATCCCCCTTTTCGTTTTGGATTTTGTTGATTTGGATAGTTTCTCTCTGCCTTTTATAGTTTGCCTAAGGGTTTGTCTATCTTGCTGATTTTCTCAAAGAACCAGCTCTTGGGTTTATTCATTCTTTGAATTTTGTTTTGTTTTTTGTTTCTAATTTTGTTTTTGTTTCTAATTTTTTATTTCAGCCCTGAGTTTGATTATTTCCAGCCGTCTATTCCTTTTTTGGTGTGTCTGCTTCTTTTTTTTTATAGGGCTCTTAAATGAGCCATTAAGTTCCTTGCATGAGATGTTTCGAATTTCTTTTTGAAGGCACTTAGTTCTATGAATGTTCCTTTTAGCACTGCTTTCATTGTGTCCCATAAGTTTGGGTATGTTGTGCCTTCATTTTCATTGAAGTCTAGGAGTCTTTAATTTCATTTTTTTTTCTTCTCTGACCCAGCTGTCATTTAGAAGCAAGTTGTTTAGTTTCCATCTGTGTGTTGGCCTTTTGCTATTTTTGTCATTGAGGTCCAGTTTTAGTCCATGGTGATCAGATAGGATACAAGGGATTATTTCAATCTTCTTGTATCTGCTTAGGCTTGCTTTGTGACCAACTATATGGTCTATTTAGGAGAAGGTTCCATGAGGTGCTGAGAAGAAGGTAAATTCTTCTGGGTTTGGGTGAAAGGTTCTGTAGATGACTGTGAGGTCCATTTGATTTATGACTTCTGTCAGAGATATTGTTTCTTTGTTTACTTTCTGTTTTGTTGACCAGTCCTTTGTTGAGAGTTGGGTGTTGAAGTCTCCCACTATTAATGTGTGGGGGTCTATGTGTGGTTTAAGTTTTATTAAAGTTTCTTTTACAAATGTGGGTGCCCTTGCGTTTGGGGCATAGATGTTCAGGTTTGTGATATCTTCCTGGTGGATTTCTCCCTTGATGAGTATGAAGTGTCCTTCTCTATCTCTTTTGATTGATTTTGGTTAAAATCTACTTCATTACATATTAGGATGGCTACTCCTGCTTACTTCTTTGGTCCACTTGCATGGAAAACCATCTTCCAGGCCTTTACTCTCAGGTAATGTCTATTTTTGTGTTTTAAGTGTGTTTCTTGTATGCAACAGATTGTTGGGTCTTGTTTACGCATCCATTCTGTTAGTCTGTGTCTTTTTATTAGAGAATTGAGTCCATTGATGTTGAGGGAGATTAATGACCAGGGGCTGTTAGATCCTTTGATAGTGATGTTGGCCATGGTAGTATGTTTGTGTGTTTGGCTACTTTTGTTTTGCTGTACTCAGGTTATTTATTTCCTATGATTTCTTGAAAGTAGTTAGTTTTTTTTTTTTTTTTGCATTGTATTTTTTCTTCTAGTATCTTCTGTAAGCTGGATATGTGTGTGTGTATTGTGGAAATTTGTTTTTGTCATTAAATGTTTTGTTTTCTCTGTCTATGAGGACTGAGAGCTTTATTAGGTACAGTAGCCTAGGCTGACATCTGTGTTCTCTTAGGCTCTGCATGAGATCCATCCAGGCTCTTCTGGCTTTCATAGTTTCTGTTGAGAAGTCAGGTGTGATTCTGATGGGTTTGTCATTATGCGTTACTTGGCTTTTTTTTAATTTTTATTTTTTTTATCAGTTACATTTTATTAACTCTGTATCCCAGCTGTGTCCCGATCCCTCATTCCCTCCCAGTCCCTCCCTCCCTCCCTCCCTCATCTCCACCGTGCCCCTTTCTAAGTCCACTGATAGGGGGGACCTCCTCCCCATTCATCTGATCCTGTTTTATCAGGAATCTTCAGGACTGGCTGCAAAGCCCTCCTCTGTGGCCTAACAGGACTGCTCCTCCCTTTGGGAGTGGGGAGACCAAAGAGCCAGTCATTGGGTTCCTGTTAGAAATAGTCCCTGTTCCCCTCACTTTGGGAAACCAATTGGTTACTGAGCTACCACAGGCTACATCTGAGTGGAGGTTCTAGGTTATATCCATACATGGTCCTTGGTTGAATGTCAGTCTCAGAAAAGACCCTGTGCCCAGATATATTTGGTCCTTGTGGAACTTCTATCCTTTCCCCATCAGACTAACTCCCCTTCTTTCTTATGATTCTCTGTACTCTGCCAAAGGTTTGGTCATGAGTCTTTGCTTTGAAAACACTGCTAGTTAGAGTCTTTCAGATACGCTCAGTAGACTCCTGTCATACATTCAATGCACATCCCATCTGTCTTTCTAAATGAGGATTGATCATCTTACCCCATGTCCGCTCAATTGCTTATCTTTTTTAGGTGTATAGATTTCATTATGTTTATCATATCTTATAGGTCTATATAAGTGAGTATATCCCATGTTTGTCTTTCTCCTTCTGGGATATTTCACTCAGAATGATCTTTTTTAGATCCCACCATTTGCCTGCAAATTTCATGATTTCCTCCTTTTTGATTGCTGAGTGTTACTTGGCCTTTTTCCCTTGCAGCTTTTAGTATTTTTTCATTGTTTACTTTCTGTTTTGATTTCTGTCTTGATTATTATGTGAAAGGAGGATTTTCTTTTCTGGTCTAATTTATTAGGTGTTCTGTAGGCCTCTTGTATTCTTATAGGCTTCCCCTTTAAGTCGGGGAAATTTTCTTCAATGATTTTGTTAAAATATTTTCTGGGCCTTGGAGGAGGGAATCTTCATCTTCCTCTAGTCCTATAGTTCTTAGGTTTTGTCTTTTTATGTTGTCTTGGATTTCTTGGATGGTTTGCATCAGGAATTTTTTAGATTTATTCTTTTCTTTGACAGATACATCGATTTCTTCCATTGTATCTTCTACACCTGAGATTCTTTCTTCCATCTCTTGTAGTCTGTTGGTTATGCTTACCTCTGTAGTTACTGTCTTCTTTCCTAGGTTCTCCCTCTCCATGATTTCCTCTGTTTGTGTTTTCTTTAATTCTTCCAATTCTATCTTCAGATCTTGAACCGTTTTGTTGATTTCCTTCACCTGTCTGGCTCTAATTTCCTGTTTTTCCTTTGACGCCTTCTGCTGTTTGTTTGAATGTTCCTCTGTTTCTTTTATTTCTTTCAGTGACACAGACTGTTTGGCTGCATCTTCCTGTATTTCTGTACAGATGACCACAGTCTGTTTTATTATATCTTCCCCTAATTCTTTACACATTTTCTTTACTTCCTCCATTAACCACTTCATTATCATAGATGTAAGGTCATCTTCTTGAATTTCACTTATGTCAGGATGTCCAGGGCTACCTGCCCCTGCATAACCTGATTCTGGGAATGCCATATTGTTTTGCCTTTTGTTGGTTGCACTTTTTTGCTGACCTCTACTCATCTCTCTGTCTCAGGTGTTGTCCATTAATGTGTGATGCCTGCTGAGTACTGGGGTGGGAAGAATCCCCTTGGTGGGGTTTCTGAAGTTCTCTGCTTTTTGGGTATGTTCAACTGAATAGTGGTGCTTCTCAGGAACTGTCACAGTTCACTTCAGGTGTATGGACCTGTATGGTAACTGTGGTATTCAGGAAGGGTCTCTTCCCATCAAGAGAGTTCCTGCTGCTGGCTGCCCTGCTGCTGTGTTTCTTGCTCTGAATTTAGTGAGCAGCAGTTGTAGTTCTTTAGGTCTAATTGTTGGGTGTAGCCCTCTTGAAGAACCAGGGATTCCCACATTTTTGTCAGTCTAGGTAGGGATAACTGGTTGATCCTTAGCATAGTAATTGAGGGCTGCTGTAACGGCTTTCTGGTTTTTGTAGGTCTGAGGATGCAGCTGTGTGCCCTAGTGCCCTAGGGGTACTCAATAATGGCGGGTGAGCACAGAGCTCCTGCCTGCAGTAAAAGGCTAGAGTCTAGAGTCTGCATGAATCTAGAAAGTCTTTTGGTGCTGAGTGTCCTGAGCATTAGACCTGATGATCCCCCCACTGTGGAGTTTCCTCCTGACAGGGACACCCAGTTTTTGCTTTGGGGACCACTGTTCTGTCTGGGATAGCGAGTAGAACCCCCAGGCACAGACATGCGTGGCTCCGCCTTTCTGGCCTTTGGGAGCTTGGGCGTCTGCCTAAACTTGTTAATTTTTCCTGAGACCTTTTTGGGGTGGTGGTATCAGCTGAGTGCTCTGAGATCAGACCAGCCCTCCCTGTGGGTTTGCACTCGACAGTGATACTCAATATTTGGTGCCCTGGCAGCCACAGTTCCATCTGAGGCAGCAAATCAGGCATGTAGGCAGGGCTCTGTGCTGGTGCCTGGGTCCCCAGCTCTGGATCTGGGCTGGCTCCTGGGGTGCCCACGGAACCCGAGTCTTTTCCAAGGGATGTCTGGGTGATCGAAGGCCGGTCCAATTGTTTTCCGTACCTTGGGATTATCTCTCGACTAGAAATTCCAATCTGTGATGTTGTGGTGCCCACAGTTCATTCTGGGATAGTGACCAGTGAACCCTGGTGTGTGGCTCTGGGCTGGTGACCAAGAGCCTGGTGGAACTGGGATCTCTTCAGTGGTTTAGCTGGGTGAGTTAAAGCTGATTGAATACCCCACCGTGGGGTCTCCTCTCACCTGGGAAACACAATCACTTGTGTTTTATGGCCGTGAGTTCTGACTGCTGGTCACTGTGCTGATCCTGCTGTGCTGCTGGTCAGAAGGAGAGTCATTCCGGTGCTGACATCTTTCCCTCCTTCTCCCATGATGTTATTTTCTAAGCTGAATAATACTTTATTATGGGAATATTCCACATTTTTCCCAAGTGAGATTGTCAGTCCTGCTCTTTAGTCCTTTAAGTTGTTTGTACTCTATTCAATGTATTGAATGACAAAATACCAGGATAACTATGTTCATTTAACCTAGAAGTCCCTCCAACTTCTTCCACTTCCTAGTGATTTGAATTGCCATGTCTGCTTGAACCTCATGTATTAATGTGTGGAGTCACTACTAATGAAATATCTGGGAAGGGTTGGGAGTTATAGCCTTGTTAGATTATATAATTCATATTGGAGTTATATTGTAGGAGGGTGTGTTTTGATAATGATATGCAAATGATAGTGACCATACTGAATGGAGTCTCTGTCTCTCAGTCTCTGTCACTTTATATCTTTGATCCTGTTGGTCTTAGTCTTGTTATTTCTAAATCTTTCCCTCTAGGTTTTTCTCTTTCTGTCTCTCTCAGATTCCCTTTTATCTGTCTTCCACTTGTGATTCAGTATGAAAATCTCAAAGTTCTGCTGAAAGCTACAACAAGATGACTGCCTGCTTATGTGACATCAGGAATAATCTTTGTGAAAATTTAAGCAAAGTCCCAATAAACCTTTTTTTTTCAAAGATTTGCATTGTTAATGCAGCAATTTCCCAGTAATTAACTTCCTGACTAAGGATATATCTGTGCATTTAACAAACAATAATGGAATCTGCTATAATGTGATAGTCAGATGTAAAGGACATGTGTCTTTATTAATGACCACTTGAAAGAAATATGACACTTTTCCTTAAATAAGAGTCTTGGACACGGGAACTGACATCTCTGGGTTGTGTACTTTCTGCTGTCATGATTGAGACATGTAGCAGCTCAGCCTTTCTGTCAGGCAGGCTATCCACTTGGCCCTTTTTATATCTGGCTTTTGAAACTCATACTGCCTTTGACGTGTTGCATGACATCATTCTAACTCTCAGCCAATCAGCGCATGAGAGAATCTTGTGGTTTCCATGGAGATGAGTAAATAAACTTTTGTCACTGTCCTGTATCTTTGATCCTGTTCACATGTGACTTTTTTTTTGTGAAACCCAACAAGCCTTTATCTCATCCCTTTATCCAGATCACACTCCTTTACTCCTGTTTACCTTTGAGACAATGTCAGGTAGAAAAACTATCACCATCCTAAGTACAAGAACTTCAAAGTGATGTGGGATTAAGTGGAATGTATCAAATGATAAGGTGGTCTCCTACTGTGGTCTTGGATCTGAAATTTCCTAGGTTGTGACTTTCAACTGAGAAGTTACTCACATACTCATTAATGTCCCCTCATATTCTTATTGAATAATAGGCTGGTAGGGTCAAGGTTTCCCTGTGGCATTGTTTCCTTAGAAACAGGGCAATGAGAAGGAAACAGGACAATTCCTGGGCCATGTCTGGCTGAAACAGCAAAAGCTTAATGTATGTAATTTGAGAACTGTGGGGCAATTAACTTTTTTACAGTTGGTGCTGTTCCACATTAGTGTTGCCAACCATCTATGAGCTGGGTTGCCTTTGCTGACCTGGCTGGATCTGTAGCTGTGTGCTACTCTGTCATGGTCAGTGAACAATCCTCTGGTCCTAAGGTTTTGCACTTAAAACTGGGTCTTCAGGAAAGAGTAAATTGGTCCATTTTATATGCCTAAGATACAAGAGCAGCAGTGTTTCTTTCTGTGGTCCTCCAGACATAACCTATAAACATAGTGTTGGAGCCAGGACTGCATGTTCAGAGGTGCAACCAGAGGTCCTGGTATCTGAGCTAGGTGGGTAAACACTAGTTCATGGCTAAGTTATTCTGCTACATAATGAGTTCATGGAAAGCATGCCTTACATAGTTAAATTTTGCCCTCCTTTAGCGGAATCTCTTCTCCCTGTTAAAAGTCATTTTAAAAGTTGTCATCATATTTTTTTATTGATTATGTGGGAATTTCAAATAATACACATTACACCAACTTTCCATTGCTCACAGGTTCAAATTACTACCCATGTGTCACACTAATTTCTTTTTTTTCTTTAAAATTCAGGAATTGAAGTCTGTGAATATAATAATTATCATATACTCATTGGATCATGATCAGAGTCTCAGTGCCAAATATCTTAAAGAAAACTGAGTTCATGCTCACCTCACCATGTTACCACCCCCAAGAAGAAGCCTTTTGGCCTGAAGGGCTTTATACTTCATCACCTTGTTCACAGATTTTTCTTATATATTTATTTATTATGATTTAGTCAGTTTGTATCCCCACTGCTGCCCTCTTCTTCTTCTTCTTCCAGTACTACCCACCCTCCTCCTATGTCCTTTCTCTGGTTCCATAATAGAGGAGGTCCTCCTCCCTCTTCTAATAGAAGACCTTAGCTTCTCAGGTCTCATCAAGGTTGGCTACATCATTTTCCTCTGCAGTCTAATTCTCATGACATTTTTCTCCTTGTGTCCTCAATTCCCTCTATTTATGACACTCTTCCTGCCTCCTCTCCTGCAGGCTTCCCAGAGCTCTGAGGGGAGGGCGAATTTCATAGGGAAATCCCATTTATACCTGTGTTTTTTTAAGGTCTTTTTTACATAATATCAGACTGTGGTTATTTATATGGAATCACATTTTATGCAGAAGGAAGCATCTCTGTGAATGCAAGAACATAGCACCGATCTATCAGTTGAGGGCAGAAAGCAGCATATTTAATAACAGCCTGGGTTGTTTGAAAATTTTGTTAGGATTTGCAGTCCCTACAACTTAATTAACTGCCACCAATCCCCCTTGTGGAAGACTGTTTTTTTCACCACAGATTGACTATTGGAGCTTACTCCCCCACTGTTAGGATACCTCCTCATAAGTGAAAGCATAACATATTTCTCTTTTTGCATTTTAGTTATTACACCCAGGTTGATTTTTTCTGGTTCCATCCATTTGCCAAAAATATTATGATGTTGTTTTCTTAAGTGAAGAATAATTCTTTATGGAAATATTCCACTTTTTTTTCAAATGAATATCACAATATTGTTCTTTATATCTTAGAAATTTCTGGGACTTTAATCATTGTATTTAATGATAAACTATCATGATAACTATGTTTTTTATCCTAGAATTCCCTCCATCTTCTTCTACTTTCTGGTGATTTGAATTGCATATTCCCTTTGAAGCTCATCTCTTTAATCCCCAGTTGAGCAAACATCTGGCAAGTTTTGGTAGTAATGGCCTTGTTAGATCATATCATTCCTATTGGAGTTATATTATAGGATGATGTGCTTTGAGGTTAATATGCCAATGAAAATGAGCAGACAGCCTGGAGTCTCTGTCTCTGGGTCTGTGTCACTTTATATATATTTTTTGTAGGTCTCAGTCTCTCCATTTCTGAATCTGTCTCTCTAGCTCTTTCTCTCTCTCTTTCTCTCTCTGTCTCCCTCTGTATGCCTTAAGCTTGTGCTTCAGTTTGAAAAGCTCTCAGTTCTGCTTAAGGACTATAACAAGATGGTGTTGTGCCTGAATCGTGGTACCACAAATGATCACCACCAAGAGCCAAGTCCATTGTAAACCACATGAGGATCTTTTTATTAGAAATCATTACAAGCTACAGTTGGGGTCTCATCCCCTAACACCAAAGTAGTGAGGGCCAAGAGCCCCTTGCTGAGGATTGTTGGGTGACTTAAAGATTCTGGTCCCTCCCAGCATGCCCAAGGCAGGGGCGATTCTTGCCTGACAAGCATTTATTGGTCAAAATGCTGAATTTTTAATTAATTGAGTATTGGAAAATCCCCAAACCATTAATGATCTGATGTCCCTCTCTAGGGGGATGGGCCAGTTTCTAGCAACTAGTGGGTGTGGAAATGTGGGTTCTTCCACTCAGAGCATTACTAGACCTCACCCAGCTTGCTCAGGCCTTAATTTTTAATAATAAGTGCTGATTTTTAATCTTTTAGTCTCTCATTCCCCCTCTTCATTTGAAGACCCAATCTTTGTTCTTCCAGATATGATACTTTGTATTTCATAGATTTACCTTTCTACACTGGGATCTAAGTACCATTAGTGTATTGCTCTCAAATATTTTTTTCATGAGAACCATCAAGCAATTAAAAATACAAGACCAAAAGATAAAAATCAAAATGAGTAGTAGTCCCTTCAGGGAAGATATAGGGGTAGTAAGCCAAGGGGAATTAGATCCTTTCTCTCTAGGTTTTCGCCCAGTTGCTGCAATATTAGTTGCCATTTCAGCTAAGCAGATGCCCAAGATAATAGCTAATGTCAGGGAGCCCCTTTTGACATAGCCTTTCAGCCTGCTAGGTGGGATTTTGGGACAAGGGTCTCCTTTTCTGAAATTGCTTCCATGCTAACAAAGGACCATTGGCATCAGAGATAAGGAAGTCTGAAATGCCAGTCAAAGGCTGGGCAACGGGGCAGTCCTCAGAAGCCTCTGGTTAGTTGATCCACCCAAAGAGGCCAGGAGCAATTGTGTCAGTTTCCAGGAAATCCAGATTTCAGCTCTCAGTCCATAGCTGATCCTGGAAGAGAGTTAAACAGGTGAAAATCTACTGAGACAAATTTAAACTGGAGACAGAAGTTAAAATTTGTCTATTAAATGGGAAAAGTGAAGAATCTGAAGACAAGGGAAAAATTCCTCTGGTATCCAATTGAGCTATGCCAGATACAGGTAATATAACTTTTTGATTTCCAGAATTTTTTAGTACACCAAAGGAAATATATATTAAAAAAAAAACAACTCTGAAAAATAACATATCAACAAATCTAATATAACAATATTCTGAGAGTAACAGGTAAATCTGCATCCCACTGAATGAGTATCAGTTAGCTGTTTGTTTTATAACCTGTATAAACAACTTAAGTACGTCCACAGTTTGGAAGTCTAACACTTCTTCTGTGGGCACAGGTGTTGGTAATCAGCCAGTAATGGAGCTAGGCCATTTTTCATACACTCAGTATCTACCTTTAGCTCCCATCTCAATGTTCACACTGGAAAGTTAGGCAAAAATACATTCATGGATTTATTGCTAAACCCTGGATGCTTGGACTTTCCTTAACAAAGCAAAGAGAAGTAATATGTTTAAGATAGTCCTAAATCGTGTCTACCTCAGAATGGCAGATATTAAGAATAGTATAGTAAAGGCTATGGCTTTTGGGTCAGATATACACATTTAACAGATGTTTTTAGTATGATGAAAAGCATCTTAAAATTTATGTTTAGAAAACTACCAAAGAAAATTTAAATCTCAAACTGGTAACTGAAAAAAAAGCTGTTAGTGCTCCATTAACTTATCTTATCAGAACTCTATAGATCAATGCCAAAACTCTGAACTTCTGAAATGTTATAAAATAAGTACAACAGTAGAAATGGTGTGGAATCTAAAGTATCTCACATTTTAATATGTTTTAAATTATTTTTATATCTTTATAACACATATTTATATAAATTAAAAGGTTAAACTCCTTGTCTTTTTATCCAGCCAAATATCTTAAGACACAGGCAATTGACATGAATTCTGTGAGCAATACAAACCAGTTTTTCTTTTTAAAAATGAGATCTAGTACCCAGTAATTCTAGCTATCTAATGAACTGACCAAAAAGATGAGTGGTTCTAACTATCTGCTCTTTAGCTGCAAAGCTACCATTAGCTTAGCATAGCCATCAAAGTGATCAGAGACCTGAGAAGGATAAATTATATATACCAATGTATGTACCAATAAAAATGACAGAGATGACTAGTTAGTCCATCATCTAGGAAGTGGACCTGGCTCTTGTGGCCTTATTGCATCATGAGCAGAGGCAGTCCAGCCATTTGGCACAGAAAATGAGAGACTCTTTCTGTGGAAATAGGAACATGAGTATTGACCTCAACTTGCCTCTCTCAATGTAAAACAATGGATCTCCAGGTGTCCAAAGTTTAGGCTGGGCCTAGCAGTGGGCCAGTTGAGGCAGTATTACCCAGTGGTTTGCATATCACAATCCAGAGTTGCCATCATCTGTTGATTTTAAAGGCAAAGCCAAATCTCTGAGACCTTGGGGAGCTACTGCCATGATTTTGGGACTCTCTGTCACAATAAGTTTACACATGCTAAAATGCCATATTTATGGGGTCTCTGACAAGCTTGAGGGCCAGCATGTCTGAGTTACTGTGTCTATCTTTATCAACTGCTCTAAACTGTGTACTATAAAACAGAATGCTATACTCTCTAATTCTGGCATATTCCAACATGCATATTTTAGAACTATATTTTTTTAAGTAGATCTACATAGACAAACTTTATGATTACCCATCCTAGGCTTAACCTTAAAAACCTAAACAAAGACACTAGGTAAATCTCGACATCTTAACCAACTGGAGTTTTTAGTATAACTTTAAATCTGCTCTTTCCAAACTAAAATCAGAACAAATCTTTTAATCAGATACAGTTTATAGAGAGGCTAGCACATCTTGCATTAAAATTGAATAGTAAAAAGCTTAAAGGACAAAATTTGAACTTACCATCTAAACAGGGAACTGAATACAGGTGGCAGCCCTAAACAAAGATTGCACCAAAACTGTGATGGTTCTACTCTCTTTATCTCTGAACCAAGAAATAACCAAGCTATGCCTGCACTAGTCACCTGTTGCCACAGGTTGTGGCTGGCAAAATAAAACATAGCCATTAGGTGCTGATCATGTTATAGCAAACACTGTGGAGCATCCACAATCCCCAATAACCAAAAGTTCTAACAATGTAACCAAAGAAGCCCTAGAACCAAACACATAACTTAACAGTACAGAACAATTTTAAATTATATGAAATATTCTGGCCACAACAAACCTATCAGCCAAAATTCTTCCCCCTTAAAAGAGCATAAGAAAACATTTTCCAATGCAGAATCACCAGCCCTTTAAATGAAGTACAACATATTTTAAATACAGTTCTTTCTCAAATCATATTTACCCTCTGGTTATTTATACATACACTAACCTTTTGCAACATTCTATATATCTTCAGGTTCCTAGCTTCATTCTTCTGGCTTAACCAGACATCCTCACTTTAGACAAGCTATTCTTTTCTTTACTATCTCTTGCTCTCTCTCTCTTGTATTTTAGAAAGCATAAAAACTCTTATCAAAATCCTTTCCCTTCTTTCTTGATCCTGCTGGAGCTCAGCGTCCACAATTTGTTTTTTATAGGCAAAGCAAAAACAGTCATAGTAATACAAAAGAAGTTCTGAAACTGCTAAACTCTTTTTCTAAAATTACTTCTGTGTAGCAGACATGGTCCAAGGTTACATAAACATACTCTAAGGAACTTGGTGAAATTTTCTCTTTTCTCTGTCTCAAGGTGAGGGCCAGGATATAAACATATATTTCAATAAACAAAGAAACTTAATAAACAAACAGCTCTCCACAAGATACATTGTAAATACTGCATTTTTTTTCAATTACTGCAGACCATATAATACCCAATTTTTCTCCCCAAAACGATTGAGAAACTATTTCATTTTTTTTTGTTAGACTACCAAAGATCATTGGTATCTAAACTATCTGAAAAACTTTAAATGTTTTAAAGCCTTAAACATTTAAACATTTTCTAAAACCTGTTTTTGCAATATCAAAATAAAGTACTCCTTTTTTGTAGAAGAGAAGTCTCAAAGCATAACCATAATTTTAAAAGTCAAAACTAGATTTTAAAACCAGAATTTACTAATCCAAACAATTTAATTTTTAAAACCAATACCCACATAAAATAACTAATTAATCTAGAATGAAATGAAAATTATTTGAGCAAGGTTCCTCCTCTCCTTTTATTTTTTGACCCAAACCATATGGACATCAAGATCACATTACAGTGCACATGACAATCTCGACATGGCGGTCTCATTATAGCCCACATGGCAACTTCAAGATGTCAGTGAGGCACATCACATACCACGTGGCAACCTATATTGTTGCTATCTAAACAGATGTGTTTATCGACCTCATCAACACATAGGCACATATATACATTTTAAACAAATATGAATTTAACCTTTAAACATACCCAATTACTTTTAATCATATTAACCAGGACCTACAGAGCACAGGATTAGTCATAAACAAACATGATGGCCATATCTACATTTAAACAGAAAGTCAAAACTTTACTTACTTCCTCCAGCACTTTCATTTAAGCACTTTATTTTTACACTCAGCAGCTGCTAGACAACCAGAAACACAGAGACAAAAGAACAGATTCCACCAGTACTTCCTGTCTCTGTGGTAGCGACACACTTTCTAGGCCTATCAAACAGATTTGGGACTTCGTGTCCCTCACAGTGGTATTGGGGAGCACTGCCCCACTGAAATTTAGAATGTCTCCCAAGATCCCCCATTGCCTTGGTATGCTGATATGTCAGCCAGGGCACTGTGACACAACAAATCCCTTGCCACTCACTGTATATTACCTTGAGATCTCAAAAATACATAGAACAACAGAAGAGAGACATAGAACATGGCCAAAAAATATACACTTACCTGGGCCTCCAATCCTCTGGTAACAAGTCCTGCAAGGTCTTGGGGATCCAGGAGAGCCCCCAAATTATGGTGTGCCCATATCATGATACCCCAAAAGACCAGCACCAGGAGCTGAGTCCATTTCAAACCACATGAGATTCTTTTTATCATAAATCATTACAAACTGCAGCTTGGGCGCACACCGCCCACTCGAAGCAGTGAGAGCCAAGAGCCCCATGCTCAGGATAGTTGGGTGATTTAAAGATTCCGGTCCCTCCCACCATGTTCAATGAAGTGGTGATTCTTTCCTGGCAAGCATCTATTGGTCAAAATACTGCATTTTTAATTAATTGGCTATAGGAAGGTCCGAAAACCATTAATGATCTGTCCCTCCCTTGAGGGATGGGGCAGTTTCTTAGCAACTGTATCTCTAGTGAGTGGGGAAAGAATGCACTAACGTGGGTTCTTCCCCTTAGAGCATTAGTGGACCTCACCCAGCTAGTTCAGGCCTTAAACTTTAAAAATAATTGTTTCATCTCTCAATGACTGCTTGCTGAAGTGATATCATAGATGGTCTCTGTAAAAATATAAGCACAAGGAGCTTGCCCAAGTAGCATTTTCCAAGAAGTAATTCACTGATTAAGGATATATCTGTGCATTTTACAAATAATAATGGAATCTGTGATAATGTTAAAGTTACATGTCAAGAACAAATGAATTTATTAATGAACAGTTGAAAGAGATAATGTGACACTTTTCCTGAACTAAGAGTCTTGGACACAGGGACTGTTATCTCTGGTTTGTGTGCTTTCAACTGCCAGATTGAGGCATGTAGGGCTATTCAGCCTTTCTCTAAGGCAGGCTGTCCACTTGTCCCTTTTAATAACTGGCTCCTGAAACGCTTATTGGCTTTCACCTTTTTCATTATATCATTCTCATCATTCTGCCTCTCAGCCAATCACCACCTGACAGAATCTTGAGATTTCCATGGAGGTGACTAAACAAACTTTCCTCAGAGTTCAGTATCACTGACCATGTGCACACGATTATTCCTTGTGAAACTCAACAAGCCTTTATTTCATCCCTTTATCCAGGAGCTTCACCTTTACTCCTGTTTACCTTATGAGAATGCCAGGTAGGAAATGAAACTTTACTGTTTTGTTTAATTGGACATATTCTGAAGTAGAGAAGCTTAAAAGTAATGTAGGAATAAGGGGAATGTACCAAATGACAAGGTGGTCTCCTGTTATTGTCTTGGATCTGAAATTTCCTAGGTTGTGAATTTGAACTGACCAGTTACCCATGTACTCACTAAATTTTCCTTCATATTCTTATGATATAATACGTACACAAGGTCTAGGGTTCCCTGGGATATTGAGTCTTTAAGAGCAGAAAAAAGAGAAGGAACCCTAACAATCCCTGAGTCTGTTCTGGCTGAAATTGAGAAATATCAGTGAGTGTAAAAAGAGAAATGAGGTAATAATGATTTGAAAGATGGAACTATTCAATACTAGTTTTGGCAAACCTCAATAAGCACAGTTGCTTTGCCTGACCTGGCTGGATTGGCTGCTGTGTCCTACTCAATGGTCAGTGATGAACCCTCCTTGTCATGGGGTTTAAAGTTAAAAATGTGCCTTCACAACAAAAATTTGGGAACGTGTAATAATCCGATGACCCAAGAGAAGCTGTGTTTTCTATTCTTGTCCTCCAGACAAATCCTCTAAAAGTAGTGTCAGTGCCAGGACTGCTTGTTCAGAGGTGCCATCTGAGCTAATGCTGTCTGAGATAGCTGGGTAACCACTAGTTTATGGCTAGGATTCTCTGCTACCTAATGAGTTCCTTGAAAGCATGCCTTACAGAGTCAAACTCTGCCTTCATTTAGTGGAATCTTTTCTCCATGTTAAAAATCATTGTAAATGTTGTTGACATATTAGTTTTATTGACTGTGGAAATATCATATAATATACATTACATTCCTTTTCCATTGCTCCCAGATTCAAATTCCTACCCATGTGTCACACTAAATTCTTTATTCTTTAAAATACATCAATTGAAATATGTATTTTTCTTATATTCATTGGAACATAATCAGAGTCTCAGTGTCATGTCCCTTAAATAAAACTGAGTTCCTCCTTGTCACACCCTTGCACCACCCCAAGCAGAAGCCATCAGTCCTGAAGACTGATACTTCACCACCTTGATTACAGTTTTTCTTATATATTTATTTATTACTATTTTTTTTCATTTGTATCCCCTCTGCTACCACCTCCTCTTCGTTCCAGTCCCACCCAGGCTCCTTCATCTACCGCTATGCCCTTTCTCTAGTTCCATGATAGGGAAGGCCCTCCTCCCCCTTCTATCTGAACCTACCTTATCAATTCTCATCAGGCTGGCTGCATCATCATCTTCTGTTGCCTGATTCTCAGGCCATTGTTCTCCTTGTGGTCTCAATTGCCTCTCCTTATGACACTCTTCCTATTTCCTCTCCAGCAGGCTTTCCAGAGCTCTGAGAGGAGGGAGAATTTCAAAGGGAAATCCCATTTAGATCTTTGTGTTTGAAGGCCTCTCTCTGTGTAATATTGGACTGTGGGTCTCTGTATGCAATCCCATTTGATGCAGAAGGAAGCCTCCCTTTGGAAGCAAGAACATGATACTGATCTATCAGTTGAGGGCAGAGAGCAACATATTATATTAACAACAGCCTGGGTTGATTGCAAATTTCAAAAGGATGTCCTGGCCCAATAACCCACTTAACTGCCATCCAGTCCCCCTAGTAGAAGATTGGTTTGGTCATAATAGATGGCCTATTGGAACTTAACCCCCCACTATTAGGAGATCTCCTAATAAGTGAATACATACCATATTCGTTTTGTTCCATTTTACTTACTTCACACAGGATGATTTTTTCCTGGTTTCATTTTTTTTTTGCCTGAAAAGATCTTGTTGTCATTTTCTTAGCTGAATCACACTCCATTATGGATATATTTCATATTTTCCACGAAGGAGATTATCAGTCCTGTTCTTTAGTCTTTAGAATTTTCTGGGACTTTAATCATTGTATTGAATGACAAATTTTAAGAATAACAATTTACTTTAGGATAAAATTATGTCCATCTTATTCTACTTCCTGGTGATTTGAATTGCAAGTCCCTGGAAGCTCATTTATTTACAAGTGGAGTCCCCAGTGAGGAAATGTCTGGTTACAGTTAGGAAGTATGGCCTTGTTAGATAATATAATTACTTTTGTTTCCCTAATTTCCTTTTCAGGCCTTTTGTCTTTTGTATACCAGAGGGCTACTAATTTTTTTCAGTTAATTTTGTATCAAGTCACTTTGCTAAAGGTGTTTATCAGCTGTAGGAGTTCCCTGGTAGAATTTTGGGGGTCACTCATATCCTATCATATACATATAGTGATGATTTGACTTCTTACTTTGTGACTTGTATACTTTGTTCTCCTTCAATTATCTTATTGCTCTAGCAAGGACTTCCAGAACTATGTTGAAGAGATATGGAAAAAGTGCACAGCCTTCCCATTTCCCTCTCAGCCAATCAGCACATGAGAGAATATTGAGCTTTCCATGGAGATGACTAAGCAAACTTTCTCTGATCCTGTGCACACTTGAACTTTTCTTCTGAATCCCAACAACCCTTTAACTCATTTCTTCATGGAGATTCCACACATTTACTGTTGTTTACCTCTCTGACAATCTCAGGTAAAAAAGAAAAGTTTAATGTTTATTTAATTGGATAGCTTGCTAAGTAGGAAAGCTTCAAAGTGATGTGGGATTAATGGGATGTATAGAATGACAATTGAGTCTCACTCTCTAGTGGTCCATCTGAAATTTCCTAGGTTGTGACTTTGAACTGAACAGTTACTGGTTTATTCACTGAATGTACGTTTAACTTTTTTTTTTATATAATAGGCTGACAGGGTCTACAGTTTCCTGGGGTATTGAGTCTTTAAGAACAGGTAAAAGAGAAGGAAACCAGACAATTCCTAGACTGTTCTAGCTGAAACAATGAAAATTGGTGAGTAGAAAAGGAGAACTTAGGGGCAATAAATTATTTGGAAGCTGGTACTGTTCCACACTAGTGTTGCCAACCCTCAATGAGCAGGGTTTCCTTGGCTCACCTTCCTGGATAGGCAGCTGTGTCCTACTCTTGGATCAGTAGAGAACTCTCTTGTTCCTGAGGTTTGCAATTCAAACTGGGCCTTCATCAAAGAGAAATGGTTCCTTGTTATATGCCTAGTACACAAGAGGAGCACTGATTCCTGCTTTTGTATTCCAGAGAAAGACTCTAAACCTAGTGTTAGTGTCAGGGCTGCTTGTTCAGAGGTGCCAACTGAGGGGTCTAGGGTAGTTGGGTAACTAATAGTTCATGGCTAGGATTCTGTGCTCCACTATGAGTTCGTGGAAAACAGGCCTTATAGAGTCAAACTCTGTCTTCTTTTAACAGAATCTTTTTTCCATGTTAAAAGTCATTGTAAAAGTTGTCAACATAGTATTTTTAATGTGGGACTTTTATATAATGTACATTTTATTCATATTCCATTGCTCCCAGGTTCAAATTCCTACCCATGTGTCACACTAAAATTTGTTTTTCTTTAAAATACATCAATTGAAGTATGTGTTGTTCATATACTCATTAAAACATGATCAGAGTCTCATTGCCAAGTCCCTTAAAGAAAACTGAGTTCATCCTTGCTGTACGCTAGCACCACCCCCAAGAGGAAGCCATCAGTCCTGAAGAGCTCTATAATTCATCACCTTGGTCACAGTTTTTCTTATGCATTTATTTATTAGGAATTGTTATTTTTGTATCCCCTTTCCTCCTCCCTCCCTATTCTCCTTCCAGTCCCACCCACCCTCATTATTCTACCCTATGCCCTTTCTGTAGTTCTCTGATTTGGAAAGACCTTCTCCCCCTTCTATCTGACTATAGCTTATCAGGTCTCATCAAAGCTGGGTATATCCTCTTTCTCTGTGGTCTGATTATCAGGGCATTTTTCTCCTTGTGTCCTCAATTCCCTATATTTACGACACTCCTCCTGCCTCCTCTCATGCAGGCTTCCCAGAGCTCTCAGGGTAGGGAGAATTTCATACTGAAATCCCATTTAGAGGTAGGTGTTTTAAGGTCTATCTCTGCCTAATTTTGAACTGTGGGTCTCTGTATGCAATCCCATTTGATGTAGAAGAAAACATCTTTGTGGATCCATGAACACTGCACTAATCTGTCAGTTGAAGGAAGAGAGCAATGTATTTTAATAACAACAGCCTGGTTTGCTTGAAAATATTTCCTTGTGTGTCCTAGCCAGCAACTCAATTAGCTGCCATCCATATACCCTAGTGGAAGACTGGCTTGGTCATAATAGATGGGCAATTGGAACTATATCCCCCCATAATAGGAGACCTCATAATACGTGAATACATACAATATTTGTCTTTCTGCACTTTAGTTACTTCAGCCATGATGATTTTTCCTGGTTCCAATCATTTGCCTGAAAATATCATGATGACATTTTCTTAGCTGAATAATACTCCTTTATGGAAATTTTACACATTTTCCCTAAATGAAATTGTCAGTTCTATTCTTTAGAACTTGGAACTTGCTGGGACTTTAATTATAATATTGAATGAAAAATTATCAGGATAACTATGTTTTGTTTGCCTAGAAGTTGATTATCTTCCTCCATTTCCTGATGATTTGAATTGCAATGTCCTCTTGAAGCTCATCATTTTGAATACCTAGTGAGAAAATGTCTGGGAAGCATTAGGAGTTATGGACTTCTTAGATAATATAATCCCTATTGGATTTATATTATAGGAGGATATGCTTTGAGTTTGATATGCCAATGAAAGTGATCATACAGAATGGACTCTCTGTCTCTAGGTCTCTGTCACTTTATAACATTTTTTTGTTGGTCTAGGTCTCTCCATTTCTGACTCTGTCCTTCTAGCTACTTCTCTCTCTCTATCTACCTCTCTCTGCCTGCTGCTTGTGGTTCAGTATGAAAAGCTCTCAGTTCTATTGAAGGATTACAACAAGAATTACAACATGCTTGCTGACATGACATCTTGGATGGTCTCTGTAAAAATATAAATAAAGTCCTAATTAAAAGCTTTTTGATCAAAGAATTGCCTTGGTCAGGGAGCATTTTCCAGTAAGTAATTCACTGACTGAAGACATATCTGTGCATTTAACAAATAATAATGGAATCTATGATTACATAAAAGTCATATGTCAAGGAAACATGACTTTAGTAATGACCACTTAAAAGAAATATATAACACTTTTGCTGAACTAAGTGTCTCAGACACAGGAATTGTCACCTGTTTGTTGTATGAGTTCATCTACCCAGATTGAGGCATGCAGGGCTGCTCAGCCTTTCTCTCAAGCAGGCTTTTCACTTAGCCCTTTTAATAACTGGCCACTGAAACTCTTTATGGGTTTCACCAGTTTCATGACATCATTCTCAATCTCAGCCAATCAATTCCTTAGAGATTCTTGACTATTCCATAGAGATGAGTACACATACTTTCCTTAGTGTCCAATATCTCTGACCCTGTTCACATGAGACATTTCCTTGTGAAACCCAAAAAGCATTTATCTCATCACTTTATGCAGATCACACACATTTACTCCTGTTTACCTCTGTGAGAATCTCAAGTAGGAAAACAAAACTTTATAGTTTATTTAACTGGACAGCTTCCTATGTATGGAAGATTCAAAATGATGTGGGATTAAGGGGAATGTACTGAATGACAAGGTGGTCTTCTTCTGTGGTCTTGGATCTGGATTTTCATTGGTTGTGAGTTTGAACTGCACATTTACTGGTGTACTCACTAAATGTACCTTTACATTCTTACTGATATAGGCTGGTAGAGTCTAGGTTTCCCTAGGGTATTGAGTCTTTAAGAGTAGGGAAAAGAGAAGGAAATGAGACAATTCCTGATTTGGCTGAAACAGAGAAAGATCATTGTATGTAAAATTATAAATGAGGGGCAATATACTCTTTGACAGCTGGTGTTGTTCAAAACTACTGTTGCCAACCCTCTAAGAGCAGGGATGACTTGATTGACCTGCCTGGATTAGCAGCTGTGTCTTCCTCCATGGTTAGTGAGAAATTATAGGCCTAGGACATAAGAGGAGCTGTGTTTGCTGCTGTTGTCTCCCAGAAAAACCATCTAAATGTAGTGTTTGTACCAGGACTAGTTCAGAAATGCCACCTGTGCTCATGGGGTCTGATGTGGCTCAGTAAACACCAGTTCATGGCTCTGATTCTCTGATACATGCCGAGTTCCTGAAAGCATGCTTTACACAGTCAAACTCTGCCCTCCTTTTGTGGAATCTTTTTTTTTTTATGTTAATAGTCATTATAAAAATTATCAACATAGTATTTTCATTGATTATGTGGAAATTTCATATAACATACATTACCTTCCTTTTCCATGGCTTCAAGGTTCAAATTCCTACCCATGTGTCACACTAAAAATTTGTTTTTCTGTAAAATGCTTCAATTGAATTATGTGTTGTTATATACTCATTGGAATTTAATCAGCGTCTCAGTGCCATGGCCCTTAAAGAAAACTGAGTTCATCCTTGCCACACCCTGACATCACCAAGAAAAGGAAGCCATCAGTTCTGAAGAGCTTTATACTTCATCACCTTGACCATAAATTTTCTTATGTATTTAATGATTTTGTTTTGTTCACCTTGTATCCCCTCTGCTGGTCCATCCCTCTTCTCATTTCCAGTTCCACCCACCCTCCTTTTACACCTATGTTCTTTCTCTAGTTACCTGGTAGGTGTGGTCCTCCTCCTCCTTCCATCTGACCCTAGCTTATCAGGTCTCATCAAGGATGGCTGCATTATCTTCTCCTGTGTCCTTATTCACAGGGTTTTGTTCTCCTGGTGTCTTCAATTTCCTCTTCTTTATGACAGTCTTCATGTCTACTCTCCTGAAGTGTTCCAGAGCTCTGAGGGGAAATCCCATTTAGAGCTAGGTGTTTTAAATCTCTGCATATTATAGGACTGAATACAATCATAATTGATGCAGAAGGAAGCAACTCTGTGCTTAGAGGAACATGGCAGAGAGCAACATATTTAAATAACAACAACCTGGTTTGCTTTAAAATTTCTGTAGGATGTCCAGGCACCAACTCAATTAACTGCCACCCAATCACCCTAGTGGAAGACAGGTTTGGTAAATTAGATGGCCTATTGGAACTTTTCTGCCCCTATTAGGAGACCTCAAAATAATTGAATACATATTTGTCTTTCTACACTTTAATTACTTCACACATGATGGTTTTTCCTGGTTCCATCCATTTCCCTGAATATATCTTGTTGTCATTTTCTTAGCTGAAGAATAATCTGTTATGAAAATCTTCGACATTTTCCCCAAAGGAGATTGTCAGTCCTGTTCTTTAGTCCTTGGAATTTGCTGGGACTTTTCATCAGTATTGAATGACAATCTGTTCTGTTAATTATGTTCTGTTAACCTAGAAGTCCCTCCATCTTCTTCCACTTCCTGGTAATTAGAATTGCCATGTCAATGTGAAGTTCATCTATTTGCATGTTGAGTCTCGGCTGAGGAAATGTCTGGGAAGTGTAAGGAGGTATGGCCTTGTTAGACAACGTAATTCCTATTGGAGTTATATCACAGGAGGGTATGCTTTGATGATGATGTGCCAATGAAAGTGACCAGAATGGAGTCTCTGTCTCTCAGTTTCTGCCACTTTATGTTCTTGTTTCTGTCTGTGTTGGTCTCTCAATTTCTGAATAACTTTCTCTATCTCTTTCTCTCTCTGTCTGTCATTCTCCCTCTCTCTCCATTGCCACTTGTGTTTACGTAGGAGAAGATCTCTGTTTTGTTGAAGGACTGCAACAAGATGACTGCATCTGCAGACCTGACATCCTGGATAGTCTCTGTAAAACTATAAGCAAGGTCCCAATAAAATGCTTTTTATTCAGAGTGTTGTCTTGGTAGGGAACATTTTCCCTGTAAGTAATTCACTGCCTGAGGACATACCTGTGCATTTAACAAATTATAATGGTATCTGTGATAATGTAAAACTCACATGCCAAGGAAACATGACTTAATTAATGACCACTTAAAAGAAATATGTGACACTTTTCCTGAACTAAGAGTCTTGGACACTGGAACTGACAACTGTGTGTTGTGCTTTCAGGTGCCCAGATTGAGGAATGTAGGGTTGCTCAGCCTTTCTCTCAAGAAGGCCATCTACTTGGCCCTTTTAATAACTGGCTCCAGAAACTCTTACTGGCTTTCACCTTTTGCATGGTATCATTTCCCTCTCAGCCAATCAGCACCTGGGAGAATCTTGATGTTTCCATGGAGATGAGTAAACAAACTTTCCTCAGTGTCCAATATCTCAGATAATGTGCATATGTGACTTTTTCTTGTGAAACCCATCAAGCCTTTATCTCATCTCTTTATTCAGATCTCACCCCTTTATTCCCGTTTATCTCTGTGACAATATCAGGTAGGAAATGAAACTTTAGTATTTATTTAATTGGACAGCTTCCTAAGTAGGCAAGCTTCAACATGATGTGGGATTAAATAGAATGTACTGAATGACAAAGTGATCTCCTACTGTGATATTGGATCTGAAAATTCCTAGGTTGTGACTTTGAACTGAGCAGTTACTGGCTTACTGTCTAAATGTACCTTCACAATCATATTGATATAATAGGCTGGCAAGGTCTAGGGTTTCCTGAGTTATGGAATATTAAGAGCAGAAGAAGGAGAAGGAAACCAGATAATTCCTGGGACTGGTTTGCCTAAAAAAGTGAAATATCTCTAAGTGAAAAAGGAGAACTGAGGGTCAATAAATGATTTGACAGCTGGTGCTGTTCCATATGAGTTTTGCCAACCCTATTTGATCAAGGTCATATTGGCTAATTTGGCAGGATCAGCAGCTGTGCCCTACCCAGTGGTCAGTGAGTAACCCTCTTATTTGTGTGGTTTACAGTTATTCCTGGGTCTTCAGGATAAAGAAATAGGTCTGTATTATGTGCCTAGGACACAAGAGCAGCTGTGTTTTCTCCAGTGTTCCTTGAGACAATCCCTCAAAACATACTGTTAGTGCTTGTTCAGAGGTGTCACCTGAGCTCATGGAGTCTGAGGTAGCTGGGTAACCACAGGTTCATGGCTGACATTCTCTGCTACATTGAGTTCTTGGGGAGCCTGCCATAAAAATTCAAACAAAAGCCCTCCTTTAGAGGAAGGAATCTTTTCTCCATGTTAAATGTCATTGTAAGAGTTTTCAACACATTATTTTGCTGAATATGTGGGAATTTCATATAACCTATATTATAATCCTTTTTTATCGCTCCCAGGTTAAAATACCCACCCATGTGTCACAATATTTTTTTAAAAACACATCAACTGAAGTATGTCCTGTTCATATACTCATTGGAACATGATCAGATTCTCATAGCCAAGTCCCTTAAAGACAACTGAGTTCATCCTATTTGTACCCTAGTACCACCACAAGAAGAAGCTGTAAGTCCTGAAGAGTTCTATACTTCATCATCTTGATTAGTTTTTTCTTATGTATTTATTCAGATTTGTTCTCTTTGTATCCCCTCTGATGCTCCCTCTCTCATCTACTTCCAGTCCCACCCTCTTTCTTCTACCTTTATGCCTTTCTCTAATTACCTATTTCTATCTAACCCCAGCATATCAGGTCTCATTAAGATTGGCTTCATCATATTCTCCTGCTGCCTGATTCTCTGGGTACTATTCTTTGGTGACCTAAGTTCCCTCTACCTATGACAGTCTTTCTGCCTCCTCTCCTGGAGGCTTCCAGAGCTCTGACATGAGGGAGAATTTTATAGTGAAATCTCATTTAGAGCTTGGTGTTTTAAGGTCTCTCTCTGCATAATATCAGATTGTGGGTGTCTGTATGGAATCCCTTTTGAGGAAGAAGGAAGCATCACTCTAGATATATAGACACAGGACTAATCTATAGGTTGAAGACAGGGATCAACATATTTAAATAACAACAGCCTACCTTGCTTGAAAATGTCCTTAGGATGCCCTGGTCCCACAAATCAATTAACTGTTACCTAACCAACCAAGTTTAAGACTCATTTGTTCACAAAAGATGGCCTCTTGGAACTTTATCCTCCACTATTAGGAGACCTCCTAATAAGTGAATACAATCCATATTTTCTTTCTTCGTTTTAGTTACTTCACCCAGGATGATTTTTCCTGGTTTCATCCATTTGCCTGAAAATATCATGATGTCATTTTCTTAGCAGAATAATACTCTATTATGGAAATATTTCATACTTTCCCCAATGGAGATTTTCAGCCCTGTTCTTTAGAACTTGGAAGTTTCTGGGACTTTAATCATTGTATTGAATGACAAACTATATTCTTTTAGCCTAGAAGTCCCGCCATCTTCTATCACTTCCTCATGATTTCAATTGCAATATCTACTTGAATCTCATCCATTTTCATGTTTAGTCCCCACTGAGGAAATTTCTTGGAAGTGTTAGGAGGTATGGCATAGATAAATAATATAATTACTATTGGAGTTATAATATAGGAGGGTATGTTTTGAGGTTGATGTGCCAATGAAATTAACCAGAAAGAATGGACTCTCTGACTCTTGGTCACTTTATATTTTTTTTTCTGTCTGTCTCAGTCTCTCTATTTTCTATATCTGTCTCTCTAGCTCATTGTATCTTTCCTTTCTCTCTCTCTCTCTCTCACTCTCGCTTGCTCTCTGCCTGCCAGTGTCGTTCAGTATGAAAAGCTCTTAGTTCTGCTGAAGGACTATAAAAAGATGTGTGTTTGATATGTGTCATCCTTGATGTTCTCTTTAGACATATAAGTATGGTCCCAATTATAAGCTTTTGGTTTTAAGAGTTGCTCTCCACATGGAGCAGTTTTATAGTAAGTAATTCACTGACTAAGGACATAGTTTTGCATTTAATAAATAATAATGGAATCTGTGATGATGTAAAAGTCACATGTCATGGATGCGTGACTGTATTAATGAACACTTGAAAGAAATATGTGAAACTTTTGCTGAACTAAGAGTCTTGGACACAGGAACTGTTATCTCTGGGTTGTGTGTTTTCAGCTGTCCAGACTAAGACATATAGGGCATCTCAGCCTTTCTCTCAGGCAGGCTGTTCACTTGGCCCTTTAATAACGGGCTCCCAAAATTCTTACTGGCTTTCACCTGTTTCATGACATCATTCTACTTTTTAATAAATCAGCATCTGAGAGAATCTTGAGGTTTACATGGAGATGAGCAAACAATCTTTCTTCAGTGTCCAGCCTCTCTGATCCTGTGCACAGGTAACCTCTTCTTGTGAAACCCAACAAGCCTTTATCTCATCCTTTTATCCACATCATACAACTTTACTCCTGTTTACCTCAGTGACAATGTCAAATAGTAAAAGAATCTTTAATGTTCATTTAATTGGACAGCTTTTAAATAGAAAAGTTTCAAAGTGACATGAGATTAAAGAGCTGTACCAAATGAGAACCCCTACTTATATCCTGGATCTGAAAATTCCTAGGTTTTAATTTTGAACTTGGCAGTTACTACCATAATCACTAAATGTACCTTCACATTCTTATTGATATAATACGCTGGAAGGATCTAGAATTCTCTGTGGTACTGAGTCTTTAAGAGCAGGGAAAAGAGAAGGAAACCAAATAATTCCTGGTCCTGATTTGGCTGAAACAGAGAAATATCAGTGTATGTAAATTGAGAATGGAGGGGCAATAAACGCTTTGACATCTGGTGCTGTTTTACAATAGTGTTGCCAACCCACTATGAGCAGTGTTGCCTTGGCTGACCAGGCTGAATTGGCAGCTATATCCTACTCAGTGGTCAGCAAAGAACCTTCCCGGTCCTGTAGTTTAGAGTTAAAACTGTGCTATCAGGACAGAGAAATATGTCTGTGTTTATGCCTAGGATACAGGAGCAGCTGTGTTTCCTTCTATGATCCTCCAGAAAAACTGTAGTACCAGGACTGCCTGTTCAGAGGTGCCACCTGACCTCTTGGTGTCTGATGTAGCTGGGTAAACAGTAGTTAATGGCTTACAAAGTCAAAATTTGCCCTCCTGTAGCAGAATCTTTTCTCCATGTAAAAGTGGAGAAATTATATTATTTTTATAATAAGAAAATAATAAGAAAACATATTTTTCTTATTTGGATATTTCATATAATGTATATTACACTACTTTTCTCTTTTTCCAGGTTCAAAATCCTACCCATGAGTGACAAAAAAAAAATTGAATACATCAATTAAAGAATGTGTTGTTCATATACTCATTGAAACATAATGAGTCTCAGTGCCAGGTCCCTTAAAGAAAACTGAGTTCATCCTTCTTGCATGCTGCCACCACCCCAAGAAGAAGCCATCAGTCCTGAAGAACTCTATACTTCATCACCTTGATCACAGTTTTCCTTATGTTTTTATTTATTAAGATTTGTTTACATCGTATTCCCTCTGCTGCCCTCTCACTCATCTTCTTCCAGTCCTACTAAGTCTCCTTCTTCTTCACGTTTGCAATTTCTAAATTACCCCTGATAGTTGTGGTCTTCCTCCCCCTTCTATCTGAGCCTAATTATCAGGTCTCATCATCTTCCTCTGAGGTCCGATTCTCAGGGCTTTGTTCTCCTTGTGTCCTCAATTCTTCTACTGATGACACTCTTCCTGCCTTCTCTCTTGTAGGCTTCCCAGAGCTCTGAGGGGAGGGAGAATTTCATAGGGAAATCCCATTTACAGCTGGTGATTTCATAATTGTATTATTATGTCATATAATATGACATACTATTATGTCATAATAGTATTATTATCTCATATAAAATCTTTGTAATGTCATATCATTGTAATGTCATAATAGCATTCGGATCTCATGACACCAATGTGATATTATCACCAATGTGATATCATCACCAATGTGATATTATAATAATATTGGGATGTCATCATGCCAATGTGATGTCATCATGGCATAGTGATCTCATACTATTGTGATGTCATCATAGCATTGTGATATCATCATAGTATTGTGATGTCCTAATACCATTTGATGACATAGTAGCACTGTGATGTAATCATAGAATTGTGTTGAATTAATAGTATCAGGATGTCCTCATGGCATTGTGATATGCTCATAGTATTGAGATGTTATACCATTTTGAAGTCATAATACATTGTGAAGTCATAACATAATTGTGATGTCTTAATAAAATTGAGCTTAATAATACAATTTGGATATCATACCACTGTGATGTCATAATATCACTGGAATGCCATAATAGCATTGTGAAGTAATGACACCTTTGTGATAGCATAAAAACATTTTGATGTCACAATACCATTGTGAGGTCATAAAACATTGTGATGATAAAATAGCATTGTGATGTCATTATACATTTGTGATGTCAAAATTCCATTGTACCATATGATATCATCATTGCATTGTAATGTCATAATAACATGGTGGTATCATAAAAGCATTATAAAATTCCATTGTGATGTCATACCACAATTATGTCATAATAATATTGTGATATGATAATAGCATTCTGCTGTCCTAATAGCATTGTGATGTCATAATAGCATTATGAAGACATAATACAATTTTGATGTCATAATAGCAGTATGATAATATCATTTTGATGTACAAATTCCATTGTGTTGTCATACCACAATCATGTTGAAATAGAATTGTGGTATAATAAAAGGATTCTGATGTCATCATAATATTTTGAGAGCATAATAGCATTGTTATGTCATAATAGCATGTGATATCATAATAGCATTGTGATGTCATAATAGCATTGTAATGTCACAGTAGCATTGTGAAGTCATAAAACCATTGTGATAGAATAATAGCATTGTGTTGTCATTCTAGTATTGTGATGTAATAATAGAATTACAATGCCAAAATAGCTTTGTCTTGTCCTAATACATTGTGATATCATATCATTGGGAAGTCATATAACATTTAGATGTCATATGATTGTGATGTCATAAAAGCTTTTTGATATCTTAGTAGCTTTGTGTTGTCATAATAGCATTGTTTCTTCATAATACCATTAAGATGTCACAACACCATTGTGATTTCATAAAACCATTGTGATGTTATATCATTGTGATGTCATAATAGATTTTAAATGTCATACATTTGTGTTGTTATAATAGTATTTTTAGGTCATAATAGCATTGTGATGTCATCACAGCATTGTGTTGTTGTCATACCCTTGTTGTTATAATGTTATTTTGAAATGTATACACATTATCCTTATTTATTCAAATGCTGATTTCTACCACCCACTCTCTGGTTTCAATCTGGATAGTTCATTGTGATACTTATTATCAGCATCCTGTCTCAACTTTGTGTAAACAGGCCAGAATAAAGCAACTAGCCACCATGTTGAGAGATAGGCAGAGGACATATCTATGCATTTAACAAATAATAATGGAATCTGTGATAATATAAAATTCACATGTCAAGAACATATGGATTTATTAATGACCACTTGAAAGAAATATATGACAGTTTTCCTGAACTAAGAGTCTTGGACACAGGAACTCTCCTCTCTGAGTTGTGTGCTTTCAGATGCCCATATTGAGGCATATAGGGCTGCTCATCCTTTCTCTTAAGCAGGTTCTATTGGCCCTCTTAAATAAGTGGCTCCTGAAACCCTTACTGAATTTCACCTGTTTTGTGGCATCATTCTCCCTCTCAGCCAATGAGCACCTGAGATAATCTTGAGGTTTCCATGGAGATGAGTGAACAAACATTCTTCAGTGTCCAGAATCTCTGATCCTGTGCATACTTGACTTTTTCTTGTAATACCCAAGAAATATCTCCTCCCTTCATCCAGACCATGTAGCTTTACTCCTGATTACCTCTGTGACAATGCCAGGTAGGAAATGAAACTTCCTAAGCAGGGAAGCTTCAAAGTGATGTGGGAGGAAGGGGAATATAACATATGACAAGATGGTCTACTACTATGATCATGAATCTGAAATTTCCTATGTTGTGACTTTGAACCAAGCAGTTACAGGCAATCTGACTAAATATACCTTCACATTCTTATTGATATAATAAGCTGGCATGTTCTATATTGTCCTAGGTTATTGACTCTTTAAGATCATGGAAAGAAAATGAAACCAGACAATTCCTGGGACTGCTTTGGCTGGAAGAGAGAACAGTCAGTGAGTGTAAAAGGAGAAATGAGGGACAATAAATTCTTTGACAGCTGTTTCTTTCCCACACTTGTTTTACCAAACCACTAGGAACATGGTTTACTTGGCTGACGAAGATCAATTGGCAGCTGTGTCATACTCAGTGGTCAGTGAGGAAGTGTCCTGGTCGTGCGGTTTTCATTTAAAAATGTTCCTTCATAACAGAAATTTGGTCCCTGTTGTATACCTAGGACAGAAGAAAGCTGTGTTTCCTGTTTGGTCCTCCAGAAAAAACCCTCTAAAGGTAGTGTTCATGCCACGACTGCTTGTTCAAAGTTTCCACCTGAGCTAATAGGGTCTGACTTAGCTAGGTAACCACTATTCCTGGCTAGGATTCTCTGCTACATAAAGAGTTCCTGAAAAGCATGCCTTACAAAGTCAAAAGCTGCCCTTTTTAGCAGAATCTTTTCTCCATGTTGATATCATTATTAAATTGTCAACATATTTTACAGCATTTGTGAAATTTCATATAATATTCATTACACTCCTTTCTACTGTTCCCAGGTACAAATTGCTTCCCATGCATCTCTATAAATTATTTTTTCTTTAAAATATATCAATTAAGTTATGTGTTGATCATATAGTCATTAGAACATGATCAGAGTCTCCATGCCATGTCCCATAAAGAAAAATGAGTTTATTCTTGCTGTACCCTGGTACCAATCCCAAGAAGAAGCCATAAATCCTGAAGAGCTCTATACTACATTACCTTGGTCACAGTTTTTCTTACATATTTATTTATTACGATATATTCATTTTGAATCCTGTCTGCTGCCCACTCCCCTTCTCCTTCAAGTCCCCCCACCAGCCTCCTTCAACTACCCTATGCCATGCTCAGGTTCCTTGTAGGGGAGGCCCTCCTCACTCATCTATATGAAACTAGCTTATCAGGTCTTATCAAGGGTAGCTGCTCCATTTTCCTGTATGGCCTGAATCTCACAGCATTTTTATCCATGTGTCTTTCATTCCCTGTACTTTGTGCCTCCTATCCTGTAAGCTGCCAGGAACTCTGGAGGAGGGAAAATTTCATAGGGAAATTTCATTTAGGGCTGGGTGTTTTAAGGTCTCTCTCTGCATAATATCATAATGTGGGTCTCTGTATATAATCCCAATCGATGCTGAAGGAAACAACTTTGTGAATATAAGAACATGATATTCATGTATCAGTTGAGGGTAATGAGCAACATATTTTAAAAACAACAGCCTGGTTACTTAAAAATATCCAGGATGACATGGCCCAACAACTCAATTCACTACCACCCAATTCCCCTAGTGCTAGAGTGGTTTAATAACAATAGACTGACTTTTGGAACTTTATCCCCAACTATTATGAGACCTCCTAATAAGGAAATACATACCATATTTGTCTTTCTGCATTTTAGTTATTCATCCAGGATGATTTTTCCTGGTTACATCCATTTGCCTCAAACTGCCTCAAAATGATGTCATTTTCTTAGCTGAACAAGACTCCATCGTGGAAATGTTCCACATTTTCCCTAAAGGAGTTTTTCAGTCCTGTTCTTTACTCCTTGGAATTTGGTGAGATTTTAATCATTCTATTAAATGACAAATTATCAGGATATCTGTTTTTTAGCCTAGAACTCCCTCAATTTTCTTCCATTCCTGGTGATTTGAATTGTAATGTCCCCTTGAAGTTCATCTATTTACATGATTAGTTCCCAGTGAGTAAATGTCTGTCAAGTGTTTAGAGATATGGCCTTGTTGGATAATATAATTCCTATTGGAGTTATATTTTAGGAGGGTGTGCTGTAAGGTTGATATTCCAATGAAAGTGATCAGACATAATAGAGTCTGTGTCTCTCAGTATCTGTCATTTTATATCTTTGTTTCTGTTGGTCTTCTTCTATTTCTGAATCTGTCTTTCTAGGTTTCTTTTTCTATCACTCTCATTCTGCCTCGCTGTGCCTGCTGCTTGTGGATCAGTATGAAAAGCTCTCAGTTCTGCTGAAGGACTACCATAAGATGAATGATTGCTGATGGGACATTATGTAGAGTCTAGTAAAAAAAATAAGCAAAAACCCAATTAAATGAAATTTATTCAAAGAATTGCTTTACTCAAGGAGCATTTTGTCAGTAATTCACTGACTGAGGACATATGTGTGCTTTTAACAATTAATAATGGAATCTGTGATAATGTAAAACTCACTTGTCAAGGACATGTGAATTTATTAATGAACTGGTGAAAGAGTTGACACTTTTCCTGAACTAAGAGTCTTGGATGCAAGAATTTTCATCTCTGTGTTGGGTGATTTTAGCTGCCTAGATTGAGATACGTAGGGCCTTTCTCTCAATCAGGCTGTCCACTAGGCCCTTTTAAAAACTGACTCCTGAAACTCTTGCTGGCTTTCACCTTTTGCATAGCATCATTCTCCCTCTCAGCCAATCAGCACCTGAGAGAATCTTGAGTTTTTCATGGAGATGAGCATACAAAGTTTGCTCAGTGTCCAGGATCACTGATCCTGTGCACAAGTGATTTTTTTTCTTGTGAAACCCAAGAAGCCTTTATCTCATCCCTTTATCCAGATCCCACACCTTTACTCCTGATTACCTCTGTGACACTGTCGGGTAGGAAATGAAACTTTAATGTTCATTTAATTGAACTGTTTCCTAAGTAGGGATCTTCAAAGTGATGTCAGATAAAGGAGAATGTACCGAATAAGAAGGTGGTCCCCAAAAGTGGTATTGAATCTAAAATTTCCTAGGTTGTGACTTTGAACTGAGCAGTTATTAGTGTACTCTCTAAATGGACCTTCACATTCTTATGGATATAATAGGCAGGTAGAATCTAGGGTTTGCTGGGGAAATGAGTCTTAAAGAATAGGGAAAAGAGAAGGAAATCAGATTAATTCCTTAGACTGGTTTAGCTGTAACAGAGAAATATGGGTATATGTACATTGAAAACTGAAGGGCAAGATGCTATATGACAGCTGGTGCTATTCCACACTAGTGTTGCCAACCTTCTATGAGCAGGGTTGCCTTGGATGATCTAGCTGTATGGGCAGTTGTATCTTGATACTCAATGATCAGTGATAAAGCTTCCTGGTTCTGGGGTTTACTGTTAAAACTGGGTCATCAGGAGTTATATGCCTAGGTAGTGCAGCTGCACTACCTGCTGTGGTTCTCCAGACAAACCCTCTAATTGTAGTGATAGAGACAGGTCTTCTTGTTCAGAAATGCCAACTTGAGCTCATGGGGTCAGACATAGCTGGGTAATGACTAGTTCAAGGCAAGGATTCTCTGCTACATAATGAGTTCCTGAAAAGCATGCCTGGCAAAGTCAAACTATGCCCTCCTTTAGTGGAATAATTTCTCCATGTTAAAAGTGATTGTAAAAGGTGTCAACATATTATTTTTATTGAATATGTGGGAATTTCATATAGCATATATTACACTGTTTTCCATTGCTCCCAGGTTCAAATTCTTACCTATGTGCCACACTATTTTTTTTTCTGTAAAATATATCAATTGCAACAAGTGTACATATACTCATTGGAAATAGAGTCTCAGTATTAAGTCCCTTAAAGAATACTAAGTTCATCCTTGCTGAACACTGGCACCACCCCCAAGAAGAAGCCATCAGTCCTAGAGAGCTCTATACTTCACCTGAGGGGAGAGAGAATTTCATAGGAAAATCCCATATAGAGCTTGGTATTTTAAGGACTCTTTCTCCATAATATCAGACTGTGGTATTATTTCTCTCTATGAAATCCCATTTGATGCAGAAGGAAACATCTTTGCAGATTCAAGAACATGGCATTGATCTATCAGTTGAGGTCAGAGAGCAATATGTCTTAAGAACAACAGCCTGGATTTCTTGAAAATTTTGGTAGGATACCCTGACCCAACAACTCAATTAACTGCTATCCAATCCCCCTATGGAAGACTCGTTTGGTTACAAGAGATGTCTTGGAACTTAATCCCATACTATTAGGAGACCTCCTAATAAGTAAATACATACCATATTTGTCTTTCTTCATTTTAGTTGTTTCACCCAGGATGATTTTTCCTGGTTCCATCTATTTGCCTGAAAAGATCTTGTCATTTTCTTAGCTGAATAATATTCCTTTGTGGCTATATTCCATGTTTTCCCCCAAGGAGATTGTCAGTCCTGTTCTTTAGTCCTTGGAATTTCCTGGGACTTTAATCATTGTATTGAATGACAAACTTTCAAGATATAAATATTCTTTTAACCTAGAATTCACTCCATCTTCTCCTATCTCCTTGTGATTTGAATTGACATGTCCCTTAGAATTCCCTCCATCTTCTCCTACCTCCCTAATATCTTTCTGCCCTTTTATCTTTAGTATTCAGGAGTGTTACTGATTTTTTTTTTTTAGTTAATTTTGTATCCAGCCATTTTGCTGAAGGTGTTTATCAGCTGTAGGAGTTCCCTGGTAGAATTTTTGTTTTCACTCAGGTATATATCATTTCATCTGCAAATAGTGATACTTTTGACTTCTTCCTTTCTGATTTGTATCACTTTGATCTCCTTCAATTTTCCTATTGCTCTAGCAAGGACTTCCAGAACTATGTTGAAGAGATATGGAGAGAGTGGACAGCCTTGTCCCTGATTTCAGTGGGATTGCTTTAAATTTCTCTCAGTTTAATTTGTTGTTGGCTATAGGCTTTCTGTATATTGTATTTAATATATTTCATTATGTGCCTTTAATCCATGATCTCTAATGGATGTTGGAATTTGTCAAATGCTTTTTCAGCAACTAAGAAGATTATCGTGTTATTTTTTTCTTTTTTCATTTTTTTTAATATGGTGGATCACATTAATGGATTTCCATATACTGAATCACCCCTGCATACCTGGGATGAAGCCTACTTGGTCATAGTGCATGATATCTTTCATGTACTTGGTATAACCCTAAAAAACAAGCAAGCCAAATGCTTGGATAAAAAAAAAAATCAAGTCTCTGAAGAAAGAATTAGAAGCAGATATCAGAAGATGGAAAGGTTTCCTATGCTCATGGCTTGGCAGGCTTCACATAGTAAAAATGGCCATCTTACCAAAAGCAATCTACGGATTCAATGCAGTTCCCATAAAAATACCAACAGACTTCTCTACAGACTGAAAGAAAAGTTCTCAACTTCATATGTAAAACATGAAACCCAGAATTTCTAAAATAATCCTCTATAATAAAAGATCTTCTGGAGGTAACATCATTCTTGATCTCAATGTAGATTAAAAAGCAACAGTAATAAAAACTGCATGGTACTGATATAGAAACATAATGGAGAATCAATGGACCTGAATAGAAGACCCAGTAATAAATCCATTCACTTATGGACACCTGAGTTTTGACAAAGATGCCAAAATCATAAAATGGAAAAAAATAAAGATAGCATTTTCAACAAATGATGCTGGTCTAGCTGGATGTCTACATATAGAAGAATGCAAATAGATCCATACTGATCTCACTGCACAAAACTAAAGTCCAAGTGGATCAAAGACCTCAACATAAAACCATTAAATATGTCAGAAGAAAAAGTAGGGAACACAGACAACACAGGCTCTAAGAACAATAATCAATAAATGGGACCTCATGAAACTGAAAATCTTCTGTAAAGCAAAGGTCACTGTCATCAAAACAAAATGAATGCCTACAGAATGGGAAAGAATCTTCACCAAGCCTCTATGGGAAAGAAGGCTAATATCCAGTGTAAATAAGGAATGGAAGAGAAATAATTAAAAAATGCTCAATGTCATTAGCCATCAGGAAAATGCAAATCAAAAATTACCCTGAGATTTTACTTTCCCACCCATCAGAATGGCCAAGATGAAAAACTGAAGTGACAACACATGCTGGAAATGTTCTGTAGAAGAGGAACCCTCCTCCACTGCTGGTGGGAATGTAACATTGTATAACCACTCTGGAAATTATTCTGGTGCTTTCTCAGACAGGTATAGAGCTAGATATAGCTTCCTCAAGATTCAGCTATACCACTCCTAGGCATATAGCCAAAAGAGGCTCAAGTACACAATAAGAACCTTTGCCCAACCATGTTTGTAGCAGCTTTATTTTTAATATCCAGAACTTCGAAAGAAACAGATACCCCCCAACTGAAGAATGGATACAAAAATTGTGGTACATCTATACAATGCCATACTACTTCCCAATAAAAAACAAAAAAAAATATTAAATTTTCAGATAAATGGTGGGAACTGGAAGAGAGTTATCTCAGAAGCAGAAAGACACACATAGAATATACCCACTCACATAGACATATATGATAAAACTACTAAAACAGTACACCTAAATAAACTACTCAAGAGGGAGGACTCTGGCTGAAATGCTCATTCCCCATCCCAAAAGGCAAAGAGGATGGACATCAGAAGAAGTGAAAACAGGGAACAAGAGAGGTGCCTGCCACAGAGGGCCTCTGAAAGTCTCTTCCCTAAGACTATCAAAGCAGATGCTGAGACTTATGTCCAAATGTTGGGCAAAGTGGATGGAATCTAATGAAAGAAATGAGAAATAGTAAAATATCTGATAGACTAGGATCAGAAGGAAGAGAAGAATACCTTCTATATCAGTGTGCTTGGGGCGGGCCTGCGTGGACTAGAGGGAGGAAGGGTGAAATTGGGAGGGAGGTGGGAGGGTTTATGGGGGTATACAAAGTGTTGTATTATAGGAGGGTGTGCTTGGAGGTTATTACACCAATAAAAGTGACTAGACAGAATGGAGTCTATGTCTCTTTGGGCCTGCCAATTTATATCTTTGTTTTGTTCTGTCTGGGTCTTAATATTTCTGAATATGTTTCTCTAGCTCTCTCTGTCACTCTTTCTCTGCCTGCCACTTTTGGTTAAGTATGAAAAACTTTAAGTTCTGCTGAAGGACAACAACAAGATGACTGCTTCTGATGTGACATCTTGGATGGTCTCTGTAAAAATATAAGCAAAGTCCAATTAACCCCTTTTTGTTCAAAGAGTTGCCTTGGTCTAGAGAGCATTTTTAAAACATTTTCACTGACTGAGGACATGTCTGTGCAGTTAACAAATAATAATGGAATTCCTTATAATATGAAACTCCCATGTCAAGGTTAGTGACTGTATTAATGACTGCTTAAAAGAAATAGGTGACACTTTTCCTGAACTAGTTTCGGACAAAGAAACTGACATATCTGTGTTGTGTGCTTTCAGCAGCCCAGATTGAGTCATGTAGGGCTGCTCAGCCTTTCACACAGGCAGGCTCTCCACTTGGCCCTTTTAATAACTGGATCCTGATACTCTTACTGGCTCTCATCTGTTTCATGACATCATTCTCCCTCTCAGCAAATCATTACCTGAGAGAATCTTGAGCTTTCCATGGAGATAAGTAAACAAAATTTCCTCAGTGTCCAGTACCTCTGGTCCTGTGTACATGTGACTTTTTCTTGTGAAACCTAACTAGCCTTTATCCCATCCCTTTATCCAACTCTCACACCTTTACTATTGTTTACTTCTGTGACAATGTCAGGTAGGAAATTAAACTTTAATATTTATTTAATTGCATAGCTTCCTAAGAAGGACAGTTTCAAAGTAATGTGGGAATAAGGGGAGTGTACTGAATGACAACATGGTCTCATAATGTGGTCTTGGATCTGAAATTTCCTAGACTGTGACTTTGAAATGAGCAGTTACTCGAGTTGTCATTAAATGTATGTTCATATCCTTACTGATTTAATAGGTAGGACAGGCCTAGAGTTCCCTGTGTTATTGAGTCTTTAAGAACAGGGAAAATAGAAGCAAGCCAGACATTTCCTGGGACTGTTATGGCTGAAACTGAGAAAGACCAGTAAGTGTAAAAGGAGAACTAAGGAAAAAAAGATTTTTTGACAGCTGTTACTATTATACAATAATGTTGCCAGCCCTGTATCAGCAGGATTGCCTTGGCTGAACTGGTTGAATCAGCAGCTGTGTTCTAACAGTGGTCAGTGAAGAACCCTCTTGGTACTGGTGTTTAGAGTTACAACTGAGCCTTCAGGACAGAGAAATGGCTCCATGTTAGAGGCCTAGGACACAAGAGCAGCTGTGTCCTCCAGACAACCCTTAAAATGTATTGTTAGTGACTGGACTGCTTGTTCAGAGGTGACACTTGATCTCATGAGGTCTGAGGTAGTTGGTAACCACTAGCTAGAATTTTCTGCTACATAATGAGTTCCTGGAAAGCATGTACTAGGTCTCTAATTCTGAGTCTGTGTTTCTAGGTCTTTCTCTGCCTTTCTCAGTCTCCTTCTCTCTGCCTGCTCCTTGTGTTTCAGTATGAAAAGCTATCAGTTCTGCTGATGGACTACAACAAGATGACTGCTTGTTGGCATGATATCCTAGATGATCTTGTAAATAATTTGAGAAAGGTCCCAATTAAATGCTTTTTGTTCAAACGGTTGCCTTTGTTAGGGAGCATTTTCCCATCAAGTAATTAACTGACTGAGGACATATCTGTGCATTCAACAACTAATAAAGTAATCTGTGATAATGTTAAACTCACATGTCAAGGACACATGACTTTATTAATGACCACTTGAAAGACATTTCTGTCATTTTCCCTAAGAGTCTTGGATACAGGAACTGACATCTCTGTGTTGTGTGCTTGAGCTCAGATTGAGGCATTGTAGGGCTGCTCAGCCTTTCACTCCAGCAGGCTGTCCTCTTGGCCATTTTAGTAACTGGCTCCTGAAACTATTACTGGCTTTTACCTGTTTCATGACATCATTCTCCCTATCAGTAAATCAGCACCTGAGAGAATCTTGAGGTTCCCATGGAGAGGAGTAAACAACCTTTCCTCATTGCCCAGTATTTCTGATCCTGTGAACATGGATTTCTCTTGTGAAACCCAACAAGCCTTTATCTCATCCCTTTATCCAGATCCCACACCTTTATTCTTCTTTACCTCTGTGACAATGTCAGGTTAAAAATGAAATTTTAATGTTTATTCATTGAACAGCATCCTTAGTAGGGAAGCGTCAAAAAATGTGGGATTAAGGGAAAATGTACCAAATGACAAAGTGCTCTCCTACTGTCGTCTTGGTTCTGACATTTCCTAGGTTTCACTTAGAACTGAGCAGTTACTCATATACTCACTAAATGTACCTTCACATTTTTAGTGATATTAATAGGCAAACCAACCCTAGGGTTATTTGGTTATATAGAGTCTTCAAGAACAGGGAAAACAGCAGCAAACCTGACATTTCCTAGGAATGGTCAGGCTGAAACCGAGAAAGATTGGTGAGTGTAAAACAAGAATTGAGGGCAAGATATTTTTTTGACAGCTGGTGCTGTTAAATAGTAGTATTGCCAACCCTCTGTTAACAGGGTTTCCTTGGCTGATCTGGCTGAATTAGCAGCTGTTTCATAACAGTGGTAAGTGAAGAACGCACTTGGTACTAAATTATATATTTAAAACTAAGCCTTCAGGACAGAGAAATGGTTCCATGTTAAATGCCTCAGACACAAGAACAGCTGTGTCCTTGACATATGACATTTACATTATAACAGGTTCCATTGTTAAATGAACAAATATGTTCTCAGTCAGTGAACAACTTTCTGTGAAAATACACCCTGACCAAGCAACTCTTTGTACAAAAAGCTTTTAAGTTGGACTTGTATTTTGACTGAGACCATCCATATTGTTATGTCAGCAAGCAGTTATCTTATTTTAGTCCTTCAGCAGAACTGAAAGCATTTTGTACTGAACATAAATGGCAGACAGAGAGAGAAATAGCTAAAGAGAGAGATTCAGAAATAGGGAGACCAACACTAATAGAAATATAAGATATAAAGTGACAAAGAGCAAGAGATAAAGACTCCATTCTGTCTGGTCACTTTTTTGGCATATCAACCTCAAAGCCCAGCATCCTATAATATAACTCCAATAGAAATTACATTATCTAACAAAGCCATACCATGTAACCATCTAACCACATTTCCTCACTGTGGACTAATCTTATAAATACATGAGCTTCAGGGAGACATTGAAATTCAAATTACAAGGAAGTAGAAGAAAATGAAGGGACTTCTAGGATAAACAAACATAGTTATCCAGATAGTTTGTTATTCAATAAAATATTTAAACTCCCAGCAAATTCAAAATTCTAAAGAACAGGACTGTCAATCTCCTTTGGGAAAAATGTGGATTATTCCCATAATGGAGTATTATTCAGCTAAGAAAATGACATTATTATATTTCCTGGCAAATGGATGGAACAGAAAAAGTTATCCTTGGTGAAGTAACTAAAATGTAGAAAGCCTAATAAGGTACGTATTTACTTATTAGGAAGTCTTCTAATAGTGGGGGATAAAGTTTCAATAGGAAATCTACTATGACCAAGCAAGTCTTCCACTATGGATAATGGGTGTCACTTAATTGAGTTGTTGGACCAGGGCATGCTACAGAAATTTTCAAGCACCCCAGGCTGTTATTAAAATATGTTTTTTCTCTACCCTCAACTGATAGATCAGTGCCATATTCTTGTACACACAGAGTTGCTTCCTTCTGCATCAAATGAGATTGCATAGAGAGAACCACAGTCTGATGTTATGCCCCCCAGCCCCTGGCAGAGAAACCCTGTCTCATGATTGGGACTAAGAAGTCCCAACCCCTCCTGGCACTCCCCTGAGAATGCCACCATAAGCTTGCCCTCGTGGACAGGAAGGTCAGAAGGAAAGTACAGAGAGGCAGCCTGCCACAGGACACAACACCCCCTTTCCAGCTCACGCAGTTGCCCCTGGCAGAGAAACCTGAGTCCTGGATCTGAGGACACTCAACCATAACTGGTACTCTCCCATAATCAGCAAACAGTTTCTACTACCAGGCTGCTTCTGGCAGAGAGATCTGGGCCTGAGATCTGGGATTGAGAACACTCAACCCAACTCTTTCCCACACTACCCCGGGACCAGCCAACATAACCCCTCCTGACAGAGGGAAAGGACATAGAGGCGGCACACAGGAAAGGTGGACACCGAGTCCTGCTGCCACAGTGCCACAGAGCTGACTGTTAGTACACCCGCACATTTTCCATAGCAGGACCAAATCGGAGAGTAGAGACCAAGGGGAACCCCTGTGCATTCCAACTGTTCCTGCAAGGGAGTGAGTGAGCCTTCTAGAGAGAGTTTGCCCCAGATCAAGGGCCTCTCCACACAAGCAACCAGATGAGATCCCTGCCAACCACACTCCTAGTGTGGGCATCATAGGGATTCTTAGGATAGTGACCCCAATGCTTAAGCCTCTGCCTTGTGGGTCCACCAGTGTAATCCAGGCAAACAGTACCTGAATCTGAGACAGAACTGCATACTAGTTTTGCCTGTATGCCACTGGAATAATCAGAGAATCTACACATGCACACTGCACCCACTAAAAGTGCATGCTATTAGCACCAGCATCACATTCCTTACTTAGGCAAAACTGAAACCACAGTGCACACTCCCAAACCAGTGAACATCTCTCACCTTCCTGAAAAAACAGTCTAGAAAACAGAAAGAGATGATCATAGCCTGAACTACAAACTCGAGGTAAAAACAGTGAGGCTTATAAATAACCAGATGGATAGAGGCAGAGGTAAGAACACACCCAACAAAAATCAGGACATAAAGACCTCACCAGCAACTCCACAAACCAAGGAATACTTTAATTCACTAGATATACAAGAAAACAACCTCAAAACTATGTTTCTCCAGCTAATAGATGACCATAAAGACAAAATGAACAAAGCCCTCAGAGACATAGCCAAGGAAATTGAGACAAACAAGGAGGAAATAAATAAAGCTCTCAGAGAAATGACCAAGAAAATTGAGGCAAACAAAAAGGAAATAAACAGAGCCCTCAAAAAAAAAATGTCCACATAAATGAAGGCAAAAAATGAAGAAATAAACAAAGCTCTCATAGAAATACAGGCAAATACAGGCAAAGAAGTAGAGGCACAATTAGTGTTATATAGAGAGAAAATGGACAAAAACAAAACAAAACAAAGAAACAAAAACAAAAACAAAAACAAACAGAAGCTATCATTGAAAAGCAGGACTCCACAGTCAAACAGATGAAGGAAATGGTGCAAGACATGAAAAAGAATTATAATCAATAAAGAAAACACAAATAGAGAAAAACCTGGAGCTGGAGGACATAGAGAAAAGATCAGGAACTACAAAGGTAAACATCACCAACAGAATATAAGAGATGGAAGAAATAATCTTAGGAGCAGAAGATCCACTTCCAGAAATTGACACATCTGTCAAAGAAAAAATAAAATCAGAAAATTTTCAAACAAAAAACATCCAAGAAATCAAGGACACCATGAAAAGACAAAATCTAAGAATAACAGGAGTGGAAGAAAAAGAAGACATCAGGCTCAAAGGTCCGGGAAATAATTTCAAGAAAATTATAGAAGAAAATTTTCCCAACTCAAAGAAAGAGATGTCCATAAACATACAAGAGGCCTACAGAACACCAAGTAGCCTAGACAAGAAAATAAATTCTTCACGTCACATCATAGTCAAACCACTGAACCTGCAGAACAAAGAAAAAATTCTAAAAGCAGCAAGGAAAAACGGCCAAGTAATATATGAAGGTAGACCTATCAGAATCACACTAGATTTCTCAACAAAAACTATGAAAGCTAGAAGAGCCTGGACAGGAATCATGCAGTTCTTAAGGGACTGCAGATTCCAACCCAGACGACTATCACCAGCAAAACTTTCAATCAACCTACAGAAAGAATTCAAAATATTCCATGACAAAACCAAATTTAAACAATATCTACATAGTAACCCAACTCTACAGAAGTTACTAGAAAGGAAACTCTAGACCAAAGAAAAAAACTACAAAGGAAACAGAGGAAATAGATAACTACACAACAAAAAACCAAAAGAATACAAACAATGAAACTCAGTGACACCACCAACCCCACATCAAAAGTAAGTAACAATTGTTGGTCACTAGTATCTATCAACAACAACAGACTCAATTCCCCAATAAAAAGATACAGACTAACAGAATGGTTGCAGAAACAGGATCCAACATTCTGTTGCATCCAAGAAACACACCTATGCAACAAAGATAAACACTACCTAAGAGTAAAGGGCTGGAAAAATATTTTCCAGCAAATGGTTCCAGAAAACAAGCTGGAGTAGCCAACCTAATAACTAATAAAATAAACTTTCAACCCAAGTTAATAAAAAAAGATGAGGAGGGCCACTATATTCCCATCAAAGGAAAAATCCACCAAGAGGACAACACAATTTTGAATATCTATGCAACAAATACAAGAGCACCTCCCTTCGTAAATGAAACAATATTAAAGCTTAAATCACACATTGATCCTATTATCTTAATAGTGGGAGAATTCACCACTCCAATCTCACCAAGGGATAGGTCAACTAGACAGAAAACAAAAAGGGAAATAAAAGCACTTACATAGTCCCTAAATCAAATGGACCTAATAGACATCTACAGATCTTTTCACCCAAACTCAAGAGTATACCTTCTTTTCAGTACTGCATGGAACTTTCTCCAAAATAGACCATATAGTTGGTCATAAAGCAAGTCTCAACATATACAAAAAGATTGAAATACTCTCTTGTATTCTACCTGACCACCATGGACTAAAGCTGGACCTCAACAACAACAGAAATAAACAAAAGCCAACACACACATGGAAACTGAACAGCTTGCTACTCAAGGACAGCTGGGTTAAGGAAGAAATAAAGAAAGAAATTAAAGAATTCCTAGAATTCAATGAAAATGAAGGCACAACATACCCAAATTTATGGGACACATTAAAAGCAGTGCTCAGAGGAAAATTTAAAGCACTAAGTGCCTTCAAGAAGAAAATTGTAACATCACATACAAGCACCTTAATGGCCCAACTGAAAATCCTAGAAAAAAAAAAGAAGAAGAAGCAGATACACGCAAGAGGAGCAGACAGCTGGAAATAATGAAACTCAATGTTGAAATCAATCAATAAGAAACAAATAAAACTATTCAAAGACTCAATGAAACAAAAAGCTGGTTCATTGAAAAAATCAACAAGATAGACAAACCCTTAGCCAAAGTAACTAAAAAGCAGAGAGAATTTATCCAAATCAGCAAAATCAGAAATGAAAAGGGTGGCATAACTGCAGACACTGAGGAAATTCAAACAATCATTAGGTCATACTACAAAAGCCTATATGCCAAAAAAATTGAAAATCTAAATGAAATGGACAATTTTATTGATACATTCCATCTTCCAACATTAAGTCAAGATCAGGTAGAAAGACTGAATAGCCCTATATCCCCCAAGGAAATTGAAGCAGTTATTAACAGTCTGCCCTCCAAAAAAAGCACTGAGCCAGATGGTTTCAGTGCAGAATTCTACCAGACCTTCAAAGAAGTGTTAACACCAATTCTCCTCAAACTATTCCACAAAATAGAAACAGAAGGAACACTACCAAACTCATTCTATGAAGCAACAGTCACCTTGATACCTAAGCCACACAAAGATCCAACAAAAAAAAGGGAACTTCAAACCTATCTGTCTTATGAACATTAACACAAAAATATTCAATAAAATAATTGCAAAACGAATCCAAGAACACATAAAAGATATCATATACCATGACCAAGTAGGTTTCATGTCAGGCATGCAAGGGTGGTTCAATATACAGAAATCCATCAATGTAATCCACCACATAAACAAACTGAAGGAGAAAAACCACATGATCATCTCCTTAGATGCCGAAAAAGCATTCAACGAAGTCCAACACCCATTCATGTTTAAGGTCTTGGAGAGATCAGGGATACAAATGCAAAACCTACACTCCTGGTGCAGGGTCCGTACCACTCTCTCCCCCAAAGAGACTCACAGACTGCGGTTCGATGCAAAAGCAAGAGGCAGTTTATTCTGATCATGATGGGGGTCGTCCCTTCAAAGCAGGAGACGACCCCGAGCATACAAAGCACAGAGTTTTTATTCCTAAAAAAAAATCAGGCCTTTACATTGATTAGTCAGCAGAAAAGATAGCAGTTATGCGGCTGGCAGCTGTAGCGGGAAGCTCACAGCTCCAAGGACAGTCCTCCCCTCTTTTCCCATAGGGGGCCTAAATCGCCCGACTTGTTCTTTTTTAGCTGGCCCTTATTCAAGGTCCAGTTTTTTTTTTTTCTTTCTAATTTGGGATGATCCCATTTATCATTCCTCCCTTTTTCTTTGGCATAATTTTAACCCTAAAATTACAGGCTAGATTCAGCCTGCATCTCTAATTGCTGATACTGCTGTCGAAGCATAAGGACCTGAATGGTACTGATCCGTTCTCTCACGAAATTGACTAGCTTGTTAAGAATGCAGGGGCCGAGAGTTACAATTAGGAGAAGAATTAGCAAAGGGCCTAGCAAGGTGCAGATTAAAGTGGTCATCCATGGAGAGGAATTAAACCATCCTTCAAACCATCCTAGGCTTTGGGCTTGTTCTCGCTTTTTCTTTTCTAAGCCCTCTTTGACCTTATCTAGGGTCTCAGTGACAACTCCAGTATGGTCGACAGAAACAGTATTCTTCTTTTAGGGCAGCGCATAAACCTCCTTGTTGCAAAAACAATAAATCTAAGCCCCTTTTGTTTTGTAACACCATCTCTGATAATGACTGTAAGGAATCTTTGAGCTCTCTAATTGTGCTTTTTAATCTTTTTATACCCTCATCAACAGCTGCCCTAAGCTCATTTAACCCGCTATGTCGGAGGGCTATAGCCGACCCTCCAAGCTGCTGTCCCTACTGCTCCTACCCCGTCCCCAAGCATTATGGCTAAGGAAATTCCCAACTCTCTTTTTGTTCATATCAGCAGTTCCCTCACAGAGTCCCAGTATTGGAAGGGCTCTTCATATGGGTGATAGGTGACTCGGGGGATTACCTGGACCAGGACACTGTAGTCAGATGAATTGACAAGCACCTGAGTACTGACACAAGTAGTAATTCCTGTTGCACAGGCCCACCATCCATCGTTGGTGGTATGAGGTACCCAGACAGACCTGCAACATCATAGGTTTGGTTGCATAAAAACTGATGACTGGGGGGGGACTTTACCTACACAGAGTCCTTGCCCTGAAACGGCAGACAGGGAAAGTCCCCTTTTCGTCCAACGGCAGGCTGTTGCATCTTGGGAGTTACTTATCTCATCTGTAAAGGCAATTCCTTCATAATATGGGGGAGCAATTCCAAAACATAACCAACAAGACTCAGTAACCTCGAGCTTGGTGTTATTTAGGGCCTGGAAGGCCCCCTCTGCTAGGGAAGTAATGTATGGTCCAGGAGGCTTAGGGGAAGAAGAATCTTTACCTATTTTTGAGTTAGGAGTCAGTGAGGGGGTTGCTGGACGTGGGGCCATAGTCTGGGGGTCTGATTTCATTGGCAGAACGAGGTGAGGGCCAGCTTTCTTTGGCCCTACTTCAGCAGATGGGGCTGTTATTTTTAATTTGATGGTGAAAAGTAACCCATCATCATATCTTTTCTGATATATTCGTAGGCCCAAAGTGAACCCCCTCACCCAGTTAGTTGAAATCTGTTTTCCAGCGTCTGTGAACCGGATTAGCAGGGGGTGGCACCAGGTGGTACATGTGGGCTGATTAGTCCACCTATGTTTGGTCCCCGGTCTGGGGGCTGGGCATGACTATAATTAGCTTTAACAACAATGTAATTCCAACTGGAGGTAGGCTTCCAGTAAGTATCGCCAGTGGTTTTACACCCCCAATTTTTGCAGTAGAAGTCATTTCTCTCCCCACATTTGTTTACCATTTTAGGTTGCTGGTTGGGTCCTGGACATACATAAAAGGTTAGGACTCACAGCATACTGCGGTGGTTGGTGGTCCCGCAGCCCCCCCCCCCCAGGGATCTAAACCTCTTCTCCCACTAAAACACCCACATCTATGGTCCCCAGGAAATACGTTGGGGTCTAGGTGGCTTTGTAAGTCCCAGTTAGCAGGGGCTCCTAGAGCCACTTTACAAAGGTCAGGGTACAAGTCCGGCCACCATGTGAAGGGTGGGACTATCTTTGAAACAGACCAAATTATAATATGTCTCTGATTAGTTACTTCCCAAGTCAAAAGTTTGGGCTGGTGAGGACTAGAGCCCAAGCAAGTATTGTAAGTGCTTAACAGAGCCAAAAGCACCAGTAGTTTGTGGATATCACCCACGGCTAACATTCTTAACAAGCTTAAGTTTTAAGAGATTGTCACTGGGCTGGATTTTCCAGTCAGAAGTGGAGTCCTCTGGAGTGGGTTTGTCATGCGATGCGTGGATCCAAGCAGCAATGCCTTCTACCTTCACAGCCATTGGGGTGGTGAGGAGGATACAGTAAGGACCTTTCCACTGGGGTTCCAAAATTTGACTACGGTGTCGCCGTACATAAACCAAGTCTCCAACTTGGAACTGATGTGGCACCTCTAAGGATCCTGGCGCATATGCACTGCCAACCTTGTTCCAGATTTCTTTTTGAATAAGCTGCAGTCCCTTTAACCTGGCCGGCTTGATCTCAGTAAAGTCCACTTCCCAATGCATTCCAGGTCTAGTTCCCCTTACCCGTTTTCCTGAGCTTTGGAAATTCTCCCCTATGTTTACCTTTTGGCAAGGGGTACATGTCTGAGTCACTTTTTCGGTTAGAGCAGTGAGGTTTAGTATTTGGTAAGGAGATTGGAGAACAATTTCAGTCAATTTCCTTGCCTCTAAATGAGTCCATTGATGCATTTGCGCTATTAGTTTCTTAGCATCTTCCTGTGGCAAAATGACCTTACCTTTGGAGTCAATCCATGTTCCCACATTAGCATCGAATGTACCTTGCTTTCTCTGTATTTGCTCCAGGTCGTCCTCTGAGTATTTTAGCTGTTCCTTTTCTGGCAATTCAGTAGTTAATATCATTGGAGCAGGACTTCTTCTAGCAGCTGCTTTAGCCTCCTGATCAGCCATGTTATTTTCCTTTGCTGCCTTGGAATTTCCCTTCTGATGTCCCGGGCAGTGAATTATGTTTACCTTGGTGGGCAGTAGTAAGGCATTGAGCAAGGCCAAGATTTTATTTTTATTTTTAATTTCTTTACCGGCTGATGTCAATAGGCCTCTGCTGGTAGATGGCCCCATGCACATGGGCCATAGCAAAGGCATACCAGCTGTCAGTGTAGATGTTTATCTTTTTGTCTTTCCCAAAGTTAATGCTGGAGTTAAGGCAATTAGTTCTGCTCACTGAGCAGAGGTGCCTTCAGGCAGCGCTTGGGCCCATATTACCTTGTGTCCATCCACCACCGCTGCTCCCACTTTTCTTTTTCCATTTTCCAAAAAGCTACTCCCATCTGTGTAATATGTCACTACTGCATCTGGCAGAGGCTGGTCTATTAAGTCCTTTCGCCATCCCTGTTCTTCCACCAATACCTGCAAGCAATCATGCTCTGGGGGCTGAATCTCTGGATCTGGTAACAGGGTGGCAGGGTTTAGCCCTGTTGCTGGGGCAAAAGTAATCCTGTCATTATTCAAAAGCAAAGTTTGGTAATGAGTCATGCGAGCATTTGTGAGCCAGCAATCAGGTGGCTGTCTGACAACACTCTCAAGGGCATGAGGGGCATAAACAGTAAGATCTTGTCCCAAGGTCAGCTTGTCAGCATCCTTTACCAATGTGGCAACGGCTGCTATTATCCGAAGGCAGGTCGGCCATCCTGCTGCTACTGGATCAAGCTTTTTAAATAGATAAGCTACCTGTCTCTTCCAGGGTCCAATCTTTTGAGTTAACACCCCTTTAGCCATCCCCTGGTTCTCGGCCACATAGAGATGAAAAGGTTTAGTGACATCAGGAAGTCCCAAGGCTGGAGCTGACATTAAAGCCTGTTTAATAATATCAAATGCAGCCTGTTCATCTTTTCCCCAGGAAAAAGGGTCATTGCCCTTTGTAAGGGCATTCAGAGGGGCTGCCATTTCAGCTAACCCAGGAATCCATAATCAGCAAAACCCCGCTGTACCAAGAAATTCTCTTAGTTGTTTTGTAGGTCCTGGAGGGGGAATATGAAACACAGTCTCTTTTCTAGCCTCCGATAACCATCTTTTTCCTTCCTTTAGTATATACCCCAGGTAACTGACCTGTTTCCGGCATATCTGGGCCTTCTTTGCTGATGCTCTATAGCCCAGTTCGCCCAATTCTTGTAATAGTTGGCCAGAGGCTTTGAGACAGGTTTTCTGAAAATCTACAGCTAGTAAGATGTCATCCACGTACTTTAGAAGAGTTATCTGAGTATTTGTGGCCCGGAAGTGTGCCAGGTCTCAGTGCAGGGCTTCATCGAATATGGTAGGAGAATTCTTAAATCCTTGGGGAAGTCGAGTCCATGTTAGTTGGCCCGAGACCCCGGAGTCGGGATCTTTCCATTCAAAAGCGAAAATGTCTTGGCTGGCAGGGCTAAGTTGAAGACAAAAGAATGCATCTTTAAGGTCTAGAACAGTATATCAGGCTCTGTCAGGGGAAAGGGAGCTCAGCAGGTTATACGGGTTGGGGACTGTTGGATGTAAGTTAACAAACATAACCTGTTTGTTAACTTCCCTCAGGTCTTGTACAGGCCGATAATCATTGCTCCCAGGCTTCCGGACCGGCAGTAATGGATTATTCCAAGCAGAATGACATCTTTTTAAAACCCCTAGGTCAAGGAGTCGCTGTATATGAGGGTGAATCCCATCATGGGCTTCCTTAGACATTGGATACTGCCGCACTGCAACTGGGGCTGCCTGAGGTTTTAGCTCTATCTGGACTGGTGGTTGCTTTCTTGTTTTCCCTAAGCCAGCTGTTTCAGCCCAGGCCCCAGGGTATTTTTTTACCCACCGGTCAGTCAATTTCTTTTTCCCCCTCTTTTAAAGTTTTAAATAGCCGGTATTCATCTTCCAAGTGAATTGTAAGCACGTGAATAGGATCCCCTCTTTTATCTGTAGCCTGTGGGCCTTCTGGGTTAAAATAGATGTGGGCTCCTATTTTGGTCAGGATATCTCGTCCCAGCAATGGGTATTGGCAGTCAGGTATGACTAAGAACGAGTGGGATACCCGGCCCACTCCGAGGTCCACTGTTCTTTGGGTAGTCCATGTATATTGCTTACATCCAGTGGCCCCTTGAACCCGTGATTTTTTTTCTTTCTTAGCCCCTGAGTCTTGCAACAGAACTGAATGCTGAGTGCCAGTATCCACTAGAAAATGGACTGGCTTCCCCTCCACCTTGAGGGTTACCCTGGGTTTGGGGAGGGGAACCGAACCCCGTCCTCCCTAATTGCTGTCATTGTTCAAGGTCAGGACCCTGGTCCCTGTGGCTCAAGAATTCAGCTGCTTCTTCTTCCTTTTGGGGCAATCCCTCTTCAAGTGTCCCGTCTCCTTGCAATAGGCACACTGGTCCTTAGACAAAGGGCCCTTACAGTTGCCAGGAACTCTCTCCCTTTCAGTATGACTTTCCTGAACTACGGTGGCCAGAATCTTAGTCAATTTTTATCCTGCCTCTTGTCTTTCTCTCTCTCTCTCTCTCTCTCTCTCTCATCTTCTGTTCTTTCTATTTCCTTTCTTCTTTTTCTTCTTCTGTTTCTTGACTATAGAAGACTTTCTCTGCTACTTGCATTAAATCCTTCAATGACTTATCCTGCAGACCTTCTAATTTCTGAAGTTTTCTACTAATATCCCTAGCTGACTGATCTATGAAAGATACAGCTACTCTTGCCTTGTGCTCATCTGAAGCAGGGTCATAGGGATTAAACTGGTGAAACGCATCCATCAGCTGTTCTAAGTAGGCTGCAGGAGATTCCTCTGGCCCCTGGTCCACTTCTCTTACCTTAGTCAAATTGGTGGGTCTTCGAGCAGCCCCATGGAGACCCGCCATTAGAGTCTGGCGGTAAACCTTCAAGTGCTGCCTACCCTCTGGTGTATTGTAATCCCAATCAGGACGAGAAAGAGGAAACCCATTATTAATCTCGTCGGGGAGAACTGTAGGCCTCCCATCTTCCCATCCACCCCCGGGACATTCTTTCTTGCTTCTAGAAGAACCTGTCCCCTCTCCTCGGTAGTCAGGAGTGTCTGTAAAAGCTGTTGGCAATCATCCCAAGTGGGCTGGTGAAAGAAAAGGACAGATTCAAACAAGTCAGTCAAGGCTTGGGGGTTCTCAGAAAAAGGGGATTGTGAGCCTTCCAATTGTAGAGATCAGCTGTAGAAAAAGGCCAGTACTGAAGGGGTCTTTGGTCCACTTGGACTTTAGTTTTGCAGGGTGATAAATATGGATCTATTTTCTTTTCTTTTTTTCTGAGAATCCATAGGCTCACAACAGGAAAGCCACCAAGTCCGACAGAGTTGCTCTGCGGTTTCGTGTTCCAGCTGCTGGGCCCCATTCATTCTGAGCAGGGTCAGCTGGTGAGTGCAGCAGGACCTCTGGCATTGTCTGCGGTGCCGATGGTGTCTGTGGCTTCAGCGCTGAGGGACCAACAGCTCCTGGTAAGGGACCTGTGAGGGGACTAGGAAAGTTGCATGCTAGCCCCACCCTAGGCCCTGAGGGAGGACTGACAGCCTCTGGGAGACTGACAGGGGAAACGGTCGGAGATCTGGCAGGAGAACCGGCCAGGGAACTGGCAGGGGTAGGGGCCATGGCTGGCGGATAAGGGGGCGGGAGGTCAAAAAGGAGGAGGTCTGCTTCTGGAGAAGTGAGCACTTTTTTTTTCTCCTCTTCCTTAACGGCACAAACAGTTGTCGATGGAGTCACTGTGGGGAGAACAAAGGGGCGCACCCAGTTGGGTGGACGGCGAACAATATCCTCCCAGGTTAGGACATAAGGTACCTGATCAGGATGGTCCCCCTGTGCTTGGAGGGTCTTAGCCTTAACAGCAAGAATCATGTCAAGGTGAAAGGTGCCACTGGAGAGTGGCCATTAAGCCAGAAAAGCAGGCCATTCTGAGGAGCAAAAGGCCTGCCACTTCGCTTTTCTAACTTCCACTGAGAGGTTATGTGCCCTATATTTCACTTCTGAGAAATGGTCAAGGGTGAGGGATAAGGGTGTAGTCACAGTCTGTCCCATAATGAAATCTTCCGTCAGAAAAGTCAGAGAGGCAACAAGAACAGAGGCAAAAAGAACCAAACAAGCAATCAGACAAGGACGCCCTTGCAGGTGATACCACAGTGCCCTAACGGAACGGCTCCCAGGCCGGTCTCTATGAAAATCAGACTCAGACGGGAGGAGGACAATCTCCGATCCAACCTCCCACCAAAGAAACCTGAGGTGTCCCTCAGCTTCCTGGCTTTTCGATTATCTGACATGTCCGTCAATCGAAATAGCTTAATCAAACAACCAAGACAGTTCAGACAAGTGCCTAATCAGAACAAAACCAGAACAAAACAGAATCTGCAGAAACCTGAAATCAAACAAACAAAATGACTGACCTGTTTCAACCTGACCTCTGTGCCTGGTCTGGTGCGGGTCGGGGAAGGGCTGCGTTGGTTTCCTTGGCGGTGCACCACATGCAAAACCTGCACTCCTGGTGCAGGGCCCGTACTGCTCCCTCCCCCAAATAGACTCACAGACCACAGTGGTTCGATGCAAAAGCAAGAGGCAGTTTATTTTGATCACGATGGGGGTCGTCCCTTCAAAGCAGGAGACGACCCCGAGCATAGAAAGCACAGAGGTTTTATTCCTAAAAAATCAGGCCTTTACATTGATTAGTCAGCAGAAAAGATAGCAGTTATGTGGCTGACAGCTGTAGCAGGGAGCTCACAGCTCCAAGGACAGTCCTCCCCTTATCTCTCGGTTCTATATCGGGCCACTTACAGCTTCAAGGACAGTCCTCCCCTCTTTTCCCATAGTGGGCCTAAATCACCTGACTTTTTCTTCTTTGTTAGCTGGCCCTCATTCAAGGTCCAGTTGTTTTTCTTTCTAATTTGGGATGGTCCCATTTCTCACAAGGCACATACTTAAACATAATAAAGGCAATATACGGTAAGTCTATAGCCAACATCAAACTCAATGGAGAGAAACTTAAATCAATCCCAATGAAATCAGGGACAAGACAGACAAGGCTGCCCACTTTCTCCATATCTCTTCAACATTGTACCTGAAGTCCTAGCCAGAGCAGAATGACAACTAAAGGAGATCAAGTGGATACAAATAGAAAAGAAACAGGTCAAATTGTCACTATTCTCAGATGATATGATAGTATAAATAAGTGACCCCAAAAATGCAACCAGAGAACTCATTCAGCTGATAAACACTTTCAGCAAAGTGGCAGGGTATCAAATCTCTGAAGAAAGAAATTGAAGAAGATATCAGAAGATGGAAAGATCTCCCATGCTCATGGATTGGTAGGGTTAAGAATGGGAAAATGGCCATCCTGCCAAAAGCAATCTACAGAATCAACACAAATCCCATCGAAATACCAACTCAATTCTTTACAGACCTTGAAAAAAAAAGATTATGCGCTTCATAGGGAGAATAAAAAAACCCAGGAACTCCAAATCAGTCCTGTACAACAACATGATCATTTGGAGGTTTCTCCATCCCGAATCTCAAGCTGTACTACAGAGAAATAGTAATAAAAACTGCATGGTGTTGGCATAAAAACAGAAAGGAGGATCAATGGAACCAAATACAAGACCCAGAAATAAACCCACACACCTATGAATACTCGACTTTTAACAAAGAAGCCAAAACCATACAAGGAAAAAAAGACAGAATCTTCAACAAATCGTGCTGATCCCACTAGATGTCTACAAGCAAAAAGAAAAAAAGAAAAATAAAAAAAAAGAAAAGAAAATAGATCCATATTTATCACACTGCAAAACTAAAGTCCAAGTGGACCAAAGACCTCAACATAAATCCAGATACTCTAAATCTGTTAGAAGAAAAAGTAGGGAATAGCCTAAAACTTATTGGCACAGGAGACAACTTTCTGAAGAGAACACCAACAGCACAGGTTCTAAGAGCAACGATCAATAAATGGACCTCATGAATCTGAAAAGCTTCTGCAAAGCAAAGGAAACCGTTATCAAAACAAAACGACTGCCTACAGATTGAGCAAGAATCTTCTTCAACCCTTTATCTGACAGAGTGATGATAGCCAGAATATACAAACATCTAAAGAAGCTGAAAAGCAGCAAACCAAGTAACCGAATTAAAAAAATGGGGAACAGAGCTAAACAGAGAAGTCTCCACAGAGGAATATCGAATGGCAAAAAAACACTTAAAGAAATGCTCATCCTCATTAGTCATCAGGGAAATGCAAATCAAAACAATCCTGAGATATCACCTTACACCCATCAGAATGGCCAAGATGAAAAACTCAAGTGATAACAAAAGCTCGACAGGTTGTGGAGAAAGGGGAACTCTCCTCCACTTCTGGTGGGAATGTAAACTGGTACAACCACTTTGGAATTCTATCTGGTGCTTTCTCAGACAGGTAGGAATAGTGCTTTATCAAGACCCAGCTATACCACTCCTAGGTAGATACCCAAAATTTGCTCAAGTACACAACAGTGATATTTGCTCAACCATGTTTATAGCAGCTTTATTTGTAATAGCCAGAACCTGGAAACAACCCGGATGTCCATCACATCAGTGGAGGAGTGGATACAGAAAGTGTGGTATTTTTACACAATGGAATACTACTCAGCAATCAAAACCAAGAAAATCATGAAATTTGCAGGCAAATGGTGGGATCTAGAAAAGATCATTCTGAGTGAAATATCCCAGAAGGAGAAAGACAAATATGGTGTATATAGACCTATAAGATATGATAAACATAATGAAATTTATACAACTAAAAAAGTTAATCAAGAGAGTGGACGTGGGGTCTGATGATCAATCCTCATTTTGAAAGACAGATGGGATGTGCATTGAACGTATGACAGGATTCTACCACAGAAGACATCTGAAAGACTCTACCTAGCAATGTTTTAAAGCAGACACTAAGACTCATAACCAAACCTTAGGCAGAGTACTGGGAATCATATGAAAGAATCATTAGTATGATGGGGATAGGATAGGATCTCCATAAGGACCAAATATATCTGGGCACAGGGTCTTTTTTGAGACTGATGTTCATCCAAGGACCATGTATGGATATAACCTAGAACCTCTGTCTGATGTAGCCTGTAGTAGCTCAGTAACCATTTGGTTTCCCATAGTAAGGGAAACAGGACTATTTCTAACAAGAACTCTTATGGCTGGCTTTTTGGCATTCCCATCTCCCAAGGGAGGAGCAGTCTTATTAGGCCACAGAGGAGGATTTTGCAGCCAGTCCTGAAGATACCTGATAAAACAGGGTCAGATGAATGGGGAGGAGGTCCCCACAATCTGTGGACTTGGAAAGGGGCAGGGTGGAGTTGAGGGAGGGAGGGTGGGATTGGGAGGGAATGAGGGAGTGGGATACAGCTGTGATACAGAGTTAATAAAATGTAACTAATAAAAAATAAAATGAAAAAAGTCTTCAACATATTATTTTTATTGTTTATGTGGGAATTTTATATAATATACATTACACTCCCTTTCCATTGCTCCCAAGTTCAAATTTATACCCATGAGTCACATTAATTTTTTTAAATACATCAATTCAAGTTTATGCTGTTTATGTCCTCATTGGAACATGATCAGAGTCTCAGTGCCAAGTCCTTAAAGAAAATTTAGTTCATCCTTGCTGCAACCTGGCCAAGACCCAAAAATAAACCATCAGTACTGAAGAGCTCTATACTTCACCACCTTGATCACAGTTTTTCTTATATATTTATTTATTATGATTTATTATGTTCGCTTTGTATCCCCTCAGCTGCACCCTTCTTCTTCTAATTGCATTCACACCCACACTCCTTTCTCTACCCATATGACCTTTCTCTAGTTCCCTTATAGGGGAGGTCGTTCTCCTTCTATCTGACCCTAGCTTATCTGTCTCATCTAGGCTAGCTGAGTCATCTACTTCTGCAGCCTGATTCTTTGGGCATTGTTCTCCTGTATCCTCAATTTTCTCTACTTACAACAATCTTCCTCCCTCCTATCCTGCAGGCTTCCCTGAAGGAATGGGGAACTCTATGGGGAGGAAGAATTTCATAGGGAAATCCCTTTGTGAGCTGGGTGATTTAAGGTCTCTTCTCTCTGCATAATATCTGAGTGTGGTTTCTGTATGCAATTCCATTTGATGCAGAAAGAAGCAGTTCTGTGGTTGCAAGAACATTGCACTGATCCCTCATTTGAAGGCAGAGAACAACATATTTTAATAACAACAGCTGAACCCACAATTCAATTAGCTTTGACTCAATCCCCCTAGTGGAAGACTGATTTGCTCACAATAGATGGTTTATTAGAACTTTACCCCCACTATTAGGAGACCCAGGATGATTTTTCCTGGTCCCATCGATTTTCCTGAAAATATATCTTTTTCTTAGCTGAATAATACTCCTTTTTGGAAATATTCCACATTTTCCCCAAAAGAGATTGTCATTCCAGTTCTTTAGAAATTGGAAGTTGCTGAGACATAATCATTGTATTGCATGACAAACTATCAGGATAACTATGTCCTTTTAGCCTAGAAGTCCTTCCATCTTCTTCCACCTCCTGGTGATTTGAATTGCAATATCCACTTGAAGCTCTATGAGCAGGGTTGCCTTGGCTGAAATCACTGGATCTGAAGCTGGGCCATATTTAGGGGTCACTGAGGAACCCTCCTGGTCCTGAGGTTTACAGTTAAAACAAGGCCTTCAGAACAAAAGAATGGGTCTATGTTATATGACTAGCACATATAGTTAAATTCTTCCCCACTTTTGCAGAAACTTTTCTCCATGTTAAAAGACATTATGGTACCTCTACACAAACAAATATTACTCAGCAATAAAAAACAAGGAAATCATGAAATTTGAAGGTAAATGGTGGGAACTTGAAGTGAGCTATCATAGAGGCAGAAAGACACACACAGTATATACTCCATCACTTAGACATATAAAATAGGATAAACCTAATAAAATCTGTACGCCTAAAGAAAGTAATCAAGAGGGAGGAATCTGGCTAAAATTCATAATCCCCATCCAGAAAGGGAAATAGGATGGACATCAGAAGAAGGAGAAAACAGGTAACATGTTAGGAACTGCCACAGAAGGCACCCTGGTACCATCCCAAAGAAGAAGCCATCAGTCCTGAAGAGTTCTAAACTTCATCATCTTGATCAATTTTTCTTCTGTATTTATTTATTTTGATTTGTTCACTTTGTTTCCTCTCTGCTGCCCCTTCTCTCTTCTCTTCCTATTCCCACCCACCATCCTTCTCCTACCCTTAGGCCCTTTCTCTAGTTTTGTGGTAGGGAGGGCCTCCTTCCCCTTATATCTGACCCTAGCTCATCAGGTATTATCAAAACTAGCTGCATCATCTTCCCCTGAGGTCTGATTCTCAGGGTTTTGTTCTGCTTGTGTCCTTAATTCCCTCTACTTATGACACTCTTCCTGCTTCCTCTCCTGCAGGCTTCCCAGAGATCTGAGGGGAGGGAGAATTTCATAGGGAAATCCAATTTTAGAGTGGTTGTTTTAAGGTCTCTCCCTGCACAATATCAGACTGTGGGTCTCTGTATGCAATCGCATTTGATGCCTGAGGAAGTATCTCTGTGGATTCAAGGGTATTGAACTGATCTATCATTTGAGGGCAGAGAGCAACATATTTTTATAAACAACAGCCTGTGTTGCTTGAAATTTTCCATAGGATTCCCTGGGCCCACAACTCAATTAACTGACACCCAATCTATTGGTCACAATAGATGGCCTATTGAAACTATTAAGTAGACAGCCTGATTAATGAATACATACAATATTTGTCTTTCTGCATTTTAGTTACTTCATACAAGGTGATTTTTCCAGGTTCCAACCATTTGCCAAAAAATATCATGATGTCATTTTCTTACCTGAATAATACTCCATTATGAAAATGTTCTACATTTTCCCCGAAGGAGATTGTCAGTCCTGTTTTTTAGTCCTTGAAAGTTGCTGAGAACATTGTATTGAATAAAAACTATCAAGATACTAATGTTCTTTTAGCCTAGAAGTTCCTCCATCTTCTTCCACTTCTTGGGTTTATGAATTGTAATGTTCCATTGAAGCTAGTCTATTTACATGTGGTGTCTCCAGAGAGGTAGTGTCTGGGGATTGTTACAAAGTATAGCCTTCTTAGATAATTTAATTTCTATTGGAGTTACATTATAGGAGAGTGGGCTTTGAAGGTGATATTACAAATAAAGTGACCAGAGAGAATAGGTCTGTGTCTCTCTGTCTCAGTCACTTTGTATCTTTGATTCTGTAGGTGCTGGTCTCTATTTTTTAATCTGTCTCTCTAGCTCTTTTTCTCACTGTCTTTCTCAGTCTCCCTCCCTCTGCCTGCCCCTTGTGTTTAAGTATGAAAAGCTCTCAGTTCTGCTTGCTGTTGTGACATCATGTAGAGTCACTGTAAAATTATAATCAAAGTCCCAATTAAACACTTTTTGTTCAAAAAGTTGCCTTGGTCAGGAGTGTTTTCCCACTAAGTAATTCACTGCCTGAGGACATATCTGTGCATTTAATAAATAATATTGGAATCTGTGATAATATGAAAGTCACATGTCAAGGACACGTGACTTTACTAATGACCACTTAAAAGAAATGTGTGACAGATTAACTAAACTAAGAGTCTTGGACACAGGAAAGGTCACCTCTTAGTTGTGTGCTTTCAGATGCCCATGTTGAGGCATGTAGGGCTGCTCAGCCTTTCTCTCAAGTAGGCTGTCCACTTGGAGCTTTTAAAAACTAGCCAAGAAACTCTTACTGGTTTTCACCTGTTTCATAACATCATTCTCCCTCTCAGCCAAACAGCACCTAACCATTGTGATGTCATATTACCACTGTGATGTTATACCAGATCATGTTATAACAGCATTTTGCTGTCATAATAACATTGGAATGTCATGATGAATTTGGATGTCATGATGCCATTTTGATCTCATAAAAGTAATGTGATATCATCATAGCATTGGTTGTCCAATACCATTTTGAAGTCTTACTGTTCTGAAGTCATAACAGCTTTTTTATTTCAAAATTCCATTGTGATATCATAATAGAATTATGATGTCATAATAACATTGTGAATTCATAATACCATTGGGAAGTCATAATATTGTAATGTCATAATAGAATTGTGATGTCAAAATACTTTTGTGATTTCATAATAGCATTGTGATTTCCTATCAGTCATGTCATAACAACATTGAAATATAATTGCATTGTGATGTCATAAGGGCATTCTAATATCATAATAGCACTAAGATGTCTTTTCTTTTCCTTTTTTTTTTTAATGCAGTTTATTCAGGAACCTTGAACAATCATCTGACCCTGGGGAAAGCCAGCCCACAGCTTAAATAGCCTCTGGGTAGCCAACCCCAGCATGCCACGTGGGCAATGCAGATAGGTCCACATACATGGAAGCAAGCCAGATTCTCAGCCTTAGCCAAATGTGGAGTTGTTCGTGACAGAGAGCACTCACCGTCAGGAAGGTGGAAGTCGGAAACCAGCTCCATCTTTAAGGCGCGACATTATGCAGCTCTCTACAGTTCCCCCTTTTTGTTTTAGACTCTCCCTGTGGAGTTCATGTCCTCTCCATATCTTATTATTTCCCACATCTTTCATGAGATTCCATGAACTCTGCCCAATAATTGGCCATAGGCCTCAGCATCTGCTTTGATAGTCTGCAGGGCAGAGCCTTTCAGAGGCCCTTCATGGCTGGTTTCTAGCTTGTTTCCTATTTTCTTCTGAGAGTAGAGAGTAGAACTCTGATCGCTGATATTAGAAATAAATTGGGACTTTGTACTGTTGTTCATTTAGGTGTCATCCACCCAAAGAGCATCAGACCCGTCCGATACCTTTTTCTCAGAGGCGGGACCTGGGGCATCAACCCGCATGCAATCAGACATGCTCTTCTCTGGGTCCAAAGCGGCTGACCCTGAGTGCAGTGCTTAGAAAGTCATACTGTTGTGAGGTCATAATAGCACTGTAATGTCATAATTCCATTGGGATATCATAACACAATCTTTTTTTATATTAATTAAACTTTATTCATTTTGTATCTCCCCATAAGCCCCTCCATCCTCCTATCCCAATCCACCCTCACTTCCCCTTCTTCACGCTTGCCACTCCCCAAGTGCACTGATAGGGGAGATCCTCCTCTCCTTCCTTCTGATCTTAATTTATCAGATATCATCAGGAGTGGCTTCATTGTCATCTTCTGTGGCCTAGTAAGGCTGTTCCTGCCTCAGGGGGAGGTGATCAAAGAGCAGGCCAATCAGATTTTGCCAGAGGCAGTCCCTTTCCCATTACTCTGTAACCCACTTGGATACTAAACTGACATGGGCTACATCTTTGCAGGGGTTCTAGGTTATCTCCATGCATGGTACTTGGTTGGAGCATCAGTCTCTGGGAAGATGCCTGTGGTCAAAATCTGGTTTGGTTGCTCTCCCCATGGAGTTCATGTCCTCTCCAGATCTTACTATTTCCCACATCTTTCATGAGACTCTATGAACTCTGCCCAATAGTTGGCCATAGGCCTCAGCATCTGCTTTGATAGTCTGCAGGGCAGAGCCTTTCAGAGGCCCTTCATGGCTTGTTTCTAGCTTGTTTCCTATTTTCTTCTGATGTCTTTCCTCCTTGCCTTTTGGGATGGGGATTGAATATTTTAGTCAGGGTCCTCTCACTTGATTAGTTTCTTTTTAGATGTACAAATTTTAATAGGTTTATCCAATATGGCATGTCTATATGAGTGAGTATATACCATGTGTGTCTTTCTGCTTCTTGGACAGCTCACTCAGGATGATCCTTTCCAAGTAAAACCATTTACCTGCAAATTTCATGATTTCCTTATTTTTCATTGCAGAGTAATATTCTATTGTGTAGATGTATCACAATTTCTGCCTACATTCTTCAGTTGAGGAGCATTTCAGCCATTTCCTGCTTCTGGCTATTACAAATGAAGCTGCTACAAACATGGTTGGCAAAATGTCCTAATTATTGTTTGCTACTAAATGTCAGCTGGGTCATGGAAGAAAGAAAGAAAGAAAAAAAGAAAGAAAGAAAGAAAGAAAGAAAGAAATTAAAGTCTTTCTAGAATTCAATGAAAATGAAGGCACATTATACCCAAACTCATGGGGCATGATGAAAGCAGTGATAAGAAGAAAGTTCATAGCACTAAGTGCTTTCAAGAAAAAATTCTAGACAACTCATTCAATCAACTTAATGGCTCACCTAAATATCCTAGAAAAAGAAGCATATACACCACCAAAAAGAAGTAGATGGCTAGAAATAATCAAACTCAGGGCTGAAATCAATCAATTAGAAACAAATAAAACAATTCAAAGGATTAATGAAACCAAGAGCTGTTTCTTTGAGGAAATAAAAAAGATAGACAAACCTTTAGCCAAGCTAACTAAAAGGCAGGGAGACACCATCCAAATCAACAAAATCAGAAATGAAAAAGGGGACATAACTACAGACAGTGAGGAAATCCATGCAATCATTAGGACTTACCTGAAAATCTATATGCCACAAAATTTGAAAATCTAAATGAAATGGACACATTTCTTGATCAATTCCACTTACCAAAACTGAATCAAGACCAGGTAAATCAATTAAATAGTCCTATATCTCCAAAGGAAATAGAATCAGTCATAACACAATCTTATTGTAGAGGATTGTGATGACATCAAGCATTGTGATGTTTACTGTCATTGTGATGTCATAATAACATTTTAATGTCCTAATAGTATTGAGATATCATAATAGCATTATGAAGCCATAATAGCATTGTAATGTCATATCATTTTGATATCATAGTAACATTTTGGTGTCATAATAGCATTGCAATGTTATTAGAGCATTGTGATGTCATAATAGCCATGTGATATCATAATAACATTGTGATGTCATAATATCATTGTGATCGTCAATTTTCCTTTGTGATGTCATAAACAATCATGTTGTAATAGCATTTTGACAACAGAATAGCATTGGGATGTCATGATGAATTTTGATGTCATAATGCCATTGTGATTGCATAATCATATTGTGATGTCATCAGAGCATTGAGATGTCATAATACCATTGTGAGGTCATCATAGCATTGTGAAGTCACACTGCTTTGAAGTCATCATAGTATTTGATATCTAAATTCCATTATGATGTCATAGCACAATCTTGTTGTAATACCACTATATTAATAGCATGGTGATGTCATAATACAATTATGAAGTCATAATACCATTTTGATTTTTACATAGCTTTGTGATGTCAAAATTATATTATGATGTTGTAACACAATCATGTCTTAATATTATTGTGCTGTCCTAAGAGCAATAGAGTGTTATGATGAATTTTGATGTCATAATCACATTGTGATATTACAATGGCATTTTGATGTCATCATAGCACTGTGGTGTCATCACAACATTCCAATTTCTTAATCACGTTGTGATGTCATACCATTATGATGTCATAAAGCATTGTGATGGCTTAATATCATTGTGATGTGAAAATTCCATTGTGATGTCATACCACAATAATGTCATAATAGCATTGTGAAGTCAGAATAGCATTGTGATGTCATGATGAATTTAGTTGTTATGAGGCCATTATGATGCCATAATACCATTAGAATGTCATCATAGCATTGGAATGTCCTAATATAATTTTGAAGTCATGCCATTTTGAAGTCATAATAGAATTTTGATGTCAAAATTCCATTGTGATGTCATACCACAATCATGTTTTAATACCATTGTGATTTAATAATAGCATGGTGATGTTATAATACAATTTTGAAGTCATAACACGATTCTGATGTAATACAATTGTGAGGTAAAAATTTCATTCTGATGTCCTACCACAATCATTTCTTAATAGTATTGTTCTGTCATAATAGCAATGGATGTCAAAATTAATTCTGATAACATAATGCCATTTTGATATCATAATGACATTGTTATGTCATCATATAATTGCAGTGTCATAATCTTGTGATTTCAAATAGCCTTGTCAAGTCATAATATCATTGTTATATCATATTAAAATGTCGTAATAGCACTTTGATGTCATAATAGCATTGTACTGTCAAAATTTGTAATGTCATACCATAATCATGTTGTAATAGCATTGTGGTGTCATAATAGCATTGGTTGTCATGATAAATTTTGATGTCATGATGCCATGGAGATATCATAATAGCAGTTTGATGTCTTAATAACATTGATATGTCAGACCATTGTGATGTCATAATAGCTTTTTTACATCTTAATGTCATTGTGATATCATAATATCCTCGTGAAATTATAAGAGCATTGTTATGATATAATAGCATTTTTAGGTCATAATGCCATTGTAATGTCAAAATTCTATTGTGATTTCATAACACAGATTTTTCGAAAAGCATTGTGATGTTATCATAGCATTGTGATGTTCTAATACCATTTTGAAGTCATACTATCATTGTGATGTTAAAAATCATAGTGATATCATGATAGCATTTTGAGGGTATAATGCCATTGTGATGTCAAAATTTCATTGTTCTGTCATAATTGCTTTTTGATGTCAAAATTCCTTTGTGATGTCATAATAGAATTTTTAAGCCATTTTACCATTGTGATATCAGCATAGTATAGAGTTAGTGTTAGTGTTAGTGTTAGGATTAGTGTTAGTAGTTAGGGTTAGGGTTAGGGTTTACCTTGGTTTTGACATTTCTTTTGGCTCTCCTTTGTTTGTGCCTTTTTTGACATGGGATGGACAGTTTTACCTTTTAAACATATGAAGTATAATTTTTGAGATTTTAGTACTTAAGTAGTCTGGTGTGTACTTTGCCAGCTGTAAGCCTCCTGTGTCTGTCTTGTATTAGGCATGACCAATATTTATCCCCATTGAAGATATCTCATGGTGAAAAGATAAGTCAGCTTCCAGGGCAGTGTGACATGTTAATATGGTCAGCATTTAAAAGATTTTAAATGGCAGGTGTGTAGTTTGCATATTTGTCTCTCAGCCTAATTTTATTTTCTTATATTGAGCAATAGAACATACCTCTTAAGCCAAAATGCCCTTTGGCACCAGTTCTTCTGTGCAAGTCCAACCTTCTGAGATTGGCTGGCCTTTTTAGAGCATTGTGACATCATCTCTTCTCATATAAATCTAAAATTAATGTGAATTAAATCTTTAAAATAGTAAGGACATAACATCTATCATTATGAAAAAAAAAAACTTACATGATAACCTTAAGGAAAATTTTGTCATTTTGAATCTTATACTATCTCAGCAAGTGGCTAAAAAGCACAAGTTACCATCCTGGCTTTTATTATGTAAATTAGACTAATCAGGGCCTCAGAGATCTGCTGGTTTCTTTTTACTTTGTGTTGGGATTAAAGGCATGTGCCTTAATCAACTTGTTCAAATATTTTTTTCTCAAATAAATATAATAGTAACTCAAAGCCTTTAAATGAAAATTAAGCAGGGAAACAAGAAAATTTTAAGTTTTGGGTCAGTTGTTATGCTGTAACAAGCTAAGCTAAGTTGGTTGATTTTTTGGAATTCAGTTGATGATTTAGTGAATTGGTGGACCCTTACCAGAAAACACTAACAACTATCTTTCAGCCAGAGGGCCTTGAATTTTAGCCATTATTAATCTAATTTTTATTAGGCAGAGTGCCCTTTCTCTTGTCTGTAACTTAGTATTCCATTCCTTGGTTGTTTTCCCCATTTTGTTGTTGCACTTTCTTGGAGAAGTTCTCCAGAAGAGCCACCACCATTAAATAAATTGCAACCAGATCCATGACTATGACAGCCAGAACGAAGCCAAAGTGGATTAAATCACCCTCTGCCATGGTATTTTTTGTTTTTTTTTATTTTTTAATTTTAGATGCAGTTTTAGGCCAAGCTCTGTCCTGAAGTCTGTGTGTCTCCAGTTGCTTTCTTTCCAGACATGGCTGCTGAGTTTAGCTGAGCTGAGCCAGCTACAGTATAAGGAAGCCATGCTTGTGTATCCGCCAGTTAGTTTGTAGCAACAGCTAATTTTGTTATGTTAAGACACAGGTTTGTCTAAAATAGGCTGTCTTTTACCCCTGGAACTTTTTAAGAGTCTCTCTTAAAGAGACAGTAATTGATTTGGAAGAATTTAGGTGTTAAGCTTGGGTTATTGGGGTTGTATTACTACGAGCTTATTTCCCCCACCAAATTATGTTAAATTATGATTTAAAGGATGTGGATATTCTGATTACTTGGTGGCCATTTATTGTACAGTTAGATTATCTGAGTGCCATTTGGGTGAAAATCTGAAAGATCTGTGAATGTAAAAGCAAAACTACGGGGCAATAAACTTTTTGACAGCTGGTGCTGTTCCACAATAGTATTGGCAACTCTCTCATTGGCTGACATGGCTCAACCAGCATGTTTGTCCTTCTTGGAAGTCATTGAGAAATCCTCCTGGTGCTGGGCCATCAAGAGAGTGAAATGGGTCGGTGTTATATATATAGGACACAAAAGGAGTTGTGTTTCCTGCTGCAGTCCTCTAGACAAATCTTCTAAAAATAATGTTAGTGCCAGGACTGCTTGTTCAGAGATGCCACCTGAGCTCATGGGGTCTAAGTTGGCTGGGTAACCACTAGCACACAACTAGGGTCCTCTGCTACATAATGGGTTCCTGGAAAGCATGCCTTATAAAGAGAAACTTTTCCCTCCTTTAGTGAAAACATTTTTTTCATATTAAAATTCATTGTAAAAGTTGTCAATATATTATATGTTTTTGCTTATGTGGGAATTTTATGTAACATACATTACACTTTTTTCCATAGCACCCAGGTTCAAATTCCTAGCTATGTGTCACACTAAACATTTGTTTTTCTGTAAAATACTTCAATTGAAGTATGTGTTTTTCATTTACTAATTGCCCCCAACTGAAAAATGGATACAGAAATTGTGGTACATCTACACAATGGAATATTACTCAGGAATAAAAATCAAGGAAAGCATGATTTTTGCAGGTAAATGGTGGGAACTGGAAAAGATCAATCTGAGTGAGCTATCCCAGAAGCAGAAAGACACACACTCACTAATAGATGTATAATATAAAGAAAATAATCAAGAGGATGGAGCCTGACTAAATTGTTCAATCCTCATCCTGAAAGGCAAAGAGGATGGACATCAGAAGAAGGCAAAAATGGGGAATAAAAAAAATGGCCTGTCACAGAGGGCCTCTGAACTGCTCTGCCCTGCAGACTATGAAAGCAAATGCTGAGACTTATGCCCAAGTGTTGGCCAGAGTGCAGGGAATCTAATGAAAGAAGTGGGAAATAGTAAGATCTGGAGAGAACAGGAGCTCCAAAAGAAGAGCAACATAACCAAAAAATCTTACAAGGGTCTTTCCTGAGACTCATACTGCAAGCAAGAACCATGCATGGAGATAAACTAGAACTCCTACATAGATGTAGCCCAAGGCAGTTCAGTGTCCAAGGGGGTTCCATAGTAATGGGAAGAGGGGCTGTGTCTGACATGAAATATTTGGCCTGTTCTTTGATCCCCTCTCTCTCTGGGGGAACAGCCTGAGCAGGCCACAGAGGAAGACAATGCAGACACTCCAATGAGATCTGATAGACTAGGATGAGTTGTAATGAGAGGAAGACTTCCCTATGATTTACTTGAGGAGGGGCATGCATGGAAAAGTTGGAGGGAGGGTGGCATTTGGAGTGGAGAAAAGAGAGGTTTAAGGGGGATACTTATATTATAGGAGGATGTGCATAAAGGTAACTATGCCAATGAAATAGGCCAGATAGAATGGAGTCTTTTTCTTTCAGTCTCTGTCAGTCTTAGTCTCTCTATTTCTGAATCTATCTCTATCTCTTTTACTCTCAGTCTTAATTGCTTTGCCTAGTGGTTCTGGTTCAGCATGAAAAGCTCTCAGGACTGCTGAAGACTACAAGAAGATGATTGCTTGCTGACATGACAACCTAGATGGTCTCTGTAAAAATATGAGCAAGGTCCCAATTAAACGCTTTTTGTTGAAAGAGTTGCTCTGGTCAGGGAGTGTTTTCCTAGTAAGTACTTCACTTACTGAGGACATATATGTGCATTTAACAAATAATAATGGAATATGTGATAATGTAAAACACACATGTCAAGGACACATGACCTTATTAAAGACTACTTGAAAGAAATATACTATGCTTTTCCTGAACTAAGAGTCTTGGATACAGAAACTGTCATCTTTGAGTTGTCTGCTTTGAGCTGCCCAGATTGAGGCATGTAGGGCTGATAAGCCTTTCTCTCAAGCAAACTGTCCATTTGGCCCTTTTAATAACTGGCTCTTGAAACTCTTACCGCCTATTTCCTGTTTCATGACATCATTTCATGTCATCATTTCCCTCTTAGAACTAGAGAGAATCTTGAGGTTTCCATGGAGATGAGTAAAAAACCTTTCCTCAGTGTCCAGTATTTCTGATTCTGTGCACAGATGACTTTTTCTTGTGAAACACAACAAGCCTTTAACTCATGCCTTTATCCACATCTCACACATTTACTCCTGTTTATCTCTGTGACAATGTCAGGTAGGAACTGAAACTTTAATGTTTAGTTAATTGGGCAGCTTCCTAAGTAGGGCAGATTCAAAGTGATGTGGGATTATGGGGAATGTACCAAATGACAAGGTGATCTCCTACTGTGGTCTTGGATCTGAAATTTCCTAGGTTGTGACTTTGAACTGAGCAGTTATTGGCATGCTGAATAAAGGGAACAGAATACAAGACCCAGGAATAAACCCAAAATTTATTAACAACTGATCTTTGACAAAGATACCAAAACCATTCAATGGGAAAAAGATAACATCTTCAACAAATAGTACTGGTCTAATTGGATGTCTACATGTAGAAAAATGCAAATAGATCCATTCCCTGCACAAAACTAAAGTCCAAGTGGATCAAAGACCTATATAAAACCAGACACACTAAACCATTTAGTAGAAAAAGTGGATAAAGAGCTTGGAACTCATTGGCACAGAAGAAGATTTCCTGAAAAGAACACCAAACAGCACAGACTCTAAGAGCAACAATCAATGAATGGGACCTCATGAAGCTGAAAAGCTTCTGTAAAGCAGAGGACACTTTAGTCAGAACAAAACCAATGCCTACAAATTGGGAAATTATCTTCACCAAATCTATATCTCACAGAGGACTAATATCCAGTATATATAAAGAACTCAAGAAGTAAACAGCAAGAAATCAAATAATACAATTAAAAAATGGGAAACAGAATTAAACAGAAAATTGTCAATAAAGCAATATGGAACATTTAAAGAAATGTTCAATAGCCTTCGTTATCAGGGAATTGCAAATCAAAACAACCCTGACATTTCACTTTATACCAATCAAAATGGCCAAGATCAAAATCTCAAGTGAGAACATATGCTGGCAAGGTTGTGGAGAATTGGGAACAATCCTCCACTGCCGGTGGGAATGTAAACTTGTACATCCACTATGGAAATCAATCTGGCACTTCCTCAGACAACTAGGAATAGCACTTCCTCAGGAACCAGCTATACTACTCCTAGGCATATATATATCCAAATAGGCTCAAGTACACAATAAGGACATGTGCTCAACCATTTTTGTAGCAGCTTTATTTGTAAAAGCTAGAACAGAAAAACAACCTAGATTTTCCACAACAGAGAAATGGGTACAGAAATTGTGGTGAATCTACACAATGGAATATTACCCAGCAATAAAAATCAATGAAATCATGATTTTTGCAGGAAAATGGTGGGAACTGGAAAATATCATCCTGAATGAGCTATCCCAGAAGTAGAAAGACACACACGGTATATACTCTATCATATGGACATATGATATAGGATAAACATACTAAAAATCTGTACTCCTAAAGAAACTAATCAAGAGGGAGGACTCTGGATAAATCCTCATCCTGAAAGGTAAAGAGGATGGACATCGGGAAGAAGGAGAAAACAATGATCAGGGCAGGAGCCTGACACAGAGGACCTCTGAAAGGTTCTGTCCTCCAGACTATTAAAGCAGATGCTAACACTTTTTTTGAGAGATTGTATAGCAGAGTCATGGAATCTAATGAAAGAAGTGGGAAACAGTAAGATTGGAGAGGACAGAAACTCCACAAGAGAGCAAAAGGAACAAAAATTCTGAGCAAATGGGTCCTTCCTGAGACTGATACTCCAACCAAGCACTATTTTTGGAGATAACATAGGAACCTTGCACAGATGTAGCCCATGGCAGTTCAGTGTCCAAGTGGGTTTCATAGTAATAGGAACAGGGACTGTCTCTGACATGAACTGATATTTCATCACCTCTCCCTGAGGGGTGAGCATCCTAAAGAAGACACAGAAGAAGAAAATGCATGCATTCATGATGAGACCTAATTGACTAGGATCAAAAGGAAGGAAAAGAAGACCTTGCCTATCAGTGATCTTGGGGTGGAACAAGCATGCAGAGGGGGGAAAAAGAGAGGGATTGGAATGGGAGAATGGAGGGAACCACAGGGGGGATACACAGTGAATAAAATGAAATTAGTTAAGAATTAAAAAAAAATGGAATACAGAGATAAACAGAGAATTCACACTAGAGGAATATCAAATAGTAGAGAAACACTTGAAGAAATGTTCAAAATTCTTAGTCATAGAGAAATGCAAATCAAAATGACTCTAAGATTTCACCTTACCCAAATCAGAATAGCTAAGATCAAACACTAAAGTGGCAACACATGCTGGATAGGTTTCCCTTTCTAAGGGAACCCTCCTCCACTGCTGATGGGTGTGTGAACTAGTACAAACACTCTGGAAAGCAATATGGTGCTTTCTCAGAAAACTAGGAATAGCACTTCCTCAAGATCCATCCATATCACTCCTAAGCATATATCCAAAAGAGGCTCAAGTACACAATAAGGACATTTTCTCAGCCATGTTTCTAGCAGCTTTATTTGTCATAGCCCGAATCTGGAAACAACCCAGATGCCCCTCAACTGAAGAAAGGATACAGAAATTGTGGTACATATACACTATGGAATATTAGGTCAATGGCTGGGAACTGGAAAAGATCATCCTAAGTGAGGTATCCCAGAAGCAGAAAGATACATATGGTACATACTCATTCATATAGACATATAATATAGTATAAACCTTCTGAAATCTGTAGACCTATAGAAACTAATCAAGAGGGAGTACTCTGCTAAAATTCTCAATCTGCATCCTAAAAGACAAAGATGATGGACATAGGAAAAAGGAGAAAATGGAATAGGTTTGGAACCTGCCACAGAAAAAAAGGTTTGGGGATAGAAGGAAGAAGAGAACCACAGGGGGGATACAAAGTGAAAAAAAAAGTGTAGTAAATAAAGAATAAATAAGTTATCAACATATTATTTTTTAATTGTTTTTGTGGGAATTTCATATAATACATATTATACTTCTTTTCCATTGTTCCCAGGTTCAAATACTTACCATTTTACACATTATATTTTTCTAATTAAATACATCAGTTGAAGTATTTGTTGTGTATATGCACATTGGAAAATGATCAGAGTCTCAATGCCAAATCCCTTAAAGAAAACTGAGTTCGTCCTGCTGCACCCTGGCACCACCCCTAAGAAGTCATCAGTCCTGAAGAGTTCTATACTTCAGCAACTTGATCACAGATTTTGTATATATGTATTTATTACAATTTGTTCAATTTGTTTCCCTTCTGCTGCCCCCTCCCTCTTCACCTCCCAGTCCCACTCACTGACCTTCTCCTATACTTAGGCCCTTTCTCTAGTTTCCTGTTGGGGTAGGTCCTCCTCTCCTTTCTATCTAACCCTAACTTATGAGGTGTCATCAAGGCTAGCTGCATCATCTTCCTCTGCAGTCTGATTCTCAGGTTACTGTTCCCCTTTTATCCTCAATTCCCTGTACTTATGACACTCTTCCTGCCTTCCTGCCTTCTCTACTGCAGGCTCCCCAGAGATCTCAGGAAAGGGAGAATTTCATAGGGAAATCTCATTTAGAGCTTGGTGTTTTAAGGTCTTTCTCTGCATTATATCACATGTCAAGTAATTGTAACTTTATTAATGACCACTTGAAAGAAAAATGTGACCCTTTTCCTAAAAGAAGAGCCTTTTTCACAGGCACTGTCATGTCTGGGTTTTATGATTTCAGCTGCCAATATTGAGGCATGTAGGGCTGCACAGCTTTTCTCTCAAGCAAAATGTCCACTGGGCCCTTTTAATAACTGGATCCTGAAACCCTTACTGCCTTTCCCCTATTGCATGAAATCTTTCTCCCTCTCTGCTAATCAGCACCTGAGAGAATTTTGAGGTTTCCATAGAGATGAGTAAACAAACTTTCCTTAGTGTCTAATATTTCTGATCCTGTGCACATGTGACTTTTTCTTGGGAAATCCAACAAGCCATTATCTCAACCCTTTATCCAGATCCCACACTTTTACTCTGTTTACTTCTGTGACAATGTCAGGTAGGAAATGAAAATTTAATTTTACTTCATTCAATTGTACAGATTCCTAAGTAGAGAAGCTTCAAATTGATATGGGATTAAGGGGAATGTACCCAATGACAAGGTGGTCTCCTACTGTTGCCTTGGATCGAAAATTTTCTAGGTTGTGACTTTGAACTGAGCATTTGCTGGTGTAATCACTAAATGGACAGTCAAAATCTTATTGATAGACTAGACTGGCAGGGTCTGGGGTTTCCTGTGGTATAGATTCTAAAAGGCCAGGGAAAAGGTATGGAAACCAATTAATTCCTAGATCTGGTTTGGCTTAAACAAAGCAAGACCAGTGTCTATAAAAGGAGAAATGAAGGGCAGATTATTTATGACAGCTGGTGCACTTCCATACTAGTGTTGGCAATCCTCTATGAGCAGAGTTGGCTGACTTGGCTGGATTTCCAGCTCTATCCTATTCAGTGATCAATGAACATGTTTCCTGATCCTGGTGTTTACAGTTAAAACTGGGACATCAGTACAGAGAAATCGGTCAGGGTTATATACCTAGGATATAATTGTAGCTGTATTTAGTGTTATATTCCTCCAGACAAAAACTATAAAATGTACTGTTAGTACCAGGACTGCTTGCTCAGATGTGCCAATTGAGCTCCTAGAGTCTGACACAGCTGGGTAACCACTTCTTCATGGCAAGGATTCTCCCCTACATAATGAGTTCCTGAAAAGCATGCAGTTACAAAGTTAAAGTCTTCCCTCCTTTAGTGGACTCTTTTCTTCATATTAAAAGTCATTGAACCCAGGACCTGATGGTTTCAGGGCAGAACTCTACCAGACCTTCAAATAAGAGCTAACACCAATACACTTCAAACTTTTCTACAAAATAGAAACAGAAGGAACATTACCAAACTCATTCTAAGAAGCCACAGTCACCTTGGTACCTAAACCTCACAAAGACCTAACAAAGAAAGAGAATTTCAGGCCAATCTTCCTATAAATATTGATGCAAAATATTCAACAAAATACTTGCAAACTGAATACAAGACCTCATCAAAGATATCATCCAATATGAGCAAGCAGGCTTTATCCCAGGGATACAAGGATGGTATAATATACAGAAATCCATCAATGTGATCCACCATATTAACAAATTGAAAGAAAAAAAACATGATAATCTCCTTAGATGCTGAAAAAACATTTGACAAAATCCAACAACCATTCAGGTTTGAAGTATTGGAGAGATCAGGGATACAAGGCATATATCTAAACAGCAAAGGCAATATACAGCAAGCGATAGCCAACTTCAAACTAAATGGGGAGAAACTTAAAGAAATCCCACTGAAATCAGGGACAAGACAAGGCTGCCCAATCTCTCCATATCTTTTTCAACACAGTTCTGGAAGTCCTTCCTAGAGCAATAAGACAGTTGAAGGAGATCAAGGGGATGCATATTGGAAATGAAAAAGTCAAATTAACACTATTTTCAGCTGACACAATAGTATACCTGAGTGACCCAAAAAATTCTTCCAGTGACTCCTACAGCTGATAAACACCTTCAGCAAAGTAGCCAGATACAAATTTAACTAAAAAATTCAGTAGCCCTCCAGATACAAAAGACAAAGGGGCCGAGAAAGAAAATAGCCACAAAAGACATAAAGTACTTTGGTGTAACCCTAACCAAGCAAATCAAAAACTTGTATGAAAAACATTTCACATCTCTCAAGAAACAATTAGAAGAATGTATCAGAAGGTGGAAAGGTCTCCTATGCTCATGGTTCAGCAGGATTATTATAGTAAAAATAGACATCTTACCAAAAACTATCTACAGATTCAATGCAATTCCCATCAAATTACCAACACAATTCTTTTACAGACATGGAAAGAAAAATTCTCAACTTCCTATGGAATAACAAGAAACCCACTATTGCTAAAATAATCTTCTACAATAAAAGATTTTCTGGAGGAATCTCTATTACTGATATTAAGCTGTACAATAGAGCAACAGTAATAAAAACTGCATGGTACTGGCATAGAAACAGAATGGAGCATCTCTGGACATGAATAGAAGACCCAGAAATAAACCCACACACTTATGGACACCTGATCTTTGACAAAGATGCCAAAACCATACAATGGAAAAAAAGATAGCATCTTCAGCACATGGTGCTGGTCTAACTGAATATCTTCATGTATAAAGATGCAAATAAATCCATACTTATCATCCTGCACAAAACTAAAGTACAAGTGGATCAAAGACCTCAAGGTAAAACCAGACACAATAAATCAGATAGAAGAAAAATTGGTGAAGACCCAAGAACTCATTGGTACAGGAGAAAACTTCCTGAACAGAACACCAACAGCACAGGCTCTAAGAACAAAAATCAATAAATGGGACCCTATGAAACTGAAAAGCTTCTGTAAAGCAAAGGACACTGTCATCAAAACAAAATGAATGCCTACAGATTGGAAAAGACTATTGAGTAACTCTTTATCTGACAGAGGGCTAATATCCAGTATATATAAAGAAGTAAAGCTGAAATGCAACATAACAAGTAATCCAATTAAAAATGGGGAAACAGAGCCAAACAGAATTCTCAAGAGAGGAATATTGAATGACAAAGAAACACTTAAAGAAATGCTCAACATCATTTGCCATTAGGGAAATACAAATCAAAATGACCCTGAGACTTCACCCATTAGAATGGCCAAGATCAAAAACTCAAGTGACAACACATGATGGAGAGGTTATGGAGAAGTGGGAACCCCCCTCCACTGCTGGTGGGAATGTAAAGGTGTACAACCACACTTGAAATCAATCTGGTGCTTTCTCAGACAACTAGGAATAACACTTCCTCAATATCCAGTCATACCACTCCTAGGCATATATCCAAAGGAGACTCAAGTACACAATAAGAACCTTTGCTCGACCAGGTTTTTGGCAGACCTACTTGTAATAGACAGAAGCTGGAAACAGCCCAGATGCCCCTGAGCTGAAGAATGGTTGCAGAAATTGTGGAACATCTACATAATGGACTATTATTCAGCAATGAAAAATAAGGAAATCATGAAATTTGCAGGTAAATGGTGGGAACTGCAAAGGATCATCTTAAGTGAGCTCCTCCAGTAGCAGAAAGACACACATGGTACATAATCACTCATATAGACATATAATAATGGATAAACCTACTAAAATCTGTACATCTAAACAAACAAATCAAGAGAGAGGATCCTGAATAAATGCTCAATCCCCTTCCTGAAAAGTATAGAGGATGGACAACAGGAGAAGAAGAAAACAGGAAACAAGTTAGGAACTTGCCTCAGAGGGCCTCTGAAAGGTTCTGCCCTGCTGACTATCAGGGCAGATTCTGAGTTTTATGGCCAACTGTTGGACAGAGGGCATGGAATCTTATGAAATAGTGGGATATAGTAAGATCTGGAAAAAATAGGAAGTCCACAAGGAGAGCAACAGAACCATAAAATTTGAATACAGTGGTCTTTCCAGAGACTCATACTCCAACTGAGTACCATACATGGAGATAACCTAGAACCACTTCACAGATGTAGCCCATGGCAGTTCAGTGTCCAAGTGGGTTACATAGTAATATACTTTACACTGTTTTTCCCATTGCTACCAGGTTCAAATCCCTACCCATGTGTCACACTATTTTTTTTTCTTTTGAATACATAACTTCTAGTATGAGTTGTTCATATACTCATTGGAACATGATCAGAATCTCAGTGCCATGTCCCTTAAAGAAAACTGAGTTCATCCTTGCTGCACCCTGACACCACCCCGAGAAGAAGCTATCTGTCCTGAAGAACTTTATATTTTATCGCCTTGATCACAGTTTTCCTTATGTATTTATTTACTATGATTTTTTTAGTTTGTATCCTCTCTGTTACCCCCTCCCTCTTTTCTTGCCAGTCCCACCCACGGTCCTTCTACTAGCCCTATGCCCTCTCTACTACCCTTTTAAGTGCAGTTATCTTCCCCCTTCTATCTGACCACTATTAGATCTCCTAATAAGTGAATACATACCAGATTTCTTTCTGCATTTTATTTATTTCACCCAGAAGGAATTTTCCTGATTCTATTTATTTGCCTGAAAAATACCATGATGTCATATTCTTTTCTGAATAATACTTTGTAATGAAATATCCCACATTTTTTACAAAGGAGGTTGTCAGGCCTGTTCTTTGGAACTTTGAAGTAATTGGGTCTTTAAACATTGTATTGAATGACAAACTATCAGGATAAATATATTATTTTAGACTAGAATTTCCTCCATTTTCTTCTACTTCCTGGTGATTTGAATTGCAATGTCCCCTTGAAGCTCATCTGTTTACATGTTTAGTCCCCAGTGAAGAAATGTCTGTGAAGGGTTAGGAGGTATGGCCTTGTTAGATAATATATTTCCTTTAGAAGTAATAATATAGGAAGGTGTGCTTTGAGGTTGATTTGCCAATGAGGGTGACCAGACACAATGGAGTCTCTGTTTCTCGGTCTCTGTCACTTTATATCTTTGTTTCTGTAGGTTTTGTTCTCTCTATTTCTCAATCTTTCTCATAGCAACAGAGATACCAAGACAGACAAAAACAAAGATACAAAGTGACAGAGTCCAAGAGAAAGAGACCCATCACTTTGGTCACTTTCATTGGCATATAAACCTCAAAGTATGCCCTCCAATAATATAACACCAAAAGGAATTATATTTTTTAATATTTTCATTTTAATTTTTATCATTTGTGCTTTATTCACTTTGTATACCCCCATAACCCATCTCTCTTCCCAATGCACCCTTCCTTCCACTTATCAATACAAGCCCCTCCCCAAGTTCACTAATAGGGAAGGACTTCCCGTCTTTCCTTCTAATCCTAGTTTATCAGATCTCATTAGATGTGGCTGCATTGTCTTCCTCTGTAACCTGCTAAGGTTGGTCCCCCATCACCGTGTGGTTTTCAAAGAGCAGGCCAATCATTTCATGTCATAGGTAGTCCCTATTCCCATTACTATGGAATCCACGTGGACACTGAATTGCCTTGTTCTACATTTGTGCATGGGGTGCTCTCTCCATCCATGGTACTTGGTTAGAGTATGAATCTTAGGAAATACCCCTGTGCTCAGATTTTTTGGTTCTGTTGTTGTCCTTCTGGAGCTCCTGTCATCTCCAGATCTTACTAGTTCCCACATCTTTCATTAGATTACATGCACTCTACCCAATAGTTGGCCATAAGTCTAAGCATCTGCTTTGAAAGTCTGCAGGCCTTTTAGAGGCCCTCTGTGGCAGGCTCCTAACTTGTTCCCTGTTTTCTCCATCTTCTGGTATCCATCCTTTTTGCCTTTTGTGATGGAGATTGAGCATTTTAGCCAGAGTCCTCCCTCTTGATTAGTTTCTTTAGGTATACAGATTTTAGTAAGTTTATCTTATATCTTATGTCAGTTAGTGAATATATACAGTTCTAAAATTATAAATGTAAAAGATGTGCAGGATGAAACTAAACTGTAAGCCAATTAATCTATATCAATTAAAGGTTAGCATAATACATTTTGAGGATATTATAGCCAATAATTTATTGGCCAAATATTGTTAAAATTTTGGCTGGAGACACATTTTTATGTCTCAGTCAGTTTTAGAGTTGTTCCCATGTAAAGGGATTAGCAATATAAGTTACCATTGTTATTGAACATACAATCATTATCATCAAAACAAGGCTGCATAGATTAAAAAATCTTTTCGTACTCTTACATGCATGTGATATTAGGTGAAGTTGTTACCTATTTCCCTAGAGAAACTTCGTATTAGACAGACAAGATGGTTGAGTTGAGGAATAGAAAATGCATATTTTAAGTAAACTTTATATAAACTCCTTTTAGGCCTTTATAGCCAAACTTCTTTATATAAACTCTCTCTTCCTTTAGCATTTAAGCATACCCTAGCCATCTTGTACTTGGGCTTTATATCAATAGTGGCTACTTTTTGGCGTGTCATTTTTTTCTTTATACAGGATGGGCATTTATGCATTTATAGCCAAATTTTAACTCTCTTAGCATTAGTATATAAATATACTTTTACACTTAACATTATATATATCCTGGCATCTTGCACTTGGATTTTTACATTGGCTTTGGCTATTCTTTGGCTTATCACCTTTTTGATATAGGAAGGACAGTTTTGTTTTTTAAATATATGAACATATTTTTTTTTTTTAAATTTTTAGGACTAAACTAGGTTGGCATGTACTTTGCCATCTTTAAGACTTTTATCTAGGCATGACCAACATTTTTCCCCTGTGAAAATTTCTTATGTTTAAAAGGATAAGGCAGTTTTCAGAGCAGTGTGACATTAACATTAAGGAAATTTTGTCATTTTGAATCTTATAGTATCTCTGCAAATGGCTAAAAAGCAGAAGTTGCCATTCTGGGTTTTATTATGTAAATAAGCTTGATCCTGAACTCAGAGATCTGCCTGTTTCTTTTTACTTTGTGTTGGAAAGGAAGGCATGTGCCTTCACCAACTCATTCAGATAAAGAGAAAAGAATATTTTAAATTTGGGGTCAGTTGTGACAATTTAAGCTGTAACAACCAAAGCTCAGTTGTTTTTTTTTTTTTTTTTTTAAATTAGTTGATGTTTCAGTAAATTGGCGGACCCTTTCCAGAAAGAGCTGAGAAGTATCTTGCAGCCAGAAAGCTTTGAATTTTAGCCGTTATTAATCTAATTGTTAGGAAGAATGCCCTTTTTCTTATGTGTAACTTAGGACTCCAATGCTTGTCTTTTTCCCATTATCTCCTTGAAATTTCTTGGAGAAGGAATGTCGAAGAACCAACACCATTGAACATATTCCAATCTGATCCATGAATATGACAGACAAAATGAAGCCAAAAGGGATTAAAACACCCTTCATAATGCTATTATGATATCAAAATGTTATTAAGACATTACAATGATATGAAACCACAATGCTTATTACAATATCACAAAGGTATTATGATATCATAATACAATCATGACTTTACAATGTTATGACATTGCAATGGTATTAAGATTTCATAATTTTGTTATCACATCACAATGCTTGATCACATCACAATGGTCTTACAACATGATTGTGTTATGATGACAAAATAGAATGATGATATTACAATGCTATTATGACTTCACAACAGTATGACTTTATAATGATATTAAAACATATCAATTCTATTATTACATCACAATGCTCTTATGACATCAAAATGCTATTATGGTGTCTCAATACTATTAGGATATCACAATGATAGGAAATCACAATGCTATTATGACATCACAAGGTATTTTGAAATCACAATGCTTTTATGACATTAAAATATTATGACATCCCAATGGGACTAAGATTTCACAATTTTATTTTGACATCACATTGTTATTAATACTTCACAATGCTATTTCAACATGGGTGTGTTATGACACAACAATGGAATTTTGAAATCAAAAAGCTATTATGACTTCACTACAGTAAGACTTCACAATGATATTAGGAAGAAAAATGCTACTATGACTTCACAATGGCATCATGACATCAAAATTGATCATGACATCACAATGCAATTATGATATCAAGAAGGTTCGTTGCTGATTGGCTGAGAGGAGGAATGAAGTCATGAAATACATGAAAGCCAGTAAGAGTTTCCAGAGCCAGTTATTGAAAGGACCAAGTTGACAGCCTGCTTGAGAGAAAGGTTGAACAGCCCTACATGCATCAGTCTGGGCAGGTGAAGGAATACAATTCAAAGATGACAGTTCCTGTGTCCAAGACACTTAGTTCAGGAGAGATGCCACATATTTCTTTCAAGTTGCCATTAATAAAGTCCCCTGTCGAGACGCCATACTAGCTCTGCAGAATCGCCATCACTGACGGTACGGCCCTCCCAATCCCACAGTGACAGAGAATATGCTATATACTCACCAAAACCAGGCAGAAACATCATACAACCTGGAAACACCAGGCGCTGGTGTTTCCCAAGCTTGGAGGGCACAACGAAGAGGCCCGAGGACTTCCCAGAAAGCATTAGGACTAGCAACCCAGTCTCCAGTTAAAGTGAGACATGGCAGCAGAGCAGCACTAAACTGGCAGGGCACCACAGCCCTCCAGTTTAAGACTAACCAGGGCCAAACTAGAGAACAGAGAGCCTGCTTAACCCATCCCTGCTGAAGTGACCACCCTGAAATCTCCACCTGCAGCAAGACCTCAGAACCTGGCAGTGACAGCAGCACAGAACTGGCGGAGCACATCAAAGAAACAGGGCCAAACCAGAGATCTCCGAATACCACGATCTCTGCCAAGCGACCTGCCTGTACAGCTAGGCCACAGAACACGCTGAGAGTTCTCAGCTTCCTGAAAAACTCTCCAGACACCAGAGAGAGACAGCACCAGTCTGATCTGCAGAATCCAAAACAAACAGGGAAGGTTTCAGATAAGCCAATGGCCAGGGGTAGGTGAAAGAACACTTCCAACATAAATCAGGACATCATAACTTCACCAGCAAACCCCAAAATCAATGGATACTCCAATTCAGCAGAAGCACAGGAAAATGATAGCCCAATTATTTGAGGTTCATAAGGAGGAAATGAACAAGTCTTTCAAAGAGATGGCCAGTCAATTGGAGGCAAAGAAAGAAGAAATAGACAATATCCTTAAAGAAACACAGGCAAACATAGACAAACAAATAGATACACAAGTAGAGGAAAAATTAGTGGCATATAAGAAGAAAATAAAAAAAGTAATAGAGGCCATTGTAGAGAGACAGGAATCCAAATTCAAACACATGAAAGAAATGGTGCAAGGCATGAAAACAGAATTAGAATCAGTAAAGAAAACACAAAATGAGAAAACCCTTGTGCTGGAGAACTTGGAGAAAAGATCAGGAACCACACAAGTAAGCATCACCAACAGAATACAAGAGATGGAAGAGAGAATCTCTGGAGCTGAAGACACACTTGCAGAAATGGATACTTCTCTCAATGAAAAAGTAAAATCAGAAAAGTTCCAATCACAAAATATCCAAGAAATCAAGGATGCTATGAAAAGACAAAATCTAAGAATAAAGGAATTCATGAAAAAGAAGACTCCAGACTCCAAGGTCCAGAAAATATTTTCAAGAAAATCATAGAAGAAAAATTTTCCCAATTTAAAGAAAAAGATGTCCATAAATGTACAAGAGGCCTACGGAACCCCAAATAGACTAGACCAGAAAAGAAACACATCACTTCACATCATAGTCAAAACACTAAATCTACAGAACAAAGAAAAGATATCAAAAGCAGCAAGGGACAAAGGCCAAGTAACATATGAAGGTAAACCTATCAGAATCAAACCGGACTTCTCATGAGAAACTATGAAAGCCAGAAGGGCCTGGGCAAGTATCAAGGAGACTCTAAGAGATCACAAATGTCAACTCAGACTACTATGCCTGGCAAAGCTTTCAATCAACATAGATGGAGAAAACAAAATATTCCATGACAAAACTAAATTTACACAATATCTACACAGCAAACCATCCCTACAGGAGATACTAGAAGGAAAACTCCAATCCAATGAAAACAAATTCACCCAAGAAAACAGGGCATACAGATAATACCCCAACAAAAATGAAAAAAAAAAAAAAACAAGCAATGAAACAAGGTTAGGTCACTGACTCCATTACAAAAGGAAATAACATGCATCGGTCACTATTATTTATCAATATCAATGGACTCAACTCACCAATAAAAAGACACAGGCTAACAGAATGGTTAAGGAAACAGGATCCAACATTCTGTTGCATCCAAGAAACACACCTGTGCAACAAAGATAAACACTACCTCAGAGTAAAGGGCTGGAAAAATGATTTTCAAGCAAATGGTTCCAGAAAACAAGATGGAGTAGCCATCCTAATATCTAATAAAATAGACTTTCAAAACAAGTTACTGAAAACAGATAAGGAGGGCCACTATATTCTCATCAAAGGAAAAATCCACCAAGAGGACATCACAATCTTGAATATCTATGCCCCAAATACAAGAGCACCGACATTCGTAAATGAAACATTATTAAAGCTTAAATCATACATTGATCCTAATACCTTAATAGTCGGAGACTTCAACACTCCGCTCTCACCAAGGGACAGATCAACTAGACAGACACCAAATAGGAAAATAAAAGCACTCACAGAATCCCTAAATCAAATGGACCTAATAGACATCTACAGATCGTTTCACCCAAACTCAAAAGAGTACACCTTCTTTTCAGCACCACATGGAACCTTTTCCAAAATAGACCATATAGTGGGTCACAAAGCATGCCTCAACAGATGCAAAAGGATTGAAAAAATCCCTTGTATACTATCTGACCACCATGGACTAAAGCTAGACATCAACAACAACAGAAACAACAAAAAGCCAACATGCACATGGAAACTGAACAACTTATTACTCAATGAGAGTTGGGTTAAGGAAGAAATAAAGAAATTAAAGACTTCCTAGAATTCAATGAAAAGGAAGGTACAACATACCAAAATTTATGGGACACATTAAAAGCAGTGCTCAGAGGAAAATTTATAGCACTAAGTGCCTGCAAGAAGAAACTCCTAACATCACATACAAACACCTTATGGCCCAACTGAAAAACCTAGAAAAAAAAGAAGCAGATACACCCAAGAGGAGCAGATGGCTGGAAATAATCAAACTAAGGGCTGAAATCAATCAATTAGAAACAAATAAAACTATCCAAAGAATCAATGAAGCAAAAAGCTGGTTCTTTGAGAAAATCAACAAGATAGACAAACCCTTAGCCAAACTAACTAAAAAGCAGAGAGAAACTATCCAGATCAGCAAAATCAGAAATGAAAATGGGGACATAACCACAGACACTGAGGAAATCCAAACAATTATTAGGTCATACTACAAAAGCCTATATGCCACAAAATTTGAAAATCTAAATGAAATGGATAATTTTCTTGAAAGATTCCATCTACCAAAACTAAGTCAAGATCAGGTAGAAAGACTGAATAGCCCTATATCTCCCAAGGAAGTTGAAGCAGTCATTAACAGTCTCCCCTCCAAAAAAAGCCCAGGACCAGATGGCTTCAGCGCAGAATTCTACCAGACCTTCAAAGAAGTGCTAACTCCAATTCTCCTCAAGCTATTCCACAAAATAGAAACAGAAGGAACACTACCAAACTCATTCTATGAAGCCACAGTCACCTTGATACCTATACCATACAAAGACTCAACAAAAAAAGAGAACTTCAGGCCTATCTCTCTTTTGAACATTGACACAAAAATACTCAATAAAATACTTGCAAATCGAATCCAAGAACATATCAAAGATATCATCCACCATGACCAAGTAGGCTTCATCCCAGGCATGCAAGGGTGGTTCAACATATGGAAATCCATCAATGTAATCCACTACATAAACAAACTGAAGCAGAAAAACCACATGATCATCTCCTTAGATGCCGAAAAAGCATTTGACAAAGTCCAACACCCATTCATGTTTAAAGTCTTGGATAGATCAGGGATACAAGGCACATACCTAAAGATAGAAAAGGCAATATACAGCAAGCCTATAGCCAACATCAAACTCAATGGAGAGAAACTTAAATCAATCCCACAAAAATCAGTGACAAGACAAGGATGCCCATTGTCTCCATATCTCTTCAACAGAGTACTTGAAGTCCTAGCCAGAGCAATAAGACAATTAAAGGACACTGATCAAGGGGATACAAATCGGAAAGGAAGAGGTCAAAGTGTCACTATTTGCAGATGATATGATAGTATATATTAGCAACCCCAAAAATTCAACCAGAGAACTCCTTCAGCTGATAAACACCTTCAGCAAAGTTGCAGGATACAAAATCAACTCAAAAAAAAAAAAATCAGAAGCCCTCCTATATACCAAAGACAAAAAAGCTGAGAAAGAAATTAGGGAAACAACACCCTTCTCAATAGCCACTAATAACATAAAATCCCTTGGTGTGACTATAACCAAGCAAGTGAAAGACCTGTTTGAGAAAAACTTCAAGTCTCTGAAGAAAGAAATTGAAGAAGATATCAGAAGATGGAAAGATCTCCCATGCTCATGGATTGGTAGGATTAACATTGTGAAAATGGCCATCCTACCAAAAGCAATCTACAGATTCAATGTAATTCCCATCAAAATACCAACTCAATTCTTTCCAGACCTTGAAAAAAAGATTCTCAGCTTCATATGGAGAAACAAAAAACCCAGAATCTCCAAAACGATCCTCTACAACAACAGATCATCTGGAGGTATCTCCATCCCTGATCTCAAACTGTACTACAGGGGAACAGTAGTAAAAACTGCTTGGTAATGGCAGAGAAACAGAAAGGAGGATCAATAGAACTGAACAGAAGTCCCAGAAATAAATCCACACACCTGTGAATACTCGATATTTGACAAAGAAGCCAAATCCATTCAATGGAAAAAAGACAACATCTTCAACAAATGGTGCTGGACCAACTTGATGTCTACATTCAGAAAAATGAAAATAGATCCATATTTATCACCCTGCACAGAACTAAAGTCAAAGTGGATCAAGGACCTCAACATAAAACCAGATACTCTAAATCAATTGGGAAAAAAAAGTGGAGAACAGCCTAGAACTCATTGGCACAGGAGACAACTTCCTGAACAGAACACCAACAGCACAGGCTCTAAGAGCAACAATCAATAAATGGGACCTCATGAAACTAAAAAGCTTCTGTAAAGCAAAGGACACCGTCATCAAAACAAAACGACTGCCTACAGATTGGGAAAGAATCTTCACTAACCCTTTATCTGACAGAGGACTAATATCCAGTATATACAAAGAACTAAAGAAGCTGAAAAGCAGCAAACCGAGTAACCCAATTAAAAAAATGGGGAACAGAGCTAAACAGAATTCTCCACAGAAGAATATCGAATGGCAAAAAAACACTTAAAGAAATGCTCATCCTCATTAGCCATCAGGGAAATGCAAATCAAAACGACCCTGAGATATCACCTTACACCCATCAGAATGGCCAAGATGAAAAACTCAAGTGACAACACATGCTGGAGATATTGTGGAGAAAGGGGAATGCTCCTCCATTGCTGGTGGGAATGTAAACTGGTAACTCTGGAAAGTTATCTGGCGCTTTCTAAGACAATTAGGAATAGTGCTTCCTCAAGACCCAGCTATACTACTGCTAGGTATATACCCAAAGTTTGTTCAAGTACACAAAAGGGATACTTGCTCAACCATGTTTATAGCAGCTTTATTTGTAGTAGCCAGAACCTGGAAACAACCCAGATGTCCATCAATGGTGGAATGGGTACAGAAATTGTGGTATTTTTATACAATGGAATACTACTAAGCAATCAAAAAGGAGGAAATCATGAAATTTGCAGGAAAATGGTGGGATCTAGAAAAGATCATTCTGAGTGAAATATCCCAGAAGGAGAAAGACAAATACGGTGTATATAGACCTATAAGATATGATAAACATAATGAAATCTATACACATAAAAAAAGATAATCAATTGAGCGGACATGGTGTAAGATGATCAATCCTCGTTTGGAAAGACAGATGGGATGTGCATTGAAGGTATGACAGGAGTCTACTGAGCGCATCTGAAAGACTCTAACTAGCAGTGTTTTCAAAGCAAAGACTCATGACCAAACTTTTGGCAGAGTACAGGGAATCATAAGAAAGATTGGGGAGTTAGTCTGATGGGGAAAGGATAGGAGCTCCACAAGGACCAAATATATCTGGGCACAGGGTCTTTTCTGAGACTGACATTCAACCAAGGACCATGTATGGATATAACCTAGAACCTCCACTCAGATGTAGCCTGTGGTAGCTCAGTAACCAATTGGTTTCCCAAAGTGAGGAAAACAGGGACTATTTTTAACAGGAACTCAATGACTGGCTCTTTGGTCTTCCCACCCCCGAAGGGAGGAGCAGTCCTGTTAGGCCACAGAGGAGGGCTTTGCAGCTAGTCCTGAAGATACCTGACAAAACAGGATCAGATGAATGGGGAGGAGGTCCCCCCCATCAGTGGACTTGGAAAGGGGCACAGTGGAGATGATGGAGGTACTGGGAGGGAATGAGGGATCTGGACATGGCTGGGATACAGAGCTAATAAAATGTAACTGATAATAAAAATAATAATAAAAAAATGTTTAGTATGATAAAAATTTTTTTAAAAAAAGTCCTTTGTCCTTGACATGTAACTTCATATTATCACAGATTCCAATGTTATTTATTAAATGCACAGATATGTCCTCAGTCAGTGAATTACTTCATGGGAAAATGCTCCTTGACCAAGGCAACTTTTTGAACAAGTTGGGACCATGCTTATATTTTTTTCCAGAGACATTCCATGATGTCACATCAGCAAGCAGACAACTTGTTGTAGTCCTTCAGTATAACTGAGAGGTTTTTATACTGAATCATAAGAAGCAGGCACAGAGATGGAGACTGAGAGACAGAGGGAGAAAGAGCTAGAGATAGAGATTCAGAAATAGAGAGATGAAGACCTATAGAAATAAAGAAATAAATTGACCTAGATCAAAAGACAGAGACTCCATTTTGTCTGGACACTTTCAGTGGCATAGCAACCTCAAAGTACACCCTTCTAAAATATAACTCCAATAGGAATTATATTATCTAATAAGGCCATACCTCCTAAATCTCACCAGACTTTTCCTGACTGGGGACTCATCATATAAATAGATGAGCTTCAAGAAGACATTGCAATTCTAATCACCAGGATGTGGAAGAAGATGGAGGGACTACTAGGCTAAAAGAATACAGTTATCCTGATAGTTTGCCATTTAATGCAATGATTATAGTCCCAGCAACTTCCAAGTTCCAAACAGCAGCACTGACAATCTCCTTTGGGGAAAATGTAGAATATTTACAGCAAGCAGTATTATTCAGCTAAGAAAATGACATTATGATATTTTTTGACAAATAGATGGAACTAGGAAAAATCATCCTGGGTAAAGCAACTAAAATGGAGAAAGACAACTATGGAATGTATTCACATATTAGGTGGTCTCCTAATAGTAGGGATAAAGATATAATGGGCCAATTAATTATGACAAGACCAGTCTTCTACTAGTGGGATTAGGTGGCAATAACTTGAGCTCTTGGGCAAGGGCATCCTACAGAAATTTTCAAGGAGCTCAGGCTGTTGTTATTAAAATATGCTTCTCTCCGTCCTCAAGTAATTGGTCATGTTCTTGGATCCACAGAGATGCTTCATTCTGCATCAAATCAGATTGCATACAAAGGCCCACAGTCAGATATTATGCAGAGAGAGAGAGAGAGAGAGAGACCTTAAAACACCCAGCATTGAATGGGATTCCCTATGAAATTCTACATTCCCTTCATTCTCTGCTAAGCTTGAAGGAGAGGAGGCAGAAAGAGTGTCATAATTAGAGGAAATTGAGGACACAAAGACAACAATACCCTGAGAATCAGACTGGAGATGAAGATGATGCAGCCAGCCTTGATTAGACCTGAGAAGCTTGTTTGAGAAAGAAAGAGGATGAGGACTTCAACAATGAGGGAACTAGAAAGGTCATTGGGGTGGAAGAAGGAGGGTTGTTGGGATTGCAAGAAGAAGGGGAGGGGGCAGCAGAGGGGATACAAATTGAAAAATATGTAATAAATAAATATATAAGAAAACTGTGATCAAGGTGATGAACTATACAGCTCTTCAGGATTGATGGCTTTTTCTTGGTGGTGGAACCAGTGTGCAGGAAAGATGAACTCAGTTTTCTTTAAAGGACTTGGCATTGAGACTCTGATCATGTTTCAATGAGTATATGAATAATACATACTTCAACTGATGTATTTTAAAGACACAAAATTTTAGTCTGACACATAGGTAGGAATTTGAACCTGGGAGCAATGGAACAAGGGTGTAATGTATAGTATCAGAATTTCCCACATAATCAATAAAATGATATGTTGTCAACTTTTACAATTAGTTTTAACCTGGAGAAAAGATTTCACTAAACGAGGGCAAATTTTGACTATGTAAGTCATGCTTTCCAGGAACTCATTATATAGCAGAGAATCATAGCTTTGAACTAGTGGTTACACAGCTACCAAAGACCTCGAGCTCAGGTGGCACCTCTGAATAAGCACTACTGGCATTAACACTATGTTTGGAGTGTGTTCCTGTAGACCACTGCAGGAAACAGTGCTGTTCCTTTGTCCTAGGCATATAACATCCTTCTTTGTCCTGAAGGATGAGATTAAACTGTAAACCAAGTCAATGAGAATTGCTAACTAACTGAGTAGGACACAGCTGCCAATCCATCCAGGTGAGGCAAGGCAACCATGCTCATAGAAGTTTGACAACCCTACTCTGAAACAGACCAGCTGTCCAGTGCTTCATTGCCCTTCAGATCTCCTTTTACACTCACAGAACTTTATCTTTTTCAGCCAAACTAGTCCCAGGAATTACCTAGTTTCCTTCTCTTTTCCCTGCTCTAAAGACTTAATACCCCAGGGAACACTAGGCCTGGCCTGCCTATTATATCAATAAGAATGTGAATGCACATTAGATGAGTATGCCAGTAACTGCTCAATTCAAAGTCACAACCTAGGAAATTACAGATCCAAGAACACAGTAGGAGAGCACCTTGTCATTTGGTACATTAACCTTAAACCCACATCACTGTGAAGCTTTTCTACTTAGGAAGTTTTCCAATTCAATAAACAGTAAACTTTCATTTCCTTCCTGACATTGTCACAGAGGTATACAAGAGTAAATGCGTGAGATCTGGATAAAAGGATGAGATAAAGGCTTGTTGGCTTTCACAAGAAAAAGTCACATGTGTACAGGATAAGAGATACTGGACACTGAGGAAAATTTTTTTACTTATCTCCATGAAAACCTCAAGATTCTCTCAGATACTGATTGGCTGAGAGGGAGAATGATGTCATGAAACAGGTGCCATGTCAGAAAGTAGTCATCTTGTTTCAGTGTTTCAGCAGAACTGAGAGTTTTTCATCCTGAACCACAAATGAAGGCAGTGAGAGGGTGACAGAGAGAGACAGAGAGTGAGAAACAGATTCAGAAATAGAGAGACCAAGACCAATAGAAACACAGATATAAATTGGCCCAGACCGAGAGAAAGACTCCATTCTGTCTGGTCACTTTTATTGGCATATCAACCTACAAGCACAGACATTTTAAGAACAATGATACCTAGTCAAGTGAATGATAATACTGATAATAATGCATTTCAGTATTAGTTGTTACGCAACCTGCTTTTGTTATGATTCCTGTTAGGGTTTCTGATTCTTGGTATGATGAAACAGAATTTAATTGGACTCACGTTCAAAAATCACCTTTCTTGTATTGGATCTAGCAAAAAATTCTCATTGGACATTTTGATAGTGAAAAATAAGATCCATGACAAAGAATCTGCCAAGAAACCTAGGTTAGAATTGGCCAATACAGCCTGGGATAGATTTACTAGCCTTGGGAGGAGCTTGCCATCCTTTGACTCTATGCTTATAGTGGGGACTGACATTTGCAGGCATCATGACAGTGGATTTGTTGGCCAGTGCCTGCCTTCCTTTTGTGTTACAATTCCTTCCTCAACAACTTTAATGCATGCAAGTGCAGATGAATGAATTTAAAGATCTCTAACAACCCCGATTGATATGGAGGCAAGTCAATGATGGGGAAGATTAAAATTGAGGTTTTTTTCAAACTTAAAACAAATGCTCGTAAAAATAGCAAGTGAGACCTTGATGACAAGTAAGGAAAAAGTGCAAATTTTGCCAACCTAAGAGAGGCTCTCCATAAAACAAAGAAGGGCGAACATAAGGAGTCTGGTAATTGGAATTCTGCCTCGTGGCCGTGGCATTTGCGGGTCTTATCTAAGTTCCACGTCTCAGAGACTATCCTTTTCAGTCTCCGCAAGTGAGCTGTTCTGAGCCTGAGGAATAGATAGAAAGCTCCTTTCAACCTTGGTAACTAGAAAGCAAACTTGGTGTAATTGAGTGAATTCCTGGATTCCGTATCTGGTGGAACAGATGTGTTGCTACTTTGAAAAAAAAAATCTGCTTGAACCCTTTGCTTTATAACTTGTGTTTGCTCATTCAGTAAACTGAGACTCGAACAGGAATCTGTCTTGTCTCCATTCTTTGTGTCTCTGTCCCCCATTTACATCCATTTTTTAGGTGGACCATATTAGAAAAGCCCACAGGACTGTTAGTTGATCTTCTCTTTTCTAGTTTCTTAAAGACTCAATACCCCGGGAACCCAAGACCCAGCCAGACTATTATATCAAAACAAATCTGAAGGTACGTTTAGTCAGTATGCCAATAACTGTTCAGTTCAAAGTCACAACCTAGGAAATTTCAGATTCAAGACCACAGTAGGAGACCACATTTTCATCCCACATAACTTTGAAACTTCCCTATTTAGGAAGTTGTCCAATTAAATAAAGTCAGATTAAAGATTCATTTTCTACCTGACATTGTCACAGAAGTAAACAGGAGTAAATATGTGGGATCTGGATAAAGGGATGAGATAAAGGCTTGTTTGGTATTACAATAAAGACTCAAGCGTGCACAGGATTGTAGATTCTGGACACTGAGGAATGTTTGTTTATTCATGTCCATGTAAACCTCAAGGTTCTCTCAGGTGCAAATTGGCTGAAAGGGACAATGATGCCATACAAAAGGTGAAAGCCAGTAAGAGTTTAAGGAGCCAGTTATTAAAAGGACCAAGTGGACAGCCTTCTCCACAAAAGGCTGTGCAGCCCTACAACCCTCAATCTGGGCAGCTAAAAGCACACAACCCACAGATGTCAGTTTCTGTGTCCAAGACTCTTAGTTCAGTAAAAGTGTCACATATTTCTTTCAAGTCTTTGTTCATGTGTCCTTGACATGTGAATTTCCCATTATCATAGATTCCATTATTATTTGTTAAATGTAGGGATATGTCCTCAGTCAGTGAATTACTTACTATGAAAATGTTCCTTGACCAAGGCAAAAAGCATTTAATTGGGACCTTGCATATAGTTTTTACAGATCTAATCCAGGAAGTTACATCATCAAGCAGTCATCTTGTTGTAGTCCTTCAGCAGAACTGAGAGCTTTTCATAGTGAGCTTTTCACAAGCAGCAGGCTAAGAGAGTGAGACAATGAGTCAGAGAGAGAATGTGCTCAAGTAACAGTTTCAGAAATACAGATATCGGAACTACAGAAAACAAGTTATAAAGTGAGAGACAGAGACTCCATTCTATCTGGTCACTTTCATTGGCCCATCAACCTCAGAGCACACCCTCCTATCATATAACTCAAATATGAATTGCATTATCTAACAAGGTCATAACTCATAACCCTCCCTAGATATTTCCTCACTGGTAACTAAACATGTAAATAAATGAGCTTAAAGAGGACATTGCAATTCTCACTGGGAACTAAATATGTAAATAAATGAGCTTAAAGAGGACATTGCAATTCAAATCACAAACAAGTGGAAGATGATGGAGATAATTCTAGGCTAAAAGAGCATACTTATCCTGATAGTTTCTCATTCAATACAATGATTAAAGTTCCAGCAACTTCCAAGAACTAAAGAATAGGACTGACACTCTCCTTTGAGGAAATTGTGGAATATTTCCATAACAGAGTTTTATTCAGCTAAGAAAATGATGTAATGATATTTTCAGGCAAATGGATGGAACCAGAAAAAATCATCCTGGGTGAAGTTACTAAAATACAGAAAGACAAATATGGTATGTATTCACTTATTAGGAATTCTACTAATAGTGTGGAATGAAGTTCCAACAGACCATCTGTTGTGACCAAACCAGTCTTCCACTAAGGGAATTGGTTGGTAGTTAATTGAGTTGTTGGAGTAGGGCATCCTACAGAAATTTTCAAGCAAACCAGGGTGTTGTTGCTAAAATAAGTTGCTCTCTGCCCTCAACTGATAGATCAGTGCCATGTTCTTGGATCCACAGAGATGCTTGCTTCTGTATCAAATAATATTGTATATAGTGACTAGCAGACTGGTATTATTCAGAGAGAAGCCTTAAACAACAAGCTTTAAATGGGTATTCCATCTGAAATTCTCTCTCCACCTGCAGGAGAGGAGGTAAAAAGAGTGTCATAAGAAGAGGGAATGAAGGTCACTTGGAGAACAATTTCCCAGAATCAGGCCGCAGAGGAAGATGACGCAGATAGCCTAGATGATACCTAGTAACCTAGGATCAGTTAGAGGTGGGAGGAGGCCCTCCACTATCAGGGAGGATAAATTTTATAAATTTCAAAGAAATATAAGGAGTCTTGGCTGGAATAGAACAAGATGAGTGAGGGGACAGCAGAGGTGAAAAGAAGGAAACAAATCATAATAAATAAATATATAAGGAAAACTGTGATCAAGGTGATGAAGTATAGAGGTCTTCAGAACTGATGGCTTCTTCTTGGGGTTTTGGCCAGCTTGCCTAAGGATAAATTCTGTTTTCTTTAAGGGACTTGGCATTGAGACTCTGATCATGTTCCAGTGCTTATATGAATACCACATACTTGAATTGGTGTATTTTAAAGAAAAAAAAGCAGTGTGACATATGGGTAGGAGTTTGAACCTGGGAGCAATGGAAATGGAGTGTAATGTATATTATATCATATTCCCACATAAGCAATAAAAATAATATGCTGACAACTTTTACAATGACTTTTAATATGGAAAAATGATTCCTCTAAGGAAGGCAGATTTTGACTTTGTAAGACATGCTTTCCAGGAACTCAATTTGTAGAAGAGAATCCTAGCCAGGGACTAGTGGTCAGCTAGCTACCTCAGAAACCATGAGCTCAAGTGGCACCTATGAACAACCAGTCCTGGCACTAACACTAAATTTTGAGAATTTATCTGGAAGACCATAGCAAAAACCCAGATGCTCTTTTATCCTAGGCATATAACATTGAACCATTTCTCTCCTTTGAAGGATCAGTTTTAATTGTAATCTACAGGCCCAGGAGGGTTTCTCACTGATACTTGAATAGGAAATAGCTGCTGATCTAGAAAGGTCAACCAAGGCAACTCTGGTCATAGAGGGTTCGTAAACCTGTTGTGAAATAGCATCACCTGTGAAATTATATCTTGCCCCTCAGTTCACCATTTACACTCACAGATATTTCTCTGTCTCAGCCAAATCATTCCCAGGAATTGTCTGGTTTCTTTCTCTTTTACCTTTTCTTAAAGACACAATGCACTAAGGAACCACAGACCGTGCCAGCCTATTATATCAATAAGAATGTGAAGGTGCATTTAATGAGTACACAAGTAACAGCTCAGTTCAAAGTCACAACCTAGGCTATTTCAGATCCAAGACCACAGTAGAAGACCACATTGTCATTCAGTACATTACCCCTATATGTACATCACTTTGAAGCTTCCCTACTTAGGAAGCTGTCTAATTAGAAACACAATAAAGTTTCATTTCCTACCTGATATTGTCATAGAGGTAAACAGGAGTGGTGGTGTGTGATCTGGAAAAAGTGATGAGATAAAGGCTTGTTGGGATTCAAAAGAAAAACTCATGTGTCCATAGGACGAGTGATATTGGACAGTGAGGAAAGTTTGTTTACTCACCGCCATGGAAGCCTCAAGGTTTTCTCAGGTGGTTATTGACAGAGAGAGAAGTAGGATGATAAAAGAGGTTAAAGGCAATAAGTGTTTCATGAGCCAGTTAATAAAAGGGCAAAGTGAACAGCCTGTTTGAGAGAAAGGCTGAGCAACCCTACATGCCTCAATCTGGGCAGTTAAAAGCCCACAGCACAGAGATGTAAATTACTTTCCAAGACTCTTAGTTCAGGAAAAGTGCCACATATTTCTTTCAAGTCTTCATTGATAATGTCACATGTTCTTGACAAGTGAGTTTCACATTATCACAGATCCATTATTATTTGTTAAATTCACAGATATGTCCTCAGTCAATGACTTTCTTACTGCAAGAATGTTCCCTGACCAAGGCAAATATTTGAATAAAAAGCATTTTATTTGGACCTTGCTTATATTTTTACAGATACCATCCAGGATGTCATGTCATCAGGCAGTCATCTTTTGTTGTGCTTCAGCAGAACTGAGAGCTTTTCATACTGAACCACAAGCAGCAGGCTGAGAGATGGAGACTGAGCAAGACAGAGAGAGCAAGAGCTAGCGAGAGATAGATTCAGAAATAGAGAGAACAAGACCAACAGAAGCAAAGATATAGTTACCTAGACTTAGAGACAGAGACTCCATTTGGTCTGGTCACTTTCATTGGCATTTCAACCTACAAGTAAAACTTTCTATATTATAACAACAAAAGTAATTATTTTTTAATATTTTTTCACTTTAATTTTTATTATTTACACTTTTTTCACTTTGTCTCTCCCCATTAACCCCTCATTTCTTCCCTCCCCATCCCATCTTCCTTGCCCCTTCTGCATGCAGGCTCCTCCCCAAACCACTAATAGGAGAGGACTTCTCCTTACTTCTAATCCTACCCTATGATATCTCATCTGAAGTGGCTTCATTGTCTTCATCTGAGGCCTGGTAAGGCTGCTCCACCATCGTGGTGAAGAGATCAAAGGGTATGACAATCACTTCATGTCAGAGGCTGTCCCTGTTCCCATTAATATGGAACCCACTTGGACACTGAACTGCCATGGGCCACACCTGTGGAGGGGTTCTACATTATCTGCATGCATGGTACTTCGTTGGAGTATGAGTCTCAGGAAAGACCCCTGACCTCAGATTTTTTGGTCCTGTTGCTCTCCTTGTGGAGTTCCTGTCCTCTCCAGATCTTACTATTTCCCACTTCTTTCATTAGATAACATGCACTTTGCCCAATAGTTGGCCATGAGTCTCAGCAATGATAGTCGGCAGGGCAGAGACTTTCAGATGCCCTCTGTTGCAGGCTCCTAACTTGTTCCCAGTTTTCTCCTACCCATTGTGTTATCTTAGGAGTTTGGAGATAACCCAGAACCCCTGCACAGATGTAGCCCAGGGCAGTTCAGAGTCCAATTGGGTTACATAGTAATGTGAAGAGGGACTGCCTCTGACATAATCTGATTGGCCTGCTCTTTGATCACCTCCCTCTGGAGGTGGGGGGGGAGCAGCCTTACCAGGCCATAGTAGAGGACAATACAGCCACTTTTGATGTGAACTGACAGACTAAGAGAAGAAAGGAGAGGAGAACCTCCCCTATTAGTGGACTTGGGGAGTGTCATGCAAGCAGAGGGAGGAGGAAGGGTGGGATTGGGAGGAGAGGAGGGAGGGGCTTATGGGGGGATGCAGAATGAATAAAGTGTAATTGATGAAAAATTTAAGAAAAAAGGGAAAAATAATTTAAGAACCTTAAATGACTTTCAAAATTGGAGGAAAACATGGAGTTAGTCAATTGGCATGGAGCACGTCTCGCCCCTGGAGGCAATGGTCTCCTGAACCTACTCAGACCTCGGACACCACCACTGCTAGTTCTAGAACTGACACAGGATGTTCCAACGAGGGGTTAAGGCTTCTCATAATATTTCCTATAAGCCCACACCTGTTTGTCTATATCCCCCATTTTTATTCATTATTAGCCAGATAGAGCCAAGTAATTGTGGTAATTATACTTGCTTTTTTGCCCAATGCTGGAATGCTAGTAAATTTAGGTATGCCCTGGTTACTCGCATGCCTCACTGGGTGCCTGTGCCCATTGATGCCCCTCACGCTATGACTCTCTTCAGACAGAAAAGGGATCTTGGAACTACAGCCACCATTGTTACTACCATCTCATTGACGGCTGTTGGAGCTACCACCAGGGCATTAGCCATGAGTCATACTGGGCAGACTGCTCAGACCCTGAATAATCATTTAGCCAATGTAGCTCATGCCTTAGTTGTACATAAAGGAATTAATGCTCAACTAAAAGGAAGCTTGATGGTGTTCAATCAGAGGATTGACCTCTTGCAGGAGCAAATTGATACCCTATGGCAAATCGCTCAACCTGGCTGTCAATGAAAGTATGCTGGACTTTGTGTCACTAGCATACAACATGAGAATTTTTCCTGTGCTGCAAATCTGTCTAAACAATTGTCGAGATATATTTTAGGTAATTGGACTGGAGAATTCGATACTACGATGGAGCAGCTGAGAGTGGCCATTGTCACAGTAAATTCTACCGGAGTGGATGCAGGACTAGCCACAGGATTATCAACATGGATTGCTGCAGCCATGAATCATCTGAAGGAATGGGCGGGCATGGGAGTGTTAGCAGGCCTTCTGGTGTTGGTCTCCTTGGTTTGCCTGTGGTATATATGCAAGATTAGAGTCTCACAACAGTGTGATGCAGCAATGATCATTCAGGCCTTTACAGCCATTGAAGCAGGACATTCTCCCCAAGCATGGTTGGCTACCATAAAAAGCTAAAATGATACGCTCAGGATGCGAGGCTAAGCACTGCACTCAGGGTCAGCCGCTTTGGACCCAGAGAAGAGCATGTCTGATTGCATGCGGGTTGATGCCCCAGGTCCCGCCTCTGAGAAAAAGGTATCGGACGGGTCTGATGCTCTTTGGGTGGATGACACCTAAATGAACATCTGTACAAAGTCCCAATTTATTTCTAATATCAGAGATCAGACCTCTACTCTTGCCTGATGCGTCTAAAACAAAAAGGGGGAACTGTAGAGAGCTGCGGAATGCTATGCCTTAAAGATGGAGCTGGTTTCTGACTTCCACCTTCCCGATGGTAAGTGCTCTCTGTCACGAACAACTCCACATTTGGCTAAGGCCGAGGATCTAGCTTGCTTCCATGTATGTGGACCTATCTGCATTGACCCCGTGGCACGCCTGGGTTGGCTACCCAGAGGCTATTTAAGCTGTGGGCTGGCTTTCCCCGGGGTCCGAGGATTGTTCAATGTTCCTGAATAAACTGCAGTGAAAAAAAAAAAAAAAAAGCTAAAATGTTATGCTCAGGATGCGAGGCTAAGCAGTGCGCTCAGGTTCAGCCGCTTTGGACCCAGAGAAGAGCATGTCTGATTGCTTGCGGGTTGATGCCCCAGGTCCCGCCTGTGAGAAAAAGGTATCGGACGGGTCTGATGCTCTTTGGGTGGATGACACCTAAATGAACATCGGTACAAAGTCCCAATTTATTTCTAATATCAGAGATCAGACCTCTACTCTTGCCTGATGCGTCTAAAACAAAAAGTGGGAACTGTAGAGAGCTGTTGAATGCTATGCCTTAAAGATCGAGCTGGTTTCTGCCTTCCACCTTCCCCATGGTGAGTGCTCTCTGTCACCAACAATTCCACATTTGGCTAAGGCTGAGGATCTGGCTTGCTTCCATGTATGTGGACCTATCTGCATTGCCCACGTGGCACGCCTGGGTTGGCTACCCAGAGGCTATTTAAGCTGTGAGCTGGCTTTCCCCAGGGTCCAAGGATTGTTCAAGGTTCCTGAATAAACTGCATTGAAAAAAAAAAAAAAAAAAGAAAAGAAATCTCATTGCTATTATGACATTACAAGTTCTTATGACATCACACTGCAATTATATCTCAATGCTAATACACAATAACAATAATAGAAATGACAATGCTATAATGACATAACAGAGGTGTTCTGACATCACAATTCTATTGTAGCATTACAATATTATGACATCACAATCGTTTGGTGCTGATTGGCTCAGAGGGAGAATGACAATGACGTAATGAAACAGGTAAATGCCAGCAAGAGTTTCTGGAGCTAGTTATTAAAAGGGCCAAGAGGACAGACTGATTGAGAGAAAGGGTGAGTATACATGCTTCAATCTGGGCAGCTGAAAGCATACAACTGAGAGATGACAGTTCCCATGTCCAGGAATCTTAGTTCAGTTAATCTGTCCCAAGTTTCTTTCAAGTGGTCATTAGTAAAGTCCCGTTTCCTTGACATATGAATTTCACATTGTCACAGATTCCAATATTATTTATTAAATGCACAGATATGACCTAAGACAGTGAATTACTTATTGTGAAAACCCTCCCTGGTATTTTTACAGAGACTATCCATGTTTTCACATCAGCAAGCAGACAACTTCTTGTAGTCCTTCAGCAGAAATGAGAGTTTTTCATACTGAACCACAAAGCAGCAGGCAGAGAGAGAGAGTGAGAAAGATATAGATTGAAAGAGCTAGAGAGACAGATTCACAAATAAGAGATTTATACCTACAGAAACAAAGATATAAAGTGACAGAGACAGAGAGACAGAGACTCCATTCTGTTTGGTCACTTCCACTGGCATATCAACCTCAAAGCACACCCTCCTACAATATAACTCCAATAGGAATTATATTATCTCACAAGTCCATATCTCCTAACCTGTCCCAGACATTTCTTCACTGGGGATTAAACATGTAAATAGATGAGCTTTAAGGGGACATTGCAATTCATATCACCAAGAAGTGGAAGAATATGCAGGGACTTCTAGGCTAAAAGAACATAATTATCCTAATAGTTTGTCATTCAATACAAGGATTAAAGTCCCAGCAAATCCCAAGTTCTAAAGGATATGATTGACAATCTCCTTTGAGGAAAATGTGGAATATTAGCATAATGGAGTATTATTCAACTAAGAAAAAGACATCTTCATATTTTCAGGCAAATGAGTAGAACCAGGAAAAATCATCCTGGGTAAAGTAACTAAAATGCAGAATGACAAATATGGTATGAATTCACTTATTAGGTGGTCTCCTAATAGTGTGGGGAAAAAGTACCAATAGGCCATCTAATTGTGAACAAACAAGTCTGCTACTAGGGGCATTGGGTAACAGTGACTTGAGCTGTTGGGCCAGGGCATCCTACAAAAACTTTCTAGCAACCCAGGATGTTATAATTAAAATATGCTGCTCTCTGCCCTCAACTGATTGATCATTGCCATGTTCTTGGATCAACAGAGATGCTTCCTTCTCCATCAAATAGGATTGCATGCAGAGATCCAAAGTCTGATATTATGCAGAGAGAGAGCCCATTCTCACTCCCATCAGAGTTCTTGGGGGTGGTACCAGTGTGCAGCAAGTATGAACTCAATTTTCTTTAAGGGATTTGTCACTGCAACTCTGATCATGTTTCAGTGACAAAATGAACAACACACACTTCATTTGATGTATTATAAAGACAAAATATTTTTGTGTGACACATGGGTAGAAATTTGAACCTGGGAGCAATGGAACAGGAGTGTAATATATAATATATGAATTTCTCACATACTCAATAAACATGATATGTTAACAACATTTACAATGAATTTTAACGTGGAGAAATGATTCTGCTAAAGGAGGGCAGAGTTTAACTTTGTAAGGCATGCTTTCTAAGAACTCATTATGTACCAGAGAATCCTAGCCATAAACTACTGTTTACCCAGCTACCTCAGACATCATGAGATCAGGTGACTCCTCTGAACAATCAGTCCTGGCACTAACACAGGGTTTGCTTTGAGGACCACTGCAGGAAATACTTCTGCTCTTGTGTCCTAGGCATATAACACAGATATGCTTCTCTGTCTTGAAGTACTAGTTTGAACTGTAAACCAAGACAAGAGAATTGGTCACTGACAACTGGTAGGACACAGCTGCCAATCCAGCAGGACAGCCTAGGCAACTGTGCTCATAGAGGGTTGGCAACCCTAGTGTGGAACAGCACCAGCTGTCAAATCCTTTATTGCTCCCCCCCCCAATTCTCCTTTTACACTCACAGATCTTTCTGTGTTTCAACCAAACCAGTCCCAGGAATTATATGGTTTCCTTCTCTTCTCCCTGCTCTAAAGACTCAATACCCCAAGGAACCCTAGAGCCTGCTAGCCTATTATATCAATAAGAATGTGAAGACATATTATTGAAATTCTCCTTCCTCTCAATACTCTGGGAAGCCTGCAGGAGAGGAGGGAGTAAGTTTCATATTTAGAGGGAACTGAGGACATAAGGAGAAGAATGCCTTGAGAATCAGGCCACAGAGGAAGATGATGCAGCCATTCTTGATGAGACCTGATAAACTAGGGTCAGATAGAAGGACCCTATCAGGGAAATAGAGAAAGGGTATAAGGGTAGAAGAAGGAGGGTGAGTGGAACTTGAAAGTTAAGAGGAGGAGGGCAGCAGAGTGCATACAAAGTGAACAAATCATAATAAATAAATACATAAGAACATCTATGATCAAGGTGATAAAGTATAGCATTCTTCAGTACTGATGGCTTCTTCTTGCACATGGTTCCAGGGTGTAGAAAGGATAAAAGGATAAACTCAGTTTTCTTTAAGGGACTTGGCAGTGAGAGTCTGTTCATGTTCCAATGAGTATATCTACAACACATCCTTCAACTGATGTATTTTAAAGAAAAGAAAAAAAAATAGTGTGACATATGGGTATGAATTTGAACCTGGGAGCAATGGAAAATGAGTATAATGTATGTTATATGAAATTCCCACATAATCAATAAAAATAATATGTTGAAAACTTTTACACTGGCTTTTATCATGGAGAAAATATTCCACCAAAGGAGGGCAGAGTTTGACTTTGTAAGGCATGCTTTCCAAGAACACATTATGTAGCAGAGAATCCTAGCTTTGAACTAGTGGTTACCCAGCTACCTCAGATCCTATGAGCTCAGGTGGCACCACTTAACTATCAGTCCTGTCACTAATACTATGTTTAGAGGTTTGTCTGGAGGACAGAGCTACTCTATTGTCCTAGTCCTTTAACAAGGACCCATTTCTCTTTCCTGAATGCTCAGTTTTAATTGTAAACCCCAGTACAAAGACCACTGTTAGGACACAGCTGCTGATCCTGCCAGGTCAGCCAACCAACACTAGTTTTTATCAGCACCAGCTGTTTAAAAAAATATATTGCCCTCAATTCTCCTTTTACACTTACCAGTCTTTCTCTGTTTCAGTCAAATCATACCTAGGAATTATCAGGTTTGCTTCTCTTTTCCCAGCTCTTACAGACTCAATACACCAAGTAACCCAACGGCCGGTTTGCCAATTATATCAATAAAAATGTGAAGGTACATTTAGTAAGTATGTAATTAACTGCTCAGTTTTAGGTCACAACCTAAGAAATTTCAGAACCAAAAGCACAGTAGGAGACCACCTTGTCATTTGGTACATTCAACTTAATTCCGCATTCTTTGAAGCTTCCTTAGTTGGGAAGCTGTACAATTAAATAAACATTAAAGTTTCATTTCCTACCTGACATTGTCATGGTGGTAAACAGGAATAAGGTTGTGAGATATGGATAAAGGGATGAGATAAAGGCTTGTTGGGTTTCACAAGAAAAATCATGGGTTTACCAGCCCAGAGGTACTGGACACTGAGAAAAGTTTTTTACTCACAGAAACAAGATTCTCACAGGTGCTGATTGGCTGAGATGGATAATGATGACATGAAACATGTTAAAGCCAGTGAGATTTTCAGGAGCCAGTTATTAAAAGGGCCAAGTGAACAGTGTGCTTGAGAGAAAGGTTGAAGAGCCCTAAATGCCTCAATCTGGGGATCTGAAAGTACACAACCCAGAGCTGTCAGTTCCTGTGTCTAAGACTCTTAGTTCAGGAAAATTGTCACATATTTCTTTCATGTGGTCATTAATATGTGTCCTTGACATGTGACTTTCACATTATCACAGATATGTCCTCAGGCAGTGAATTACTTAATGGGAAAATGCTCCCTGACCAAGGCAAATCTTTGAACAAAAAGTGTTTAATTAGGACCTTGCTTATATTATTTACAGAGACTATCCAGGATATCATGTCAGCCAGAAGTCATCTTGTTGTAGTCCATCAGCAGAACTGAGAGCTTTTCATAATTAAAAACATGTGGCAGGCTGAAAGAGGGTGACAGAAAGAGCAAGAGAGACAAAGAGCTAGAGAAACAGATTCAGAAATATTAAGACCAAACTGGAAAGAAAAAAAAAAAAAACATATAAATTGACAGACACCAAGAGACAGAGACTCCATTCTGTCTGTTTGCTTTTATTGGCATATCAACCTCTAAGCATACCCTCCTATAATTTAACACCTAAAGGAATTATACTTTTTCATATTTTTTATTTTAATTTTTATCAATTACAATTTATTCACTTTGTATACCTCAATAAACCCCTCCTTCCTCCTATCCCAAAGCCATGATCCTTCACACTTATCCATGCATGCACCTTCCCAAATCTGCTGATAGGGGTGGTCTTCCTCTCCTTTCTTTTGATAAAATCCCTCTGTCACATAGAGGGTCAGTGAAGATTCTTTCCCAATCTGTAGGCATTCATTTTTCCTTTTTTTTTTTCATCTTTGTCAAAACTCAGGTGTCCATAAGTATGTGGGTTTATTTCTGGATCTTCTATTTGGTTCCACTGAAAAACCATTCTGTTTCTATGAGAGACCATGTAGTGTTTATTACTGTTGCTCTATAGTACAACTTGAGATCAAGGATGGAAATACCTCCAAAAGATCTTTTATTGTAGAGCATTGTTTTAGCAATTCTGGTTTCTTGTTTTTCCATAAGAAATGAGAATTTTTCTTTCAAATTTTCTGTAAAAAATTATGTTGGTATATTGATGGGAATTCTATTGATTTGGTAGATTGCTTTTGGTAAGATGGCCATTTTTACAATGATAATCCTGCCAAGCCATGAGCATAGGAGGTCTTCACATCTTCTGATATTTTCTTCTATTTTTTTCTTGAGAGTCTTCAAGTTTTTTACATACAAGTCATTGACTTGCTTGGTTAGGGTTACACCAAGGTACTTTATGTCTTTTGTGAAGGGTAATTTTTTTTCCTCTAATTTCTTCCTCAGCCCTTTTGTCTTTTGTATACAGAAGGGCTACTGATTTTTTTGAGTTATTTTTATATCCTGCAACTTTGCTGAAGGTGTTTATGAGCTGTACAAGGTCACTGGTAGAATATTGGTGGTCACTCAGGTATACGATCTACAAATAGTGATAAATTGACTTCTTCCATTCCGATTTGTGTCCCCTTGATCTACTTCAGTTGTTTTATTGCTCTAGCAAGGACTTCCAGAATTTTGTTGAAGAGATATGGAGCAAATGAGGAGCCTTGCTTTGTCCCTGATTTCCGTAGGATTGCTTTAAGTTTCTCTACATTTAGTTTGATGTTGGCTATAGGCTTGCTGTATATTGCCTTTACTATATTTAGATATGTGCCTTGTATCCCTGATATCGCCAATACTTTAACCACAAATGCATTATGGATTTTGTCAAATGCTTTCTCATTATCTAAGGAGATTATCATGTGTTTTTGTTTGTTGTTTGTTTTTTTCTTTCAGTTTGTTACTATGGTAGAGCACATTGTTGGATTTCCGTATACTGCACCACCCTTACATACCTGGGATAAACCCTAATTGATCATTGTCAAAGATATCATGACTAATACTTGCAAACTGAATACAAGAACATCAAAGATAACATGACTAATGATATCTTTGATGTTCTTGTATTCAGTTTGCAAGTATTTTGTTGAGTATATTTGCAACAAAGTTCATAAAGGAGATTGGCCTGAAATTCCCTTTCTTTGTTGGGTCTTTGTGAGATTTAGGTACCAATGTGACAATGGCTTCATAGAATGAGTTTTGTAGTCTTCCTTCTCTATCGATTTTGTGGAATAGTTTGAAGAGACCTGGTATTAGCTCTTCTTTGAAAGTCTGGTAGAATTCTGTGCTGACCCATCTGGTCCTAGGATCTTTTTGGATGATAGACTTTTGATGACAGCTTCTATTTCCTTAGGGAATATAGGACTACTTAATATATATACCTGGTGTTTATTCAGCTTTGGGAAGTGGAATTTATCAGGAAAATTGCCCATTTTATTTAGATTTTCAAATTTTGTGGCATATAGAATTTTGAAATAAGTTCTAATGATTGGATTTCCTCAGTGTCTGCAGTTATGTCCCTCTTTTCATTCATGATTTTGTTGATTTGGATGGTGTCTCTCTCACTTTTAGTTAGATTGGCTAAGGGTTTGTCTATCATGTTGATTTTCTCAAAGAACCAGCTCTTGGTTTCATTGATTCTTTGAATTGTTGCACTTGTTTCTAATTGACTGATTTCATCCCTGAGTTTGATTATTTCCAGCCATTTACTCCTTTTTGGTGTGTCTGCTTCTTCTTTTTCTAGAGTTTTTAAGTGAGCTATAAAGTTGCTTGAATGAGATGTCTCACATTTCTTCTTGAAGGCATTTAGTGCTATGAACTTTTCTCCTAGCACTACTTTATTGTGTCCCACAAGTTTGGGTATGTTGTGCCTTCATTTTCATTGAACTCTAGGAAGACTATAATTTCTTTCTTTATTTCTTCCATGACCCAGCTATCTTTTAGTAGCCAACTGCTCAGTTTACATGTGTGTGTAGGTTTTTTGCTATTTCTGTGTTATTGAGGTCCAGCTTTATTCCACAGTGACCAGATAACATACATGTATTCCAAACTTCTTGTGTCTGTTGAGGGTTGCTTTGTGACCAACTGTATGCTCTATTTTGGAGAAGGTTTCATGAGATGCTGAGAAGAAGGTAAATTCTTTTGTGTTTGGGTGTCAGGTTCTGTATTTGTCTGTTAGGCCCATTTGATTCATGATCTCTGTCAGAGATATTGTTTCCTTGTTTAATTTCTGTTTTGCTGACCTGTCCTTTGTTGAGAGTAGGGTGTTAAAGTCTCCCACTATTAATGTGTGGGAATGTATGTGTGGTTTAAAATTTATTAATGTTTGTCTTACAAATGTGCCCTTGTTTTTGGGGCATAGATGTTCAGGACTGTAATGCCTTCCTGATGGAATTTTATCTTTATGAGGATTATGTGTCTTTGCTGATCTCTTTTTATTAATTTTGGTTGAAAGTCTATTTTATCAGATATTAGAATGGCTACTCCTTCTTCCTTCTTTGGTCCATTTGCTTGGAAACTCATCTTTTAACCTTTACCTTGCAGATGATATGATTGTATACCTGAGTGACCCCCAAAATTCTACCAGGGAACTCATACAACCTTCAGCAAATTGGCGGGATACAAAAATAACTCAAGAAATCAGTAGCCCTCCTGTATACAAAAGATAAAAGGGCTGAAAAAGAACTTGCAGAAACATAAAAAGGCCATACACACTTCCCACACATTTCCTTACTGTGGACTCAACAGGTAAAGCAATGAGCTTCAAGGGGATTTGCAATTTAATTCACCAGAAAGTAGAAGATGAAGGAGGGACCTCTAGGCTATAAGAAATTAGTTATCCTGATATTTTATCATTCAATACAATGATTAAAATCCAAATAACTTCCAAGGACTAAAGAAAAAGACTGAAAATCTCTTTTGGGGAAAGTGTGGAATAATTACATAACAGAGTATTATTAAACTAAGAAAATTACATTGTGATATTTTCAGGCAAATGGTTTGAACTAGAAAAAGTCATCTAAAATGCAAAAAGAGGAGATACAATGCGAATAAATCATAATAAATAAAAACATAAGAAAAAAAGGTGGTCAAGGTGATGACATTTAGACCTCTTCAGGACTGATGGCTTGTTCTTGTTGGGGATGAAGGGTGTGGGAAGGATGAACTCAGTTTTCTTTAAGAGACTGGGCACTGATACTCTGATCATGTTCCAATGATTAGATGAACAACACATATTTTAATTGATATATTTTAAAGAAAAAATAATTAGAGTTGCACATGGGTAGGAATTTAATCCTAGAAGCAATGGAAAATGAATAATGTATATTATACGAAATTCCCACATAGTCAATAAAAAAATAATATGTTGAAAACTTTTACAATGACTTTTAACATGGAGAAAATATTCTGCTAAAGAGAGGCACTGTTTGACTTTGTAAGGCATGCTTTCCAGCTGGCACCATTTAACTAGCAGTCCTGGCCCTAACACTATGTTATTTAAAGGGTTTGTCTGGAGGACTACAGCCAGAAACACAGTTGCTCTTGTTTCCTAGGCGTATAACATGGACCCATTACACTGCACTGAAGGCCCAATTTTAAATGTAAACACCAATATCAGGAGGCCTCCTCAATGACCACTGAGTAGGACATAGCTGCCCATCCAGCCAGGTCAGCCAAGTCAATCCTGCTCATAGAGGTTTGACAACACTAGTGTGGAACCCAACTAGTTGTCAAATAGTTTATTTCCCCTCATTTCTCCTATTGTACTCACAGATTTTCACTTTTTCAGCCAAACCAGTCCCAGGAATTGTCTGGTTTCTGAAGGAGTGTGGTGATTTGAATTCTGCCTCCTGGTTTTGGCAGATGCAGGTCTTATCTAAGTTCTATGTCTCAGAGTCTTTCCTTGGTGGTCTCTGCAAGCAGGGTGTTCTGAGTCTGAGAAGTAGATAGCAAGCTCCCTGAAACCTTGGGAACCATACCACAAACTTTGTGTAACCTTGAGTGAATTCCTGGATGCCTTTTAGGTGGCTACTGTGAAAAAATATTTGCTTTTACCCTTTGCTTTATTAGTATTGTTTTCTCATTCAGTAAACTGAGACTTAATCAGGAATCTGTCTCGTCTACAATATTCCTGTCTCTGTCACCCCATTAATACTCACTCTTTTAGGTGGACCCTTTTCTGTTTGTATAATGTTCTTTTGAAATCTATACACCTTACCCTCGTTTATTCAAATGCTGATTTCTCTCCTCTCCCCCAGTTTCTGCTTTAAATCCGATATTGCATTATTTTAAACAGGCAAAAAGAAAGCAACTAACCACAATGTTGTGCAAAGTGTGGAGCCAGAGGACAGGAAAGAGGAGAAGAGCCAGAGGGCAGGAAATGAGTGGGAGAAAAGTGTGAGAGAGAGAGCTTGGAGAGAGATTGCTGGAGGACAGATCTTGGAACTACGTTGAGATGGACTGGATATAATATCTCACAAAAAGCAATTATAATGGGTAAAATCTAAAAGTTAGGAAAATATGAGGGCTTGGAGGTTTAGGAGGGAGTAACTATTGCCCAACATCATGTTCTAGGCTAACTAAATAAACCCAGTTTCTGTTGTGGGGATTTGGTTATACAGCTGTTTTAGATTAACAGCAAGTTTTACTAAAGATAATAATTAGCAAATATTAATCTCACATACACTTTTTGACCAACCTAAAGGATGGGTCATTTGGCACCCAAACAAGGGACCTTGAAAATGAGGGGCCCAGGAGTGGTATAGCGGAATCTTGAGGAAGCACTATTCCTAATTTTCTGAGAAACTGCCAATTGATTTCCAAAGTGGTTGTACAAGTTTGCATTCACACCAGCAATGGAGGAGGGCTCTCCTTTCTCCATAACCTCTCCAGGATATGTTGTCACTTGAGTTTTTGATCTTAGCCATTCTGGTATTTGTCAGGTGAAATCTCAGGGTCGTTTTGATTTGCACATCTCTGATAGCTAAATTGAGCATTTCTTTTTTTTTTTTTTTTTTGGCAATGCATATGAAGATTTATTTTCTTTATCTTTTTAGACACAGCAAAATGAAAATGAAATGGAATATGCATGTCTATGCACACATATACATATATACATATAAGTACATAAATACATATATATACCTATACAACAATATTAATGAGAAAACTAGAAAGTGTTTCTCTGCCATTCTGTCCATGTGGATCAAAGATATCAACATAGAACCAGATACACTAAATCCTTTAGAAGAAAATGTGTGTAAGACATTGGAACTTATTGGCACGGGAGATAACTTCCTGAATAGAACATCAACAGCATAGGCTCTAAGAGCAACAATTGATAAATGGGAATTTTTTAGAAAGCTGAAAAGCTTCAGTAAAGCAAAGTACATAGTCATCAAAATAAAACGATAGCCTAAAGACTAGGAAAAATCTTTACCAACCCTACATCTGACAGATGGCTTATATCCAGAATATATCAAGAACTAAAGAAGTAACAAAACAGCAAATCAAGCAATCCTATTAAAAATGGGATACAGAGCTTTGTTTTAATATTACAAAAACTGTTTTTAAAAATATTTATACATTTATGAAGCAGGTACTATGGTTGTTTTTTGTCTCTTTTTTTTTGTCTGCATGTTTCTATATTGGTTTCTGGTTTTACTTTGCTCATGAGGTCTAGGAAAATTGGAGAGTTTCCAATCTTGTTGAGGGAATCTGGAGGAAGGCCCAATCCTGGGGAAGAGGCCCCATAATGTTCTACTCCTTTTGGGACCAAGAGAGAGGGACACTGGAACTCTATTCTCTGTGATAATAGGGCTCCTGGAGACTGCTCTCCATCTGGAAACTGTGGAAAGGGCCATGGGGGCTCTGCTCCTTCTGGAATCTATGTGACTGGAGGGGACCCATGAGGGGGTCGACTCCTTCTGTGGGACTTGTGTCCAGTAGGGGCTGATCAATTCCTGGTATTTGGGTATCCTGGTTACTCCAAGGTAACAATGTCACATTTCTGTTTTTCTTATGTATCCCTCTCTCTGTGTATATGTTTATCTGTATACTTGGATATTTTTAGACATGAGACAATTTGAATCAACATACCTGAGATAGGTCCTAGAACATCGGAGATAAATACTAAAAAAAAAAAAAATTAAATTATCAGGTATTTTACAATAGTAACCCTTGGGCAGTCTAACAAAGAACTTAAAACAGGTTCTCAACACTTTGGGGAAATAAAAAAAAAAAAAAAAAACTCGGTATTTATTTTATTAAGGTTACAAAGTAAAACCAATCCATGATTTTTAAGCCAATTAAACAAAAACTGTAGTAATTAAAATACATTCATGTTCCTTTCCAGATCCCACCATTTACCTGCAAATTTCATGATGTCCAATCCCCATCCGGAAAGGCAAAGAGGATAGACATCAGAAGAAGAACAAAACAAGAAACAACCTAGGAACCTACCACAGAGGGCCTCTGAAAGCCTCTGCCCTACAGACTATCAATGCAGATGCTGAGCCTGATGGGCAACTGTTGAGCAGAGTGAAGGGAATTTTATGTAAGAACTGGGAAATAGTAAGAGCTGGAGAGGACAGGGTCTCCACAAGCAGAGCAACAGAACCAGAAAATTTGAACACAGGGAACTTCCCAGAGACTCATACTCCAACCAAGGACTATTCATGGAGATAACCCAGAACCCCTGCACAGATGTAGCCCAGGTCAGTTCAGAGTCCAATTGGGTTACATAGTAATGTGAAGAGGGACTGCTTCTGACATAATCTGATTGGCCTGCTCTTTGATCACCTCCCCCTGGGGGGGAGCAGCCTTACCAGGCCATAGTAGAGGACAATGCAGCCACTTTTGATGTGAACTGACAGACTAAGATCAGAAAGAAGAGGAGAACCTCCCCTATCAGTGGACTTGGGGAGTGGCATGCATGCAAAGGGAGGAGGGAGGGTGGGAGTGGGAGGGGAGGAGGGAGAGGCTTATGGGGGAATGCAGAATGAATAAAGTATAATTGATGAAAAATTAAAAAAGAGAAAAAGAAAATAAGACAACTTACCTAAGTTATCAGACACTGTAAATCTGTACTAATGAAAAAGCAGACATTTCTTTAATCATATATGGTTTGCAAGAATGAACCTGTATCTTAAAAATATGAGTTTAATAAATGAATTAAAGCTAAAAAATACATTCATGTAAAAAAACTATAAAATATGTTGTTCTACATTTAAAATGCTGTAGATTCTTCAATGCAAAATGCTTGCTTATGATCTCTTACAGGAAAAAGAAAAGGACTACAATTTTATGTTAGCCCAGGGTTATGCGTGGTTATATTCAAATCATTGTTAACGATTATATAAAATATATGTCTGGCTGCCAGTACTTAAATAAATGATTTAATGTTGTTTATTTCTGTCTTATAGATTTGGTATGGCCAGCACAGCTCACTTTTCCTGAGGGCTTATAAACTAAGTATAGTTCTCTGATTAACGTTAAATAAAACTTTTGTCCTTTCATTTTTTTTTCTGTTAAGTATTAATACAATATAATAGGATTAATAAGATTTGCTAACGCCTTTATAAATGATGTTTAATTAAAAGTTTTGCTTTGAATTTAGTTTAAAAATAATAGATTTAAAGTCATGCTAAAGATTATAGTTGAGTACAAGCTTGAATTTTGCCTAGTCCATTTCTTTAGTTTTGTTGTTGTTTTTTAAGGTTAAATCTAAAGTGGATAACCATAAAGTTTGCCTATGTATATCTGCCTAAAATTTGGTCCTAAAACATATATTTTAAAAATTTTGTTAATGTCAACAATACTTGGTTTCTAGGTTTTCCAGCTTTTGAAGGAATGCAAGTAAAACAGACTCTTAAATTTTCAGGAATAGGAAGAGGTCATCCTCTTTACTTTACGAGAGAGAGTATTCATCAGGACAGCTTACCAAAATTTCCCTGTTCAGGTCATAGGTTGAAATGCTTACTACTCTAAAGTTGGGGTGGCAACTCAAGCCTTCCTTTGCACCCCGGCAAAGTGGGATATTGGAAGCATGTTATTGTACCTTCCAATGGGAGTTAAGAACGACAGTCTTACATATACAATGAATTACCCACCCTAGAATGAAAACAACTGTACAAGAAAAACAGCTGTGACTATTCCCATCCTTGAATTGAAGCTAGAGACACATAGGTCTCAAAAGGCAGGGTTAAATGCTCTGAAATAGTTTTTAAAAAATATGAGGACAAGGTGAATTGTTTTGAGAAAACTCACAAATGGCCAAAAACTGCAAACAACTAGCTGTAAACTATCTTCATGCTATTCTTGCTGACCAATCAATATATAGAGCAAAAGTGGCCAGATTGTTAATTATAAAAACCCTGTGCTTTGTATGCTCAGATTTGTCTCCTGCCTTTGGAGAGGCCGACCCTATTGTGATTGGAAAACAAAACAAAACAAAAAACAAAACAAAACAAACAAACAAACAAAAAACCCTCTTGCTTTTGCATTGAGTTGTGGTCTGTGGGAGTTCCTGGGAAGAGCACAATCTTGAACTCCTGAGCTGTGAAACCTCCAGGTCTTACATTTGTTGTGTTTGGCCCAGAAAGGGCGTGCCACTTCCCCAACCCTCATCAAATTGAGCTTGGAGGTAGAGCTTTGAACAGGTTACTTTGATTTCTGTTTTGCTTTGTTTGTTTCTGTCTTACCAATCTGTTTCTGGTTAGGCACCTATCTGGACCTTTTTGTTTGTCGCATCAGTCATTGTGATAGACAGACATGTTAGAATATTGTTTGACTGGGAACTGGAGGACACTCCAGATTCCATTTGGGAGTCTAGATCCGGGATGGTCCTCCTCCCATCTATTTCTTCATGAAGATAGCCACTGCCAGGCAGTCTCTCAGAGTTCTGTGGTACCAACAGTAAGGGCATCCTTGTCTAACTGCTTGTCTTGTTCTCTTTGTCGCTATCATTTTTGCGTCTTTGACTTTCCTGATGGATGACTTTATTATGGGACAGACTGTGAATACACCCTTATCCCTAACCCTTGATCATTTCTCAGAGGTGAGATAAAGGGTTCATAACCTTTCAGTTGAAGTTAAAAAAGGGAAATGGTAAACTTTCCCTTCCTCAGAGTGTCCTACTTTTCAGTTTGTATGGTTACTGGAGGGCACCCTTCACCTTGACAAGATCCTTGATGTCAAGATTAAGACCCTCCAGACTCCAAGAGGTCACCATGATCAGGTTCGCTATATTCTGACTTGGGAGGATATAGTTCCTTACCCACCTCCTTGGCTGCGCCCATTTATTCTTCCCACAGAGACTTCCCCAACAGCCATCTGTGCAGTCAAGGAGAAGAAGATACTTGCCACTTCAGATATGGATCTCCTTCTTTTTGAACTTCTGCCTCCCTATTGCCAGTTCTCCCCCCAAGTAATCCCCCAGCAGGTCCGCAGCAGAGTTCCATCAGCCCTTTGGCATCGCTGCAGTCACCACCAGATTCTAAAAGCAAAAGCGGTCTATCAGTGGGAACTCGGAGCTGCTTAACAGGTCAGCCAGGCTCCATGGCCCTTCCTTTGCGGGCCTATGGGCCCCTTGATGGCTACGGAAATCACCACCTTCAGTGCTGGCCTTTTTCTTCAGCTGATAGAAAGCCCATAACCCTCCCCCTTTTTTCTGAAAATCCCCAAGCTCTAACTGATTTGTTTGAATTTGTCCTATTCTCACACCAGCCTACTTGGGATGATTGCCAGAAACTCTTGCATGTCCTCCTGACTACTGAAGAATGGGGACAGGTCCGATGGATGGGAGGCCCTTTGTCCTCTCTAATGAGATTAATGATGGCTTCCCCTCACCCACCAAAACTGGGATTACAACACACCCGGAGGTAGGGAGCTCCTAAAAGTCTACACTGGACTCTAATGGCAGGTCTCTGTATGGCTGCTCTAAAGTTCACCAATTTGATGAAGGTGAGAGAGATGGTTCAGGGGCCGGATGAATCTCCCACAGGCTTTCTTGAATGGCTAATGGAGCCATACCACTGGTTTATATCCAATAATCCTACCTCAGATGAGCATAGGGCAATGGTGACTATAACCTTTAGAGACCAGTCTGCCATAGATATTTGTAGAAAGCTGCAGAAAGTAGAGGGTTTGCAGGATAAGTCACTAAAGGATTTAGTAAAGGTAGCAGAGAAGGTTTTCTATAGCTGGGAGATGGAAAAAGAGAAGGAGGAAAGGAAACAGAAAGAGCAGGAAGAGAAAGAGAAAGGGATAAGAGACAAGACAGAAAGTTAATTAAGATCCTGGTCACCGTAGTTCAGGAGAATCATAATGATAGGAAGAGAGTTCCTGGCAACTGGGGAGGCCCTCTGTCTAAGGATCAGTGTGCATATTGGAAGGAGAAAGGACATTGGATCAAGGATTGTCCTAAAAGGAAAAAAAATGCCAGAAAAACCAAACGCCCAAGCCCTGGAGACCTGGGTCCTAACTGGGTGATGACAGCTACTGGGGGAACAGGATTCAGTCCTCCCCAAGCCCAGGATAACCCTTAAGGTGGAGGGGAAGCCAGTCCACTTCTTGGTGGACATTGACGCCCTTCATTCTGTTGTGTTGCAAGAGTTTGGAGCTAAAAAAGGGAAGAAATCATGGGTCCAAGAAGCCATTGGATGTAAACAATACTCATGGACTACCCAAAGAATGGTGGACCTTACAGTGGGCCGGGTATCCCACTCATTCTTAGTTGTCCCTGAATGCCCATACCTGCTGTTAGGGTGAGATATCTTAAATAAGATAGGGCCCCATATTTGTTTTAGACCAGATGGCCTACAGGTGACAGACAATAAAGGGGAACCCATTCATGTATGGGCAATTCAACTGGAAGATGAATACCACCTTTTTGAGAAGTCCGGAAAAAGACATGACTGGTGGCTAGAGAGACATCCCAGAGCATGGGCTGAAATGGCTGGCCTAGGAAAAGCAGAGATAGAGCTGTTCAGATAGAGCTGAAGCCTCAGGCTAACCCAGTCTTGGTGCAACAATATCAAATGTCTAAAGAAACCCATGACGGGATCCACCCTCAAGTACAATGGGCTCCTTGACCTAGGGGTGCTCAAAAGGTGCCAATGTGCCTGCAATACTCCATTACTGCCAGTTCGGAAGCCTGGGAGCAATGACTATCAACCCATACAGGACTTGAGGGAAGTTAACAAACGTGCCTAACCCACATAACCTGTTGAGTTCTCTTCCCCCTGACAGGATTTGGTATATGGTCCTGGACTTTAAGGACATATTTTTTGTTTGTTTGTTTGTTTCCAACTCAGCCCTACCAGCCAAGACATTTTTGCTTTTGAATGGAAAGACCCCGGGCTCAGGAGTCTCAGGCCAGCTTACATGGACTTGACTTCCTCAAAAATTCCCCTAAGATATTTGATGACGCCCTACGCAAGGACATGGTGCACTTCTGGGCAACCAATCCCCAGGTAACTCTTCTCCAATATGTGGGTGATATTCTATTAGCTGCAGATTCTAAAGAAACCTACCTTGAAGCCACCAACTGGTTGTTCCAAGATCGGGGTGAGCTTGGCTACAGAGCAACAGTGAAAAAGGCCCAGCTCTGAAGAAAACAGGTCAGTTATCTAGGTTATATATTAAGAGAGGGAAAGGTATGAGGTTATATATTAAGAGAAGGAAAGAAATGAGGTTATATATTAAGAGAGGGAAAGAGATAGCTGTCAGAAGCTAGAAAAGAGACTGTATTTCATATTCATCTTCTGTGGACTACTAAGCAACTGAGGGAATTCTTAGGTACAGCAGGGTTTTGCCGACTGTGGATTCCGGGATTTGCTGAGATGGCAGCCCCTCTGTATACCCTTACAAAGGGGAATAATTCTTTCATCAGGGGAAAGGATGTCCAAGCCACATTTGGTAATATCAAAGAAGCCTTAATGTCGGCCCCAGCCTTGGGACTCCCTTATGTGACCATCCCTGTCCATATGGCTGAGAATCAGGGAATGGCCAAAGAGATGCTAACACAGAAAATTGGACCCTGGAAGAGAACCATAGCTTATCTATCCAAAAAGCTTGATTTAGTAGTGGCAGGATAGCCATCCTGTCTGTGAATAATAGCAGCAGTGGCGGCACTAGTAAAAGATGCAGACAATCAGACTCTGAGATAGGACCTCATCATCTATGCTCCTCATGTCCTTGAAAGTGTCATAAGGCAGCCACCTGATCACTGGCTCATGAATGTCCACATGACACATTACCAGGCTTTGCTCTTGAATAACCATAGAGTCACCTTTGCCCCAGCTTCAGGGCTAAAACCTGCCACCTTATTGCCCGATCCAGACATCCAGTCTCTGGAGCATGATTGTTTGCAGGTTCTAGGAGAGGAACAGGGATGGCGAAAGGATTTGAAAGATCAGACTCTGCCTGACATCAAGGTGACATACTGTAAAGACAGGAGCAGTGTTTTGAAGAATGGGAAGAGAAAGGCAGGGGCAGTGGTGGTAGATAGACATAAAGTAACATGGGCCCAGGTGTTGCTGAAGGGCACTTCTGCTCAGCAAGCTGAATTGATTGCTTTAACCCATGCATTAACTCTGGAAAAGGGTAAAAAGATAAACATCTACACTGATAATTGGAATGCCTTTGCAACAACCCACGTGCACAGGGCCATCTATCAGCAGAGAGGCTGCCAACATCAGCTGGTAAAAGATAAAATAAAAATTAGATTCTGGCTTTGCTCAATGCCTTGTTGCTGCCTGCAATGGTAAGCATTCTTCATTGCCCAGAGAAGAATGACTAAACTACTCAGAAAGTGACTTAAAGCTAATATGGCAAAAACAGGAGATATTTGACACCAATGTGGGGCATGGATTGACTCCAAAGGTAAGGTCATTCTACCACAGGAAGATTCTGAAAGATTAATAACACAGATGCATAAGTGGACTCACTTGAGAGCAAAGAATTGGCTGAAGTTGCCCACCAATCCCAGTACCTAATACTAAAACTCATTGCCCTGACTGAGAGAGTGACAAGGACTTGTGAACCTTGTCAGAGGGTAAACATAGGTAAGCGTTTCCAGAGCCCAGGGAAGCAGCTGAAAGGAACTAGACCTGGAATGCATTGGGAAGTGGATTTCACTGAAATTAAACCATCCAGGTAAGGCAATAAATATCTCTTGGTTTTTTGTTTTTGTTTTTGTTTTTTTTGGACACTTTCTCAGGATGGGTGGAAGCTTTTCCCACAGAGAAAGAAACTTCCCTGGTCATGGCCAAAAGGATTCTTGAAGACATTTTTCCTTTGTTCGGTATTCCAAAAGTAATTGGGTCAGACGGTGGCCAGGTTTCTGGGGGCTTGATTGGAAATTACATTGTGTTTATGGACCCCAAAGTTCAGGACAGGTAAAGAAAATGAATAGAACTCTCAAAGAGACTCTTTCCAAATTGACCATGTAGACTGGTGGTGACTGGGTGGTGCTCCTTCCCTTGGCCCTCTTTAGAGTCAGAAATACTCTTTCCCTATTAGGCTTAACTCCCTTCAAACTACTATATGTGGTTCTTGCTCCCCTGACTCTTCTTGGGGAACCCCTTGACATAACTAGTGGTAACTCTGACTTGTTGTCCAGGCTGAACGGACTACAACTTATTCACAAAGAGATTTGGAGCAAGGTTAGCAGTGCATATGTGCCTGGGTCCTTGGAGGTTCCCTATCAGTTCCAGGTTGGAGATCTGGTGTACTTGCAACAACACCAGAGCCAGAATCTGGAACCTCAGTGGAAGGGTCCTTACTATGTCCTGCTCACCACTCCAACAGTCATCAAAATAGAGGGCATTGCAGCTTGGATCCACATGTCACATGTCAAGCCTGCTCTTCATCATCCTTCCAACACCTGGAAAGTCCAAGCCTCCAGCAACCCGTTAAAACTGAAACTCATCAGGGACAATGAATCTCTGAACAGTAAAGTGGACAGACAATGGTACTTCTGGGTGGTGCTGTTTGTATTCAATTGGGTAACTATTGACGGGAGCTTTGGCTATCCTCACCAGGCTCACAGGGGCCTGGAAGCATTGTATGGTAAACCCTGTAATTGCAAGGGTGGGGTGATGAATGGCAGAGCGTTACTAAATGGTGAGATTTGGGGGCCCAACAAGGCCTATGCTCAAGTTGAGTGTGGGAATATATGGGCATATAGAGCCCTACAATCTTCAGGGAGAACTCCAAGTTTATGATGGCATTGTGTAACCAAGCCAAAAATGATTTCTTATGTAAATGGGCACCCCTGGCCTTGCCCTTGTGATACCTATCAACAGGCTGTGCATAGCAGTTGCTGTGGGGTTGTGTAACAATGTAATGGAAAAGATAACATCACCTATTTCACTGCCATATTAAACCAGGTCAGGGGAGAGGGGAAGATAAATGATTGGTCCCACCACATGCCAGGAAGAGGCCATGGATCTAAATTACTTCAAGCCCCTTGTTCAGGGATGGTAGGAAAGCCTGTATGCTGGGAGTAAGGTGCCCCCTATTCGCCTCTCAGAGGGAGGAGGGCCTCAGGATCAGGTCAGACAAGAACAGGTTAAACAATGCTTTGAAGAGTTAATAAAGAATAGCTGTCCCTCAATTACCACCCTCTGGTTCTTCCGGATAATAGAGGAAAACTTATTTTAGAACCCCAGACTATATGTGTTATTACTGCCTCTCATAGCCTCCTAATCCTTCACTTGCAAGTGACTGCTGGCTCTGCCTATGAAAAGGGCAGCCTGTTCCTCTGGCACTCCCTGCCTCTAATGCCACTTATTTCACTGCTGAGGGGTCCCTGCCAACAAGCACCCCCTATGAGAGTGCAGCCTCTCTTCAACCAAAATGTTACCTGTTTGACTAAATCCTACAAAAATGATAGCCTAGATCTACCTGTAATTGATGCTAACTTTTGGACATCTCCACAGCTCTCTGCCCTGACAATAACACTGTTTTCTTATCTGGCAATAATGAAGCCTACTATACGTTCTTGCCCACAGATTAAACTGTGACCTGTGTACAGGCAACCTTACTCCCTGATATTAGCATCATTCCAGGGGATGAGCTGGTCCCAGTCCCCAGGTTTGACTTAATGGCTGGAAGAATGAAAAGAGCCATTCAGTTCATTCCTCTGTTAGTGGGAATTGGTCCGTAGGCACTGGGTCAGCTGGTTTGGGTGTTTCATTATATAAATAAAACAAACTGTCCCAACAGTTAATTTTTGATTTACAATTGCTTTTGAGCACTATCACTGACCTCCAAGCTCAATTCCTTAGCAGAAGTAGTTCTCCAGAACCGGAAAGGATTACACCTCCTTACAGCTGAAAAAGGAGGAATCTTCTTAGCCCTACAGGAGCAATGTTCTTTTTACACTAATAAGTCAGGTATTGTTAAAGGAAAGATTAAAAAATTACAAGAAGATCTTGAAAAAAAATTAATAGAATTAATTAGAATCTCCTTTTTAAAATGGTTTTAATGGACTGCTCCCCTATGTGCTTCCCTTGCTGGAATCTCTTGCTACCCCTTTGCTCCTTGTCACAATAGTACCCTGTATTGTCAACCCTATACTGGCTTTCCTTAGGAAATTTGTAAGTGCAGTTCAGGTCCTGATGCTCCAGAGGCAGTATCAACCTCTCCCTGTGGATGATCCACAATTTTAGGGTTAACACTGGGGCAAAAAGAAAAGGAGGGGGATGAGGGGCCACTCGAGAATGAAAACAACTGTAAAAGAAAAACAGCTGTGACTATTCCCATCCTTGAAGTGAAGCCAGAGGCATGTAGCTCTCAAAAGGCAGGATGAACTGCTCTGAGATAGCCTTGAATTAAAGCCAGAGGCAGAGAGTTTTTGAAGGGCAGGATGAACTGCTCCAAGATAGTTTTTAAAAAAATAAAGAGTGAATTATTTTGAGAAAGCTCACAAATGACCAAAAACTGCAAACAACAAGCTGTAAACTATCTTCACTCTATTCTTGCTGACCAATCAATGTATAGAGCAAAAGTGGCCAGATTTTTAAGTATGAAAACCCTGTGCTTTGCATGTTCAGTGTCCTCTCCTGCCTTTGGAGGGGCAACCCTATTGCAATTGGAATAATAATAATAATAATAATAATAATAATAATAATAATAATAACCCCTCTTGCTTTTGCATGGAGTTGTGGTCTGTGGGAATTCCTAGGAAGGGTGCAATCCTGAACTCCTGAGCTGTGAGACCCCAGGTCTTACATGAGAAAGTGGATCAACGCATAATTACTAGACTAATGGTTCCTTTGGAGACACTTCGGAGAAACACAAACATTCTACTCCTGGGGCAATGTCCATGCATTTACAGTCATAGATTGTACTTATCTATCGATAAGGGTATTAAAAATTTGGCTTCTGATAAGGGCAGTTTAAAGTTCTTTGTTTTAGGAAAAGCTTAATCATCCTTTTTCCCATTACTGCTAATGGGAAACATTGTAGTAAGACATTTTAAGAACAATGTTATCTATTCCGTTGAATGCATATATTACAATCTTACTAATTGTGTTAGTGCTGATAACAGTGCTCTTTCAGTATTAGTTGTTAAGCAACCTGCTTTTTTTATGATTCCTGTTAGGGTTTCTGATTCTTGGTATGATGAAACAGAATTTAATTGGACTCAGGTTTAGAATCACCTTGCTGGTATTTGGTCTACAAAAAATCAAATTGAACATGTTAATGATGAGAAATTAGATTCATGACTTAGAATCTGCAAAACAATACCTAGCTTGGAATTGGCCAATACAGCCTGGGATATATTTTCTAGCCTCAGGAGTTGATTTCCATCCTTTGACTCTTTGCTAAAGTGTGGACAGACACTTGGCTGGCCAGGCAGGTATGGGTGTTGGCCTGTGCCTGAGTTCCTTATGTGTTACAGTTCCTTCTTCAACAACTTCAACTCATGCAAGTGCAGTTGCATGATTTTAAATTAAAGATCTCTAACAACCTCATTTGATATGGAGTAAGTCAATGATGTGTAAAAGTAAGCTTGTGTTTTTTCCAACCTAAGACAGAGGCTCATAAAATCTGCATCCAAGAACTGTATGACCAGTAAGGAAAATGCATATTTCACCAATCTAAGATAGGCTCTCCATAAAACAAAGAAGGGGGAACTGAAGGAGTCTGGTAATTGGAATTCTGCCTCCTGGCCAGGGCAGATGCAGGTCTTATTAGGTTCCATATTTCAGAGACTATACTTGGTAGTCTTTGCAAGCAGGGTGTTCTGAGCTTGAGAAGTAGATAGCAATCTCCCTGCAACCTTGGGATCCAGAGAGCAAACTTGATGTAAACTTGAGTCTACTAATAGTGAGGGATAAAGTTCCAAAAGGCCAAATATTGTGACCAAACCAGTGTTCCACTAGGGAGATTGGGTGTCAGTTAATTGGTTTGTTGGGCCAGGGAATCCTATGGAAATTTTCAAGTAAACTTGGCTGTTGTTATTAAAATATGTTGTTCTCTGCCCTCAAATGATAGATCAGTGCAATGTTGTTCAATTCAGTGAGATGCTTCCTTTTATATCAAATAGAAATGCACACAGAGACACAGAGACCCAAAGTCTGGTATTATGCAGAGAGAGATCTTAGAACACCCAGGTATAAATGGGTATTCCCTATGAAATTCTTCCTCCCAGTTATCTGGATAGCCTTCAGGAGAGTAAGCAGGAAGAGTATCATAAGTAGAGGGAATTGAAGACACAAGGACAACAAAACCCTGAGAATTAGACCAGACAAGAAGATGATGCAGGCACACATGATGATACCTGAAAAGCTAGGGTCAGGTAGAAGGAGGAGGAGAACCTCCCCTATCACTGACCTATAAAAAGGGCCTAAGAGTAGGAGAAGGATGGTGGATGGGACTGGAAAGAGAAAGAAAGGGGCAGCAGAGGGGAAACAAAGTGAACAAAACATAATAAATAAATACATACGAAAAACTGTGACCAAGGTGATGAAGTATAGAGCACTTAGGACTGAGGGCTTCTTCTTGTGGTGATGCCAGTGTGGAGCAAGGATGAAATCCATTTTTTTTTTAAGGATGGCACTGAGACGCAGATCATGTTGCAATGAGTATATGAGCAACACATTCTAGAAGTGATGTATTTTAAATAAAATAAAATCCTGTGACACATAAGTAGGAATTTGAACCTGTGACAATGGATACAGAGTATTGAATATTATTTCAAATTCCCATATAAGTAATAAAAATAATATGTTGACAACTTTTACAATGAACTTTAATATTTAGAAAAGATCCTGCTATAGTAGGGTAGAGTTTGACTTTGTAAGGCATGCTTTCCAGGAACACATTATGTATCAGAGAATCCTACCCATGAACTAGTGTTTATCCAAATACTTCGGAACCCATGAGCTCAGGTGGCATCTCATAACAAGCATTCATGAAACAAACACTACATTTAGAGTGGTTTTCTAAAGGAACACAGCAAAACTCACAACTGCTCTTGTGTCCTAGGCATATAGCACAGAGCCATTTCTCTGTCCTGAAGGACTAGTTTGAAATGCAATCATCAGGAACAGGAGGGTTCCTCACTAAGCACAGAGTAGGACACAGCTGCCAATCAAGCCAGGTCTCTCAAGGCACCCCTGCTCATTGAGGGTTGGTGAAACTGCCCCAGCTGTCAAAGACTTCACTGCCCCTATTTTCTCCTTTTACACTCACCGATCTTTCTCTGTTTCAGCCAAACCAATCCCAGAAATTGTTTGGTTTCCTTCTCTTTTCCATGGTCTTAAAGACTCAATCCACCAGGGAACCATAGACCCTGCTAGCCTATTATGTCAATAAGAATGTGAAGGTATATTTAGTGAGTACCAGAATAACTGCTCAGTTTAAGGTTACTACCTAAGAATTTCAGATCCAAGAACACAGTAGCAGACCACTTTGTCATTTTGTACATTCCCCTTAATCCCACATCACTTTGAAGCTTCCCTATTTGGGAAGCTGTCCAACTAAATGAACATTAAAGTTTCATTTCCTACTTGATATTGTCACAGAGGTAAACAGGAGTAAAGGTATGGAATCGGGTTAAAGGATGAGATAAAGGCCTGTTGGATATCACAAGAAAAAGTATTGTGTGCAAAGGATCACAGATACTGGACACGACTAAAGTTTGTTTGCTCATCTGCATGGAAACCTCAAGACTCTCTCAGGTGCTGTTTGCCTGAGGGGGAAAATGATGTCAAGAAACAGGTGAACTCTTATATTTATGGTTGTGAGCCTAGCCTTTAACTGCTGAGCCTTCCCTTATTTGTAATAGCCAGAAGCTGGAAACAGCCCAGATGCCCCTCAGTGGAGGAATGGATGCACAAATTGTGGTATATCTACACAATGAAATATTACTCAGCAATAATAATAATAAAAAAAGGAAATAATGAAATTTGCAGGTAAATGGTGGGATCTGGAAAAGATCATCCTGATTGAGCTATCCCAGAAGCAGAAAGATGCACATGGTATATACTCACTCATATAGACATATAATATAGGATAAATCTACTAAAATCTGTACACCTAAAGAAACTAATCAAGAGGGAGGACTCTTGCTAAAATGCTCAATTCCTATCCAGAGAGGCAAAGAGGCTGGACATCAGAAGAAGGAGAAAAGAGGGAACAAGTCAGGAGCTTGACACAGAGGACCTGTGAAAAGCTCTGCCCTACAGTCTATCAATATAGATGCTAAGACTTATGGGCAATGTTTGGGCAGAATGCAGGGAATCTTATGAAATAAGTGGGAAACAGCACCTGTCTGGAGAAGACAGGTACTCCACAAGGAGAGCAACAGAACCAAAAAATATGAGCACAGGGGTCTTTCCTGAGACTGATACTCCAACCAAGGACTATGCATGGAGATAACCTAAGACCCCTGCACAGATGTAGCCCATGCCAGTTCAGTATCCACGTGCATTCCAATGTAATAGGAACAAGGACTGTCTCTGAGATGAACTGATTAGTCTGCTCTTTAATTACCTCCCCCTGATGGGGAAGCATCATTACCAGGCCACAGAAGAAGACAACACAGCCACTCATGATAAGACCTAATTGACTAGAATCAGAAGGAAGGGAAAGAAGTCCTCATCTATCAGTGGACTTGGGGAGGGGCATGCATGCAGAGGGTGGAGGAAGGGATGGATTGGGACTGAAGTAGGGAAAAAACCACGGGGGGGATACAAAGTGAATAAAGTGTAATTAATAAATAATAAGAAAAGAAACAGGTGAAAGCCAGTAAGAGTTTTGAAGCTAGTTATTAATGAGGCCAAGTGGACAGCTTGCTTGAGAGAAAGGCTGAGCAGCCATAATGCCTCAATCTGGGCAGTTGAAAGCACACAACCCAGAGATGACAGTTCCTGTGTCCAAGAATATTAGTTCAATAAAAGTGTCACATATTTCTTTCAAGTGGTCATTAATAAAGTTACTTATCCTTGATGAGTTTAGCATCATCCCAGACTCCATTACTGTTTGTTAAAGGCACAGATATATCCTCAGTAAATTACTTACTGTGAAAATGCTCCTTGACCAAGGCAAATCTTTGAACAAAAGTATTTAATTGGGACTTTGCTTATATTTTTACAGAGACCATTCAGGATGTCAAGTCAGCAAGCAGTCATCTTGCTGTAGTCATTCAGCAGAACTGAGAGTGTTTCTTACTGAAACACAAGTGGCAGGCAGAGAGAGGGAGACAGAGAAAAAGCTAGAGAGAGACTCAGAAATAGAGAGATGGAGATCGACAAAAACAAAAATATAAAGTGACAGAGACTGAGAGATAGAGTTTCCATTCTGTGTGGTCACATTCATTGGCATATCAACCTCACAGCAAACCATTCTATATTATAACTTCAAGAGGAATTATCTTATCTAACAATACCATAACTCCTAACCATTCCCAGATATTTCTTTACAGGGGGTGACAAGTGTAAATAGATGAGCTTCAAGGTGACATTGCAATTCAAATCGCCAAGAAGTGGAAGATGGAGGAACTTCTAGGCTAAAATAGCATAGGTGCATTGATAGTTTCTCATTCAATACAATGAGTAAAGTCCCAGCAAATTCCAAGGACAAAAGAGAGGTACTGACAATCTCCTTTGGGGAAAATGTGGAATATTTTCATAGGGAGTATTATTCTTCTAAGAAAATGATATTATGATATTTTCTGCTCAATGGACAGAATCAGGAAAAATCATTATGTGTGAAGTTACTTAAATGCACAAAGACAAACATGGTATGTATTCACTTATTAGGAAGTCTTTTAATAGTGGTGGATTAAGTCTGAATGGGCCATCTATTGTGACCAAACCAGTCTTCCACTAGTGGGACTGGGTAGCAGTTAATTGAGTTGTTTGGCCAGGGTATCGTACTGAAATTTTCAAACAACCCACCCTGTTGTTATTAAAATATGTTACTCTCTGCTCTCAACTGATAGATCAGTGGCACATTCTTGTTTACACAGAGATGCTTCCTTCTGTCTCAAATGTGATTGCATGCAGAGCCTCACAGTCTGATATTATGCAGAGAGAAACTTTAAAACTCTCAGCTATATTGGAATTTCCCTATGAAATTCTAACTTCCTGCAGAAGAGGAAGCAGGAAGAGTGTCTTAAGTAGAGGGAATTAAGGACAGAAGGAGAACTATGCTCTGAGAAAGAATCAGACTGCAGAGGAAGATAATACAGCCAGCCTTGATGAGAGCTGATAAGCTAGGATCAGTTAGAAGGGGGAGCAGGAACTCCCCATCAGGGAACTGGAGAAGAACATAGTGGTAGAAGAAGGAGGCTGAGTGTACTGGAAGGAGAAGACACAGAGGGCAGCAGAGGAGATATAAAGTGAATAAATCATAATAAATAAAATCTTTGATCAAGCAAAGAGCTCTTCAGGAATCATGGCTTCTTCTTGGAGTTGGGGCCTGCCGGGAGCCAAGGCTATTTACTGAAGCCAAAGTCAAATAGTGAGAAAGGTCATTTAGTGGAGACCTAAAGCTATTTAGTGAAAGAGTTACATAGGACCCTAAATCATGGGTGATAGATTTATGAGGACATGTGTCTGTTAGTTTTAGAGCATCTGTGAGATATCTTAAAAAAAGATCCATATAGTATCTTACAGGTGCAATGAAAGCACTCTTCCTATATCCTGCATCAGTAATTTGGCCTTCCCCCTTTCCTGCCTTCTCCCTATATAAGTTGGGTAAAAATTTCTAATAAATGAGACCTTGATCAGACAAGCAAACTTGACCCCATTATTCTTGTTTCTTGTTCCTCCCCCCATTCCTTTTACCCTCCTTTCTTTAGGAAACCATTGAAGTCCAGCGGGTCGAGGCAGGTGCCAGGGTGCAGCAATGGTGAACTCAGTTTCTTTTAAAGGGATTGGCACTGACACTTTGATCATGTTCCAATGAGTAGTTGAATTGGTGTATTTTTAAAAAAAAATTACTGTGACACATGGGAATTTGAATTTGGGAGCAATGGCAGAGGAGTGTAATGTATATTATATGAAATTCCCACATAGTCAATAAAAATAATATGTTGACAACTTTTACAATGACTTTTAACATGGAGAAAAAGATTCCATTAAGTTGTGCAGAGTTTGACTTGTAAGGCATTCTTTCCAGAATCATTATGCAGCAGAGTATCCTAGCCATGAACTAGTGGTTCCAAACTACATCAGATCCCAAGAGCTCAGTACCTCTAAAGGATATGTCCTGGCACTAACACTGCATGCAGACATTTTGTGTGGAGTACCACAGCTGCTCTTTACTCCTAGGCATATAACATGGACCCATTCTCTGTCCTGAAGGACAAGTTTTAACTGTAAACCCCAGGTTCAGAAGGATTGCTCACTGAACATTGTGAATGTCAAGCTCCCGATCCAGCCATATCAGCCAAGCCAACCCTACTCATAGAGGTTTGCTGACACTAGTGTGGAATAGAATCATCTTTAAAAGAGTTTACTGCCCCTCAGGTCTCATTTTACACTCAACAATATTTCGCTCTTTCAGACAACCAGTCCCAGGAATTGTCCGGTATCCTTCTCTTTTCCCTGCTCTTAAAGACTCAATACCCCAGGGAACCCTGGACCATGGGAACCTATTATATCAATAAATATGTGAAGGTACACTTATTGAGTTCTCAAGTAAATGCTCAGTTCAAAGTCACAACCTAGGACATTTCAAGTCAAAGACCACAGTAGGAGACCACCTTGTCATTAGGTCCACTCCCCTTAATCCCACATCACTTTGAAGCTTCCATACTTAGGAAGCTGTACAATTAAATATACATTAAAGAATCATTTCCTACCTGATATTGTCACAGAAATAAAGAGGAGTAAATGTGTAGGATCTGGATAAAGGGATAAGATAAAGGCTTGTTGGGTTTCAGCTGCCTCAATTGGAAAATGATGTCATGAAACAGGTGAAAGCCAGTAAGAGTTTCAGGAGTCAATTATTAAAAGTGCCAAGTGGACAGCCTGCTTGCGAGATAGGGTGAGAAGCCCTATATGCCACAGTATGGACAGCTGAAAGCACACAACCCAGAGATGTCAGTTCATGTGTCCAAGACTCTACAGAAAATGTGTCACATATTTCTTTCAAATGGTCATTAATAAAGTCACATATCCTTGGCATGTGACTTTCACATTATCACAGATTCTATTTTTATTGGTTAAATGAAGAGATATGTCCTCAGTCAGCAAATTACTTACTGTAAAAATTGTCCCTCCCCAAGGCAACTCTTTGTACAAGAAGTGTATAATTGGGTTTGCTTATATTTGTCCAGAGACTCTCCATGGTGTCATGTCATCAAGCAGTCATCTTGTTGTACTCCTCAGAAAAACTGAGAGGATTTCATACTGAACCAGAAGGAGCATGAAGAGAGCTGGAGACATAGAGAGACAAAGAGAGAATGAGATAGAGAGACAGATTCAGAAAGAGAGAGACCTAGACCAACAGAAACAATGATAGAATGTGACGGAAATCAAGAGACAAAGACTTCATCCTGTCTGGTCACATTCATTGACTTATCAAACTTATAGCACATCCTGTAATATAATTGTGATTATATTATCTAGCAAGACCACACCTCCCAGGACTTCCCAGACATTTCCTCAGTGGAAACTAAGCAGGTAAATAGAGAAGCTTCAAGAGGACATTGCAATTCAAATCACCAGGAAGTGGAAGAAGGTGGAGGAACTTCTAGGCTAAAAGAATATAGTTATCCTGAAAGTTTGTAATTCAATACAAAGATTAACAACCCATCAACATATAAGGACTAAAGAATAGTAGCAACAAACTCCTTTGGGGAAAATGTGCTATACTTCCACAATGAAGTATTATTCAGCTAAGAAAATGACAACAAGATATTTTCAGGCAAATGGATGGAACCAGAAAAAATCATCCTGGGTGAAGTTACTAAAATGCAGAAAGACAAATATGGTATAGATTCACTTCTTAGGAGGTCTCCTAATAGTGGGTGATTAAGTTCCAATAGGACATCCATTGTGACCAAACCATTATTTCACGAGGGGGTTTGGGTGGCAGTTACTTGAGTTGTTGGCAAGGGCATCCTATGGAAATTATCAAGTAACCCAGGCTGTTGTTATTAAAATATGTTTGTTTGTTTTTTCCTGGCCTCAACTGGGATCGATGCCATGTTCTTGGATCCACAGAGATGCTTCTTTCTGCATCAAATGGGATTGCATACATAGACCCACAGTCGGATATTATGCAGAGAGAGACCTTAAAACACCCAGCTCTAAGTGGGATTTCCCTATGAAATTCTACCTTCCCTCAGTTCTCTTCTAAGCCTGCAGAAGAGGAGGCAGGAAGAGTGTCATAATTAGAGGTAACTGAGGACTCGGGAAGAACAATGCCCTGAGAATCAGGTTGCAGAGGAAAATGATGCAGCCAGTCTTGTTGAGACCTGATAAGCTAGGTTTAGATAGAAGTATGAGGAGGACATCCCCTTTCAGGTAACTAGAAAAAGGGTATAGGGATTAAGAAAGGAGGGTGGGTGGGAATGGATAGAGAAGATGGAAGGTACAGCAGAGGGGATGCAAAGTGAACAAATCATAATAAATAAATACATAAGAAACACTGCTTCTGGGATAGCTCACTCAGGATGATCTTTTCCAGATCCCACCATTTACCTGCAAATTTCATGATTTCCTTAAATTGTTTTGATGAATAATATTCCATTGTGTAGATGTACAATTTCTGTATCCATTCCTCCATTGTGGGACATCTGGGTTGTTTCCTGGTTATGGCTATTACAAATAAACCTGCTACAGACAATGTTGAAAAATGTTCTTATTGTGTACTTGATCCTCTTTTGGATATATGCCTAGGAGTGTTATAGCTGGTTCTTGAGGAAGTGCTATTTTTAGTTGTCTGAGAAAGTGCCAGATTGATTTTAAACATGAGAACTGTTCATACTGAACCACAAGTGGCAGGCAAAGAGATGGAGAGTGAGAGAGAGAGAGAGAGGGGGGGGAAAGAGCTAGACAGAGACAGATTCAGAAATAGAGAGACCAAGACTGACAGAAACATAAATAAAAGGTGTTTTAGCCCTTCAGCAGAACTGAGAGTCTTTCATACAGAACCAAAAGCAGCAGGCAGAGAGAGGGAGTCTGAGAAAGAAAGAGCTAGACAGACCTTATTGAAAAATAGAGAGAAAAAGACAAACATAAACAAAGATAGAATGTGACAGAGACTGAGAGAAAGAGACTTCATTCTGTCTGTTCACTTTCATTGGCATATCAACCTAAAAGCACACCCTCCCATACTATAACTCCAATAGGAATTAAATTATCAAACAAGGCCATACCATGTAACTTTTCCCAGACTTTTCCTCACTGTGGACTAATCTTGTAAATAGAAGAGCTTGAAGAGGACATTGCAATTCAAATCACCAGGAAATGGAAGAAATTAGAGGGACTTCTAGGCTAAAAGAACATAGTTATCCTGAAGTTTCTCATTCAATACAATGATTAAAACCCCAGCAACTTCCAAAGACTAAAGAACAGAACTGACAATTGCCTTGGGGGAAAATGTGAAATATTTCCATAATGAAGTACTATTTAGCTAGAAAATGACATTGTGATAATTCCAGGCATATGAATGGAACCAGGAAAAATAATCCTGGGTTAAGTAACTAAAATGCAGAAAGACAAAGCTGGTATGTGTTCACTTATTTGGAGGTCTCCAAATAGTAGAAGATAAAGTTCCAATAAGCCATCTATTGTGAACAAACCAGTCTTTCACTAAGCAAATAGGGTGGCAGTGAATTGAGTTGTTGGTTATCATCGTACGGAAATTTTCAAGCAACTCAGGTTGTTGTTATTAAAATACATTGCTCTCTGCCCTCACCTGATAGATTAGTGTCATGTTCTTGGATCACAAAGTTGCTACATTCTGCTTCAAGTGGGATTGCATACAGAAAACCACAGTCTAATATTATGCACAGAGAGACCTTAAAACACTCAGCTCTGAATGGGATTTCCCCATGAAAGTCTACCTTCCCTTAGTTCACTGCTAAGCCTGCAGGAGAGGGGGCAGGAAGAGTATTATAATTAGAGGGAATTGAGAACACAAGAACAATGCCCTGAGAATCAGGTCACAGAGGAAGCTGATGCATCCAGCCTTGATAAGTCCTGATAAGCTAGATTCAGATAGAAGGGGAAGAGGACCTCCCCTATCAGGGAAGTAGAGAAAGGGCATAGGATTAGATGATGAAGGGTAGGTCAGACTGGAAGGAGAAGAGAAAGGAGGTAGCAGAGGTGATACATAGTGAACAAATCACAATAAATAAATACAGAAGAAAAACTGTGATCAAGAGGATGAAGTATAGACCTCTTCCTGATCTATGACTTCTTGGAGGTGGTTGCAGTGTGTAGCAAGGGTGAACTTAGTTTTCTTTATGGGACTTGGACTAAGATTTGATCATGTTCCAATTACTATATAAACAACACATACTTGAATTGGCGTATTTTATTTTATTTTTTACATTTTTTTAATTTTATTTTTTCTTATCAGTTACATTTTATTAACTCTGTATCCCAGCCGTGTCCCAATCCCTCATTCCCTCCCAGTCCCTCCCTCCCTCCCTCATCTCCATGCCCCTTTCCAAGTTAAACAACAACAAAAATTTTAGTGTGATACATGGTTATGAATTTGTACCTGTGAGTAATGGAAAAGGAGTCTGTTGTATTTAATATGAAATTGCAACAAAATCAGTAAAAATAATATGTTGACAACTCACACAATAAGTGTGAAATGGAGAAAAGATTCCACTAAACAAGCAGTCCTGGCACTTACACTACATTTAAAGGGTTTTTCTGGAGCACCACTGAAGAAAACAAAGCTGCTCTTCTGTCCTAACCATATACCATGGACCCATTTCTCTGTCCTGAAGCCCGAGGTATTACTATACGCACCATGACCAGGAGGGTTCCTCACTGAAAACTGATTAGGCTATAGCTTGCTTGAGAGAAAGCTTGAGCAGCCCTCCATACCTCAATCTGGGCAGCTAATAACACATAACCCAGGAATGACAGTTCCTTTCCAAGACTCTTAGGTCAGGAATAGTGTCACATATTTCTTTTAAGAGGTCATTAATAAAATCGCCTGTTATGACAGCAAAATGGAATTTTGACATTACAATGGTATTATGATATCACAATACTATGATGGCATAGCAATACTATTATGACATCATAATGGGGTTACAAGTTCAATATGCTATTATGACATCACATTAATATTATGATATCACATTGAAGTTATGATATCACAATGCTAATATGACCTCATATGGTATGATATCAAAATGGAATTATAACATCACAATATTAATATACAATAACAATGCAATTATGACTGATATCACAATGCTATCATGACATCACATAATTGTTATTATATCACAATAGTATTATGACATCACAATGTTATTACATCATCATTTTATGATATGACAATGGAATTTTCACTTCACATTGGCATTGTGAGCTCAAAATACTATTTTATCTTTACAATGAATTATGATATCAAAATGGTATTATGGTATCACAGTGGCATTATGACATCACAATAGTATGCCATGTCAATGCTACGATGACTTCACAATGGTATTATGACATCACCATGGTATGATGACAAGTCAATGTTGTCATGATATCCCAATGGTATTATGATATCCCAATGCTATTATAACATCACAATACCATTATGATATCATAATCCTATTATGATAACCCAATGCTATTGTATCTTCACAATGATATGAGATGGCAATGATGTTTTGACATCATAATGCTATAATGGCTTCACAATGGCATGTTGTAGGTAATGATTAATATTTACTATTGGTTTATCTTTTATTAATCCTTGCTGTTAACTCTAAACAGCTGTATAACCAATTCACCACACAGAGACTGTGTTTATTTAGTTAACTTAGAACAAAATGCTGGTCAATAGTTACTGCCTCCTCAACCTTCAAGCCCTCATAGTTTCCTAATATTTAGATTTTACCCATTATACTTTTGTTTTGTGAATTCTTAGGTTTGGTTTATTCTCTCCTTGCTGTTCCAAGATCTCTATTCCCTCTCTGCTCTCCAATCTCTGCTCCCTTGCCCTCTTTCCTCCCACTCATTTCCTTTTCTCTGGCTCCACCAATTGCTCAATATCGTGGCTAGTTGCTTTATTTTGGCCATTTTCACAAAGTTGAGACAGGCTGCACAGAATAAGTATCACAATGCAATATCTGGATTGAAACCAGAGACGGGGGGGGGAGTGTAGAAATCAGCATTTGAATGTACAAGGGTAAGGTGTATAGATTTCAAAAGAACATTTTACCAACATTTAGCCAATTAAGTCTAATGAAAGGCTCTTTTTATTTCAATACATTAATAATTATGAAAACTGTTAGGTAAAGTCTACATGTGCAATGTCCAGTCCATGTGTAGTTAGTAATTTATGAGAAATTATCCTATTAGCCTATCAATCTTGACAAGTTAAGATTTCTATACCTAAATTAACTTTAATGCTCATTGGTATTTCTTATATGAAAGAATTTCTTAATTTCTAAACAACTTAAGCTTTTCTGTAGCCCTATAGCTATTTGGTATTCAACCCTATCAGAGATTTCAGAAGAAATAAAATTAGTTACTAGAGTAAATATGAAGTGCATGTTAGCAGTTTCCAAAAATTATAAATTGACAGAAACAATTTGTTGCCTAAAGTCACCCATAACTCTCTGTAATGTTGGAGCTTTATCTCCAGCCTTCTGGCTCAGAATATTTGACAGACATATATGTGAAGGAGGAACTATTTAGAACTTGCTTACCATGTCTTGGCAGTCAGGCAAAGATACAACATCTCAATGCTATGATAGCATCCCAGTGTTATGATATCACAATGGTATTATGACATCACATTTGTACTAAACGTCAATGCTATCATGACATGATTTTGAACAACATAAAAAAGGAATTTTGACATCACATTGCTATAACAATATCACGATACAATCACGATAAGATATTTTATGACATCACAAGGGAATTATGAAATCACAATGCTATTATGGCATAACAATGCTATTATGCCATCACAAAATTATGGCATTTCAATACAAGACAAGGCTGCACACTCTCTCTATATCTATTTAACAGAGTACTTGAAGACCTAGCCAGAGCAATAGGACAACTAAAGGAGATTAAGGGGATACAAATTGGAAAGGAACAGGTCAAAGTTGTCACTATTTGCAGATGATATGATCTTATACATGAGTGGCCCCAAAAATTCAACCAGAGAACTCCTTCAGCTGATACACACCTTCAGCAAAGTGGAAAAAATACAAAATCAAATAAAAAAAATCAGAAGCCTTCCTGTATACCAAAGACAAAAGGGCCGAGAAAAAAATAAGGGAAACAACCCGTCACAATAGCCACTAATAACATAAAGTACTTTGGGCTGACACTAACCAAGCAACTGAAAGTCCTGTTTGAGAAAAACTTCAAGTCTCTGAAGAAAGAAATCAAAGAAGTTATCAGAAGATGGAAAGATCTCCCGGGCTCATGGATTGGTAGGATTAACATTGTGAAAATGGCCATCCTGCCAAAAGCAATCAACAGATTCAATGCAATTCCCATCAAAATACCAACTCAATTCTTTACAGACCTTGAAAAAAGATTCTCAGATTCATATGGAGAAACAAAAATCCCAGAATCTCCAAAATGATCCTGTGCAACAACAGATGACCTGGAGGTATCTCCATCCCCAACCTCAAGCTGTACTATAGAGCAATAGTAATAAAAACTGAATGGTATTTGCATAGAAACACAAAGGAGGACCAATGAAACCAAATAGAAGACCCAGAAATTAACCCACACACCCATGAATACTTGATTTTTGACAAAGAAGCCAAAAACATTCAATGGAAAAAAGACAGCATCTTCAACAAATGGTACTGTTCCAACTGGAAGTCTACATGCAAAAAAATAAAATGTCACCATGCACAAGAGTAAAGTCCAAATGGATTGAAGACCTCAAAATAAAACCTAATATTCTAAATCCATTAGAAGAAAATGTTGGTAAGAACCTAGAACTCATTGGCACAGGAATCTACTTTCTAAAACAAACACTAACAGCATATGCTCTATGAGAGATAATCAATAAAAGGGACCTCATGAAACTGAAAAGCTTCTATAACACAAAAGACACTGTCATCAAAACGACAAACTGCATACTGGGAAAGGATCTTCACCAATCCTATCCCTGACAAAGGGCTGATATCCAGAACATAAAAAGAACTAAAGAAGTTAAAAAGCCATAAATCAAGTGACCCGATTAAAATTGGGGTAAGGAGCTAAACACAGAATTTTCTGTAGAGAAATATAGAATGGCAGAGAAACACTTAAAGAGATGTTCAACATCCTTAGCCATCAGGAAAATGCAAATCAAAATGACCCTGAAAATTCACCATACACCCATGACAATGGCTAAGATGAATAACTCAAGAGACAACACATGCTGGAGAGGCTGTGGAGAATGGGGAACCCTCCTCCATTGCTGGTCAGAATGTAAACTGGCACAACCACTTTGGAAGTCAATCTGGTGTTTTCTCAGACAATTAGGAATAGTACTTCCTCAAGATCCAGCTATACCACTCCTAGGCATATAACCAAAATTTGCTCAAGTACACAACAAGGACATAGGCTCAACCATGTTTGTAGCAGCTTTATTTGTAATAGTCATAACCTGGAAACAAGCTAGATGTCCCTCAATGGAGTAATGGATACAGAAATTGTGAAACTTTTACACAATGGAACACTACTCAGCAATCAAAACCAAGGAATTCATGAAGTTTTCAGGCAAAGGGTGAGATCTAGAAAAGATCATTCCAAGTAAATTATTCCAGAAGGAGAAAGACAAATATGATATATACTCATTTATATAGACCTACAAGATATGATAAACATAATGAAATCTATACACCTAAAGAAGATAAACAAAAACGTGGACATGGGGTAAGATCATCAATCCTCAGTTAGAAAGACAAATGGTATGTGCATTGAATGTATGACAGGATTCTACCGCAGAAAGCATCTGAAAGAATATATCTAACAGTGTTTCAAAATAGATACTCATAACCAAACCTTTGGCAGAAGGGGAGTTAGTATGACATGGAAAGGACAGGAGCTCCACAAGGATGAAATATATCTGGGCACAGGGGTCTTTTCTGAGACTGACATTCCATCAAAGACCGTGTATGGATATAACTTAGAACCTTTGCTTGGTTAAAAGCCTGTGGTAGCTCAGTAACCAATTGGTTTCCCATAGTAAGAGGAACAGAAACTATTCTGACAGGAACTCAATGGCAGGCTTTTTGACCTCCCCAAGGGAGGAACAGTCTTATTAGGCCACAGAGGAAGACTCTGGAGATATCTGATAAAACAGGGTCAGATGAAAGGGGAGGAGGCCCTCCCCAGTCAGTGGACTTGGAAAGGGGCGAGGAGGAGATGAGGGAGGAAGGGGGTGATTGGGAGGGAATAAGGGAGTGGGATACACCTGAGATAGAATTAATAAAATGTAACTAATAATAATCAAAAAATTAAATTAAAAAAAGAAGTCACAATTGTATTATGACATCATAATATTATTATGACATCACATTGCTATAATGACATCACAATTATATCATGATATAACAGTGTTATTATGAAATCACAATGCTATTATGACATGACGATGGGATTATGACATCAACATGCTATTATGACATCACAATTATATCATGAGTTCACAAAGGTATTACTTCATGATAGTAGGACATCACATTTCTATGATGACATCACAATGCTATGAGGACCTCAAAATTGTGTCAAGACTCCCTAATGGTATTAGGACTTCATAATGGTTATGATGATATAATATTAGTATGACATGATTGTGTTATGACATCACCATGAAATTATGACTTTACAATTCTATTATGACTTCACAATGGTATGACTTTACAATGATATTAGGACATTTTAATGCTATGATGACATTACAGTGATATTATGCTCTCATAAGGGTGTTAGGACTTCACAAAGCTACGATGACATCACGAGAAATTATAATATTACAGTGTTATTACAATTTCACAACGCATGACTTTACAATGATATTTGGACATCACAATGATTTGATGAAATCAAAATGCTATAAAAATATCACAATGCTATTATGACAAAAGTATTATGACATCACAATTCTATTATGATATGATTGTGTTGTGACATCCCAAAGGAATTATATTACAATGCTATTACAACTTCACAAAGACATAACTTGACAATGATATTAGGATATCTCAATGCTATGATGACATCATAATAATATTATGGCTTCAAAATTTTGTGACATTTCAAAGCTATTATGACAGTACAATGATATGACATCACAATGCATTATGACATCAAATGATATTTCAGTATCACGATGATAATATGACATCAAAATGCAAAAATCACATCATATTGTATAATATCATAATAGAATTATGACATGACAATGGTATTATGACTTCACTATAGTATTCTGACATCACAATATTATGATGAAATCACAATGGAATTATAATATCACAAAGAATATGCTCTTATGACATTTCAATACAATAATGGCATCATATGGTATATGACATCACATTCCTATGATGACTTTCAAAGCTATGATGATATTCCAATGGTATTATGACATTAAAATTGTATGATATCTCAATGGTATTATGAGATTACAGTGTTATTCTGACTTAGGAATGGTATTATGATTTCAGAATGCTATTATGACTTCACAATACTACATTTATATAAAATGTTAATATCATGTCACAAAGCAATTTTGCCATTCCAACTGTATGACATCACAAAGCTATTATGACTTCATAATGGTATTATGACATCACAATGCTATTATAACATCCCAGTGCTATCATTACATCACAATGCAATCATCACATCACAGTGCTTTGATAACATTACAATACTAGTATTTCACACAATGTTTTAAGGACCCCACAGTGCTATTATGTCCTCAAAATGCTATTATGACACCACAATGCTCTTATGACATCAAAATGGTATTATGATATCATAATGGTCTTATAATACCACAATAGTATCACATTACAATGGTATGATGACATCATAATGGTATTTTTGTTTTATAACTAGATGACTTCACAATGGTATTAAAACCTTACAATGCTATGAAGAGATCACAATGCTATGAGGACAACACAATACTATTATTTCATTACAATGCTTTGAAGACATCACAGTGCCACTCTGACATCAAATTGTATTATGACATCACAATACTATGATGATATCACAATGCTATTATGACACCAAAATGATATGATATCACAGTAGTTTTTTTTTTTTTTGGTTTTTTTTTTTTGTTGTTGTTGTTGTTTTTAAAGCTCTTCCACTATTGAGCCATCTTCTCTGGCTCTGCATAGGTTTTTTTTTTAATTTTTCATCAATTACACTTTATTCATTCTGCACCCCCCCATAAGCCCCTCCGTCCTCCCCTCCCGATCCCACCCTCCCTCCTCACTCTGCATTCATGCCACTCCCCAAGTCCACTGATAGGGGAGGTTCTCCTCTTCTTTCTGATCTTAGTCTGTCAGTTCACATCAAAAGTGGCTGCATTGTCCTCTACTATGGCCTGGTAAGGCTGCTCCCCCCCAGGGGGAGGTGATCAAAGAGCAGGCCAATCAGATTATGTCAGAGGCAGTCCCTCTTCACATTACTATGTAATCCAATTGGACTCTGAACTGCCCTGGGCTACATCTGTGCAGGGGTTCTGGGTTATCTCCATGAATAATCCTTGGTTGAGTATCAGTCTCTGGGAAGTTCCCTGTGTTCAAATTTTCTTGTTCTGTTGCTCTCCTTGTGGAGACCCTGTCCTCTCCAGCTATTACTATTTCCTAGTTCTTACCTAAAATTCCATTCACTCTGCCCAACAGTTGCCCATCAGGCTCAGCATCTGCTTTGATAGTCTGAAGGGCAGAGGCTTTCAGAGGCCCTCTGTGGTAGGTTCCTAGGTTGTTTCCTGTTTTCTTCTTCTTCTGATGTCCATCCTCTTTGCCTTTCAGGATGGGGATAGGACATTTTAGTTAGGGTCCTCTCTCTTGCTTTGTTTCTTTAGATGCACAGGTTTTAGTGGGTTTGTCCTATGTTGTATGTCTATATGAGTGAGTATATACCATGTGTGTCTTTTTGCTTCTGGGACAACTCACTCAGGATGATCCTTTCCAGATCCCACCATTTACCTGCAAATTTCATGATTTCCTTATTTTTCATTGCTGAGTAATATTCCATTGTGTAGATGTACCACAATTTCTGCATCCATTCTTCAGTTGAGGGGCTTCTGGGTTGTTTCCAGCTTCTGGCTATTACAAATAAAGCTGCTACAAACATGGATGAGCAAATGTCGTTTGTGTGTACTTGAGCCTCTTTTGCATATATGCCCAGGAATGGTATGGCTGGATCTTGAGGAAGCGCTATTCCTTGTTGTCTGAAAAAGCACCAGATTGATTTCCAGAGTGGTTGTACAAGTTTACATTCCCACCAGCAGTGGAGAAGGGTTCCCCTTTCTCCACAACCTCTCCAGCATGTGTTGTCACTTGAGTTTTTGATCTTGGCCATTCTCATGGGTGTAAGGTGAAATCTCAGGGTTGTTTTGACTTGCATTTCCCTAATGGCTAGTGAGGTTGAGCATTTCTTTAAGTGCTTCTCTGCCATTCGGTATTCCTCTACAGAGAATTCTCTGTTTAGCTCTGCTCCCCATTTTTTAAGTGGATTACTTGGTTTGCTGCTTTTCAGCTTCTTGAGTTCTTTATATATACTGGATATGAGTCCTCTGTCAGATAAAGGGTTGGTGAAGATTCTTTCCCAATCTGTAGGTGGTCACTTTGTTTTGATGACAGTGTCCTTTGCTTTACAGAAGCTTTTCAGTTTCATGAGGTCCCATTTATTGACTGTTGCTCTTGGAGCTCTGCTGTTGGTGTTGTGTTCAGGAAGTTTTCCCCTGTACCAATGAGTTCTAGGGTATTTCCCACTTTTTTTTCAAGCCGATTTAATGTGTCTGGTTTTATGTTGAGGTCTTTGATGCACTTGGACTTCAGAATTGTGCAGGGTGACAAGTATGGATCTATTTTCATTTTTCTACATGTAGACATCCTGTTAGACCAGGACCATTTGTTGAAGATGCTATCTTTTTTCCATTGAATGGTTTTGGCGTCTTTTTCAAAGATCAGGTGTCCATAAGTGTGTGGGTTTATTTCTGGGTCTTCTGTTCGGTTCCATTGATCCACCATTCTGTTTCTACGCCAGTACCATGCAGTTTTTAAAACTGTTGCTCTATAGTACAACTTAAGATCAGGGATGGAGATACCTCCGGAAGATCTTTTATTGTAGAGGATTGTTTTAGCAATTCTAGGTTTCTTGTTATTCCAGATGAAGTTGAGAATTTTTCTTTCCAGGTCTGTAAAGAATTGTGTTGGTAATTTGATAGGCATTGCATTGAATCTGTAGATTGCTTTTGGTAAGATCGCCATTTTTACTATGTTAATCTTGCCAAGCCATGAGCATAGGAGATCTTTCCATCTTCTCATATCTTCTTCTAATTCTTTCTTTAGAGATTTGAAATGTTTTTCATACAAGTCGTTGACTTCCTTGGTTAGGGTTACTCCGAGGTACCTTATGTCATTTGTGACTATTGTGAAGGGTGTTGTTTCCTAATTTCTTTCTCAGCCATTTTGTCTTTTGTATACAGGAGGGCTACTGATTTTTTTGAGTTAATTTTGTATCCGGCCACTTTGCTGAAGGTGTTTATCAGCTGTAGGAGTTCGCTGTTAGAGTTTTTGGGTCACTCACGTATAGTATCATATCATCTGCAAATAGTGATAATTTGACTTCTTCCTTTCCAATCTGTATCCCCTTGATCTCCTTGAACTGTCTTATTGCTCTAGCAAGGACTTCCAGAACTATGTTGAAGAGATATGGAGAGAGTGGGCAGCCTTGTCTTGTCCCTGATTTCAGCGGGATTGCTTTAAGTTTCTCTCCGTTCAGTTTGATGTTGGCTATAGGCTTGCTGTATATCGCCTTTACTATGTTAAGATATGTGCCTTGTATCCCTGATCACTCCAATACTTTGAACATGAATGGATGTTGGATTTTGTCAAAGGCTTTTTCAGCATCTAGGGAGAATATCATGTGGTTTTTTTCTTTCAGTTTGTTAATACGGTGGATCACATTGATGGATTTCCATATATTGAACCACCCTTGCATACCTGGGATGAAGCCTACTTGGTCATAGTGGATAATATCTTTGATGTGTTCTTGGATTCGGTTTGCAAGTATTTTATTAAGTATTTTTGCATCAATGTTCATAAGGGAGAATGACTGGAAATTCTCTTTCTTTGTTGAGTCTTTGTGAGGTTTAGGTACCAAGGTGACTGTGGCTTCATAGAATGAATTTTGTAATATTCCTTCTGTTTCTATTTTGTGGAATAGTTTGAAGAGAATTAGTGTTAGCTCTTCTTTGAAGTTCTGGTAGAATTCTGTGCTGAAGCCATCTGGTCCTGGCCTTTTTTTGGATGGGAGACTTTTGATGACCGCTTCTATTTCTTTGGGGGATATAGGACTATTTAGTTGATTTACCTGGTCCTGATTTAGCTTTGGTAAGTCAAATCGATCAAGAAAATTGTCCATTTCATTTAGATTTTCAAATTTGGTGGCATATAGACTTTTGAAGTAAGTCCTAATGATTGTTTGGATTTCCTCAGTGTCTGTAGTTATATCCCCCTTTTCATTTCTGATTTTGTTGATTTGGGTGGTGTCTCTCTGCCTTTTAGTTAGCCTGGCTAAGGGTTTGTCGATCTTGTTGATTTTCTCAAAGAACCAGCTCTTGGTTTCATTGATTCTTCGAATTGTTTTATTTGTTTCCAATTGATTGATTTCAGCCCTGAGTTTGATTATTTCCAGCTGACTGCTCCTTCTTCATGTGTCTGCTTCTTCTTTTTCTAGGGTTTTTAAGTGAGCCATTAAGGTGCTTGAATGAGCTGTCTCAAATTTCTTCTTGAAGTCACTTAGTGCTATAAAGTTTCCTCTTAGCACTGCTTTCATTGTGTCCCACATGTTTGGGTATGTTGTGTCTTCATTTTCATCGATTTCTAGAAAGGCTTTAAATTTCTTTCTTTATTTCTTCACTGACCCAGCTGTCATTTAGTAACAAGTTGTTGAGTTTCCATGTGTGTGTAGGCTTTTTGCTATTTCTGTTATTGTTGAGGTCCAGCTTTATTCCATGGTGATCAGACAAGATACAAGGGATTATTTCAATCTTCTTGTATCAGTTGAGGCTTGCTTTGTGACCAATTATATGGTCTATTTTGGAGAAGGTTCCATGAGGTGCTGAGAAGAAGGTAATTTCTTTTGTGTTTGGGTGTAAAGTTCTGTAAACATCTGTTAGGTCCATTTGATTCATGACCTCTGTCAGAGACATTGTTTCTTTGTTTAATTTCTGTTTTGTTGACCTGTCCTTTTTTGAGAGTGAGGTGTTGAAGTCTCCCACTATTAATGTGTGGGGATCTATATGTGCTTTAAATTTTATCAATGTTTCTTTCACAAATGTGTGTGCTCTTGTATTTGGGGCATCAATCTTCAGGATTGTGATGTCTTCCTGGTGGAATTTTCCCTTGATGATTATGAAGTGTCCTTCCCCATCTCTTTTTATTAATTTTGGTTGAAAGTCTATTTTATCAGATATTAGAATGGCTATTCCTGCTTGGTTCTTGGGTCCATTTTCTTGGAAAGTCGTCTGCCAACCTTTTACCCTCAGGTAATGTTTATCTTTGTGTCTTAGGTGTGTTTCTTGTATGCAACAGATTGCTGGGTTTTGTTTATGTATCCATTCTGTTAATCTGTGTCTTTTTATTGGAGAGTTGAGTCCATTGATGTTGAGAGAGATTAGTGACCAGTGCCTGCTAGATCCCTTGATTTTGATGTTGGCTATGGTCATCAGGTTGTGTGCTTGGTTGCTTTTTGTTTTACTGAAGTGAGGTTATTTATTTCCTGTGTTTTCCTGAATGTAGCTAGTTTTCCTAGGTTGTATTTTTCCTTCCCAGTGTCTTCTGTAATGGTGGATTTGTTTGCAGGTATTGTTGAAATTTGTTTTTGTCATTGAATATCTTGTTTTCTCCATCTATGAGGACTGAGAGTTTTGCGGGGTATAGTAGCCTGGGCTGACATCTGTGTTCTCTTACGGTCTGCATGATATCTGTCCAGGCCCTTCTGGCTTTCATAGTCTCTGTTGAAAAGTCAGGTGTGATTCTAATGGATTTGCCATTATATGTTACTTGGTCTTTTTCTCTTTCGGGTTTTAGTATTTTTTCTTTGTCCTGTATACTTACTGTTTTGATTATTATGTGGCGGGAGGATATTCTTTTCTGGTCAAATTTGTTGGGAGTTCTGTTGGTCTCATGTATTCTAATTGGCCTATCCTTTAGTTTGGGGAAATTTTCTTCAATGATTTTGTTGAAAATATTTTCTGGGCCTTGGAGAAGTGAGTCTTCTTTTTCCTCTATACCTATTATTCATAGGTTTTGTCTTTTCATATTGTCTTGGATTTCTTGCACGGTCTGTGTCAGAAATTTTTCGGATTTAACATTTTCTTTGACAGATACATTGATTTCTTCCATTGTATCTTCTACACCTGAGATTCTTTCTTCCATCTCTTGTAGTCTGTTGGTTATGCTTACCTCTGTAGTTCCTGTTTTCTTCCCTAGGTTCTTCCTTTCCATTATTTCCTCCATTTGTGTTTCCTTTACTTTTTCCAATTCTATCTTCAGGTCTTGAGTTGTTTTGTTTACTTCCTTCACCTGTCTGATTGTACTTTCCTCTTTTTCTTTTAGTTCCTTCAACTCTCTTTCTTTTATTTCATTCAGTGATTTAAGCATTTCCTTTCTAAAGGCCATAAACTGTTTGGCTGCAGCTTCCTCTATTTTTTACAGAGGGCAATATTCTGTTTGAGTTTATCTTCCTCTATGTCTTTACCTATCTTATTTGTTTCCTCTGTTATCATCTTCATGAGCATACTTGTTAGGTCATCTTCTTGGATTTCAGTTATGGTGGGGTGTCCAGGGCTACTTGCTCCTGGGTAACTGGGTTCTGGAGTTGCCATATTGCTCTGTCTTTTGTTGCTTGAGCTTTTATGCTGGCCTCTACCCATTGTGCTATCTTTGGTGTTTGAGGTTATTTTCTGGTGGTTCCTGGGGATCCTGTGGTGGAGAGAATCCCCTTTGCAGAAAGCTGTTTTTTTCCTGAAGGATGTCTTCTCAGCTTTTTGGGTATAGTCCCTGGATGGCTGGTGTTTTTTCAGGAGTTGCTCACCTCAGGGATATAGACCTGAGTGGTAACTGTGGTCTTTGTTAGTCGAGAGGGTTCTCCTCTCACCCAGGGAAGTCCTGAGAGCAGCTGCCCTATTTCTGGGTTTCTTGTTGTAAATTTAATGATCAGCTGCTGTGACCCGGTTGGACTTCAGGCAAGCAGCAACTGTTTGTGCCTGTGTCTGGAGCACAGCTGAGTGCTGGCGCCTCGGCCCCACTAGACTGCTAGACTTTTTCTAGGGAAGGTTTGGGTGATTTAGATCAGTACAGTTTCCTTCCTTCCCCCTGGATTCTCTGGAGACATGGACTCCTAGTGTCTTTTTTTGCCCTGGTGCACACTGCTCAGTGTCCGCCAGCTGGCTGGCCACAGTAACTGCCTGTGCCTGGAGCACAGCTGTGTGATGGCGGCTCAGTCTCTGCCAGCTGTCTGGTGCGCAGAAACTGCCTGTGTCTGCCTTTGCGGCTTTTGGGAGCCTGAGTGGCTCCCTAAGCTGGGTAATTTTCCGGGGACCTTTTCAGGTTTGGGGTGAGCTGAGTGCTCTGAGATCAGACCCGCCGTTTCTATCTCTGGCGGCGAATCAGGCGTGCAGGCAGGCAGGGCTCTGTGCCGGAACCTGGGTCCCCGGCTCTGGCTCCGGGCTGGCTCCTGGGGTGCCTGTAGAACCCGCCCGAGTCTTTTCCAAGGGATTTCTGGGTGACCTAAGGCTGGTCCCAATCGTTTCCTGTACCCTGGGGTTATCTCTCGACTGAAAATTCCAGTCTCTGATAGTGTGGTGCCCAAGGTTCAGTCTGGGACTGTGACCAGAGACACTGGCTTGTGGCTCTGGGCTGGGGCTGGTGCTGGCAGCTGGCAGCAAAGGGTCTGGCAGAACCAGGATCTCTTCCGTGGTTTAGCTGGGTGAGTTAAAAGCTGATTGAATCCCCCACCGTGGGGTATCCTCTCACCTGGGAAACACAATGACTGTGTTTTATGGCCACGAGTTCTGATTACTGGTTACTGTGCTGATCCTGCTGCTGCTGCTGAGAATGAGTGTCCTCCCAGCGCCGCCATCTTGCCCCTCCTGAGCTGCTGTCCACAGTAGTTTTATGACACAGCAATAGTATGACATTAGAATGCTATGGTGACATCACAAACTTATTATGACATAACAATAGTATTATGATATCACCATGCTTTTATGATATTACAATGCAATGATGACATCAAATTGATGTTATAATATCAAAATGGTATCACATAACAATTCTATGATGAAAGAAATCACATTGGTACTATGACATCACAATTTTATTATGCCATTCCAATGGTAATATTACATCACATTGTTGTCATGTGATCCCAATGCAATTATGTCATCACTATGATATGACATTACAGTGGTGTTATGACATCATAATGTCTTATGACTTCACAATTGTATTATTACATCGTATCAGTATTATGACATCCCAATGGTTTTATGATTTCATAATATTATTATGACCTCACATTAGTATTATGACATCCCAAGGGAATTATGATTTCACCATGTTATTATAACATCACAATGTTATTATGACAGCAAAATTTAAGGAATATGAACTAAAGATAATTGGGACCAGGGCTGGAACTGTGGCTCAGATTTTAAAATCATTGGTTACTCTTACAGATGTCTTTCTTCAATTCACAGCAATCACACTGTGGCTCACAATCTATAATGAGATTTGGTGCCCTCTTTCAGCATGCAGGCAGAACACTGTATATACCATATATATATATATATATATATATATATATATATATATGATACAAATATAAAATAAATAAGTAAATAAATTGTTGGTACAAAGTTCTTTTGGAATATATATAAATTTCCCTTGTTCATTCAAATGCTGCTTTCTGTCACCACTCTCTGTTTTCAATCCGGAAATTGCACTATGTTGCTTATTCTAGGCATTACCTCTCTCAAATTTGTTTAAACATGCCACCATTTGTTCTCTGTATTTTCAATAAAACAACCAGATGCATTGCTGAGCAATGGAGAGCATAGCGTGGGACATCCTGGTCCATAGTGGGAGGAAGAAGAAGGAAGCAGAAAGAGTGGTGGAGAATCAGCAGGAGAGGTATTGGAACCATGTGGATGATGGACCCTACCTAAGATATGGCAAAATGCATGTATAGTGAGTGAAATATGTATGGTAGGAATGTATGTGGGCTTGGAGGTTTAGGATGGAATAAATTCTGCCCAGCATTATGGTCTAGGTTAATTAAATAAATCCTAGTGCCTTTGCCTCGATTTGGGTATACAGCTGGTTTCAGAATAACCCCTGCTCATTTCAAAGTCATAGTCTGGGAAATTTCAGATGCAAAACCAAAGTAGGAGACCTCCTTTCATTTCCTACCTGACAATGGCACAGAGGTGAAAAGGAGTAAAAGTGTGTGATATGGTTAAAGGGAGATAAAGGATTGTTAGTTTTCACAAGAAAAAGTCATATATGCACAGTATCAGAGATACTGGACACTGAGGAAAGTTTGTTTACTCATCTCCATGGAATCCTCAAGAATTCCTCAGGTGTTGATTGGCTGAGATCGAAAATGATGTCTTGAAATTGGTGAAAGGAAGGAAGAGATACAGGAGCCAAGTATTAAAGGGGCCAAATGGAGAGCCTGCTTGAGAGAAAACCTGAGCAGCCCTACATGCCTCAATTTGGGAAGCTGAAAGCACACAACCCAGACATGACAGTTCCTGTGTCCAAGAATCTTATTTCAGGGAAAGTGTCACATATTTCTTTTTCTTTCAAGTGGTCATTACTGAAGTCACCTGTCCTTGTCAACATTCATGTTATCACAGACTCCATTATTATTTGTTAAATGCACAGATATGTCCTCAGTCAGTGAATTACATACTGTGAAAATGCTCTTTGAACAAAAACAGTTTCATTGGCAGCTAGCTCATATTTTTAGAGAGACTATCCAGGATGTCCCATCACAAAGCAGTCATCTTGCTGGAGTCCTTCAGCATAACTGGGATTGTTTCACAGCCACAGTCAGAGAGAGTGACACAGAGAGAAAAAAGAGAAAGAATTAGATATGCAGATTCAGATGGAGAGAGGGAGACCAACTGAATCAAAGATATAAAGTGACAGAGATTGAGAGAAAGGTTCTCCATTTGTCTGGACACTTTCATTGGCATATCAACATCAAACCCTCTTATAATATAACTCCAATAGGAATATTATTATTCCACAAGGCCGTACCCCCTAATCCTTCACAGATATTTCCTCACTGGGGACTCCACACTTAAATAGGTGATCTTCACCTTTACATTGCATTTCAAATCTCCAGCAAATTGAAGAAGATGGAGGGACTTCTAGGCTAAAAGAACATAGATATCCTGTTAGTTTGTCATTCAGTAAAATGATTATACTCCCAGAAAATTCCAAGTTCTAAAGAACAGGACTGACAATCTCCTTTGGAGATAATGTGGAATATTTTCATAATGGAATATTATTCTGCTAAGAAAATTCCATCATGATATTTCAGGCAAATAGATGGAGCCAGGAAAATTAACTAAATTAAAATTAAAATGCAGAAAGACAAATATTGTATGTATTTATTTATTAGGAGGTTTCCTAATAGTGGGGGATAAAGTTCCAATAAGCCATCTATTTTGATCAAATCAGTCTTCCACTAGAGGAATAGAGTGACAGTGAATTTAGTTGTTGAGCCAGGTCATCTTATGAAAATTGTCAAGCAAACCAGGCTGTTGTTATATAATATGTTGTTCTCTGCCCTCAACTGATAGATCAGTGGCATGTACTTGTATCCACAGAGATATTTCCTTCTGCATCAAATGGAATTGCATATAGAGACACACAACCTGAAATTATGCAGAGAGAGAGAGATCTTAAAACATCCAGTTCTAAAAGGGATTTCCTCTGAAATTCTCCCTTCCCTCAGATATCTGGGAAGCCTGCAGGAGAGGGGGCAGGAAGAGTGTCATAAGTAAAGGGAATTGAGGACACCATGAGAACAATGTACAGAGAATCAGGCAGCAGAGGAAGATGATGCATCCAGACTAAATGAGACCTGAGAAGCTAGGGTCATATTGAAGGGGGAGGGGGTTCAACACCTATCTGTGAACTAGAAAAAGGGCATAGAAGAAGTCTGGGGGGGGAGGTGCTGAAAGGAGAAGAGTGAGGGGGCAGCAGAGGAGATACAATGTGAACAAATCATAATAAATACATAACAAAAACTGTGATCAAGATGATGAATTATAGAGCACTTCAGGACTGATGGTCTTCTTCCTGGTGGTGCCTGTGTGTGGAATGGATGAATTGCATTTTCTTTAAGAAGACTCCATCATGTTTTAATGAGTATATGAACAACACATACTTCAATTGATGTATTTTAGAGGAAAAAAAAATTATGTGTGACACATGGGTAGGAATTTGAACCTGAATCAATAGAAAAGGTGTAATGTATATTATATGAGATATCCAAATAAGAAAAATAATATGTTGACAAATTTTACAATAACCTTTAATATGGAGAAAAGATTCTGCTAAAGGTGGGCAGAGTTTAACTTTGTAAGGCATTCGTTCCAGGAACTCATTATGTAGCAGAGAATCCTAGCCATGAACTAGTGTTTACCCAGCTCCCTGAGACCCAATGAGATCAGCTGGTACCTCTGAAGGAGCAGTCCTGGCACTAACTACCACTACATTTAAAGGGATTGTCTAGAGGACCAGAGCATAAATCACATTGGCTCTTGTTTCCTGGGCATATAACAGGGACACATTTCTCTGTCTTTAAGGCACATTTTACCTGTAAACCCCAGGAACAGGAGAGGTCCCAACTCACCACTGAGTAGAACACAGCTGCCAATCCAGCCAGGTCAGAGAAGGCAGCCCTGCTCATAGAGGGTTGGTAACACTAGTGCGGAATAGCATCAGCTGTCAAATAGTTTATTGCCCTTCAGGTATCCTGTTAAATACATCTATGTTTCTCTGTTTCAGCCAAAGCAGTCCCAGGAATTGTATAGTTCCCTTCTCTTTTCCTTGCTCTTAAAGACTCAATACCCCAGGGAACCCTTGACCCTGCTAGCCTCTTATATCAATAAGAACGTGAAGGTACATTTAGTGAGTACATGAATAACTGCTCAGTTAAAACTCACACCTAGGAAATTTCAGATCCAAGACTACTGTAGGAGATCAGCTTGTCATTTGGTACATTCCTCTTATTCCCATGTCACAATGACCCTTCCCTACTTAGAATGCTGTCCAACTAAATAAACATTAAATTTCATTTTATACCTGACATTGTCACATAAGCAAACAGGATGTAAAGATGTGTGATCTGGATAAAAGGATGACATGAAGTTTTGTTGGGTTTCACAAGAAGAAGTCACATATGTATAGGATCAGAGATACTAGACTTGATGAAAGTTTGTTTACCCATCTCCATGGAAATCTCAAGATTCTCTCAGGTGCAGATTGGCTGAGGGGGAGAATGATGTCATGAAACAGGTGAAAGCCAGTAAGAGTTTCTGGAATATAAGATTGTTCCTTTATTGTACAATTATCAGTAGATTTTCTGGCAAATAAATGGCAGCCCATAAGTGAGTGGTAGACCATTTCTTTCATTATATATGAAGTTTGTGTAATATTTATTATTTACTTTCAAAACTATTAGATGACAATATTGATTAGCTGAGTTTTGAAAAATATTTGGTTAATTGATATATTTAACTCTTTTGTCCTAATAAGTAGCATTTTTAAAAGAAATTCATCAGTACCATCCTCCATGTCAATTTATTTAAAATAAACTTCTAGAGTTGAGCTAAAAAAAAAAAAAAAGGTCGAAGTGGACAGTTTGCTTGAGAGAAAGGCAGAGAAGTCCTACATTCCTCAATTTGGGTAACTGAAAGCACACAGCCCAGAGATGACAGTTCCTGTGACCAAGACTATATTTTTTCTTTCTTTTTATTTATTTTTTTAACTTATTTTTTATTATTTTATAAATTACACTTTATTCACTTTGTGTCCCCCCATAAGTCCCTCCCTCCTCACTTTCTGGTCCCACCCTCCCTCCCCCTTCTTCATGCACACCCCTCTCCAAGTCCACTAATAGGGGAGGTCCTCCTCTCTTTCCATCTGATCTTAGTCTATGAGATCTCATCAGGAGTGGCTGCATTGTAATCTTTTGCCTGGTGGGGCTGCTCACCCCTTAGGAGTAGGTGATGTGTCACATATTTTTTTTTATATTTGATTTTTTAAATTTTTATTATACTTTATTCACTTTGTCTCCCCCCATAAAGTACTTCCTCCTCTCCCAATCCTACCTTCCCTCCCCCATATTGATGCATGCCCCTCCCCAAGTCCATTAATAGGGAAGGAATTCCCCTCCTTACATCTAGTCCTAGTCATTCAGATCTCATTAGGAGTGGTTTCTTTGTCTTCTGTGGTTTGGTAAGGCTGCTTCCCATCAGGGAGAGGTGTTCAAAGATCATGCTAATCAGTTAATGTCAGAGGCATTTCCTGTTCCCATTACTGTGGAACCCACTTGGACACTGAACTGCCATGGGCTACATCTGTGCAGAGATTCTAGGTTATCTCTATGTGTGGTACTTGGTTGTATCATGGGGTCAGGAATGAAACCTGTGCTCAGATTATTTTCGTTCTGTTGCTCAAATTGTAGAGTTCCTGTCCTCTCCAGATCTTTGTATTTCCCACTTCTTTCATTAGATTCCATACACCCTGTCTAACAGTTGGCAATAAGTCTCAGCATATGCTTTGATAGTTTGCAGGGAAAACCTCTCAGAGGCCCTCTGTGGCAGGTTCCTAACTTGTTCTCTGTTTTCTCCTTCTTCATATGTTCATCCTCTTTGCATTTCTGGAAGGGGATTGAGAATTTAAGCAGAGTCCTCATTCTTGATTACTTTCCTTAGGTCTGGAGATTTTAATAGGTTTATCCTATATTATATGTCTATATAAGTGAGTGTATACCATGTGTATCTTTCTGTTTCTGCAATAGCTCATTCAGGATGATCCTTTTTAGTTCCCTCCATTTAACTGCAAATTTCATGATTTCCTTATTTTTTATTACTGAATAATATTCCATTGTATATATGTACCACTATTTCTGTATCAATTTTTCAGTTGGGACAGCATCTGTTTTTTTTTCCAGGTTCTGGCTATTACAAATAAAGCTGCTACAAACATGGTTGAGCAAATGTCCTTATTGTGTACTTGAGAATCTTTTGGATATATGCCTAGGAGGGGTATACTTGTATCTTGAGGAAGAGCTATTTCTAGTTGTCTGAGAATGCACCAGATTGATTTCCAGAGTGGTTGTACAGGTTTACATTCCTTCTAGCAGGGGAAGAAGGTTCCCAGTTGTCCACAATCCCTCCAGCATGTGCTGTCACTTGTGTTTTGATCTTGGCCATTCTGATGTGTGTAAAGTGAAATATCAGGGTCTTTTTGATTTCTATTTCCCTGATGGCTATTGACGTTGAGCATTTCTTTAAATGTTTCTCTGCAATTTGATATTCCTCTAGTGAGAATTCTCTGTTTAGCTCTGTTCCCCAATTTATAATTGGACTCCTTGATTTATTATTTTTCAACTTCTTTAGTTTTTTATATATTCTGGAAAATAGCCCTCTGTCAAAAAGAGGGTTGATGTAGATTCTTTCCCAATCTGTATGAATTCCTTTTGTTTTGATGACAGTGTCCTTTGCTTTACAGAAGCTTTCAATTTTATTTGGTCCCATTTCCTGATTTTTGCTCTAAGAGTGTTGGTGTTCTGTTCAGTAAGTTATTTCCTATAACAATGTGTTCAAGGCTCTTTCCCACTTTTTCTTCTAAATGATTTAATGTGTCTTGTTTTATGTTGAGGTCTTTGATCCACTTGGACAATAGTTTTGTGCAGGGTGATAAGTATGGCTCTATTTGCATTTTTCTACATGTGGATATCCGGTTAGACCAGCACCATTTGTTGAAGATGCTATCTGTAGTTCATTGTATGGTTTTGTCATCTTTGTCAAAATTAAGGTGTCCAAAATTGTGTGAGTTTATCTCTGGGTTTTCTATTTGGGTCCATTGACCCACTATTCTGTTTTTATGCCAGTATTCCATGCAGTTTTTAGTATTGTAGCTCCATAGTAAAGCTTGAGATCAGGCATGGGGATAACTTCAGAAGATCTTTTATTGTAGAGGACTGTTTCTGAAATTCTGGATTTCTTGTTTTCCCATATGAAGTTGAGAATTTATCTCTCAACGTCTATAAAGAATTGTTTTGGTAATTTGATGTCTATGGCATTGAATCTGTAGATGGCTCTTGGAAAGATGACCATTTTTACATTGTTAAGCCTGCCAAGACATGAGCATGGGAGATCTTTCCATCCTCTGATATCTTCTTCTAATACTTTTATCAGAGAATTGATTTTTTTTCATACAAGTTTTTTTTAAATTTTTCATCAATTACACTTTATTCATTCTGCATCCCCCCATAAGCCCCTCCCTCCTCCCCTCCCAATCTCACCCTCCCTCCTCCCTCTGCTTGCATGCCACTCCCCAAGTCCACTGATAGGGGAGGTTCTCCTCTCCTTTCTGATCTTAGTCTGTCAGTTCACATCAAAAGTGGCTGCATTGTCCTCTACTATGGCCTGGTAAGACTGCTCCCCCCAAGAGGGAGGTGATCAAAGAGCAGGCCAATCAGATTATGTCAGAGGCAGTCCCTCTTCACATTACTATGTAACCCAATTGGACTCCTCTGAACTGCCCTGGGCTACATCTGTGCAGGGGTTCTGTGTTATCTCCATGAATAGTCCTTGGTTGGAGTATGAGTCTCTGGGAAGTTCCCTGTGTTCAAATTTTCTTGTTCTGTTGCTCTCCTTGTGGAGACCCTGTCCTCTCCAGCCCTTACTATTTCCCAGTTCTTACCTAAAATTCCATTCACTCTGCCCAACAGTTGCCCATCAGGCTCAGCATCTGCTTTATTAGTCTGAAGGGCAGAGGCTTTCAGAGGCCCTCTGTGGTAGGTTCCTATGTTGTTTCCTGTTTTCTTCTTCTTCTGATGTCCATCCTCTTTGCCTTTCTGGATGGGGATTGGACATTTTAGTTAGGGTCCTCTTGACTTGCTTGGTTAGGGTCATACCAAGGTACTTTATGTCTTTGACCAAATACAGGAACACATCAAAGACATCATCCACTATCACCAAGTAAGCTTCATCCCAGGTATTCAGGGGTGTTTCAACATACGGAAACCCATCAATGTGCTCTACCATATTAAAAAATTAAAAAAAAAAACCCATATGATAAACTTCTTAGATGTTGAAAAAGCACTTGAATAATTCCAACATCCATTCATGGTTAAAGTTCTGGAGAGATCAGGGATACTAGGCACATATCTAAATGTAGTAAAGGCAATATATAGCAAGCCTATAGCTAACACCAAGCTGAAAGGGAGAGAATGCAATCGCACTGAAATCAGGACTAGCAAAGCTGCCCACTCTCTCCATGTCTCTTTTAAAAAGTTCTGGAATCCTTGCTAAGATAATTGAAGGAGATCAAGGACATACAAATCAGAAATGAAGAAGGCAAAGTATCATTATTTGCAGATGATATGATAGTATACCTGAAGGACTATAAAATTATACCAGGAAACTCCTACAGCTGATAAACACCTTCAGCAAAATTTCCTGATACCATATTAACTCAAAAAAATTAATAGCCCTCCTGTATACAAAAGATAAAAAGGCTGAAAAGAAATTAGAGAAACAAAGTAAATTATATTATAAAATAAGGCCATACCTCCTAACTCTAACCAGACATTCCCTTGTTAGGGACTCCACATGTAAATAGAGTAACCCCAAGGAACATTTCCATTCAAATCATGAGGAAGTAGAAGAAGATGTGGGAATTCTAGGCTAAAAAAACATTGTTATCGTGAATGTTTGTCATTTAATACAATGATTAATGTTCCAGCAACTTCCAAGTTCTAAAGTACAGGAGTGACAATCTCTTTTGGGGAAATTGTGGAGTATTTCCATAATGGAGTAATATTCAGCTAAGAAAATGACATCATGATATTTTCAGGCAAATGTATGAAACCAGGAAAAATCATCCTGGTTGAAGTAACTAAAACGTAGAAAGACAAATATGGTATGTATTCACTTATTAGGAGGTCTCCTGATAGTTGGGGATTAAGTTCCAATAGGCCATGTATTGTGACCAAACCAGTCTTCCACTAGGGAGATTGGATTGCAGTTAAGTGAGATGTTGGGCCAGTGCCTCCTACAGAAATTGTAGGAGGCTGTTGTTATTAAAATATGTTGCTTTCTCCACTCAGCTAATAGATAAGTGCCATGTTCTTGGATCCACAAGTATGCCTCCTTCTGTATCAAATGGGATTTTGGAGACCCACATTCTGATATTATGCACAGAGTGACCTTTTAACACCCATATCTAAATGGGATTTTGTAATGAAATTCTACCTCATTTCTGAGCTCCAGGAAGCCTGCAGGAGAGGAGAAAGGGTGACATAAGTAGAGGGAATTGAGGACACAAGGAGAACAATGCCCTGAGAATCAGGACACAGAGGAAGATAATGGAGCCAACCTTGATGAGGCCTGATAAGCTATGGTCAGATAGAAGTGTGAGGATGATCTTTCCTATCACAGAACTAGAAAAACGACCTAGGGATAGAAGAAGGAGAGTGGGTTGGAGTGGAAGGAGAAGAGGGAGAGGGCAACAGTAGTATTACAAAGTGAACAATTCATAATAAATATATACATAAGAAAATCTGTGACCAAGTTGATGAAGTATAGAGCTCTTCAGGACTGATGACTTCTTCTTGGCAGTGGTGACAGTGTGTGGCAAGGATTAACTCAATTTTCTTTAAGGAACTTGGCACTGAGAATCTGATCAGGTTCCAATGAGTATATAAACAACACTTACTTCCACTGATGTATTAATAAAAATTAGTGTGGCACATAGGTAAGAATTTGGACCTGGGTGCAATGGAAAAGGAGTGTAATATATGTAATATGAAATTCCAACATAATCAATAAATACGTTTTTATCATACAAGTCTTTCAGTTGCTTGGTGAGAGTCATTCCGAGGTACTTTATTTTATTAGTGGCTATAGTGAAGGGTGATGTTTCCCTAATTGTTTTGACTTAATTTTCTATCCAGCCACTTTGCTGAAGTTGTTTATCAGCTGAGGGTGTTCTCTGGTTGAATTTTTGGGGTCGTTCATGTAAAATCTCATAACAGCTGCAAATACTGAAACTTTGACCAATTCCTTTCAAATTTGTACTCTCTTGATCTCCTTTAGTTGTCTTCCACTGCTAGGCTTTCAAGTGCTATATTGAAGAGATAGAGAGAGAGTGTTCAGCTTTGTCTTGTCCCTTTTTTCAGTGGGATTTGTTTAAGTTTCTCTCAATTGATTTTGATGTTGGCTATAGGCTTGTTGTATATTGCCTTTACTATGTTTAGGTACTTGCCTTGTATCTGTGATCTCTCCAAGAATTTAAGCATGAATGGGCATTGGATATTGTCAAAAGCTTTTTCAGCATTTAAGGAGATAATCATGTGGTTTTCTCCTTCATTTTGTTTATGTGGTGGATCACATTGATGGATTTCCATATATTGTAGCTTCCTTGAATGCCTGGGATGAAGCAAACTTGTCATAGTGGATGATATCTTTTATGTGTTCTTAGATTTGGTTTGCCAGTATTTGATTGAGTATTTTTGTCTCAGTGTTCATAGGAGAGATAGGTTTGGAGTTTTCTTTTTGTGTTGGGTCTTTGTGTGATTTCGGTATCAAGGTGACTGTGGCTTCATAGAATGAGTTTGGTAATGATTCTTCTGTTTCTATTTTGTGGAATTATTTGAGGAGTTTTGGTGTTAACACTTCTTTGAAAGTCTAGTAGAATTCTGCAGTGAATCCATTTGACCCCAGGGCCTTTTTTGGAGGGAAGACTGTTAATGACTGCTTCAATTTCCTTGGGGGATTTAGGGCTATTCAGTCTTCCTACTGATGTTGACTTGATGTTGTTAAATTGAATCTATCAAGAAAATCGTCCATTTTTTTTAGATTTTCAAATTTTGTGGCATATAGGCTTTTGTAGTATGACCTAATGATTATTTGCATTTCCTCAGTGTCTGTAGTTATGTCACCCTTTTCATCTCTGATTTTGCTGTTTTGGATAGATTCTTTCTGCTTTTTAGTTAGGTTGGCTAAGGGTTTGTCTATCTTGTTGATTTTCTCAGAGAACCAGCATTTTGTTTCATTGATTTTTGAATCATTTTATTTGTTTCTAATTGAATAATTTCAGCCCTGAGTTTGATAATTTCCAGCTGTCTGCTCCTCTTGGGTGTATCTGCGTCTCCCCCCGCCCCAGGGTTTTCAATTGGGCCATTAATTTGTTTGTATGTGATGTTACAAATTTCTTCTTGAAGGCACTTAACCCAGATGTCATTGAGTAGCATGTTATTCAGTAGGCTTTTTGATATTTCCATTGTTGTTGAAGTCCAGCTTTATTCCACGGTGGTAGGATAGAATACAAGGGCTTATGTCAGTCTTCTTCTATCTGTTGAGGCTTGCTTTGTGATGAACTATATGGTCTATTTTGGAGAAGTTTCAATGAGGTGCTGAAAAGAAGCTATACTCTTTTAAGTTTGGGTGAAAAGTTCTGTATACATCTATTAGGTCCATTTGATTTAGTGACTCTGTAAGTGCCTTTATTTCCCTATTTGGTTTCTGTCTAGTTGATCTGTTCCTTGGTGAGAGTGGTGTGTTGAAGTCTTCCACTAGTAAGGTATTAGGATCAATATATGATTTAAGCTTTAATAATTTTTCATTTACGAATGTCTGTGCTTTTGTATTTGGGGCATAGATATTCAAGATTGTGATGTCCTATTGGTGGATTTTTCCTTTGATGAGAATATAGTGGCCCTCCTTATCTTTTTTGATTAACTTGGGTTGATCAACTTGGGTTAAAAGTGGATCAACTTGGGTTGATCCACTTTCACTTTAGTTTTGTGCAGGGTAATTAAGTATGGATCTATTTGAATTTTTCTACATGTAGACATCCAGTTAGACCAGCACCATTTGTTGAAGGTGCTATCTTTTTTTTTCCATTGTATAGTTTTGGCATCTTTGTGAAAACTCAGTTTTTCAGAAGTGTTTGGGTTTAATTCTGGGTCTTCTCTTTGGTTCCATAGATCCACCATTCTGATTAAATGCCAGGACAATGCATTTTTTTTTATTCCTGTTGGTCTATAGTATAGCCTAAGATCAGGTATGGAGATATTTCCAAAAGATCTTTTATTGTGGAGGATTGTTTTAGCAATTCTGGGTTTATTTTTTTTCCATATTAAGATGAGAATTTTTCTTTCTAATATCTGTAAAGAATTGTGTTGGTAATTTGATGGGAATTCCATTGAATCTGTAGATTCTTTTGGTAGAATGGCCATTTTTACAATGTTAAGCTTGCCAGGCTATGAGCATGGGAGAGCTTTCCATCTTTTGTTATCTTCTTCTAATTCTTTTTTCAGAGACTTGAAATTTTAGTCATACAGGTCTTTGACAAGCTTGCATATGGTCACAACAAGTTACTTTATGTTTTTGACCAAATACAAGAACACAAGAAAGATATTATCCACTATGACCAAGTAAGATTTATCCAAGGTATGCAGGGGTTGTTTGTTATACAGAAATCCATCAATGTATTGCACCATATTAACAAAGTGAAAGAAAGAAAAAAAACATGATAATATCCTTAGATGCTTAAAAAGAATTTAATGAACTCCAACCTCCATTCATTTTTAAAGTATTGGAGAGATTATGAATAGAAGGCATATATCTAAACACAGTATAGAGCAAGCCTATTACCAACCTCAAATTAAAATGAGAGAAACTTAAAGCAATCCCACTGAAATCAGGAACAAAGCAAGTTTGCAAACTTTCTCCATATCTCTTCAACAGAATTCTTGAAGTACTTGCTAGAGCTATAATAAAATTGATGGAGAATAGGGGACTAGAAATCAGAAAAAAGAAGTCAAACTATTGATATTTGCAGATGATATGATTGTATAATTAAGAGACATAAAAAAATTCTACCAGGGATATCCTATAGCTGATCAACAACTTCAGCTAAGTGGCAATATACAAAATTAATTCAAAAATATCAGTAGCCCTCATGTGTACAAAAGATAAAAGGGCTAAGAAAGAAATTAGGAAAACAAAAGGAATTATATTATCTAAAAATGCCATGATTTCTAACCTTTCCCAGACATTTCCTCACTGTATTCCACATGTAAACAGATGGGTTTAAAGGTGACATTGCAATTCAAATCACCAGGAAGTGGAAGAAGATGGAGAGACTTTTAGGCTAAAAGTACATAGTTATACAGATAGTTTGTCATTCAATAAAATGTTTAAAGGCACAACAACTTCTAAAGACTAAAGAACAGGCCTCACAGTCTCCTTTGAAAAAAATGTGGAATATTTCCATAATGGAGTATTATTCAGCTATGGAAATGACATCATTATATTTTCAGGCAAATGAATGAAACCAGGAAAAAATCATCATGGTTGAAGAAACTAAATTGCATATGCATATGTACTCACTTATTAAGAGTACCATCTGTCAAATAGCTTATAGTTGTCAAACAGATTATGGTCATCCGTAAAGAAATACAGGAAGATGCAGCCAAACAGTTTGTGTCACTGAGAGAAAAAGAAAAGAAACAGAGGAAGGTTCAAACAAACCTCTGAATGAACTGAAGGAAAATACAGTCAGACAGGTGAAGGAAATCAACAAAACAGTTCAAGATCTGAAGACAGAATTGGCAGAATTAAAGAAAACACAAACAGAGGAAATAACAGAGAGGGAGAACCTAGGAAAGAAAACAGGAAATACAGAGGTAAGCATAACCAACAGTCTACAAGAGATGTAAGAAAGAATCTCAGGAGTGGAAGATACAGTGAAAGAAAACAATGTATGTATCAAAGAAAATAATAAATCTAAAAAAAAATTCCTGACACGAACCATCCAAGAAATCCAAGACAAGATAAAAAGAAAAAACCTAAGAATAATAGGAATACAGGAAAATGATGATTCCCTCTTCCAAAGCCCAGAAAAAAAAATTTTCAACAAAATCACTGAAGAAAATTTCCCCAACTTAAAGGGGAAGCCTGTAAGAATACAAGAGGCCTACAGAACACCTAATAAATTAGACCAGAAAAGAAAATCCTCCAGTCACATAATAATCAAAACAGTAAATATAGAAAAAAAAAAAAATACTAAAAGCTGCAAGGGAAAAAGGCCAAGTAACATATAATGGCAAACCCATCAAAATCACACCTGACTTCTCAACAGAGACTATGAAAGCCAGAAGAGCCTGGACAGATATCATGCAGACCTTAAGAGAACACAGATGTCAGCCCAGGCTACTGTACCCTGCAAAGCTCTCAGTCCTCATAGGCAGAGGAAACAAGATATTCAATGACAAAAACAAATTTCACCAATACCTACACACAAATCCAGAGTTATAGAAGATATTCGAAGGAAAAATACAACCCAAGAAAACTACCTGCTTTCAAGAAATCACAGGAAATGAATAACCTCACTACAGCAAAACAAAAGTAGCCAAACACACAAACACACTCTCATGGCCAACATCAAAATCACAGGATCTAACAGCCACTGGTCATTAATCTCCCTCAACATCAATGGACTCAATTCTCCAATAAAAAGACACAGACTGGATGCATAAACAAGACCCACCAATCTTTTGCATACAAGACACACACTTAAATCACAAAGATAGACAGGACCTGAGAGTAAAGGGCTGGAAGAAGGTTTTTCAAGCAAATGGACTCAAGAAGCAAGGAGGAGTAGCCATCCTAATACCTAATAAGGTAGATTTTCAACATAAATCAATCAAAAAACATAGAGAAGGACACTACATAATCATCAAGGAAAAAATCCACCAGGAAGATATCACAATCCTGAATATCTATGCCCCAAATACAAAGGCACCCACATTTGTAAAAGAAACTTAAATAAAACATAAATCACACATAGACACCCACACATTAATAGTGGGAGACTTCAACACCCCACTCTCAACAAAGGACAGGTCAGCAAAACAGAAATTAAACAAAGAAACAATAACTCTGACAGAGATCATAAATCAAATGGATCCACAGACATCTACAGGACCTTTCAACCAAACTCAAAAGAATTTACCTTCTTCTCAGCACCTCATGGAACCTTCTCCAAAATAGACCATGTAGTTGGTCACAAAGCAAGCCTAAACAGATACAAGAAGATTGAAATAATCCTTTGAATCTTATCTGATCACCATGGACTAAAACTGGACCTTAATGAAAAAAATAGAAAAAGGAATACACACACATGGAAACTGAACAACTTGCTTCTAAATGACAGCTGGGTCAGAGAAGAAATAAAGAAAGAAATTAAAGACTTCCTAGAATTCAGTGAAAATGAAGGCACAACATACCCAAACGTATGGGACGTGATGAAAGCACTGCTAAGAGGAAAGTTCATAGCACTAAGTGCCTTCAAAAAGAAATTCGAAACATCTCATGCAAGCAATGTAATGGCTCACTTAAAAACCCTAGGGAAAAACAAAAAGAAGCAGAGACACCAAAGAGGAATAGACGGCTAAAAATAATCAAATTCAGGGCTGAAATCAATAAATTAGAAAAAAATAAAACAATTCAAAGAATCAATGAAACCAAGAGCTGTTTCTTTGTGAAAATCAACAATATAGACAAACCTTAGCCAAACTAACTAAAAAGCAGAGAGAAACTATCCAAATCAACAAAACCCAAAACAAAAAGGAAGAGATAACCACAGACACTGAAGAAATCCAAACAATAATTAGGTCTTACTTCCAAAGTCTAAATGCCACAAAATTTGAAAATCTACATGAAATGGACAATTTTCTTGACCGATTCTTCATGCCAAAATGAATCAAGACCAGGTAAACCAATTAAATAGTCCTATATCCCCTAAGGAAATAGAAGCTGTCATCAAAAGTCTGCCATGCAAAAAAAGCACAGAGCCAGATGGTTTCAGTGCCAAATTCTACCAGACCTTCAAAGAAGAGCTAACAACAATACTCTTCAAACTATTCTACAAAATAGAAATAGACAGAACACTACCAAACTTATATATGAAGCCAGAGTCACCTCACAACAACCCAACACAGAAAGAGAATTTCAGGCCAATCTCCCTCATTAATATTGATGGAAAAATACTCAACAAAATACTTGCAAACCGAATCCAAGAACACATCAAAGACATCATCCACTATGACCAAATAGGCTTCATTCCAGGCATGCAGGGGTGGTTCAATATACAGAAATCTATCAATGTCATCCACCACATAAACAAAATGAAGGAGAAAAACCACATGATCATCTCCTTAGATGCTGAAAAGGCATTTGACAAAATCCAACATCCATTCATTTGTAAAGTATTGGAGAGATCAGGTATGCAAGGCACATACCTGAACATAGTAAAGGCGATATACAGCAAGCCTATAACCAACATCAAACTCAATGGATAGAAACTTAAATCATTCTGACTGAAATCAGTGACAAGGCAAGGTTCTACACTCTATCCATATCTTTTCAACATTGTTCTTGAAGTCCTAGCTAGAGCAATAAGACAATTGAAGGAGATCAAGAGGATACAAATTGGAAAAAAAGAAGTCAAATTATCACTATTTGCAGATGATATGATAGGATACCTGAGTGACCCCAAAAACTCTACCATGGCTGATAATCACCTTCAGCAAAGTGGCTGGATACAAAATTAACTCAAAAAAAAAAAATCAGTAGCCTTCCTATACACAAAGGACAAAAGGGCCGAGAAAGAAATTAGGGAAACAACACTCTTCACAATAGCCACAAAAGACATAAAGTACCTTGGTATGAAACTAACCAAGCAAGTCAAAGGCTTGCTATGAAAAAAAATTTCCAGTCTCTGAAGAAGGAATTAGGAGAAGATTTCAGAAGATGGAAAGATCTCCCAAACTCATGGCTTGGCAGGATTAATATAATAAAAATGGCCATTTTACCAAAAGCAATCTACAGTTCAATGCAATTCCCATCAAATTACCAACACAATTCTTCACAGACCTTTAAAGAAAAATTCTCACCTTCATATGGAACAACAAGAAATCCAGAATTGCTAAAAGAGTAAAACATCTTCAGGAGTTATCTCCATCCCTAATCTCAAGCTGTATGATAAAGCAACAATACTAAAAACCGCATGGTACTGGCATAGAAACAGACTGGTGGATCAATGGAATCGAATAGAAGACCCTGACATAAATCCACACACTTATGGACATGTGATTTTTGACAAAGATGCCAAATCCATTCAATGGAAAAAAGACAGCATCTTCAACAAATGGTGCTGGTCTAACTGGAAGTCTACATGTAGAAAAATGCAAATAGATCCATACTTATCATCCTGCACAAAACTAAAGTCCAAGTGGTTCAAAGACTTCAATATAAAACTAGACACACTAAACCACTTGGAGGAAAAATTGGGGAATACCCTTGAACTCACTGGCACAGGAGACAACTTCCATAACAGAACACCAACAGCACAGGCTCTTAGAGCAACAATCAATAAATGGGACCTCATGAAACTGAAAAGCTTCTGTAAAGGACACTATCATCAAAACAAAACAACAGTCTACAGATTGGGAAAAGATTTTCACCAACCCTATAATTGACAGAGGGCTAATATCCAGTATATATAACAAACTAAAGAATTTAAAGAGCAAAAAATCAAGTAATCCAATTAAAAAATGGGGTAGAGAGCTAAACAGAGAATTCTTGACAGAGGAATATTGAATGGCAGAGAAACACTAAAAGAAATGCTCAACATCATTAGCTATCAGGGAAATGCAAATCAAAACAACCCTAAGATTTCACCTTACACCCACCAGAATGGCTAAGATCAAAAACTCAAGAGATAACACATGCTGGAGAGGTTGTGGAAAAAGGGGAACCCTCCTCCACTGCTGGTGGGAATGTAAAATTGTAAAACCACTCTGGAAAGCAACCTGGCGCTTCCTCAGACAAGTAGGATTAGCACTTCTTTAAGATCCAGCTATACCACTCCTACGCATATATCCAAAAGATTCTCAAGTACAAAATAAGGACATTTGCTCAACCATGTTTGAAACAGCCTTATTTGTAATATCCAGAAGCTAGAAACAGCCCAGATGCCCCTCAGTGGATGAATGGATGCACACATTGTGGTATATCTACGCAATGGAATATTACTCAGCAATAAAAAACAAGGAAATCATGAAATTTGCATGTAAACGGTGGGATCTGGAAAAGATCATCCTGAGTGAGCTATCCCAAAAGCAGAAATATGCACACAGTATATACTCACTCATATAGACATATAATATAGAATAAATGTACTAAAATCTGTACAACTAAAGAAACTAATCAAGAGGGAGGACTCTTGCTAAAATGCTCAATTCCTATCCAGAAAGGCAAAGAGCCTGGACATCAGAAGAAGGAGAAAAGAGGGAACAATCAGGAGACTTACACAGAGGACCCCTGAAAAAGCTCTGCCCTGCAGACTATCAATGTAGATACTGCAACTTATGGGCAACCTTTGGGTAAAGTGCAGGGAATCTTAGGAAAGTAGTGGGAAACAGTAAGATATGCAGAGGACAGGAACTCCGTAACGAGAGAAACAGAACCAAAAAAATCTGAGCACAGGGGTTTTTCCTGAGATTGCTATTTCAAAAAAGGACTATGCATGGAGATATCCTAAGACCCCTGTACAGATGTAGCTCATGGTATTCAGTATTCAAGTGGGTTCCATTGTAATAGGAACAGTGACTGTCTCTGACATGAAATGATTGGCCTGCTCTTTAATTCCCTCTCCCTGAGGGGAAAGGAGCATTACAAGTCCACAGAAGAAGGCAAGGCAGCCACTCCTGATGAGACCTGATTGACTTGGATCAGAGGAAGAAAAAGAAGCCGTCCCCTATCAGTGGACTTGGGGAGGGGTATGCAGGCAGAGGGTGGAGGGAGGGAGGGATTGGGAGAGGAGGAGAGAGAGATCCATGGGGGGGATACAAAGTGAGTAAAGTGTAATTAATAAAGAAAACTAAAATAAAAAAGAAAGAAAGAAAAAAAACAAAACAAACAAACAAACAAACAAACAAACAAAAACACGGAGATCATCCTTGCCATCAATCCTGAAGAGCTCTATACGTCATCCCCTTGATCACAGTTTTTTTTTTTTTTTAAGAAACATGTCGTGAGGCAGGGCAAGATGGTGGTGCTGGGATGACTCTCATTTTGACCAGCAGCACAGCAGGATTGGCACAGTGACCAGCAATCAAAACTAGTGGCCATAAAACACAGGCGATTGTGTTTCCCAGGTGAGAGGATACCCCATGGTGGGGGATTCAATCAGCTTTTAAAACACTTGGCAAAACTGTGGAAGAGATCCCAGTTCTGCCAGAAGCTTGGCCAACAGCCCCAGCAGAGAGCCACACACCAGTGTCTCTGGTCATGGTCCCAGAAAGAACCGTGTGCACCACACTATCAGAGACTGGAATTTTTAGTCAAGAGATAATCCAATGGTGCAGGAAACGATTAGGACCGACCTTAGGTCACCCAGACAACCCCTGGAAAAGACTCAGGTTCCGTGGGTGCCCCAGGAGCCAGCCCAGAATCAGAGCCGGGGACCCAGGTGCCTACACAGAGCCCTGCCTGCACATCTGATTCGCAACCTCAGATAGAACTGTGGGCACCAGGGCACCAGGGCACCAGAGACTGAGTTTCACTGTCCGTTGCAAACACACAGGGAGGGAAACAGCTGGTTTGATCTCAGAGCACTCAGCTGACATACCCACACTGAAAAGGTCTCAGGAAAATTACCCAGTTTAAGCAGATGCCCAGGCACCCAAAAACCGGAAAGGAAGACATAGGCAGTTTCTGTGCACCAGCTAGCTGGGGAAGACTGAGCAGTGCACCCCATGACAAAAAAAGAGACTGGGAGTCCCTGTCTCCAGAGAATCTACAAGGAAGGAAGGAAACTGTACTGACTTAAATCACCCAATCCTTCCCTGGAAAAAGTCTCACAGACCAGTGGGGCCAAGCTGCCATCACTCAGCTGTGCTCCAGACATAGGCAGAAACAGTTGCTGAGTGCCAGATGTCCAACTGGATCACAGCAGCTGATCATTAAATTTACAGCAAGAAACCCAGAAACAGGGCAGCTGTCTTCAGGACTTCACTTTGTGAGAGGAGAACCCTCTCAACTAACAAAGACCACAGTTACCACTCAGGTCTCTATCCCTGAGGTGAGCAGCAGCAACTCCTGAAAAAACGCCAGCCATCCAGGGACTATACCCAAAAAGCTGAGAAGACTTCCTTCAGGAAAAAACAGCTTTGCCAAGGGGATTCTCTCCACCACAGGATCCCCAGGAACCACTAGAAAATAACCCCAAACACCTAAGATAGCACAGTGGTTAGAGGCCAGCATAAAAGCTAAAGCAACAAAAGACAGAGCAATATGGCATATCCAGAACCCAGTTACACAGGGGCAAGTAGCCCTGGACACCTCAGCATAACTGAAATCCAAGAAGATGACCTAAACACTATGCTCATGAAGAAGATAACAGAGGAAACAAATAAGATAGGTAAAGACATAGAAGAAGATAAACACAAACAGAATATTGCCATCTGTAAAGAAATAGAGGAAGTTGCAACCAAACAGTTTATGGCCTTTAGAAAGGAAATGCTTAAAGCAGTAAAGAAAAAAAAAAAAAAAAAAAGAAACAGAGTTGAAGGAACTAAAAAAAAAAAAATACAGGAAAGTACAATCAGACAGGTGAAGGAAGTAAACAACTCAAGACCTGAAGATAGAATTGGAAAAATTAAACAAAACACAAATGGAGGAAATAATGGAAAGGAAGAATCTAGGGAAGAAATCAGGAACTACAGAGGCAAGCATAACCAACAGACTACAAGAGATGGAAGAAAGAATCTCAGGTGTAGAAGATACAATGGAAGAACTCGATGTATCTGTCAAAGAAAATGTTAAATCCGAAAAATCCCTGACACAGACCGTCCAAGAAATTCAAGACAATATGAAAAGACAAAACCTAAGAATAACAGGTATAGAGGAAAAAGAAGACTCCCTTTTCCAAGGCCCAGAAAATATTTTCAACAAAATCATTGAAGAAAATTTCCCCAAGTTAAAGGAGAGGCCAATAAGAATACATGAGGCCTACAGAACACCCAACAAATTTAATCAGAAAAGAAAATCCTCCTGTCACATAATAATCAAAACAGTAAGTATAGAGAACAAAGAAAAAATACTAAAACCTGAAAGAGAAAAAGGCCAAGTAACATATAATGGCAAACCCATTAGAATCACACCTGAATTTTCAACAGAGACTATGAAAGCCAGAAGGGCCTGGACAGATATCATGCAGACCCTAAGAGAACACAGATGTCAGCCCAGGCTACTATACCCTGCAAAGCTATCAGTCCTCATAGGCAGAGAAAACAAGAATTTCAATGACAAAAACAAATTTCAACAATACATACACACAAATCCAGCATTACAGAAGACACTGGGAAGGAAAATACAACCCAAAAACAATTAGCTTTTTTCAAGAAAACAGAGGAAAAAATTAACCTTACTACAGTAAAACAAAAAGCAACCAAGCACACAACCTTATGACCAAAGCCAACAGCAAAATCAAGGGATCTAAAAGCCAATGGTCATTAATCTCTCTCAACATCAATAGATTCAACTCTCCAATAAAAAGATGCAGATTAACAGAACAGATACATAAACAAAACCGAGCAATCTGTTGCATACAAGAAACAAACTAAGGCACAAAGATAGACATTACCTGAGGGTATAGAGTTGGAAGAAGACTTTCCAAGCAAATAGACCCAAGAAGCAAACAGAAGTAGCCATTCTAATATCTGATAAAATAGACTTTCAACCAAAATTAATAAAAAGAGATGGGGAAGGACACTTCATACTCATCAAAGAAAATTCCACCAGGAAGACATCACAGTCCTGAATATCGATGCCCCAAATACAAGAGCACCCATATTTGTTAAAGAAACACTGATAAAATTTAAACCACATATAGATCCCCACACATTAATAGTGAGAGATTTCAACACCCCAATCTCTACAAAGGAAAGGTCAATAAAACAGAAATTAAACAAATAAGCAATGTCTCTAACAGAGGACATGAATCAAATGGACCTAAGAGACATTACAGAACTTTACATCCAAACACAAAATATTTTAACTTCTTCTCAGCACCTCATGGAACCTTCTCCAAAATAGACCATGTAGTTAGTTGGTCACAAAGCAAGCCTCAACAGATACAAGAATATTGAAATAATCCCTTGTATCTTGTCTGATCACTATGAAATAAAGCTGGACCTCAACAATAACAGAAATAGCAAAAAGCCTACACAGACATGGAAACTCAACAACTTGTTACTAAGTGACAGCTGGGTCACGGAAGAAATAAAGAAAGAAATTTAAAGCCTTTCTAGAAATCAATGAAAATGAAGACACAACATACCCAAACTTGTGGGGCACCATGAAAGCCGTGCTAAGAGGAAAGTACATAGCACTAAGTGCCTGCAAGAAGAAATTCGAGACAGCTCATTCAAGCACCTTAATGGCTCACTTAAAAACCCTAGAAAAAGAAGAAGCAGACACACCAAGAAGGAGCAGTCAGCTGGAAATAATCAAACTCAGGGCTGAAATCAATCAATTGGAAACAAATAAAACAATTCGAAGAATCAATGAAACCAAGAGCTGGTTCTTTGAGAAAATCAATAAGATCAACAAACCCTTAGCCAAGCTAACTAAAAGGCAGAGAGACACCACTCAAATCAAGAAAATCAGAAATGAAAGGGGGACATAACTACAGACATTGAGGAAATCCAAACAATCACTAGGACTTACTTCAAAAGTCTATATGCCACAAAATTTGAAAATCTCCATGAAATGGACAATTTTCTTGATCGATTTGACTTACCAAAGCTGAATCAGGACCAGGTAAATCAACTAAATAGTCCCATATCCCCCCAAAATATAGAAGCGGTCATCAAAAGTGTCCCATCCAAAAAAAGCCCAGGACCAGATGGCTTCAGCACAAAATTCTACCAGACATTCAAAGAAGAGATAATAGTTCTCTTCAAACTATTCCACGAAAGAGAAACTGAAGGAACATTACCAAACTCATTTTATGAAGCCACAGTCACCTTGGTACCTAAACCTCACAAAGACTCAACAAAGAAAGAGAATTTCAGGCCAATCTCCCTTATGAACATTGATGCAAAAATACTCAACAAAATACTTGCAAACCGAATCCAAGAACACATCAAAGATATTATCCACTATGACCCAGTAGGCTTCATCCCAGGTATGCAGGGATGATTCAATATATGGAAATCCATCAGAGTGATCCACCATATTAACAAACTGAAAGAATAAAAAAACACATGATAATCTCCCTAGAGACTGAAAAAGCATTTGACAAAATCCAACATCCATTCATGTTCAAAGTATTGGAGAGATCAGGGATACAAGGCACATATCTAAACATAGTAAAGGTGATATACAGCAAGCCTATAGCCAACATCAAACTGAATGGAGAGAAACTTAAAGGAATCCCACTGAAATCAGGGACAAGACAAGGCTGCCCACTCTCTCCATATCTCTTCAACATAGTGTTGGAAGTCCTTGCTAGAGCAATAAGACAGTTGAAGGAGATCAAGGGGATACAAATTGGAAAAGAAGAAATCAAATTATCACTATTTGCAGATGATATGATAGTGTACATGAGTGACCCCAAAAACTCTACCAGGGAAATCCTACAGCTGATAAACACCTTCAGCAAAGTGACTGGATACAAAATTAACTCAAAAAAAAATGAGTACCCCCCCCATATACAAAAGAATAAAGGGCTGAGAAAGAAATTAGGGAAACAACACCGTTCACAATAGCCCCAAATGACATAAAGTACCTTGGTGTAACCCTTACCAAGCAAGTGAAAGACTTGTATGAAAAAAATTTCAAGCCTCTGAAAAAAGAATTAGAATATATGTGAAGATGGAAAAATCTCCCATGCTCATGGTTTGGCAGGATTAACATAATAAAAAAAGGCCTTCTTACCAACAACAATCTACAGATTTAATGCAATTCCTGTCAAATTGTCAACACAATTCTTTACAGACCTGGAAAGAAAAATTCTTAACTTGATATGGAAGAACGAGAAACCCAGAATTGCTTAAAAATTGTCTACAATAAAAGATCTTCTGGAGTTATCTTCATTCCTGATCTCAAGGTATACTATAGAGCAACAGTTATAAAAACTGCATGGTACTGGAATAGAAACAGAATGTTTGGATCAATGGAACCAAACAGAAGACCCAGAAATAAACCCACACACTTATGGACATCTGATTTTTGACAAAGATGCCAAAACCATACAATGGACAAAAAGATAGCATCTTCAACAAATGGTGCCGTTCTAACTGGATGTCTACATGTAGGAAAACGAAAATAGATCCATACTTATCACCCTGCACAAAACTGAAGTCCAAGTGGATCAAAGACCTCAACATAAAAGCAGACACATTAAATAGGCTAGAAAAAAAAAGTGGGAAATACCCTAGAACTCATTGGTACAGGAGAGAACTTCCTGAACATAACACCAACAGCACAGGCTCTAAGAGCAACAATCAATAAATGGGACCTCCTAAAACTGAAAAGCTTCTGTAAAGGAAAGGATACTGTCATCAAAACAAAATGAATGTCTACAGATTGGGAAAGAATCTTTACCAACCCTTTATCTGACAGAGGACTCATATCCAGTATATATAAAGAACTAATGAAGCTGAAAAGCAGCAAACCAAGTAATCCATTTAAAAAATGTGGAACAGAGCTAAATAGAGAACTCTCTGTAGAGGAATATCGAATGGCAGAGAAGCATTTAAAGAAATTCTCAATCTCATTAGCCATTAGGGAAATGCAAATCAAAACAGCCATGAGATTTCACCATACACCCATCAGAATGGCCAAGATCAAAAACTCAAGTGACAACACATGCTGGAAAGGTTGTGGAGAAAGGGGAACCCTTCTCCACTGCAGGCTTGTGGGAATGTAAACTTGTACAACCACTCTGGAAATCAATCTGGCCCTTTCTCAGACAACTAGGAATAGCACTTCATCAAGATCTAGCCATACTGCTCCTAGGCATATATCCAAAAGAGGCTCAAGTACAGAAAAAGGACATTTGCTCAACCATGTTTGTAGCAGCTTTATTTGTAATAGTCAGAAGCTGGAAACAACCCAGATGCCCCTCAACTGAAGAATGGATGCAGAAATTGTGGTACATCTACACAATGGAATATTACTCAGCAATGAAAAATAAGGAAATCATGAAATTTTCAGGTAAATGGTGTGACCTGGAAAGGATCATCCTGAGTGAATTATCCCAGAAGCAAAAAGACATACAAGGTATATACTCACTCATATAAACATACAACATAGGATAAACCCACTAAAATTGGTACATCTAAACAAACTAAGCAGAAGAGGACCCTAACTAAAAGGGTCAATCCCCATCCTGAAAGGCAAAGAGTATGGACATCAGAAGAAGAAGAAAACAGGAAACAACCTAGGAACCTGCTACAGAGGGCCTCTGAAAGCAAGAAGAAACAGGAAACAATCTAGGAACCTGCCAGAGGGGGCCTCTGAAACCCTCTGCCCTGTAGACTATCAAAGCAGATTCTGAGCTGGATGGCCAACTGACGGGCAGAGTGAATGGAATTTTATGTAAGAAGTTTGAAATAGCAAGAGCTGGAGAGGACAGGAACGCCACAAGGAGAGCAACTGAACAAGACAATTTGAACACAGGGAACTTCCCAGAGACTCATACTCCAACCAAGGACTATTCATGGAGATAACCTAGACCCTTGCACAGATGTAACCCATGGCAGTTTAGTGTCCAAGTGGGTTACATAGTGATGAGAAGAGGGACTGCCTCTGGCATAAACTGATTGGCCTGCTCTTTGTCACCTCCCCCTGAGGGGGGAGCAGCCTTACCAGGCCACAGAACAAGACCATGCAGCCATTCCTGATGTGATCTGATAGACTAAGATCAGAAGGAAGGAGCGGAGGACCTCCCCTATTAGTGGACTTGGAGAGGCACATGCATGCAGAAAGTGGAGGAAGGGTGAGATTGGGAGGGGAGGAGGGAGGAGCTTATGCGGAGTTCAAAATGAATAAAGTGTAATTAAAAATAATAATAAAATCTTAAATAATAATAATAATGTCAAAATACCATTGTAATATTATTTTTTTCCATAATTTTATTTTTCTCATTAGTTACACTTTGTTAATTCTGTATCCCAGCTGTATCCCTCATTCCCTCCCCAATCCCACCCTCCCTCCCTCATCTCCTCCCTGCCCCTTTCCATGTCCACTAATAGGTGAGGACCTCCTACCCTTTCATATGACTCCCTTTTGTCAGGTATTTTCAAGACTGGCTGCAAGATCCTCCTCTGTGGCCTAACAGTACTGCTCCTCCCTTGGGAGGTGGGGAGGTCAAAGAGCCAGTCATTGAGTTCCTGTTAGAAATAATCCTTGTTCCCCTTACTATGGGAAACCAATTGATTACTGAGCTATCATGGGTCACATCTGAGCTGAGATTCTAGGTTTTATCCTCTCATGGACTTTGGTTGAGGTCATAATGAAATTGTGATCTCAAAATTCCATTGTGATGTCATAAGACAATCATGTCTTAAAAGCATTTTGGTGTCATAATAACATTGTGATGTCATATTATCATTGGGATGTTATTTTCACTTTTGCGATGCCATCATAGCCTTGTGATGTCATAATTCCTTCTTGATGCCATACTATCATTGTGATGTCAAATGCCATTGTGATGTCATAGTAGCATTTGGATGTCAAAATTCCTTTGTGATGTCATAATAGCATTTTTGAAGCCATTATAACATTCTGACGTGGGCATAGCATAGGGTTAGGATTAGGTTTACAATTAGGATTATGGATTTGGGTTTTGACATTTATTTGGTCTTTTGTTAATGCCCTGTTTGACATGGGATAGACAGTTTTGCCTTTTAAATATATAAAGTAAAATTTTTGAGTTTTTAGTACTTAACTAGTCTAATGTGTACTTTGCCAGCTGTAAGCATCCTGTGTCTATCTTCATTGGGCATTACCAATATTTATCCCCCTTGAATATATCTCGTGTTAAAAGAATAAGTCTGCTTCCAGAGCAGTGTGACATATTAATTTAGTCCACATATAAAAGGTTTTGTTTTGTTTTGTTTTTTAACATGGCAGGTGTGCAGTTTCCATGTTTTTCTGCCAGCCTAATTTTAGGTCCTTCCATTGACCTTCCATCTCTTAAGCCAAAATGCCCTTTAGCACCAGTTCTTCTATAGAAGTTCCACTTTCTGAAATTGGCTGGTCTTTTTAGAGTATTGTGACATCATCTCTCCTCATATAAACCTAAAAGTGATATGAATTCAATCTTTACAACAGTAAGGACATAACATCTATCAATAAGAAAAACAAACTTACAAATTAATCTTAAGGAAAATTTTGTCATTTTGAATTTTAGACTATGTCTCTAAGTGGCTAAACAGCAGGATTTGTATTCTGGCCTTTATTATGCAAATTAGGCTAATCAGGGACTCACATATCTGCCTGTTTCTTTTTACTTTGTGCTGGGAATTAAAGGCATGTGCCTTCATCAAGTTGGTCAAATATTTTTTTTCTCAAATCAATATATTTGTAACACAAAGCCTTTAAATGAAAATTAAGCAAAGAGACAAGAAAATTTTCAGTTTTGAGTAAGTTGTTATGCTGTGACAAGCAAAGCCCAGTTGGCTGTTTTTGGAATTTAATTGGTGTTTAATGAATTGGTGGACCCCTACCAGAAAGAGCTGACAAGTGTGTTGCAGCCAGAGAGCTTTGATCAAATTTTAGCTGTTATTAATCTAATTTTCATTAGGAAGAGTACTCTTTCTATTGTCTGTAATTTAGTATTCCATTTCTTTGTTGATTTCCCCATTTTCTCCTTGTACTTTCTTGGAGAAGTCCTCCAGAAGAGCAACCACCATTAAATATATAGCAACCAGATCCAAGACTATGGCAACCAAAACAAAGCCAAAGAGGATTAAAATACCCTCTGCCATGGCATTTTTTTTTTTAATTTTAGATGCAGTTTTAGGCCAAACTTTGTCTAGAGATCTGTGTGCCTGCAGTTCCTTTCTTTCCAGACATGGCTGCTGAAATGAGCTGAGCTGAGCCAGCCACAGTTTAAGGAAGCCATGCTTGTGTATCCTCCTGTTAGACTGTAGCAGCAGCCAGTTTTGTTATGTTAAGACTCAGGTCTGTCTACAATAGACTGTCTTTTACTCCTGGGCCTGTTTAAGAGTCTCTCTTAAAGAGAGAGTAATTGACCTGAGAATTTTTAGGTTTTAGGTTTGGGTTATTGGGGTTGTATTACTAAGAGCTTAATTCCCCCCACTAAATTATATTAAAGAATTATTTAAAGGGTGTGAATACTTAGATTAGTTGATGGCCATTTATTATATAGCTAGATTAGCAGGGGGCCATTTGTTGATTGTTATTAATATTTACTATTGAAATATCTCATAGTTAAGCAGCAGTTATTCCTAAACCAGCTGTAGACCCAAATCATGACAAAGAAACAGGAATTATTTAATTAACCTTAAGTCCAGTGCTGGGCAAAAGTTATTTCTAAACCTCCAAGACCGCAAAGATTCCTACCATTCAGATTTTGCTCATTGTATTTGTTTTAGTCATATCTTAGGTATGGACCATCTCTCTATGTGGTACCAAGAACTCTCCTGCTTATTCTCCACCTCTCCTCCTTTTGCTTCCTTTCTCTTCCTCTTGCTATGGACCAGGATGTCCCTTTCTGTTTTCTCTATTGCTCAGCATTGTAGCTGGTTGTTTTATTGAAAATACAAAGAACAAATGGTGGCATGTTTACACAAACTTGAGACAGGTGATGCATAGAATAAACATCACAGTACAATTTCTGGATTGAAACTAGAGAGTGGTGGCCAGAAATCAGCATTTGAATTAAATAAGCGAAAACTGTAGAAAACTGTATTCTTTCCAAACTAACATTATACAAACTATTTATTTACTTGTTTATTTAATGTTTATATACATATACATACCCTGACAGAGCTTCCCCATCCTGGGCTCTCCCTGGGGGCCACCAGCCCTGCAAGTTCTGTTGATCAACAGTTCCAGAGAGAAATGATGGAGAAGTTGCCTCCCATCACCACTAGAGGGCAAAGAGGAACATGAGAGGGTGCAAGGATGAAAAGAACAGCAGCAGCAGAGAGGGATGGCTACCATCCCTCTTTAATATTTTATTATTATTATTATTATTATTATTATTATTATTATTATTATTATTATTTTCATTCCTTTCTTCTTCCCTAGTATACTGCAAACAAATTCACCGTCTTTCATTCACCATACTGAACTAAAATGTTCTCATCTCTCAGCCTTTGAATATGTAAGTTCTTTATCTTTTCTGGGGTGTTAGGTACCTCTTGCTTTCTGTTAGGTTTCATAGTAGAATTTATAGAGAGTGTTCTGCCTGCATGCTGAAAGAGGGCACCAGATCTCATTATAGATGGTTGTGAGCCATAGTATATGGCTGGGAATAAAGATGGACATATTTAAGAGTAACCAATGCTCTTAATCTTTAAGCCACCTCTCCAGCTCTGGTCAAAATTTTCTTTAATTCATATCCTTAAATTTTCAGTTTCATAATAGCATTGTGATATCATAATAACATTGTGATATTATAATACCATGGTGAAATCATAATTCCATTGGGATATCATAATACTAATGTGAGGGCATAACAGCATTGTGATGTCATAATACCAGTGTAAAATAATAAAACCATTGGGATGTCATGATACTAATATGATGATATAATACCATTGTGATTATATTATGTGATGTCATAATTCCATTATGCTGTCATACCTGCATTGGGATGTCATGATGAATGTAGATACCATAATGCCATTGTGATATCATCATACCACAGTGATGACATAACACGATTGTGAGTTCATAATGGCAATGTGATGTCATAGTATTATTTTGATGTCATATCATCTTGAAGCATAACGTGATTATGTAGTCATAATAGTATTGTGATTTCATAATAGCATTATGATATCATCATAGAATTGTGATTTTCTAATACCCACCATTGTGAATTAATAAAAAAAACTGTGATATCATAATACAGTTGGGATGTAATAATACCATTTGGATATCATACTACCATGATGATATAACTCCACTGTGATGTCATAACACCATTGTCATGTGATAATACCACTGTAATGTCTTCATTGCATTGTGATATCATAATACCCTTGGGATGTCCTTATATCACATTGATGTCATAATACCATTGTAATTAAGTGATAGGATTGTGATGTCAACATAGTATTGTGATGTCATAATAGCATTGTGACATCATTATACCTACCATTATGAAGTCAGAATAACATTGTGATGTCATAATACCATTGGGATATCATACATTTGTGATGTCATAATACCTTTGGGATATTATAATAGCATTGGTATGGCATCATAGGTTTATGGTATAAAAATTCCATTGCAATATTATACCATATGATATTACTATTGCACTGTGCTGTCATAATAGCATAATGATATTATAATACTTTTTTAATGTCATAATTCCATTGTGATTTTATCATAATATTGTGATATCAGACTACCATTGTGAACCCATAATAACATTGTGATGTTATAAAATCATCTTAATAATAAAATCCACTGTGATGTCATTATACCATTTTGATGACATAATTTCATTGTGATATTATTCACTAGGACGGTGTCATTACATTGTGATGTTATAATAGCATGGTTATATCATAATAGCATTGTGATGTCATAATAGCATTGTGATATTGTGATATCATAATATCATTGGCATATGAAAATTCCATTGTGATATCATACTGTTGTGAAGTCTTAATAGAATTTTGATGTCATAATTTCATTGTAATATCATACCACAATCATGCTGTGATGTTATAATAGTATGGTGATATCATAATACCATAGTGATGTCATAATAGCATTGTAATGTAATCATAGTAATGTAAACATCTAACACCATAGTGATAGCATAAATGCATTGCAATGTCATCACAGCATTGACACGTCCACATATCATTTGAAAAATCACATCATTTTCAAGTCATAATAGCATTGAAATGTCATAATTCCCTTGTGATGTCATAACACAATCATCTCGTAAGAGCATTATGAGGTCATGATAAAACTGTGATGTCATAATACCATTGGGTGGTCTTGTCTCAATTTTGATGTCATAGCATTGTGATGTCCTGATAACATCTTGATGAAATAATCACTTGGGGATGTCATCATAGTATTGTAATGTTCTAATATCATTGTGAAGTCATACATTTGTCAAGCCATAATATCATTGTGATGTCAAAATATCATATTCAGGTCACAACCCCTTTATCATATCTTAATAGCACTGTGAATTCACAAGAGCTTTGTGATGTCATAATATCATAGTGATGTCAAAATACCATTGTTATGTCATACCACCATCATGACATAATAAGAATTTTGATATCATAATACCATTGGATGTCATGATGAAGTTTGATATACTGATGAATTTTGATGTCCTGATGAAGTTTGATGTCCTGATGTCATTTTGATGTCATAATACATTGTGATGTTATTAAAGCATTATGAAGTAATTCTATTGTGATGTCATAATAGCATTATGATGTCATCATAACTTTTGCAGTCTTAATTCTGTTGTGATGTCATAGTAACATTGCAATGTCATAATTGCATTGTGATGTCAAAACAGCATTGTGATAGCATAAGATCATTGTGATGTCATCAGAGCATTATGATTTGATAAGAACATTATGAAATCATAATACCATTGGGTAGTTATAATGTTGTGATGTCATAATAGCATTGTGATGACAAAGTACCTTTGCTAAGTAATAATAGCATTGTGAATTCATACAATTGTGATGTCATAATAGCATTGTGAATTCATAATAGCATTGTGATGTCATAATTGTATATGGAAGTCATAAACCTATTGTGATGTCTTCATTGCATTGTGATATCATCATCTGCATTGTGATGTCCGAATACTTTTCTAACGTCTTCTGGTTGTGAAATCATAATAGCATTGTGATGTCATAATAGAATTGTAATGTCATAATATCATTCAGCTGTTATGATAGCTCTGTAATGTTATAATATCATTGGTGTGTCATAATATAATTGGAATGTCATGACACCCTTTTGATGTCATCATAACATTGTGATATACTAATACTATTTTATAGTCATAATACCATTGTGATATCTCAGCATCATGAAGAAATAGAATTTTGATGTCAAAATTCCATTGTAAGTACATACAACAATCATGTTGCAATACCATTTTGATATCATAATAGCACGGCGATGTCATCATAGCATTGTGAGGTCATCATCATTGTGAACTCTTAAAACCATTGTGATGTCATAGCAGACTATTGATATCATAAAACAATTATGTCAGAAGAGCATTATGATGTATTCATAAGAGCATTGTGACATATTAATATCAATCTGATGTCAAAAATCCTTTGTTAAGTCATACCACAATCATGTCATAATAACATTGTGATGTTTTAAAAGCATTGTGACATCAAAATACCATTTTTCTCACACAACGGCATTGTAATGTCTAATAACATTGTGATGTCCTAACAACATTGTGATATCATAATAGTATTATGATGTCATAATAGCATTGAAATGTCCTATATCATTGTAAAATCATACCGTTGTAAAATCATAATAGAATTGTAATCTCACAATTCCATTGTGAAATCATAAAAAAAATCATGTGTGATAGCATTGTGATGTCATAATACCATTGTGATATCAAAACTACATTGTGATGTCATACCACAATCATGTCTTAATAGCATTGTGATGTCATTCTATCATTGAAATGTCATGATGGATTCTGATGTCATAATGCAATTGTGATGTCATCACACCATAGTGATTTCATAATAGCATTGCAATGTCATTATAGCATTATGATGTCATATCATTCTGAAGTCCTAAAAGCATTGTGATGTCATAATAGCATTGTGGATTCATAACACCATTGTGTTGTTATAACAGAATTTTAATGTCATAATAGGATTCAGAGGTTATACCATTGCCATGTCATAATACCACTGTAATGTCTTCATTGCATTGTGATGTCATAATAGCATAATGATAACTTAATTGCATTGTGATGGTCTAATACCATTGTGTTGAGATAACTCCATTGTGAAATCATAAAAGCAATGCAATGTTATAATAGCATTGGGATGTCATAATGAATTTTGATGTCTTGATTATACTGTGATGACATAAAATTATTGTGATGTCATAATAGCATTTAAGAGTCATGGCATTGTGATGTCATAATACTTTTTTGTAGTCATAATAGCATTGCAATGTCATAATAGCATAGTGATGTCATAATAATATTATGATGTTTTAATAGCTTTACAATGTCATAATAGCATTTTAATGTCTTCATAGCATTTTGTGGTCATAAAGCATTGTGATGTCATAATACCATAGTTATATCATAATAAAATTGAGATGCCATCATAGCATTTTGATGTCCTAATATCATTTTGAAATAACACATTTGTGAACTCATAATAGCATTTTGATGTCAAAATTTCATTGTAATATCAGACCACAATAATGTCATAATACCATTGTGATGTCATAATGTCATGGTGATGTCATAATACCTTTGTAATGTCATAATAGCATGTGATGTCATAATAGCATTGTGAAGTCATAACACCATTTTGATATGATAATAATATTGTGATGACATCATAGCATTGAGATGTCCTCATATCTTTGTAAAGTCATACCATTGTGAGGTCATTATAGCATTGTAATATCATAATTCCATTGTCATGTGTTACCACAATCATGTTGTAATAGCATTGTGATATCCTAATAGTATTGGGATGTCATGATGAATTTCGACTGTCATGATGTCATTGTGATGTTATCATAACAATGTGATGTCATGTCATTGTGATGTCATAATAACATTTTAATTTCATAACTATTATGATTTTATAATAGCATTGTGAAGTTATAACACTACTGTGATGTAATAAGAGAAGTATGATGTCATAAAGACATCATGATGTCATATCATTATGATTTGCCTTGGTAAGGCAGCATTTCCCCTATGAGTAATTCACTGACTGAGGATATAACTGTGTACTAAACAAATAATAATGGAATCTGTGATACTGTGACCTAGATTATCAGGTCTCATCAAAGCTCTCTTCATCATCTACCTCTGTGGCCTGATTCTCAGGGCATTGTTCTCCTTGTATCCTCAGGTCCCTCTACTTATGACACTCTTCCTGCCTCCTCTCCTGCAGTCTTCCTGGAGCTTTGATGGGAGGGTGAATTTTATAGGAAATCCCATGCAGAGCTGGGTGTTTAAAAGTCACTCTCTTCATAATAATGGACTTGGGAGGTATGCAGTCCCAGTTGATGCAGAAGGAAGCATCTCTGTGGATGCAAGAACATGGCACTGATCTATCTTTTGGGGCAGAGAGCAAGATCTTTCAGTAACAACAGCCTGAGTTTCTTGAAAATTTCCAAATGGTGCCCTGGCCTTACAACTCAATTAACTGCGACCTAATCCCTCTAGTGGAAGACTGGTTTGGTCACAATAGATAGCCTATTGGAACTTTATCTACTACTATTAGGAAAATAGTATCCTGAAATCTATGGTATGCATTTCTAATAAGTGAATGTATCCATATTTGTCTTTCTGCATTTTAGTTACTTCACCCAGGATGATTTTTCCTGGTTCCATTTATTTGCCTGAAAGTATCATGATGTCATTTTCTTACCTGTATAATACTCCATTAAAGAAATTATCCACATTTTTTTCCCAAGGAGATTGTCAGTCCTGTTCTTTACAACTTGGGAGTTGCTGGGACTTTAATCATCATATTGAATTACAAACTATCAGGATAACTGTGTTTTTTTAGCCTAAAAGTCTCTCCATCTTCTTCCACTTCCTGGTGATTTGAGTTGCAATGTCCCCTGGAAGCTCATGTATGTACAACATTAGTTCACAGTGAGGAAATGTCTGGGAAAAGTTAGATGGTATGGCCGTGTAAGATAATGTTATTCCTATTGGACTTATATTATACACTGGTGTGCTTTGAGGTTGATACACCAATTAAAGTCACCAGACACAATGGAATATCTGTCTCTTAGTTTATCACTTCATATTTTTGTTTCTGTAGGACTCGGTCTCTCTATTTCTGAATCTGTCTCTCTAGCTCTTTTTCTCTCTGCCTGCCATTGTGGTTCAGTATAAAAAGCTCTCAGATCTGCTGAAGGACTACAACCAGATGACTGCTTGCTGACATGACATGATGGGTGGTCTCTGTCAAAATATAAGCAAGGTCACAATTAAATGTTTTTTGTCCAAAGGGTTACATGTAGGGCTGCTCAGCCTTTCTCTCAAGCAGGCTATCCACATGGCCCTTTCAATAACTGGCTCCTGAAACTCTTACAGGCTTCCACCTGTTTTATGACATCATTCTCCCTCTCAGCCAATCAGCACCTGAGAGAATCTTGAGGTATCCATGTTGATGAGAAAACAAACTCTCAAAAGTATCCTGTGTCTCTGATCCTGTGTACATGTGACTTTTTCTAGTGAAAATCAGCAAGCCTTTATCTCCTACTTTTTCCAGATCCCACACCTTTACTCCTGTTTAACTCTTTGACAATGAAAATTTTAGGTTTAATTGGACAACTTCCTAACCAGGGAACTTCCAAGTAACGTGCGATTAAAGAGAATATACCCAATGCCAAGGTGGTCTCCTACTGTGGCATTGGATCTGAAATTTCCTAGCTTATGACATTGAACTGAGCAGTTACTCACTTCCTGATTAAATGCACTTTCACATTATTAATGATACAATAGGCTGGCATGGTCTAGGGGTCCCTGGGTACTGAGTCTTTAAGAGTAGGGAAAAGAGAGGGATGCCAGACAATGCACGGGACTGGTTTGGTTGAAAAAGAGAAAGAATGACCAGTGTAAAAAGAGAAGTGATAGGCAATAAACATTTGGACAGATGGTGTTCCAAGTAAGTGAATACATAGCATAATTTCTGTCTGCATTTTAGTTACTTCAACCAGGATAATTTTTCCTGGTTCCATCCATTTGCCTGAAAATATAATGATATCATTTCTGTAGCTGAATAATACTCCATTATGGAAATATGCCACATTTTTTCCCAAGGAGATTGTCAGTTTGTTCTTTAGAACTTGGAAGTTGCTGGAACTTTAATCTTGTATTAATCACAACTATGCATATATCAATAAGGCTAGAAGGATATCTTTAAGGCTAGAAGTCCCTCCATCATCTTACACTTCCTGATGGGTTTAACTGCAATGTCTCCTTGAAGCCCATCTATTTACATGTGGAGTCTCCAGCAAGGAAATGTCTGGGAAGTGTTAGGAGTTACGGCATTTTTAGATAATAAAATTCCTTTTGTTTCCCTTATTTCTTTTTCAGCCCCTTTGTCTTTTCTATGAAGGAGGGCTACTGATTTTTTTCAGTTAATTTTGTATCCACCCACTATGCTGAAGTGGTTTTATCAGCTGTAGGATTTCCCTGGTAGAATTTTATGGGCTAAATCAGGTATATTATCATATCATATGCAAATATTGATAATTTTACTTCTTCCTTTCTGATTTCTATCCTCTTTGTCTCCTTCAATTGTCTTATTGTTCTAGCAAGGACTTACAGAACTATGTTGAAGAGATATGGAAAGAGCTGGCAGCCTTCCATTGACCCTGATTTCAGTGGGATTGCTTTAAATTTCTCTACATTTAGTTTGATATTGGTTATAGGCTTCCCATATATGGCCTTTCCTATATTTAGATATGTGGCTTGTATTCCTGATTTCTCCAACGCTTTAAGCATGAATGGATGTTGGACTTTGGCAAATGCTTTTTCAACATCTAAAGAGATTATCATGTGTTTTTTTTTCTTTCTTTTTTAATATACTGCATCACATTTAATGATTTGCACATATTGAACCACTCTTGCATACCTGGGATGAAGCCTAGTTGGTCATAGTGGATGATATTTTTGATGTGTTCTTGTATTCAGTCAAAGACATAAAGTACCTTGGTGTAACCCTAACCAAGCAAATCAAAGATTTGTTTGAAAAAAAAATTCAAGTGTCTGAAGAAAGAAGTAGAAGAAGATATAAGAAGATGAGAAAATCTCCCATGCTCATGGCTTGGCAGGATTAACAATGTAAAAATGACCATCTTACCAAAAGCCATCTAAAGTTTCAATGTAATTCATATCACAATACCAACACAATTCTTTACAGACCTTGAAAAAAAATTCTCAACTTCTTATCAAAAAACAAGAAACCTAGAATTGCTAAAACAATACTCTACAATAAAAGATCTTGTGGAGGTTTCACCATCCCTGATCTCAAGCTGTACTATAGAGCAACATTAGTACATACTGCATGGTACTGGCATAGAAACATAATGATGGATCACTGGAACCGAATAGGAGACCCAAAAATAAACCCACACACTCATGGACACATGAGTTTTGACAAAGATGCCAAAACCATACAATGGGAAAAAATGATAACATCTTCAACAAATGGTGCTGGTCTAACTGGTGCTGGTCTACGTGTAGAGAAATACAAGTAGATCCATACTTATTAGCCTGAAGAAAACTAAAGTCCAAGTGGATCAAAGACCTCAACATAAAACTGGACACATTAAATCAGTTAGAATAAAATGTGGGGAAAAGGCTTGAACTCATTGGCACATGAAACAACTTCCTTGAACAGAACACCAAAAACACTGGCTCTAAGAGCAAATGGAACCTCAAGAAACTGAAAAGCTTCTGTAAAGCAAAGGAGTTAGTGAAAAATCCTCTAATAGAAATATTGTTAGTGCCTGAACTGCTTGATCAGAGGTGCCACCTAAGGTAGTGTGGTCTGAGGTAGTTGGGTAACCACTAGTTCTTGGCTACATGAGTTCCTGAAAGGCGTGACTTACAAAGTCAAACTCTGCCCTCTTTAAGCGGAATATTTTCTCCATGTTAAAAAAGTCATTGCAAAAATTGTCAACATATTATTTTTATTGCTTATGTGGAAATTTCATATAATATACATTACACTCCTTTTCCATTGATCCCATGTTCAAATTTCTACCCATGAGTCACACTATTTTGTTTTTCTTTAAAATACATCAATGGAAGTATGTGTTATTCATCTTCTCATTGTAACATGACAAAATTCTCAGTGAAAATTCAGTTGAAGGAAAGTGAGTTCATCCTTGTCACACCCTGCCACTACTCCCAAGAAGAAGCCAACAGTCCTGAAGAGCTCTATACTTCATCATCTTGATCTCATTTTTTTTTGTATTTATTTATTATGATTTGTTCAATTTCTTTCCCCTCTGCTGCCCCCTCCCTCTTTTCCTTCCAATCCCACCCACCATCCTTTTCCTACCCTTAAGCCCTTTCTCTAGTTCCCTGATAGGGGAGGTCCTCTTCTGCCTTCTATCTTATCCTAGCTTATTAGGTCTCATCAAGTCTAGCTGCATCATCTTCCTCTGCGGGCTGATTCTCAGGGTATTGTTCTCCTTGTGTCCTCATTTCCCTCTAATTATGACACTCTTCCTGCCTCCTCTCCTGCAGACTTCCCAGAAATCTGAGGGAAGGGAGAATTTCATAGGGCAATCCTACTTAGAGCTGGGTGTTTTAAGGCCTCTCTGTGCAAAATACCTGACTGTGTATCTCTATATGCACTCATATTTGATGCAGAATGAAGTATCTCTATGGATGCAAGAACATGGCACTGCCTATCAGTTGAGGGCAAAGAGCAACATATTTTAATAACAACAGCCTGGGTTTTCTGAAAATTTCCATAGGATGCCCTGGGCCCTGAACATAATTAACTGAGACCCAATCTCCCTAGTAGACCACTGGTTTGGTCACAATAGGTGGCTTATTGGAACTTTATCCTTCACACTTAGGACATCTCCTAATAAATGAATACATACCAGATTTGTCTGTCTGCATTTTATTTAATTCATCCAGAATGATTTTTCCTGGTTATATGCATTTACCTGAAAATATCATGATGCCATTTTCTTAGGTGAATAATACTCAGTTATAGAAATATTCCACATTTTTTTCCTAAGAAGATGATCAGTCCTGTTCTTTAGTCATTGGAAGTTGTTGGGATTTTAATTATTGTATTGATTGACAAACTTTCAGGATAAACATGTTCTTTCAGCCTAGAAGTTCCACCATCTTCTTTCACTTCCTGGTGATTTGAAGTGCAATGTCTGTATAAAGTTCATTTATTTACTTTTTTAGTCCCCAGTGAGGCAATGTCTGAGAAGGGTTAAGAGGTATGGTCTAGTTAGATAATATAATTCCTTTTGGATTTTTATTATAGGAGGGTGTGCTTTGATATGCCAATGAAATGACCAGACAGAATTGAGTCTCTATCTCTTGGTCTCTGACACTTTATATCTTTGTTTTTGTTAATTTCAGTCTCTTTCTTTCTGAATCTATCTCTCTAGCACTTTCTCTCTCTGTCTCTCTCAGTCTCTGTCTCTTTGGCTGCTGCTTGTAGTTCAGTATGAAAAGATCTCAGTTATGCTGAAGGGAAAAAAAAGTTAACTGCTTGCTGACATGATAACATGGGTGGTCTCTGTAAAAATATAAACAAGGTCCCAATTAAATGCTTTTTGTTCAAAGATTTGCCTTGGCCAGGGAGTATTTTCGAAGTAAGTAATTCACTGACTAAGGACATATCTGTGCATTAAACAAATAATAATGGAATCTATGATAATGTGAAATTCCCATGTCAAGGACACATGACTTCATTAATGATCACTTGAAAGCAATATGTGACCCTTTTCCTGAACTAAGAGTCTTGGACACAGGAACTGTCATCTCTGGGTTGTGTCCTCTCAGCTGCCCAAATTGAGGCAAGTAGGGCTGCTCAACCTTTCTCTCAAGCAGGCTGTCCACTTGGTCCTTTTAATAACTGGCTCCTGAAACTCTTATAGGCTTTCTCCTGTTCCATGTCTTCAGTCACCCTCTCAGCCAATCAGCACTTGAGAGAATCTTGAGGTTCCCATGGAGGTGAGCAAATAAACTTTCCAAAGTGTCCATTATTTCTGATGCTATTCACAGGTGACTTTTCCTTTCGAATCCCAACAAGCCTTTATCTCATCCCTTTTATCCAGCAGCCACACCTTTACTCCTGTTTACCTCCAGACAATGTCAGGTAAGAAATGAAATATTTTGTTTATTTAATTTGAAGTAGGGAAGCTTGGGAATGATGTGGGATTAAGAGTAATGCATGGAATGATAAGGTTGTCATGTATTGTGGTCTTGGATCTGAAATTTTCTATGTTATAACTTTGAACTGAGCAGTTATTTCTGTACTCACTAAATGTACCCTCATATTGTTATTGATATAATAGCAGGCAGGGTCTAGGGTTCCCTGGGATATAGAGTCTTTAAGAGCATTGAAAAGAGAAGGAACCCTCATAATTCCTGGGACTGTTTTGGCTAAAACAGAGAAATATCAGTGATGGTAAAAGGGGAACTGAGGGGCAATACAGTATTTAAAAGCTGGTGCTGTTCAACACTAGTGTTGGCTAACCTCCATAACCACTGTTGCTTCGGTTGATATGGCTGCATTTGCAGGTTTGTCCTACTAAGTAGTCAGTGAGTAACCCTGCTATTCCTGGGGATTAAAGTTAAAAATGTGCCTTCAGGACAGAGAAATGGATCCCTATCATATGCCAATGACACAAGAGAAGCTGTGTTTCCTTCTCTTGCCCTCCAGCAAACACTCTAATCATGCAGGGCTGCTTGTTCAGAGGTGTCACCTGAGCTCAGCGGATGTGAGGTAGCTGGATAACCACTAGTTTATGGCTAGGATTCTCTGCTACATAATGAGTTGCTGGAAAGCATGCCTTATAATATAAGGCAAACTCTGCCCGTCTTTAGCGAAAGCTTTTCTCCATGTTAAAGTCATGACTTTTATTGATTATGTGGGAATATTACATAATGTAATTACACTTCTTTTCCATTAGGTAGGTTCAAATTCTTTTTTGTTTGTTTATTTATTTATTCTTCTCTTTTTTCTTTTTTTAAATTTTTCATCAATTACACTTTATTCATTCTGCATCCCCCCATAAGCCCCTCCCTCTTCCCCTCCCAAACCCACCATCCCTCTTCCCTCTGCATGCATGCCACCCCCCAAGTCCACTGTCTGAGAAAGGGCCAGATTGATTTCCAGAGTGGTTGTACAAGTTTACATTCCCACCAGCCTGCAGTGGAGAAGGGTCCACCTTTCTCCACAACCTCGCCAGCAAGTGTTGTCACTTGAGTTTTTGATCTTGGCCATTCTCATGGGTGTAAGGTGAAATCTCAGGGTTGTTTTGATTTGCATTTCCCTAATTGCTAATGAGGTTTAGCATTTCTTTAAATGCTTCTCTGCCATTCAGAGAACTCTATAGAGAGTTCTCTGTTTAGCTCTGTTCCCCATTTTTTAAGTGGATTACTTGGTTTGCTGCTTTTAAGCTTCTTGAGTTCTTTATATATACTGGATATGAGTCCTCTGTCAGGTAAAGGGTTGGTGAAGATTCTTTCTCAATCTGTAGGCAGTCACTTTGTTTTGGTGATGGTCTCCTTTGCTTTGCAGAAGCTTTTCAGTTTCATGAGGTCCCATTTATTGATTGTTGCTCTTAGAGCCTGTGCTGTTGGTGTTCTGTTCAGGAAGTTTTCTCCTGTACCAATGAGTTCTAGGGTATTCCCCACTTTTTTTTTTCTAGCCGATTTAATGTGTCAGGTTTTATGTTGAGGTCTTTGATCCACTTGGACTTCAGTTTTGTGCAGAGTGATAAGTATGGATCTATTTTCATTTTTCTACATGTAGACATCCAGTTAGACCAGCACCATTTGTTGAAGATGCTATCTTTTTTCCTTTGCATTGTTTTGTCATCTTTGTCAAAACTTACGTATCTAAAAGTGTGTGGGTTTATTTCTGGGTCTTCTGTTCAGTTTCATTGATCCACCATTCTGTTTCTATGCCAGTACTATGCAGTTTTTATAACTGTTGCCCTATAGTACAGCTTGAGATCAGGGATGGAGATAACTCCAGAAGATCTGTTATTGTAGAGGATTATTTTAGCAATTCTTGGTTTCATGTTAATTCAGATGAAGTTGAGAATTTTTCTTTCCAGGTCTGCAAAGAATTTTGTTGGCAATTTGATTGGAATTGCATTAAATCTGTAGATTGCTGTTGGTAAGATGGCCATCTTTACTATGTTAATCCTGCCAAGCCATGAGCATGGGAGATCTTTTCATCTTCTCATATCTTCTTCTACTTTCTTCAGAGACTTGAAATTTTTTCCATACATTTCTTTGACTTCCGTGGTTAGGGTTACACCAAGGTACTTTTTGTCATTTGTGGCTATTATGAAGGATTTTGTTTCTCTAATTTATTTCTCACCCCTTTTTTCTTTTGTATAAGGAGTGATACTGATTTGTTTGAGGTAATTTTCTATCAGGCCACTTTGCTGAAGGTGTTTATCAGCTGTAGGATTTCACTGGTAGAGTTTTTGGGGTCACTCACATATACTATCATATCATCTGCAAATAGTGATAATTTGACTTCTTCCTTTCCAATTTGTATCCCCTTGATCTCCTTCAACTGTCTTATTGCTCTAGCAAGGACTTCCAGCACTATGTTGAAGAGATATGGAGAGAGCGGGCAGCCTTGTCTTGTCCCTGATTTCAGTGGGATTGCTTGAAGTTTCTCTCTGTTCAGTTTGATGTTGACTATAGGCTTGCTCTATATTGCCTTTACTATGTTTAGATATTAGCCTTGCATCCCTGATCTCTCCAATACTTTAAACATGAATGGATGTTGGATTTTGTCAAAGGCTTTTTCAGCATCTAGGGAGATTATCATGTGGTTTTTTTCTTTGAGTTTGTTAATATGGTGGCTCACTTTGATGGATTTCCATATATTGAACCATCCCTGCATACCTGGGATAAAGCCTACTGGGTCATAGTGGATAATATCTTTGATGTGTTCTTGGATTCGGTTTGCAAGTATTTTATTAAGTACTTTTGTATCAATGTTCATAAGGGAGATTGGCCGGAAATTCTCTATCTTTGTTGAGGCTTTGTGAGGTTTATATAACAAAGTAACTGTGGCTTCATAGAATGAGTTTGGTAATGTTCCTTTTGTTTCTATTTTGTAGAATAGTTTGAAGACAATTGGTGTTAGCTCTTCTTTGAAGTTATTGTAGAATTCTGTGCTGAAGCCATCTGGTCCTGGGCTTTCTTTGGATGGGAGACTTTTGATGACCCCTTCTATTTCTTTGAAGAATATAGGACTACTTAGTTGATTTACCTTGTCCTGATTCAGCTTTGGTAAGTCAAATTGATCAAGAAAATTGTCCATTTCATGGAGAGTTTCAAATTTTGTGGCATATAGACTTTTGAAATAAGTCCTAATGATTGTTTGGATTTCCTCAGTGTCTGTAGTTATGTCCCCCTTTCATTTCTGATTTTGTTGATTTGGGTGGTGTCTCTCTGCCTTTTAGTTAGGTTGGCTAAGGATTTGTCGATTTTGTTTATTTTCTCAAAGAACCAGCTCTTGGTTTCATTGATTCTTTGAATTGATTATTTTCTTTTCTAATTGATTGATTTCAGCTCTGAGTTTGATTATTTCCAGCTGACTACTCCTTTTTGGTGTGTCTGCTTCTTCTTTTTCTAGGTTTTTTAAGTAATCCATTAAGTTGTTTGAATGAGCTGCCTCGATTTTGTCTTGAAGATGCTTAGTGCTATGAACTTTCCTCTTAGCACTGCTTTCAAGGTGTCCCACAAGTTTGGGTATGTTGTGTCTTCATTTTCATTGATTTCTAGGAGGACTTTAATTTCTTTATTTATTTCTTGTCTGACCCAGCTGTCATTTAGTAACAACTTCTATGTGTGTGTAGAGTTTTGCTATTTTTTTAATTATTGAGGTCCAGCTTTATTCCATGGTGATCAGACAAGGTACAAGGGATTATTTCAATATTCTTGTATCTGTTGAGGCTTGGTTTGTGACCAACTAACTACATGGTCTATTTTGGAGAAGGTTCCATGAGGTGCTGAGAAGAAGTTAAATTCTTTTGTGTTTGGATGTAAAGTTCTGTAATGTCTCTTAGGTCCATTTGATTCATGTCCTCTGTTAGAGACATTGTTTATTTGTTTAATTTCTGTTTTATTGACCTTTCCTTTGTAGAGATTGGGGTGTTGAAATCTCTCACTATTAATGTGTGGGGATCTATATGTGGTTTAAATTTTATCAGTGTTTCTTTAACAAATATGGGTGCTCTTGTATTTGGGGCATCTATATTCAGGACTGTGATGTCTTCCTGGTGGAATTTACTTTGATGAGTATGAAGTGTCCTTCCCCATCTCTTTTTATTAATTTTGGTTGAAAGTCTATTATATCAGATATTAGAATGGCTACTTCTGCTTGCTTCTTGGCTCTATTTGCTTGGAAAGTCTTCTTCCAACTCTTTACCCTCAGGAATGTCTATCTTTGTGCCTTAGTTTGTTTCTTGTATGCAACAGATTGCTCGGTTTTGTTTATGTATCTGTTCTGTTAATCTGCATCTTTTTATTGGAGAGTTGAGTCCATTGATGTTGAGAGAGATTAATGACCATTGGCTTTTAGATCCCTTGATTTTGCTGTTGGCTTTGGTCATAAGGTTGTGTGCTTGGTTGCTTTTTGTTTTACTGTAGTAAGGTTAATTTTTTCCTCTGTTTTCTTGAAAAAAGCTAATTGTTTTTGGGTTGTATTTCCCTTCCCAGTGACTTCTGTAATGCTGGATTTGTGTGTATGTATTGTTGAAATTTGTTTTTGTCATTGAAATTCTTGTTTTCTCTGCCTATGAGGACTGATAGCTTTGCAGGGTATAGTAGCCTGGGCTGACATCTGTGTTCTCTTAGGGTCTGCATGATATCTGTCCAGGCCCTTCTGGCTTTCATAGTCTCTGTTGAAAATTCAGGTGTGATTCTAATGGGTTTGCCATTATATGTTACTTGGCCTTTTTCTCTTTCGGGTTTTAGTATTTTTTCTTTGTTCTCTATACTTACTGTTTTGATTATTATGTGGCAGGAGGATTTTCTTTTCTGGTTAAATTTGTTGGGTGTTCTGTAGGCCTCATGTATTCTTATTGGCCTCTCCTTTAACTTGGGGAAATTTTCTTCAATGATTTTGTTGAAAATATTTTCTGGGCCTTGGAAAAGGGAGTCTTCTTTTTCCTCTATACCTGTTATTCTTAGGTTTTGTCTTTTCATATTGTCTTGGATTTCTTGGACGGTCTGTGTCAGGGATTTTTCAGATTTAATATTTTCTTTGACAGATACATCGAGTTCTTCCATTGTATCTTCTACACCTGAGATTCTTTCTTCCATCTCTTGTAGTCTGTTGGTTATGCTTGCCTCTGTAGTTCCTGATTTCTTCCCTAGATTCTTCCTTTCCATTATTTCCTCCATTTGTGTTTTGTTTAATTCTTCCAATTCTATCTTCAGGTCTTGAGTTGTTTACTTCCTTCACCTGTCTGATTGTACTTTCCTGTATTTTTTTTTAGTTCCTTCAACTCTGTTTCTTTTTCTTTTTTTTTTTTTTTTACTGCTTTAAGCATTTCCTTTCTAAAGGCCATAAACTGTTTGGTTGCAACTTCCTCTATTTTGTTACAGATGGCAATATTCTGTTTGTGTTTATCTTCCTCTATGTCTTTACCTATCTTATTGGTTTCCTCTGTTATCTTCTTCATGAGCATAGTGTTTAGGTCATCTTCTTGGATTTCAGTTATGCTGAGGTGTCCAGGGCTACTTGCCCCTGTGTAACTGGGTTCTGGATATGCCATATTGCTCTGTCTTTTGTTGCTTTAGCTTTTATGCTGGCCTCTAACCACTGTGCTATCTTAGGTGTTTGGGGTTATTTTCTAGTGGTTCCTGGGGATCCTGTGGTGGAGAGAATCCCCTTGGCAAAGCTGTTTTTTCCTGAAGGAAGTCTTCTCAGCTTTTTGGGTATAGTCCCTGGATGGCTGGCATTTTTTCAGGAGTTGCTGCTGCTCACCTCAGGGATAGAGACCTGAGTGGTAACTGTGGTCTTTGTTAGTTGAGAGGGTTCTCCTCTCACAAAGTGAAGTCCTGAGGACAGCTGCCCTGTTTCTGGGTTTCTTGCTGTAAATTTAATGATCAGCTGCTGTGATCCAGTTGGACATCTGGCACTCAGCAACTGTTTGTGCCTATGTGTGGAGCACAGCTGAGTGATGACAGCTTGGCCCCACTGGTCTGTGAGACTTTTTCCAGGGAAGGATTGGGTGATTTAAGTCAGTACAGTTTCCTTCCTTCCTTGTAGATTCTCTTGGAGACAGGGACTCCCAGTCTCTTTTTTTGTCATGGGGTGCACTGCTCAGTCTTCCCCAGCTAGCTGGTGCACAGAAACTGCCTATGTCTTCCTTTCCGGTTTTTGGGTGCCTGGGCATCTGCCTAAACTGGGTAATTTTCCTGAGACCTTTTCAGTGTGGGTATGTCAGCTGAGTGCTCTGAGATCAAACCAGCTGTTTCCCTCCCTGTGTGTTTGCAACGGACAGTGAAACTCAGTCTCTGATGCCCTGGTGCCCACAGTTCTATCTGAGGTTGCGAATCAGATGTGCAGGCAGGGCTCTGTGCAGGCACCTGGGTCCCCGGCTCTGATTCTGGGCTGGCTCCTGGGGCACCCACGGAACCTGAGTCTTTTCCAGGGGTTGTCTGGGTGACCTAAGGTCGGTCCTAATCGTTTCCTGCACCATTGGATTATCTCTTGATTAAAAATTCCAGTCTCTGATAGTGTGGTGCACACGGTTCTTTCTGGGACCATGACCAGAGACACTGGTGTGTGGCTCTCTGCTGGGGCTGTTGGCCAAGCTTCTGGCAGAACTGGGATCTCTTCCACAGTTTCGCCAAGTGTTTTAAAAGCTGATTGAATCCCCCACCATGGGGTATCCTCTCACCTGGGAAACACAATCGCCTGTGTTTTATGGCCACTAGTTCTGATTGCTGGTCACTGTGCCAATCCTGCTGTGCTGCTGGTCAAAATGAGAGTCATCCCAGCATCACCATCTTGCCCTGCCTCACGACATGTTTCTTAAAAAAAAAAAAAAAAAAAAAAAAAAAAAAAAAAAAAAAAAAAAAAAAAACTGTGATCAAGGGGATGACGTATAGAGCTCTTCAGGATTGATGGCAAGGATGATCTCCGTGTTTTTGTTTGTTTGTTTGTTTGTTTGTTTGTTTTGTTTTTTTTCTTTCTTTCTTTTTTATTTTAGTTTTCTTTATTAATTACACTTTACTCACTTTGTATCCCCCCCATGGATCTCTCTCTCCTCCTCTCCCAATCCCTCCCTCCCTCCACCCTCTGCCTGCATACCCCTCCCCAAGTCCACTGATAGGGGACGGCTTCTTTTTCTTCCTCTGATCCAAGTCAATCAGGTCTCATCAGGAGTGGCTGCCTTGCCTTCTTCTGTGGACTTGTAATGCTCCTTTCCCCTCAGGGAGAGGGAATTAAAGAGCAGGCCAATCATTTCATGTCAGAGACAGTCACTGTTCCTATTACAATGGAACCCACTTGAATACTGAATACCATGAGCTACATCTGTACAGGGGTCTTAGGATATCTCCATGCATAGTCCTTTTTTGAAATAGCAATCTCAGGAAAAACCCCTGTGCTCAGATTTTTTTGGTTCTGTTTCTCTTGCTACGGAGTTCCTGTCCTCTGCATATCTTACTGTTTCCCACTACTTTCCTAAGATTCCCTGCACTTTACCCAAAGGTTGCCCATAAGTTGCAGTATCTACATTGATAGTCTGCAGGGCAGAGCTTTTTCAGGGGTCCTCTGTGTAAGTCTCCTGATTGTTCCCTCTTTTCTCCTTCTTCTGATGTCCAGGCTCTTTGCCTTTCTGGATAGGAATTGAGCATTTTAGCAAGAGTCCTCCCTCTTGATTAGTTTCTTTAGTTGTACAGATTTTAGTACATTTATTCTATATTATATGTCTATATGAGTGAGTATATACTGTGTGCATATTTCTGCTTTTGGGATAGCTCACTCAGGATGATCTTTTCCAGATCCCACCGTTTACATGCAAATTTCATGATTTCCTTGTTTTTTATTGCTGAGTAATATTCCATTGCGTAGATATACCACAATGTGTGCATCCATTCATCCACTGAGGGGCATCTGGGCTGTTTCTAGCTTCTGGATATTACAAATAAGGCTGTTTCAAACATGGTTGAGCAAATGTCCTTATTTTGTACTTGAGAATCTTTTGGATATATGCGTAGGAGTGGTATAGCTGGATCTTAAAGAAGTGCTAATCCTACTTGTCTGAGGAAGCGCCAGGTTGCTTTCCAGAGTGGTTTTACAATTTTACATTCCCACCAGCAGTGGAGGAGGGTTCCCCTTTTTCCACAACCTCTCCAGCATGTGTTATCTCTTGAGTTTTTGATCTTAGCCATTCTGGTGGGTGTAAGGTGAAATCTTAGGGTTGTTTTGATTTGCATTTCCCTGATAGCTAATGATGTTGAGCATTTCTTTTAGTGTTTCTCTGCCATTCAATATTCCTCTGTCAAGAATTCTCTGTTTAGCTCTCTACCCCATTTTTTAATTGGATTACTTGATTTTTTGCTCTTTAAATTCTTTAGTTTGTTATATATACTGGATATTAGCCCTCTGTCAATTATAGGGTTGGTGAAAATCTTTTCCCAATCTGTAGACTGTTGTTTTGTTTTGATGATAGTGTCCTTTACAGAAGCTTTTCAGTTTCATGAGGTCCCATTTATTGATTGTTGCTCTAAGAGCCTGTGCTGTTGGTGTTCTGTTATGGAAGTTGTCTCCTGTGCCAGTGAGTTCAAGGGTATTCCCCAATTTTTCCTCCAAGTGGTTTAGTGTGTCTAGTTTTATATTGAAGTCTTTGAACCACTTGGACTTTAGTTTTGTGCAGGATGATAAGTATGGATCTATTTGCATTTTTCTACATGTAGACTTCCAGTTAGACCAGCACCATTTGTTGAAGATGCTGTCTTTTTTCCATTGAATGGATTTGGCATCTTTGTCAAAAATCACATGTCCATAAGTGTGTGGATTTATGTCAGGGTCTTCTATTCGATTCCATTGATCCACCAGTCTGTTTCTATGCCAGTACCATGCGGTTTTTAGTATTGTTGCTTTATCATACAGCTTGAGATTAGGGATGGAGATACCTCCTGAAGATGTTTTACTCTTTTAGCAATTCTGGATTTCTTGTTGTTCCATATGAAGGTGAGAATTTTTCTTTAAAGGTCTGTGAAGAATTGTGTTGGTAATTTGATGGGAATTGCATTGAACTGTAGATTGCTTTTGGTAAAATGGCCATTTTTATTATATTAATCCTGCCAAGCCATGAGTTTGGGAGATCTTTCCATCTTCTGAAATCTTCTCCTAATTCCTTCTTCAGAGACTGGAAATTTTTTTTCATAGCAAGCCTTTGACTTGCTTGGTTAGTTTCATACCAAGGTACTTTATGTCTTTTGTGGCTATTGTGAAGAGTGTTGTTTCCCTAATTACTTTCTCGGCCCTTTTGTCCTTTGTGTATAGGAAGGCTACTGATTTTTTTTTTTTTTGAGTTAATTTTGTATCCAGCCACTTTGCTGAAGGTGATTATCAGCCATGGTAGAGTTTTTGGGGTCACTCAGGTATCCTATCATATCATCTGCAAATAGTGATAATTTGACTTCTTTTTTTCCAATTTGTATCCTCTTGATCTCCTTCAATTGTCTTATTGCTCTAGCTAGGACTTCAAGAACAATGTTGAAAAGATATGGATAGAGTGTAGTACCTTGCCTTGTCACTGATTTCAGTCAGAATGATTTAAGTTTCTCTCCATTGAGTTTGATGTTGGTTATAGGCTTGCTGTATATCGCCTTTACTATGTTCAGGTATGTGCCTTGCATACCTGATCTCTCCAATACTTTACAAATGAATGGATGTTGGATTTTGTCAAATGCCTTTTCAGCATCTAAGGAGATGATCATGTGGTTTTTCTCCTTCATTTTGTTTATGTGGTGGATGACATTGATAGATTTCTGTATATTGAACCACCCCTGCATGCCTGGAATGAAGCCTATTTGGTCATAGTGGATGATGTCTTTGATGTGTTCTTGGATTCGGTTTGCAAGTATTTTGTTGAGTATTTTTCCATCAATATTAATGAGGGAGATTGGCCTGAAATTCTCTTTCTGTGTTGGGTTGTTGTGAGGTGACTCTGGCTTCATATATAAGTTTGGTAGTGTTCTGTCTATTTCTATTTTGTAGAATAGTTTGAAGAGTATTGTTGTTAGCTCTTCTTTGAAGGTCTGGTAGAATTTGGCACTGAAACCATCTGGCTCTGTGCTTTTTTTGCATGGCAGACTTTTGATGACAGCTTCTATTTCCTTAGGGGATATAGGACTATTTAATTGGTTTACCTGGTCTTGATTCATTTTGGCATGAAGAATCGGTCAAGAAAATTGTCCATTTCATGTAGATTTTCAAATTTTGTGGCATTTAGACTTTGGAAGTAAGACCTAATTATTGTTTGGATTTCTTCAGTGTCTGTGGTTATCTCTTCCTTTTTGTTTTGGGTTTTGTTGATTTGGATAGTTTCTCTCTGCTTTTTAGTTAGTTTGGCTAAGGGTTTGTCTATATTGTTGATTTTCACAAAGAAACAGCTCTTGGTTTCATTGATTCTTTGAATTGTTTTATTTTTTTTTCTAATTTATTGATTTCAGCCCTGAATTTGATTATTTTTAGCCGTCTATTCCTCTTTGGTGTCTCTGCTTCTTTTTGTTTTTCCCTAGGGTTTTTAAGTGAGCCATTACATTGCTTGCATGAGATGTTTCGAATTTCTTTTTGAAGGCACTTAGTGCTATGAACTTTCCTCTTAGCAGTGCTTTCATCACGTCCCATACGTTTGGGTATGTTGTGCCTTCATTTTCACTGAATTCTAGGAAGTCTTTAATTTCTTTCTATATTTCTTCTCTGACCCAGCTGTCATTTAGAAGCAAGTTGTTCAGTTTCCATGTGTGTGTATTCCTTTTTCTATTTTTTTCATTAAGGTCCAGTTTTAGTCCATGGTGATCAGATAAGATTCAAAGGATTATTTCAATCTTCTTGTATCTGTTTAGGCTTGCTTTGTGACCAACTACATGGTCTATTTTGGAGAAGGATCCATGAGGTGCTGAGAAGAAGGTAAATTCTTTTGAGTTTGGTTGAAAGGTCCTGTAGATGTCTGTGGATCCATTTGATTTATGATCTCTGTCAGAGTTATTGTTTCTTTGTTTAATTTCTGTTTTGCTGACCTGTCCTTTGTTGAGAGTGGGGTGTTGAAGTCTCCCACTATTAATGTGTGGGTGTCTATGTGTGGTTTATGTTTTATTTAAGTTTCTTTTACAAATGTGGGTGCCATTGCATTTGGGGCATAGATATTCAGGATTGTGATATCTTCCTGGTGGATTTTTTCCTTGATGATTATGTAGTGTCCTTCTCTATGTTTTTTGATTGATTTATGTTGAAAATCTACCTTATTAGGTATTAGGATGGCTACTCCTCCTTGCTTCTTGAGTCCATTTGCTTGAAAAACTTTCTTCCAGCCCTTTACTCTCAGGTCCTGTCTATCTTTGTGATTTAAGTGTGTGTCTTGTATGCAAAAGATTGGTGGGTCTTGTTTATGCATCCAGTCTGTGTCTTTTTATTGGAGAATTGAGTCCATTGATGTTGAGGGAGATTAATGACCAGTGGCTGTTAGATCCTGTGATTTTGATGTTGGCCATGAGAGTGTGTTTGTGTGTTTGGCTACTTTTGTTTTGCTGTAGTGAGGTTATTCATTTCCTGTGATTTCTTGAAAGCAGGTAGTTTTCTTGGGTTGTATTTTTCCTTCGAATATCTTCTATAACTCTGGATTTGTGTGTAGGTATTGGTGAAATTTGTTTTTGTCGTTGAATATCTTGTTTCCTCTGCCTATGAGGACTGAGAGCTTTGCAGGGTACAGTAGCCTGGGCTGACATCTGTGTTCTCTTAAGGTCTGCATGATATCTGTCCAGGCTCTTCTGGCTTTCATAGTCTCTGTTGAGAAGTCAGGTGTGATTTTGATGGGTTTGCCATTATATGTTACTTGGCCTTTTTCCCTTGCAGCTTTTAGTATTTTTTTTTTTTTTTTTGTATATTTACTGTTTTGATTATTATGTGACTGGAGGATTTTCTTTTCTGGTCTAATTTATTAGGTGTTCTGTAGGCCTCTTGTATTCTTACAGGCTTCCCCTTTAAGTTGGGGAAATTTTCTTCAGTGATTTTGTTGAAAAATTTTTTTTCTGGGCTTTGGAAGAGGGAATCATCATTTTCCTGTATTCCTATTATTCTTAGGTTTTTTCTTTTTATCTTGTCTTGGATTTCTTGGATGGTTCGTGTCAGGAATTTTTTTTAGATTTATTATTTTCTTTGATACATACATTGTTTTCTTTCACTGTATCTTCCACTCCTGAGATTCTTTCTTACATCTCTTGTAGACTGTTGGTTATGCTTACCTCTGTATTTCCTGTTTTCTTTCCTAGGTTCTCCCTCTCTGTTATTTCCTCTGTTTGTGTTTTCTTTAATTCTGCCAATTCTGTCTTCAGATCTTGAACTGTTTTGTTGATTTCCTTCACCTGTCTGACTGTATTTTCCTTCAGTTCATTCAGAGGTTTGTTTGAACCTTCCTCTGTTTCTTTTCTTTTTCTCTCAGTGACACAAACTGTTTGGCTGCATCTTCCTGTATTTCTTTACGGATGACCATAATCTGTTTGACAACTATAAGCTATTTGACAGATGGTACTCTTAATAAGTGAATACATATGCATATGCAATTTAGTTTCTTCAACCATTTTGATTTTTTCCTGGTTTCATTCATTTGCCTGAAAATATAATGATGTCATTTCCATAGCTGAATAATACTCCATTATGGAAATATTCCACATTTTTTTTCAAAGGAGACTGTGAGGCCTGTTCTTTAGTCTTTAGAAGTTGTTGTGCCTTTAAACATTTTATTGAATGACAAACTATCTGTATAACTATGTACTTTTAGCCTAAAAGTCTCTCCATCTTCTTCCACTTCCTGGTGATTTGAATTGCAATGTCACCTTTAAACCCATCTGTTTACATGTGGAATACAGTGAGGAAATGTCTGGGAAAGGTTAGAAATCATGGCATTTTTAGATAATATAATTCCTTTTGTTTTCCTAATTTCTTTCTCAGCCCTTTTATCTTTTGTACACAAGAGGGCTACTGATATTTTTGAATTAATTTTGTATATAGCCACTTAGCTGAAGTTGTTGATCAGCTATAGGATATCCCTGGTAGAATTTTTTTTATGTCACTTAGTTATACAATCATATCATCTGCAAATATCAATAGTTTGACTTCTTTTTTCTGATTTCTAGTCCCCTATTCTCCATCAATTTTATTATAGCTCTAGCAAGGACTTCAAGAATTCTGTTGAAGAGATATGGAGAAAGTTTGCAATTTTGCTTTGTTCCTGATTTCAGTGGGATTGCTTTAAGTTTCTCTCATTTTAGTTTGAGGTTGGTAATAGGCTTGCTCTATACTGTGTTTAGATATATGCCTTCTATTTATAATCTCTCCAATACTTTAAAAATGAATGGAGGTTGGAGTTCATTAAAATCTTTTTAAGCATCTAAGGATATTATCATGTTTTTTTTCTTTCTTTCACTTTGTTAATATGGTGCAATATATTGATGGATTTCTGTATAACAAACAACCCCTGCATACCTTGGATAAATCTTACTTGGTCATAGTGGATAATATCTTTCTTGTGTTCTTGTATTTGGTCAAAAACATAAAGTAACTTGTTGTGATCATATGCAAGCTAGTCAAAGACCTGTATGACTAAAATTTCAAGTCTCTTAAAAAAGAATTAGAAGAAGATAACAGAAGATGGAAAGATCTCCCATGCTCATAGCCTGGCAAGCTTAACATTGTAAAAATGGCCATCCTACTAAAAGAATCTACAGATTCAATAGAATTCCCATCAAATTACCAACACAATTCTTTACAGATATTAGAAAGAAAAATTCTCATCTTAATATGGAAAAAAAAGAAACCCAGAATTGCTAAAACAATCCTCCACAATAAAAGATCTTCTGGAAATATCTCCATACCTGATCTCAGGCTATACTATAGACCAACAGGAATAAAAAAAAATGCATTGTCCTGGCATTTAATCAGAATGTTGGATCTATGGAACCAAAGAGGAGACCCGGAATTAAACCCTATCACTTCTGAAAAACTGAGTTTTGACAAAGATGCCAAAACTTACAATGGAAAAAAAAAGATAGCACCTTCAACAAATGGTGCTGGTCTAACTGGATGTCTACATGTAGAAAAATTCAAATAGATCCATACTTAATCACCCTGCACAAAACTAAAGTGAAAGTAGATCAAAGATATCAACATAAAACCAGACTCATTAATTCAGTTAGAAGAAAAAGTGGTGAAGAGTCTTGAACTCATTGGCACAGGAGAAAACTTCCTGAACAGGACATTAACAACTCAGGCTCTAAGAGCAACAATCAATGAATGGGTCCTCGTGAAACTGAAATGTTTTTGTAAAGCATAGGACACTATCATCAAAACAAAACAAATGCCTATAGATTATGAAAGAATCTTCACCAAGCCTCTATGGCACAGAGGGCTAATATCCAGTATATATAAAGAACTAAAGAAGTTGAAAAATCAAGAAATCAAGTAATCCAATTTAAAAATGTTGAACAGAACTAAACAGAGAATTCTTACACTTCAAATCTCAATGCCATTAGTCATCAGGGAAATGCAAATCAAAAGAAGCCTGATTTTACCTTACACCCATCAGAATGGGCAAAATAAAAAACTCAAGTGACAACACATGCAGGAGAGGATATGATTAAAGAGGAACCCTCCTCCATTTCTGGTGAGAATATAAACTTGTAGAACCACTCTATTAATAAATGTGATGCTTTCTCAGACAACTAGGAATAGCACTTCCTAGAGATTCAGCTATACCACTCCTAAGCATACATCCAAAAGAGGCTCAAATACACAATAAGGACATATGCATAACCATGTTTGTAGCAGTTTTATTTGTAATAGCCAAAACCTGGAATCAACACAGATGACCACCAACTAAAAAATGGATACAGAAATTGTGACATATCTACACAATAGAATTTTACTCAGCAATAAAAAGAAAAAGAAAGAAAATCATGAAATTTGCAGATAAATGGTTGGAAATGAAAATGCTCCCCATGAGTAGGCTCTCCCAGAAGCAGAAAGACACAAGGTATATAGACATATAGACATATAATACAGGATAAACCTACTAAAATCTCTACACTTCAAGAAACTAATCAAGAGGGATTACTCTGGCTAAAATGTTCAATCCCCATCCTGAAAGTTAAAAAGATGAACATCAGAAGAAGGAGAAAACAGGGAACAAGGTAAGAGCCTGCCACAGAGGGCATCTGAAAGACTCTGCCCTGACGACTATCAAAGCAGTTGCTGAGACTCATGGCCAACTATTCAGCAAAGTGCATGGAATCTAATGAAAGAAATGGGAAATAGTAAGATCTGGAGAGGACATGAGCTCCACAAGGAGAGCAACAGGACCAAAAAATCTGAGGTCAGAGGTCTTTCCTGAGACTCATACTCCAACTAAGTACCATGCATGCAGATAACTTAGAAACCCTGCACAGGTGTGGCCCATGGCAGTTCAGTGCCCAAGTGGGTTCCATATTAAGGGGAACAGGGACAGCCTCTGACATGAAGTGATTGGCCTGCCCTTTGATCTCCTCACCATGATGGTAGAGCAGCCTTACCAGGCCATAGATGAAGACAATGAAGCCACTTCAGATGAGATCTCATAGAGTAGGATTAGAAGTAAGGAGAAGTCCTCCCCTATTAGTGGTTTGGGGAGGAGCATGCATGGAGAAGGGGGAAGGAAGGTGGGATGGGGAGGGAAGAAATGAGGGGTTAATGGGGAGAGACAAACGTGAATAAAGTGTAAATAATAAAAATTAAAGTGAAAAAATATTAAAACAATAATTATTTTTAGAGTTATAATATAGGAGGTTTTTCTTGTAGGTTGATATGCCAATGAAAATGAACAGACAGAATGGAGTCTCTGTCTCTAAGTCTAGGGTAACTTTATATCTTTGCTTCTGTTGGTCTTGCTCTCCATATTTCTGAATCTACTTCTCTGTAGCTCTTTCTCTGTCTGTCTCTCTCAGTCTCCATCTCTCAGCCTGCTGCTTGTGGTTCAGTATGAAAAGCTCTCAGTTCTGCTGAAGCACAACAAGATGACTGTCTGCTGACATGACATCCTGGACGGTATCCATAAAAATATAAGCAAGATCCCAATAAAACACTTTTTATTCAAATATTTTCCTTGGTCAGGGACCATTCTTGCAGTAAGTAAGTCATTGACTGAGAACATATCTGTGCATTTAACAAATAATAATGGAATCTGTGATAATGTGAAACTCACTTGTCAAGAACATGTGACATTATCAATGAAGACTTAAAAGAAATATGTGGCACTTTTCCTGAACTAAGAGCCTTGGACAGTAATTTACATCTCTGTGTTGTGTGCTTTTAGCTGCCCAGATTAAGGCATGTAAGGCTGCTCAACCTATCTCAAGCAGGCTGTTAACTTGGCCCTTTTTTTAACTGGCCCTTTCACTTCTTTCATGATCTTATTTCTCTCTCTCAATCACCACCTGAAAGAACCTTGAGTTTTCCATGGCAGTGAGTAAACAAACTTTCCTAACAGTACAGTATCAATCATCCTATGGACACATGAGTTTTTCTTTTGAATCCCAACAAGCCTTTATCTCATCACTTTTTCCAGATTCCATACCATGACTCCTGTTTACCTCTGTGACAATATTAGGTAGGAAATGAAACTTTAATGTGTTTTTAATTGGACAGCTTCCTAAGTAGGGAAGCTTCAAAGTGATGTACATATAAGGGGTAATGTACCGAATGACAATGTGGTCTTCTACTGTGGTCTTGGATCTGAAATATCCTAGGTTGTGACTTTGAACTGAGCTGTTACTTGTGTACTCATTAAATGCACCTTCACATTCTTATTGATATAGTAGGCTGGCAGGGTCTGTGGTTCCTTAGTGCATTGTGTGTTTAAGAGAAGGTGAAAGAGAAGGAAACTAGACAATTCCTGGGACTGATTTGACTGAAACAGAGAAAGATCTGTGAGTGTAAATGGTAAACTGAGGGGCAAGATACAATTTTACAGGTGGTGCTATTCCACAACAGGTTTGCAAACCCTCTATGACCAGAGTTGCCTTGTTTGACCTTCCTAGATCTGCAGCTACGTCCTATTCAGTTATCAGTGAAAAACTCTCCTGGTCCTGTAGTTTACAATTAAAACTGATCCTTCAAAACAGTGAAATGGGTCATTGTTATATGCCTAGGATAAAAGAGCAGCTGGGTTTTTGCTATGGTTCTCCAGACAAACTCTCAAAACTTAGTGTTAGTGGTAGGACTGGTTGTTCATAGACCTGAGCTCATGTGGTCTGAGGTAGCTAGCTAAACAATAGTCCCTGGCTAGGATTTTCTCCTACAAATTGAGTTCCTAGAAAGCATGTCTTACAAAGTCAAAATCTGCTTTCCTTAGAGGAATCATATTTCCTTATTAAAAGTCATTGTAAAAGTTGTCAGCATATTATTTTTATTGCTTATGTGGGAATATGATATAATATACATTACACTACATATCCATTGCTCCCAGGTTCAAACTCCTACCCATGTGTCACACTAATTTTTTTTCTTTAAAATACACCAATTCAAGTATGTGGTATTCATATATGCACTGGAACATGATCAAAGTCTCAACGCCAAGTCACTTAAAGGAAACAGAATTCATCCTTAGGCAACTTGGTCAAAACCCCAAGAAGCCATCAGTTCTGAAGACTCTATACTTCATCACCTTAATCACAGTTTTTCTTATGTATTTATTTATTATGATTTGTTTCCTTCTTTTCACCTCTGCTGCCCCCTCACTCATCGCATTCTAGTCCAACCAAGCCTCCTTATACCCCTTTGAAATTTATAAAATTCTCCTGATAGTTGAGGTCCTCCTCCCACCTCTAACTGATCCTAGGTTATTAGATATCATCTAGACTATCTGCATCATCATCCTCTGCAGCCTGATTCTCAGGTCATTGTTCTCTTTGTGACCTTAATTCCCTTTACATATGACACTCTTTTTGCCTCCACTCTTTCAGGCTTACCAGAGCACTGGGTGGAGAGAGAATTTCATATGGAATACCCATTCAAATCTGGGTGTTTAAGGCCTCTCTCTGAATAATATCAGACTGCTAGTCACTACATACAATATTATTTGATACAAAAGGAAGCATCTCTGTGGATCCAAGAACACGGCACTGATCTATCAATTGAGGGCAGAGAACAACTTATTTTAGTAACAACAGCCTGGTTTCCATGAAAATTTCTGTAGCATGCCCTGGTCCAACAACTCAATTAACTGCCAAATAACTCTCCTAGTGGAAGACTGGTTTGGTCACAACAGATGGTCTGTTGGTACTTCATTCCCTACTATTAATAGAACTCCTAATAAGTGAATACGTACCATATTTGTCTTTCTGCATTTTAGTAACTTCACCCAGGATGATTTTTCCTGGTTCCATCCATTTGCCTGAAAATATCCTTATGTCATTTTTCTTAGATGAATAAAGCTCTGTTATGGAAATATTCTACATTTTCCTCAAAGGAGAGTGTCAGTTCTGTTCTTTAGTTCTTGGAAGTTGCTGGGACTTTATTCATTGTATTGAATGACAAACTATCAGCATAAGTATGTTCTTTTAGCTTAGAATTCTCCATCATCTTCTACTTGTTTGTGATTTGAATTGCAAATGTCCTCTTTAAAGCTCATTTATTAACATGTTTAGTCCCCAGTAAGGAAATATCTAGGAAGGGGTTATGAGTTATGGCCTTGTTCAAGGCCAAAATATTTTATATTGGAGTTATATGATAGGAGGGTGTGCTCTGAGGTTGATGTGCCAATGAAAGTGACCAGATAGAATGGAGTTTCTCTATCTCACTTTGTAACTTGTTTTCTGTATTTCTGATCTTTCTATTTCTCAAACTGTTACTTGAGCACATTCTCTCTCTGAGTCTCATTGTCTCCCTCTCTGAGCTGCTGCTTGTGGTTCACTATGAAAAGCTCTCAGTTCTGCTGAAGGACTACAGCAAGATGACTGCTTGATGATGTAACTTCCTGGATTAGATCTGTAAAAATATATGCAAGGTCCCAATTAAATGTTTTTTGTACAAAGAGTTGCCTTGGTCAAGGAACATTTTCATAGTAAGTAATTCACTGACTGAAGAAATATCCCTGAATTTAAAAAATAATAATGGAATCTATGATAATGGGAAATTCACATGTCAAGGACACATGAACATAATAATAAAGACTTGAAAGAAATATGTGACACTTTTACTGAACTAAAAGTCTTGGACACAGAAACTGACATCTTTGTGCTCTGTGCTTTTGTTTGCCCAGATTGAGGGATGTAGGGCTGCACAGCCTTTTATGGAGCAGGCTGTCCACTTGCTTCTTTTAATAACTGGCTCCATAAACTCTTACTGGCTTTCACCTTTTGTATGGCATCATTGTCCCTCTCAGCCAATTAGCACCTGAGAGAATCTTGAGGTTTCCATGGAAATGCATAAACAAACTTTCCTCAGTGTCCAGTATCTTATCCTGTACACAGGTGACTTTTTCTTGTGAAAGCCAACAAGACTTTATCTCATCCTTTTATCCAGATCCCACACATTTATTTTGTTTACCTCTGTGACAATGTCAGGAAGGAAATGAAAGTTTACTGTTTATTGAATTGGAAAACTTCCTACATAGGGAAGCTTCACAATGATGTGGGATTAATGTTAATGTACCAAATGACAAGGTGCTCTCTAACTGTGGTATTGGATCTGAAATTTTCTAGGTTGTGACTTTGAATTGAGCATTTACTGGCATACTCATCTAATGTACATTCACATTCTTATTGATATAATAGGCAGGCCAGGCCTAGTGTTCCCTGAGGTATTGAGTCTTTAGATCAGGGAAAAGAAAAGGAAACTAGGTAATTCCTGGGACTGGTTTGGCTGAAACAGAGAAAGTTCTGTGAATATAAAAGGAGATCTGAGGGGCAATGAAGCACTGGACAGCTGATCTGTTTCAGAGTATGGTTGTCAAACCTCTATGAGCAGAATTGCCTTGTCTCACCTGGCTGGATTGGCAGCTGTGTTCTAGTCAGTGGTCAGTTAGCAATTCTCATGGACTTGGTTTACAGTTTAATCTCATCATTCAGGACAAAGAAATGGGTCCTGTTATATGCCTAGGACACAAGAACAGCATTGTTTCCTGCAGTGGTCTCCAGGAAACCCCTCCAAACATAGTGTTAATGCCAGTAGTGCTTGTTCAGAGGTGTCTCCTGAGCTCATGAGATCTGTTGTAGCTGTGTAACCACTAGTTCAAAGCTATGATTCTCCCCTACATAATGATTTCCCAGAAAGCATGCCTTACATATTCAAAATCTGCCCTCCTTTAGTGGAATCTTTTCTCCAGGTTAAAATTCATTGTCAATGTTGTCAACATATCATTTTATTGATTATGTCGGAAATTCATACACTATACATTACACCCCTGTTCCGTTGCTCCCAGGTTCAAATTCCTACCTATGTGTCAGACTAAATTTTTTTGTCTTTAAAATACATCAGTTGATGTGTTATTCATATACTTATTGAAACATGATCAGAGTCTCAATGTCAAGTCCATTAAAGAAAACTGAGTTCTGCTTAGCTCTGTTCCCCATTTTTTAAGTGGATTACTTGGTTTGCTGCTTTTCAGCTTCTTTAGTTCTTTATATATACTGTATATGAGTCCTCTGTCAGATAAAGGGTTGGTGATGATTCTTTCCCAATCTGTAGGCAGTCACTTTGTTTAGATGATGGTGTTCCTCTGGAGAGGAATACCGAATGGCAGAGAAGCACTTAAAGAAATGCTCAACCTCACTAGCCATTAGGGAAATGCAAATCAAAACAACCCTGAAATTTCACCTTACACCCATGAGAATGGCCAAGATCAAAAACTCAAGTGACAACACATGTTGGAGAGGTTGTGGAGAAAGGGGAACACTTCTCCACTGCTGCTGGAAATGTAAACTTGTACAACCACTCTAGAAATCAATCTGGTGCTTTCTCAGACAACTAGGAATAGCGCTTCTTCAAGATCCAGCCATACCACTCCTGGGCATATATCCAAAAGAGGCTCAAGTACACAAAAAGGACATTTGCTCAAACATGTTTGTAGCAGCTTTATTTGTAATAGCCAGAAGCTGGAAACAACCCAGATGTCCCTCAACTGAAGAATGGATGCAGAAATTGTGGTACATCTACACAATGAAATATTACTCAGCAATGAAAAATAAGGAAATCATGAAATTTGCAGGTAAATGGTGGGATCTGGAAAGGATCATCCTGAGTGAGTTGTCTCAGAAGCAAAAAGACACACATGGTATATACTCACTCATATAGACATACAACATAGGACAAACCCACTAAAACCTGTGCATCTAAAGAAACTAAGCAAGAGAGAGGACCCTAACTAAAATGTCCAATCCCCATCCGGAAAGGCAAAGAGGATGGACATCAGAAGAAGAAGAAAACAGGAAACAACCTAGGAACCTACCACAGAGGGCCTCTAAAAGCCTCTGCCCTTCAGACTATCAAAGCAGATGCTGAGCCTGATGGGCAACTGTTGGGCAGAGTGAATGGAATTTTAGGTAAGAACTGGGAAATAGTAAGAGCTGGAGAGGACAGGGTCTCCACAAGGAGAGCAACAGAACCAGAAAATTTGAACACAGGGAACTTCCCAGAGACTCATACTCCAACCAAGGACTATTCATGGAGATAACCCAGAACCCCTGCACAGATGTAGCCCAGGGCAGTCCAATTGGGTTACATAGTAATGTGAAGAGGGACTGCCTCTGACATAATCTGATTGGCCTGCTCTTTGATCACCACGCTCTGGGGGGGAGCAGCCTTACCAGGCCATAGTAGAGGACAATGCAGCCACTTTTGATGTGAACTGACAGACTAAGATCAGAAAGGAGAGGAGAACCTCCCCTATTAGTGGACTTGGGGAGTGGCATGCAAGCAGAGAGAAGAGGAAGGGTAGGATTGGGAGGGGAGGAGGGAGGGGCTTATGGGGGGGTGTAGAATGAATAAAGTGTAATTGATGAAAAATTTAAAAAAAGGGAAAAAATAATTTAAGAACCTTAAATGACTTTCAAAAGTGGAGGAAAACATGGAGTTAGTCAATTGGCATGGAGCACATCTCGCCCCTGGGGGCAATGGTCTCCTGAACCTACTCAGACCTCGGACACCACCACTGCTAGTTCTAGAACTGACGTAGGATGTTCCAACGAGGGGGTTAAGGCTTCTCATAATATTTCCTATAAGCCCACACCTGTTTGTCTATATCCCCCATTTTTATTCATTATTAGCCAGATAGAGCCAAGTAATTGTGGTGATGATACTTGCTTTTTTGCCCAATGCTGGAATGCTAGTAAATTTAGGTATGCGCTGGTTACTCGCATGCCTCACTGCGTGCCTGTGCCCGCTGATGCCCCTCACGCTATGACTCTCTTCAGACAGAAAAGGGATCTTGGAACTACAGCCACCATTGTTACTACCATCTCATTGGCGGCTGTTGGAGCTACCACCGGGGCATTAGCCATGAGTCATACTGGGCAGACTGCTCAGACCCTGAACAATCATTTAGCCAATGTAGCTCATGCCTTAGTTGTACATAAAGGAATTAATGCTCAACTAAAAGGAAGCTTGATGGTGTTCAATCAGAGGATTGACCTCGTGCAGGAGCAAATTGATACCCTATGGCAAATCGCTCAACTTGGCTGTCAATGAAAATATGCTGGACTTTGAGTCACTAGCATATAACATGAGAATTTTTCCTGTGCTGCAAATCTGTCTAAACAATTGTCGAGATATATTTTAGGTAATTGGACTGGAGAATTCGATACTACAATGGAGCAGCTGAGAGTGGCCATTGTCACAGTAAATTCTAACAGAGTGGACACAGGACTAGCCACAGGATTATCATCATGGATTGCTGCAGCCATGAATCATCTGAAGGAATGGGCGGACATGGGAGCGTTAGCAGGCCTTCTGGTGTTGGTCTCCTTGGTTTGCCTGTGGTATATATGCAAGATTAGAGTCTCACAACAGTGTGATGCAGCCTTGATCATTCAGGCCTTTACAGCCATTGAAGCAGGACATTCTCCCCAAGCATGGTTGGATACCATAAAAAGCTAAAATGTTATGCTCAGGATGCGAGGCTAAGCACTGCACTCAGGGTCAGCCGCTTTGGACCCAGAGAAGAGCATGTCTGGTTGCATGTGGGTTGATGCCCCAGGTCCCGCCTCTGAAAAAAAGGTATCGGACGTGTCTGATGCTCTTTGTGTGGATGACACGTAAATGAACATCAGTACAAAGTCCCAATTTATTTCTAATATCAGAGATCAGACCTCTACTCTTGCCTGATGTGTCTAAAACAAAAAGGGGGAACCGTAGAGAGCTGCGGAATGCTATGCCTTAAAGATGGAGCTGGTTTCTGCCTTCTACCTTCCCGATGGTGAGTGCTCTCTGTCACGAACAATTCCACATTTGGCTAAGGCTGAGGATCTGGCTTGCTTCCATGTATGTGGACCTATCTGCATTGCCCACGTGGCACGCCTGGGTTGACTACCCAGAGGCTATTTAAGCTGTGAGCTGGTTTTCCCCAGGGTCCGAGGATTGTTCAAGGTTTCTGAATAAACTGCATTGAAAAAAAAAAGAAAAAAAAAAAAAAAAGAAAACTGAGTTCATCTTTCTTACACGCTGGTTCAACCCCCAAAAGAAAGCCATCAGTCCTGAAGAGCTCTATAGTTCATCACCTTGATCACAGTTTTCTTATATATTTATTAATTACGTATTTTTTCAATTTGTATACCCTCTGCTGCCTCCTCCCCTTCTTTTTCCAGTCTCATCAACCCTCCTTCTTCTACCCCAATGACCTGTCCTCTAGTTCCCTCATTGGGGAAGTCCTCCTCTTCCTTCTATCTGAACCAAGCTTTATCAGGTCTCATCAAGGCTGGCTGCATCATCTTCATCTCCAGTCTGATACTCAGGGTATTGTTCTCTTTGTGTCCTTAATTTCCTGTACTTATGACACTCTTCCTGCCTCCTCTTCTTCAAACTTAGCAGAGAATTAAGGGAATGTAGAATTTCATTGGGAAATCCCATTCAATGCTGAGTGTTTTAAGGTCTCTCTCTCTGCATAATATCTGACTGTGGGTCTTTGTATGCAAACCGATTTGATGCAGAAGGATGCATCTCTGTTGATTCAAGAACATGATCAATTAATTGAAGACAGACAGCAGCATATTTTAATAGCAACAGCTTGGGCTCCTTGAAAATTTCTGTAGAAAGCCCTGGCCCAAGAGCTCAAGTTGCTGCCACCCAATACCACTTGTAGAAGACTGGTTTTGTCACAACTAGTTGGCCGATTATATCTTTATCCCTACTATTAGGAAACCATTTAATAAGTGAATACATTCCATAGTTGTCTTTCTACATTTTATTTGCTTTACCCAGGATGATTTTCCTGGTTCCATCTATTTGTCTAAAAAATATCATGATGTCATTTTCTTAACTGAATAATACTGCTTGCTGGAAATATTCTACATTTTCCCCAAAGGAGATTGTCAGTGCTGCTGTTTGGAATTTGGAAGTTGCTGGGACTCTAATCATTGCATTGAATGACAAACTATCAGGATAACTGTATTCTTTTAGTCTAGTTGTTGCTCCATCTTCTTCCACATCCTGGTGATTTGAATTGCAATGTCTTCTTGAAGCTCATCTATTTATATGATGAGTCCCCAGTCAGGAAATGTCTGGTAAGATTTAGGAGGTATGGCCTTATTAGATAATATAATTCCTATTGGAGTTATATTTTAGGAGGGTGTGCTTTGAGGTTGCTATGCCAATGAAAGTGTCCAGACAGAATGGAGTCTCTGTCTTTTGATCTAGGTCAATTTATATCTTTATTTCTGTAGGTCTTCATCTCTCTATTTCTGAATCTGTCTCTCTAGCTCTTTCTCACTCTGTCTCTCAGTCTCCCTCTCAGTGCCTGCTTCTTGTGATTCAGTATGAAAAGCTCTCAGTTCTGCTGAAGGACTACAACATATTGTCTGCTTCCTGATGTGACATCATGGAACGTCTCTGGAAAAAATAAAAGCAAGGTCCCAATTATATGTTTTTTGTTCAAAAAGTTGCCTTGGTCAGGGAGCGTTTTCCCAGGAAATCACTGACTGAGGACATATCTGTGTATTTAATAAATAACACTGGAATCTGTGATAATATAAAATTACATGTCAAGGACATGGGACTTTATTAATGACAACTTGAAAAAAATATGTGACACCTCTCCTGAACTAAGAGTCTCGGACACACAAACTGTCATCTTTAAATTTTATGCTTTCGCCTGTCCAGATTGATGCATGTAGGGCTGCTCAACCTTTCTCTCAAGCAGGCTGTCTACTTGGCCCTTTTAATAACTGGCTCTGGAATGGGAGGCTAAGCACTGCACTCAGGGTCAGCTGCTTTGGACCCAGAGAAGAGCATGTCTGGTTGCATGCGGGTTGATGCCCCAGGTCCCGCCTTTAAAAAAAAGGTATCGGATGGGTCTGATGCTCTTTGGGTGGATGACACGTAAATGAACATCGGTACAAAGTCCCAATTTATTTCTAATATCAGAGATCAGACCTCTACCCTTGCCTGATGCGTCTAAAACAAAAAGGGGGAACTGTAGAGAGCTGCATAATGCCGTGCCTTAAAAATGGAGCTGGTTTCTGCCTTCCATCTTCCTGATGGTGAGTGCTCTCTGTCACGAACAATTCCACATTTGGCTAAGGCTGAGGATCTGGCTTGCTTCCATGTATGTGGACCTATCTGCATTGCCCACGTGGCACGCCTGGGTTGACTACCCAGAGGCTATTTAAGCTGTGGGCTGGCTTTCCCCAGGGTCCGAGGATTGTTCAAGGTTCCTGAATAAACTGCATTGAAAAAAAAAATAACTGGCTCTGGAAACTCTTACTGGATTTTACCTATTTCATGACTTCATTCCCCTTCTCAGCCAATCAGCAATGAACTGTCTTGATATCATAATTGCATCGGGATTTCATGATGAATTTTGATGTCATGATGCCATTGTGATGTCAAAATAACATTGTGATATAGCACTGTGATGTCCTCATAGCATTGGATTTCTTAATATCATTGTGAAGTCTTACTGTTGTGAAGTCATAATAGCTTTTTTATTTCAAAATTCCATTGTGATGTCATAACACACCCATGTTGAAATACCTTTGTGAAGTATTAACAGCATTGTGATGTCTAAATAACATTTTGAAATCGTAGTCTCATTGGGACGTCATAATATTTTAATGTCATTATAGCATTGTGATTTCAAAATACCTTTGTGATATCATAATAGCATTGTGATTTCCTATCATTGTGATATCCTAATAGTATTGAGACACCATAATAACATTGTGATGTCAGAAGAGCATTGTAATGTCATAATAGCATTGATATGTCTTTTTTAATTTTTTTATTTAACTTTTATTAATTACACTTTAATCCTTTTGTATCCCCCCATAAGCCCCTCCCTCCCTCCCGGTCCCACCCTCCCTCCCTTTCTGCATGCATGCCTCTCCCCAAGTCCACTGATAGGGGAGGTCCTCCTCTCAATCTTTCTGATCTTTTGTTGTTGTTCTTCTCAATGCAGTTTATTCAGGAACCTTGAACAATCTTCTGACCCTGGGGAAAGCCAGCCCACAGCTTAAAATAGCCTCTGGGTAGCCAACCCCAGCGTGCTATGTCTTAATATCATTGTAAAGTCATACTGTTGTGAAGTCATAATAGCATTGTAATGTCATCATTCTATTTTGTTATCATAACACAATCATGTTGTAAGACTATTGTGATGTGATCAAGCATTGTGATGTGATAACAAAATTATGAAATCTTAATACCATTACAATGTCATAACATTGTGATGTCATAATTGTATTATGATGTCATAATACCTTTGTGATATTGTAATAGCATTGTGGTTTCATATCATTGTAATGTCTTAATAACATTGAGATATCATAATAGTATTATGAAGGGTGTTTTAATCCCTTTTGGCTTCATGTTGTCTGTCATATTCATGGATCAGGTTGGAATATGTTCAATGGTGTTGGATCTTCTCCATTCCTTCTCCAAGAAAATTTAAGGAGATAATAGGAAAAAGCCAAGCATTGGAGTCCTAAGTTACAGATAATAAAAAGGGCATTCCTCCTAACAATTAGATTGATAATGGCTAAAATTCAAAGCTTTCTGGCTGTAAGATACTTGTCAGTTCTTTCTGGAAAGGGTCTGCCAATTTATTGAAACATCAACTAATTTCCAAAAAATAACCAACTGAGCTTTGTTTGTTAGAGCTTAAATTGGCACAACTGACCCCAAATTTAAAATATTCTTGTCTCTTTATCTGAATGAGTTGGTGAAAGCACATGCCTTCCTTCCCCACACAAAGTAAAAAGAAACAGGCAGATCTCAGAGTTGAGGATCAAGCTTATTAACATAATAAAACCCAGAATGGCAACTTCTTGTATTTAGCCATTTGCAGAGATACTATAAGATTCAAAATGACAAAATTTCTTTAGTGTTACCATGTAAATTCTTTTTTTCTAAATAATAGATGTTATGTCCTTTTGATCTAAAGGTTGGATTCACATATATTTTAGGTTTATGTAAAGAGAGATAATGTCACACTGCTCTGAAAACTGCCTTATCCTTTTAAACATAAGACATTTTCACAGGGGAAAAATGTTGGTCATGCATAGATAAAAGTCTTAAAGATGGCAAAGTACATGCCAACCTAGTTTAGTCCAAAAAATTCAAAAAATATGATCATATATTTAAAAAACAAAACTGTCCTTCCCATATCAAAAAGAGGGTAAGCCAAAGAATAGCCAAAGACATTATAAAAATCCAGGTGTAAGATGCTTAGGATATACTTAAATGCTAAGTGTAAAAGAATTTTTATACTAATGCTAAGAGAGTTTATATAAAATTTGGCTATAAATGCATAAATGCCCATCCTGTGTTAAAAAAAATGGCAAGCCAAAAAAAGTCACTATCAATATAAAGCACAGGTAAAGAATGGCTAGGACATGCTTAAATGCTAAAGGAAGAGGGAGTTTATATAAAGAAGTTTAGCTATAAAGGCATAACTTCCCATTCTTTCTCTCCACATATAGATAGACAGACACACAGATAGATAGATAGATACATACATACATACATACATACATACATTCATACATAGATTCATAGATAGATACATAGATAGATACGTAGATTCATAGATAGATACCTATGGTATACTTAATTCTAAATTAAAAAGGAGTTTATATAAAGTTTACTTAAAACATGCATTTTCTATTCCTTAACTCAACCATCTTGTCTCTCTTATGGGATGTTTCTCTAGGGAAATACGTAGCAACTTAGCCTGATACCACAGGCATGGAAGAGTATGAAAAGATATTTTAATCTATGCAGCTTTGTTTTGATAATAATGATTGTATGTTCAATAACAATGGTAACTTAATGTTGCTAATCCCTTTACATGGGAACAACTCTAAAATTGACTGAGACATAAAAATGTGTCTCCAGCCAAAACTTCAACAATACTATATCCTCAAAATGTATTATGCTAACTTATAATTGATATAGATTAAATTGGCTTACAGTTTAGTTTCATCCTGCACATCTCTTACATTTATAATTTTAGAACTGTATATATTCACTAACTGACATAAGATATAAGATAAACTTACTTAAATCTGTACAGCTAAAGAAACTAATCAAGAGGGAGGACTCTGGCTAAAATGCTCAATCCACATCACAAAAGACAAAGAGGATGGATACCAGAAAATGGAAAAAACAGGGAACAAGTTAGGAGCCTCCCACAGAGGGCCTGTAAAAGGTCTGCAGACTATCAAAGCAGAACCTTAGAATTATGGCCAACTATTGGGCAGAGTGCATGTAATCTAATGAAAGATGTGGGAAATAGTAACACTTGGAGAGAAAAGGAGCTCCACAAGGAGAACAACAGAACTGAAAAATCTGAGCACAAGGGTCTTTCCTAAGATTCATACTCTAACCAAGTACCATGCATGGAGATAGCACCCCATATACAGATGTAGAACAAGGCATTTCAGTGTCCACATGGATTCCATAGTAATGGGAACAGGGACTACCTCTGACATGAGCTAATTGGCCTGCTGTTTGAAAACCACAAGGTGATGGGGACCAGCCTTAGCAGGTTACAGAGGAAGACAATGCAGTCACTTCTAATGATATCTGAAAAACTAGGATGAGAAGGAAAGAGGGGAAGTCCTTGGGGAGGAGCATGTATTGATAAGGGGGAGGAAGAGTGCATTGGGAAGGGAGAGGGGCTATGGGGGTATACAAAGTGAATAAAGCACAAATGATAAAAATTAAAATGAAAATATTAAAAAATATAATTCCTTTTGGTGTTATATTATTGGAGGGCATACTTTGAGGTTTATATGCCAATGAAAGTGACCAAAGTGATGGGTCTCTTTCTCTTGGACTCTGTCACTTTGTATCTTTGTTTTTGTCTGTCTTGGTATCTCTGGTGCTGTGAGAAAGATTGAGAAATAGAGAGAACAAGACCTACAGAAACAAAGATATAAAGTGACAGAGACCGAGAAACAGAAACTCCATTGTGTCTGGTCACCCTCGTTGGCATATCAACCTCGAAGTTGTATTATCACTCCTAAAGGAATTATATTATCTAACAAGGCCATACCTCCTAACCTTCGCAGACTGGGGACTAAACATGTAAATAGATGAGCTTCAAGGGGACATTGCAATTCAAATCACCAGGAAGTAGAAGAAAATGGAAGGAATTCTAGGCTAAAATAACATAGGTACCCTGATAGTTTATCATTCAATACAATGTTTAAAGACCCAATTACTTCAAAGTTCCAAAGAACGGGCCTGATAACCTCCTTTGGGGAAAATGTGGGATATTTCCATTACAAACTATTATTCAGATAAGAATATGACATCATGGTATTTTTCAGGCAAATGGATAGAATCAGGAAAAATCCTTCTGGGTGAAGTAAATAAACTGCAGAAAGAAATGTGGCATGTATTCAGTTATAAGGAGGTCTCCTAATAGTGGTCAGATAGAAGGGGGAGGATAACTGCACTTAAAAGGGAAGTAGAGAAGGCATAGGGCTAGAAGAAGGAGCTTGGGTTGGACTGGCAAGAAAAGAGGGAGGGGTCACAGAGAGGATACAAACTAAAAAATTCATAATAAATAAATACATGAGGAAAACTGTGATCAAGACAATGAAGTATAAAGTTCTTCAGGACAGATAACTTCTTCTCGGGGGTGGTATCAGGGTGCAGCAAGGATGAACTCAGTTTTCTTTAAGGGACTTGGCACTGAGATTCTGATCATGTTCCAATGAGTATATGAACAACTCATACTAGAAGTTATGTATTCAAAAGAAAAAAAATTAGTGTGACACATGGATAGGAATTTGATCCTGGTAGCAATGGGAAAAACAGTGTAAAGTATATTACTATGTAACCCACTTGGACACTGAACTGCCATGGGCTACCTCTGTGAAGTGGCTCTAGGTTATCTCCATGTATGGTACTCGGTTGGAGTATGAGTCTCTGGAAAGATACCTGTATTCAAAATTTATGGTTCTGTTGCTCTCCTTGTGGACTTCCTATTTTCTCCAGATCTTAATATTTCCCACTGTTTCATAAGATTTCATGCCCCTCTGCCCAACAGTTGGCCATAAATCTTAGCATCTGCTTTGACAGTTGGCAGGGCAGAGTCTTTCAGAGGCCCTCTGTGGCAAGTTCCTAACTTGTTTCTTGTTTTCTTCTTCTCCTGATGTCCATCCTCTATACCTTTCAGGAAGGGGATTATGCATTTTAGTCAGGATCCTCTCTCTTGACTTGTTTGTTTAGATGTACAGATTTTAGTAGGTTTATCCATTATTATATGTCTATATGAGTGATTATGTACCATGTGTGTCTTTCTGCTACTGAGGGAGCTCACTCATGATGATCCTTTGCAGTTCCCACAATTTACCTGCAAACTTTATGATTTCCTTATTTTTCATTACCGAGTAATAGTCCATTATGTAGATGTTCCACAATTTCTGCAACCATTCTTCAGCTCAGGGGCATCTGGGCTGTTTCCAGCTTCTGGCTATTACAAATAAGTTTGCCAAAAACCTGGTTGAGCAAAGGTTCTTATTATGTTCTTGAGCCTCCTTTGGATATATGCCTAGGAGTGGTATGGCTAGATCTTGAGCAACTGTTATTCCTAGTTGTCTGAGAAAGCACCAGATTGATTTCAAGTCTGGTTGTACACCTTTACATTCCCACCAGCAGTGGAGGGGGGTTCCCATTTCTCCACAACCTCTCCAGCATATGTTGTCACTTGAGTTTTTGATCTTGGCCATTTTGATTGGTATAAGGTGAAATGTCAGGGTCGTTTTGATTTGCATTTCCCTAATGGCTAATGATATTGAGCATTTGTTTAAGTGTTTCTTTGTCATTCAATATTCCTCTCTAGAGAATTCTCTGTTTGTCTCTGTTTTCCCATTTTTAATTGGATTAGCTGTTATGTTGAATTTCAGCTTTACTTCTTTATATATATTGGATATTAGCCCTCTATCAGATAAAGGGTTGCTCAACAGTCTTTTCCAATCTATAGGCATTCATTTTGTTTTGATGACAGTGTCCTTCACTTTACAGAAACTTTTCAGCTAAAGTGAGGTCCCAATTATTGATTTTTGCTCTTAGAGCCTGTGCTGTTAGTATTCTGTTCAGGAAGTTTTCTCCTGTACCAATGAGTTCTAGGGTCTTCACCAATTTTTCTTTTATCTGATTTATTGTGTCTGGTTTTACCTTGAGGTCTTTGATCCACTTGTACTTTAGTTTTGTGCAGGCTGATAAGTATGGATCTATTTGCATTTTTATGCATGAATATATTCAGTTAGACCAGCACCATGTGTTGAAGATGCTATCTTTTTTCCATTGTATGGTGTTGGCATCTTTGTCAAAGATCAGGTGTCCATAAGTGTGTGGGTTTATTTCTGGGTCTTCTATTCAGGTCCAGAGATCCACCATTCTTTTTCTATGACAGTACCATGCAGTTTTTATTACTGTTGCTCTATTGTACAGCTTAAGATCAGGGATGGAGATTCCTCCAAAAGATATTTTATTGTAGAAGATTGTTTTAGCAATAGTGGGTTTCTTGTTATTCCATAGGTAGTTGAGATTTTTTCTTTCCAGGTCTGTAAAAGAATTGTGTTGGTAATTTGATGGGAATTGCATTGAATCTGTAGATTGCTTTTGGTAAGATGTCTATTTTTACTATATCAATCCTGCTGAACCATGAGTCTGGGAGATCTTTCCACTTTCTGGTGTCTTCTTCTAATTGTTTCTTGAGAGCTGTGAAAAGTTTTTCATACAAGTTTTTGACTTGCTTGGTTTCGGTTACACCAAGGTTCTTTATGTCTTTTGTTGCTATTTTCTTTCTAGGCCCTTTTTTCTTTTGTATACTTGAGGGCTGAATTTTTTAGTTAAATTTGTATCCAGCTACTTTGCTGAAGGTATTTATCAGGTGTAGGAGTCACTGGTAGAATTTTTTTGGTCACTCAGGTATACTATTTTATCATCTGAAAATAGTGGTAATTTTACTTCTTCCTTTCCAATATGCATCCCCTTGATCTCCTTCAACTGTCTTATTGCTCTAGCAAGGACTTCCAGAACTGTGTTGAAAAGATATGGAGAGATTGGGCAGCCTTTCCTTGTCCCTTATTTCAGTGGGATTTCTTTAAGTTTCTCCTTGTTTAGTTTGAAGTTGGCTATAGGGTTGCTGTATATTGCCTTTACTGTTTAGATATGTGCCTTGTATCCCTGATCTCTCCAATACTTTAAACCTGAATGGTTGTTGGATTTTGTCAAATGCTTTTTCAGCATCTAAGGAGATTATCATGTTTTTTATTTTCTTTCAATTTGTTAATATAGTGGAATCCTTTGATCATTTCTATATATTGAACCACCCCTGTATACCTGGGATAAAGCCTGCTTGGTCATATTGGATGATATCTTTGATGAGGTCTTGTATTCAGTTTGCAAGTATTTTGTTGAGTATTTTGCATCAATGTTTATAGGCAGATCGGCCTGAAATTTTCTTTGTTAGGTCTTTGTGATGTATAGGTAACAAGGTGACTGTGGCTTCTTAGAATGAGTTTGGTAATGTTCCTTCTGTTTCTATTTTGTGGAATAGTTTGAAGAGTATTGGTGTTAGCTCTTCTTTGAAGGTCTGGTAGAATTCTGCCCTGAAACCATCAGGTCGTGGGCTTCAATGACTTTTAATATAAAGAAAAGAGTCCACTGAAGGAGGGAAGACTTTAACTTTGAAAATGCATGCTTTTCAGGGAATCATTATGTAGGGGAGAATCCTTGCCATGAAGAAGTGGTTACCCAGCTGTTTCAGACTCCAGGAACTCAATTGGCACATCTGAACAAGCAGTCCTGGTACTAACAGTACATTTATAGGTTTTGTCTGGAGGAATACAGCACTTAACACAGCTACTTTTATATCCTAGATATATAACACCGACCGATTTCTGTCTACTGATGTCCCAGTTTTAACTGTAAACACCACGACCAGGAAACATGTTCACTGATCACTGAATAGGATAGAGCTGGCAATCTAGCCAAGTCAACCAAAGCAACTCTGCTCCTAGAGGATTGCTATCACTAGTATGGAAGTGCACCAGCTCTCATATATAATATGTCCTTCAGTTCTCCTTTTATAGACACTGATCTTGCTTTGTTTAAGCCAAACCAATTCCAGGAATTAATTGGTTTCTTTCCCTTTTCCCTGCTCTTTTAGAATCTATACCTCAGGGAACCCCAGACCCTGCCTGCCTAGTCTATCAATAAGATTGTGAAGGTCTATTTAGTGATTATACCAGTAAATGCTCAGTTCAAAATCACAACCTAGGAAATTTCAGATCCAAGGCAACAGTAGGAGACCACCTTGTCATTGGGTACATTCCCCTTAATCCCACACCACTTTGAAACTTCCCTACTTAGGAATCTGTACAACTTAATGAAGTAAAATTAAATTTTCATTTCCTACCTGACATTGTCACAGAAGTAAACAGTTAGAGTAAAAGTGTGGGATCTGGATAAAGGGTTGAGATAATGGCTTGTTGGATTTCACAAAAAAAAAAATACTCACATGTGCACAGGATCAGAAATATGGGACACTGAGGAAAGTTTGTTTACTCATCTACATGGAAACCTCAAAATTCTCTCAGGTGCTGATCAGCTTAGAGGGAGAAAGATTTCATGCAATAGGTGAAAGGCAGTAAGAATTTCAGGAGCCAGTTATTAAAAGGGGCCAGTGGACAGTTTGCTTGAAAGAAAGGCTACACAGCCCTACATGCCTCAATATTGGCAGCTGAAATCATAAAACCCAGACATGACAGTTCCTGGGAACAAGGCTCTTATTTTAGGAAAAGGGTCACATATATCTTTCAAGTTGTCATTAATAAAATTACAATTACTTGACATGTGATATTATGCAGAGAGAGACCTTAAAACACCAAGCTCTAAATGAGATTTCCCTATGAAATTCTCCCTTTCCTGAGATCTCTGGGGAGCCTGAAGTAGAGAAGGCAGGAAGGGTGTCATAAGTATAGGGAATTGAGGACAGAAGGGGAACAATAACCTGAGAATCAGACTTCAGATGAAGATGATGCAGCTAACCTTGATGACACCTGATAAGTTAGGGTTAGATAGAAAGGGGAGGAGGAACTAGTGTAGAAGAAGGTCAGTGGGTGGGACTGGGAGGTGAAGAGGGAGTGGGCTACAGAGGGGAAACAAGTTGAACAAATTGTAATAAATGAATATATACAAAATCTGTGATCAAGGTGCTGAAGTATAGAACTCTTCAGGACTGATAACTTCTTGTGGGTGGTGCCAGAGTACAGCAGGATGAACTCAGTTTTCTTTAAGGAATTTGGAATTGAGACTCTGATCATTTTCCAATGTGAATATACACAACAAATACTTCAATTGATGTGTTTCATTAGAAAAATATAGTGTGTAAAACGTGTAAGTATTTGAACCTGGGAACAATGGAAAATAAGTGTAATACATATTATATGAAATTCCCACATAAACAATAAAAAAATAATATGTTGACTTTTTTAATTCTTTATTTACTACACTTTTTTTTCACTTTGTATCCCCCCTGTGGTTCCCTCCTTCCTTTTATCCCAAAACCTTTCTTTTGTGGCAGGTTCCAAAGCTGTTTTGTTTTCTCCTTCTTCCTCTATCCATCATCTCTGTCTTTTGGGATGCAGATTGAGAATTTTAGCAGAGTACTCCCTCTTGATTAGTTTCTACAGGTATACAGATTTCAGACGGTTTATACTATATTATATGTTTATATGAGTGAGTATATACCATATGTATCTTTCTGCTGCTGGGATAGCTCACTCAGGATGATCTTTTCCAGTTCCCAGGCTTTGGCCTAATATTCCATAGTGTATATGTACCACAATTTCTGTATCCTTTCTTTAGTTGAGGGGCATCTGGGTTGTTTCCAGATTCTGGCTATGACAAATAAAGCTGCTACAAACATGGCTGAGCAAATGTCCTTATTGTGTACTTGAGCCTCTTTTAGATATATGCATAGGAGTGTTATGGATGGATCTTGAGGAAGCGCAATTCCTAGTTTTCTGAGAAAGCACCAGATTGCTTTCCGGAGTGGTTGTACTAGTTTACACACCCACCAGCAGTGGAGGAGGGTTCCCTTAGAAAGGGGAACCTATCCACCATGTGTTGCCACTTCAGTGTTTGAACAGTCCCTGTTCCTATTACTATAAAACCCACTTGGACACTGAACTGCCATGGGCTGCATCTGTGCAAGGTTCCTAGGTTATCTTCAAGCATAGTCCTTGGTTAGAGTATCAGTCTCAGGAAAGACCCATTTGCTCAGATTTTTTGGTTGTTTTGCTCTCTTGTGGAGTTCCTGTCCTATCCAAAACTTACTGTTTCCCAATTCTTTCATTAGATTCCATGACTCTGCCCAACAGTCTCTCAAAAAAAGTGTTAGCATCTGCTTTGATAGTCTGGAGGGCAGAACCTTTCAGAGGTTCTCTGTGTCAGGTTCCTGTTCTGATCCCTGTTTTCTCCTTCTTCCAGATGTCCATCCTCTTTACCTTTCAGGATGAGGATTTATCCAGAGTCCTCCCTCTTGATTAGTTTCTTTAGGAGTACAGATTTTTAGTATGTTTATCCTATATCATATGTCCATATGATAGAGTATATACCGTGTGTGTCTTTCTACTTCTGGGATAGCTCATGCTGGATGATATTTTCCAATTCCCATCATTTACCTGCAAAAACCACGATTTCCTTGATTTTTATAGCTGAGTAATATTCCATTGTGTAGATGTACCACAATTTCTGTATCCATTTCTCTGTTGTGGGAAATCCAGGTTGTTTCCTTGTTTTAGCTTTTACAAATAAAGCTACTACAAATATTGTTGAGCAAATGTCCTTATTGTGTACTTGAGCCTATTTTGGATATATGCCTAGGAGTGGTATGGCTGGATCTTGAGGAAGCGCTATTCCTAGTTGTCTGAGGAAGTGCCAGATTGATTTCCATAATGGTTATACAAGTTTTACATTCCCAACAGCAGTGGAGGAGGGTTCCCATTTCTCCACAACCTCTCCAGCATATGATCTCACTTGAGTTTTTGATCTTGGCCATTTTGATAGGTATAAGATGAAATGTCAGTGTTGTAGAAAGTTATTAATATTTACTACCGGTTTATCTTCTAGTAATGCTGCTGTTAATCCTCAGCAACTGTATAACCAAATCACCAGACAAAACTGGGTTTTTGGTTAACCTAGAACATAATGCTGGGCGATATTTACTCCCTCCTAAACCTCCAAGCCCTCAGTTTCCTAACATTTAGATTTCCCACATTATACTTGCTTTTTGTGAAATCTTAGGTCTGGTTCATGCTCCAAGTACTCCAAGCTCTCTCCTCCAGCTCTCCTCTCCTCGTGCTCTCCTGGAGCTCCTTCCTGTTCTCTAGCTCCTTCCCTCTTTCCTGTCCTCTGGCTCCTACCATTGCACAACATTGTATCTAGTTGCTTCATTTGTGTCCTGTTTACACAAGAGTTGAGACAGGATGCTTATAGTGAGTATCACAATACAATATTCAGATTGAAACCAGAGAGTTGGGGCTGGGGAAAACAGCATTTGAATTAAAAAGGGTAAGGCATATACATTTTAAAAGAACATTATACCAACATCTCAGGGTCTTTTTGATTTTTGATTCCCTGATAACTAAGGCTGTTGAACATTTCTTTAAATGTTCCATATTGCTCTATTGACAATTCTCTGTTTAGTTCTGTTGCTCATTTTTAAATTGGATTATTTGATTTGTTGCTGTTTACTTCTTGAGTTCTTTATATATACTGGATATTAGTTCTCTGTGAGATATAGGTTTGGTGAAGATAATTTCCCAATTTGTAGGCATTTGTTTTGTTCTGACTAAAGTGTCCTTTGCTTTACAGAAGCTTTTCAGCTTCATGAGGTCCCATTTATTGATTGTTGCTCTTAGAGTCTGTGCTGTTTGGTGTTCTTTTCAGGAAATTGTCTTCTGTGCCAATGAGTTCTAGGCTCTTTACCCACTTTTTCTACTAAATGGTTTAGTGTGTCTGGTTTCATATAGGTCTTTGATCCAAAGACTTTAGTTTTGTGCAGGTTATGGATCTCTTTGCATTTTTCTACATAAATACATCCAGTTAGACCAGTACTATTTGTTGAAGATGCTATCTTTTTCCCATTGTATGGTTTGGTATCTTTGTTAATAAATTGTGGGTTTATTTCTTGGTCTTGTATTTTGTTTGCTTTATTCAGCATGCCACTAACTGCTCAGTTCAAAGCCACAACCTAGGAAATTTCAGATCCAAGACTACAGTAGGAGATCACCTTGTCATTTGGTACATTCCCCATAATCCCACATCACTTTGAATCTTCCCTACTTAGGATGCTGTCCAATTAACTAAACATTAAAGTTTTATTTCCTACCAGACATTGTCACAGAGTTAAATAGGAGTAAATGTGTGAGATGTGGATAAAGGGATGAGTTAAAGTCTTGTTGTGTTTCACAAGAAAAAGTCACCTATGTACAGGATCAGAGATTCTGGACACTGAGGAAATTTTGTTTACTCTTCTCCATGGAAACCTCAAGATTCTCTCAAGTGCTGAGAGGGAAATGATGTCATGAAACAGAAAAAAATGGAGCAAGAGTTTCAGGAGCCAGTTATTAAAAGGGTCAAGTGGACAGTTTGCTTGAGAGAAAGGCTTATCAGCCCTACATGCATCAATCTGGGCAGCTCAAAGCAGACAACTCAAAGATGACAGTTCCTGTTTCCAAGACTCTTTTTTTTTTTCAATGTAGTTTATTCAGGAACCTTGAACAATCATCTGACCCTGGGGAAAGCCAGCCCACAGCTTAAATAGCCTCTGGGTAGCCAACCCAGGCGTGCCACGTGTGCAATGCAGATAGGTCCACATACATGGAAGCAAGCCAGATCCTCAGCCTTAGCCAAATGTGGAATTGTTCGTGACAGAGAGCACTCACCATCGGGAAGGTGGAAGGCGGAAACCAGCTCCATCTTTAAGGCATAGCATTCTGCGACTCTTAACTCATATTTCTTTCAAGTAGTCTTTAATAAGGTCATGTGTCTTTGACATGTGTTTTACATTATCATGTATTCCATTATTATTTGGTAAATGCACATATATGTCCTCAGTAAGTGAATTACTTACTAGGAAAACGCTCCCTGACCAGAACAACTCTTTGAACAAAAAGCGTTTAATTGGCATCTTACTCATATTTTTACAGAGACCCTCTAGAATGTCATGTCTGCAAGCAATCATTTTCTCGTAATCTTCAGCAGTACTGAGAGCTTTTCATACTGAAACAGAAGCAGTAGGCAAAGAGATAGAGACTGAGAGTAAAAGAGCTAAAGATAGATTCAGAAATAGAGAGACTAAGACTGACAGAGACTGAAAGAAAGAGACTCCATTCTGTCTGGTCTATTTCATTGGCATATCAACCTCAATGCACATCCTCCTATAATATAAGTATCCCCCTTAAATCTCTCTTTCCTCCTCTCCAAATCCCACCCTCCCTCCCACTTTTCCATGCATGCCCCTCTTCAAGTCTACTAATAGGGAAGTCTTCCTCTTTCTTTTATTACATATCATCCTAGTCTATGAAATCTCATTGGAGTGTCTGCATTGTCTTCCTCTGTGGCCTGCTCAGGCTGTTCCCCCAGAGAGTGAGGTGATCAAAGAACAGGCCACATATTTCATGTCAGATGCAGTCACTCTTCCCATTACTATGGAACAATGTTGGACACTGAACTGCCATGGGCTACATCTGTGTAGGGGTTCTAGGTTATCTGAATGCATCGTACTTGTTTGGAATATGAGTCTCAGGTAAGACCCTTGTAAGATTTTTTGATTATGTTGCTCTTCTTTTGGAACTCCTATTCTCTCCAGATCTTAATATTTCCCACTTCTTTCATTTGATTCCATGCACTCTGCCCAACACTTGGGAATAAGTCTCAGCATCTGCGTTCATAGTCTGCAGGGCAGAGCATTTCAGAGACCCTCTGTGGCAGGCTCCTAACTTGTTCCCCATTTTTGCCTTCTTCTGATGACCATCCTTTTTGCCTTTTGGGATGGGAATTGAGCATTTTAGTCAGGGTCCTCCCTCTTAATTATTTAGGTTTTAGTAGGTTTATCTTATATGTCTATTAGTTAGTGTGTGTGTTTCTGCTTCTGGGATAGCTCACTCAGGATTATCTTTTCTAGTTCCCTGCAAAAATCATGATTCCCTTGATTTTTATTGCTGAGTAATAGTCCATTGTGTAGATGTACCACAATTTCTGTATCCACTTTTTAGTTGGGGGCAGTTAGGAAATGAAAAACACATACTTCAATTGAAGTATTTTACAGAAAAACAAATATTTAGTGTGACACATGGCTAGGAATTTGAACCTTGGTGCCATGGAAAAGAAATGTAATGTATGTTATATAAATTTCCCACATAAGCAAAAGACAAATGTGTTGACATGTTTTACAATGACTTTTAATATGAAAAAATGTTTTCACTAAAAGAGGGGAAAGTTTGTCTTTATAAGGCATGCTTTCCAGGAACTCATTATGTAGTAGAGGACCCTAGTTGTCTGCTAGTGGTTACCTAGCCAATTTAGACCCCATGAGCTCAGGTGGCATCTCTGTACAAGCAGTCCTGGCACTAACATTATTTTTAGAGGATTTGTCTAGAGGAGTGCAGCAGGAAACACAACTCCTTTGTGTCCAATACATATAACACTGACCCATTTCACTCTTCTGATACCCCAGGTTTTACTGTAAACCCCAGCACCAGGAGGATTTCTCAATTACTTCTGAGTAGGACAAACATGCTGGTTGAGCCATGTCAGCCAATGAGAGAGTAGCCAACACTACTGTGGAACAGCACCAACTGTCAAAAAGTTTATTGCTCCGTAGTTTTCCTTTTACATACACAGATCTTTTGCATTTTCTCCCAAATGGCATTCAGATAATCTAACTGTACAATAAATGACCACCAAGTAATCAAAATATCCACATCCTTTAAATCATACTTTAACATAATTTGGTGAAGGAAATAAGCTTGTAGTAATACAACCCTAATAACCCAAATTTAAAACCTAAATTCTTCCAAATCAATTACTGTTTCTTTAAGAGAGACTCTTAAAAAGGCCCAGGGGTAAAAGACAGCCTATTGTAGACAGACCAGAGTCTTAACAACAAAATTGGCTGCTGCTACAGACTAACAGGAGGATACATAACCCTGGCTTCCTTATACTGTAGCTGGATCAGCTCAGCTAAACTCAGCAGCCATGTCTGGAAAGAAAAGAACTGGAGGCACACAGACCTCAGGACAGAGCTTGGCCTAAAACTGCATGTAAAATTAAAACAATACAAAAGAAAAGATACCATGGCAGAGGGTGTTTTAATCCACATTGGCTTTGTTTTTGTTGTCATAGTCATGGATCTGGTTGCAATTTATTTAGTGGTGGTGGCTCTTCTGGAGGACTTCTCCAAGAAAGTGCAAGAACAAAATTGGGATAACAAAGAAGGAATGGAATACTAAGTTACAGACAAGAGAAAGGGCACTCTGCCTAAGAAAATTTAGATTAATAATGGCTAAAATTCAAGGTTCTCTGTCTGAAAGATAGTTGTCAGTGTTTTATAGTAAGGGTCCACCAATTCACTAAACCATCAACTGAATTCCAAAAATCAACCAACTTGGCTTAGCATGTTACAGCATAACAACTGACAAAGAAGTTAAAATTTTCTTGTCTCCCTGCTTAATTTTCATTTAAAGGCTTTGAGTTACTATTATATTTTTTTGAGAAAAAAAAATTTTGAACCTAGGGTCAGCCATTTTGGACCCAGAGAAGAGCATGTCTGATTGCATGCGGGTTGATGCCCCAGGTCCCGCCTCTGAGAAAAAGGTATCAGACAGGTCTGATGCTCTTTGGGTGGATGACACCTAAATGAACAACAGTACAAAGTCCCAATTTATTCCTAATATCAGAGATCAGACCTCTACTCTTGCCTGATGCGTCTAAAACAAAAAGGGGGAACTGTAGAGAGCTGCATAATGCCGTGCCTTAAAGATGGAGCTGGTTTCCGCCTTCCACCTTCCCGATGGTGAGTGCTCTCTGTCACGAACAATTCCACATTTGGCTAAGGCTGAGGATCTGGCTTGCTTCCATGTATGTGGACCTATCTGCATTGCCCATGTGGCATGCTGGGGTTGGCTACCCAGAGGCTATTTAAGCTGTGGGCTGGCTTTCCCCAGGGTCAGATGATTGTTCAAGATTCCTGAATGAACTGCATTAAAAAAAATATTTGAACAAGTTGATGAAGGCACATGCTTTTAATCCCAACACAATGACATTATGACCTACAAATACTATTATATCATCACAATGCTGTTATAACTTCACAAGGATTTTATGATATCACCATGACATTAAGATCTAAAAAGGCTATTATGACATCACAATGATCTGACCTATCAATGTTATTATGACATCACACTGTTATTGTGATATCACCATGGCATCATGACATCAAAATTTTTCATGACATCCCAATGCTATTATGACACCACAATGCTATTACAACATGATTATGACATCACAATGTTATTATGACATCAAAGTGCTATTATGACAATTTAATATGACATAACAATGCTATTATGACATGACATCACAATGCTATTCTGACTTCACAATGCTAGTATGACATTATTGTGGTATGACATCACAATGGAATTTTCACATCACAATGATATCATGCCATCACAATGCAATTATGACATCATAATGGTATGACATCACAATGTGATTAAGAAATCTGAATGTTGTGATGACACCACAGTGCTATGATGATATCAAAATGCCATTATAATATCACAATGTGATTTTCACATCAAAATTCATCATAACACTATTGCTCTTAGGACAGTACAATATTATTAAGACATGATTGTGTTATGACATTGTAATTTAATTTTGACATCACAAAGCTATGTAGATATCAAAATGATATTATGACTTCATAATTGTATTATGACACCACCATGCTATTAATATAGTATTATTACAACAAGATTGTGCTATGACATCTTAATGGAATTTAGACATCAAATACTATGATAACTTCAAAGCAGTGTGACTTCACAATGCTATAGTGACCTCACAATGGTATTATGACATCTCAATGCTCTGATGACATCACAATACGATTATGCTATCACAATGGCATTAAGATATCAAAATTCATCATGACATCACAATGCTGTTCTGATGTCAAAATGCTATTACAACATGATTGTTTATGACATCACAAAAGAAATTTGACAATCTCAATGATATTATGGCATCACAATGTTATGATATCACACAGGTATTATGACATCACAAAGCTCTGATAACAATACAATGCTATTATGACACCAAAATGTTACTATGATATCAAAATGACATAACATCACAATGCTATTATGATATCACAATGCTATTATGGCTTCACAATGCTATTATGATATCTCAATACTATTAGGACATTACAATGTTATTATAACATCACAATGACATTAAACATCACAAGGCTTGATGTCATAACAATCCTCTACAATAAAATTGTGTTATGACTGACTCTATTTTCTTGGGAAATATAGGAATATTTAATTGATGTAGCTGGTCTTGATTCAGTTTTGGTAAGAGGAATTGATTTTCAAATTTTGTGGCATATAGATTTTGAGGTAAGACCTAATGATCGTTTGAATTTCCTCAGTGTCTGTAGTTATGTCCCCCTTTTCATTTCTCATTTTGTTGATTTGGATGGTGTCTCCCTGTCTTTTAGTTAGCTTGGCTAAAGGTTTGTCTATCTTTTTGATTTTATCAAAGAACCAGCTCTTGGTTTCATTAATTCTTTGAATTTTTTTATTTGTTTCTAATTGACTGATTTCAGCCCTGAGTTTGATTATTTCTAGCCTTCTACTCCTTTTTGGTGGTGTGTATGCTTCTTCTTTTTCTATTGTGTTTAGATGAGCCATTAAGTTTTTTGAATGAGTTGACTTGAATTTTTTCTTGAAGGCAATTAATGCTATGAACTTTCTTATCACTGCTTCCATTGTGCCCCATGAGTTTGGGTATAATATGCCTTCATTTTCATTGAATTTTAGGAAGTCTTTAGTTTCTTTCTTTCTTTTTTTCTTTCTTTCTTTCTTTCTTTCTTTCTTTCTTTCTTTCTTTCTTCTCTAACACAGATGACATTTAGTAGCAAACAATAATTAGGACTTACTTAAAAAGCCTACATGCCACAAAATTTGAAATTCTGATTGAAATAGAAAATTTTCTTGATTGATTCAAAATGCCAAAGCTGAATCAAGACCAGGTAAATCAATTAAATAGTCCTATGACACCTAAGGAAATAGAAGCTTACATCAAAAGTCTACCGTGCAAAAAAAAAAAGCCCAGGACCAGATGTTTTCAGCACAGAATTCTACAAGAATTTTAAAGAAGAGCTAACACCAATATCAAAAACCATTTGACAAAATCCAACATCCATTCATGCTTAAAGTCTTGGAGAGATCAGAGATACAAGGCACATATCTAAACATAGTAAAGGCAATATACGGAAAGCCTGCAGCCAACATCATACTAAACAGAGAAAAACTTAAAGAAATCCCACTGAAATCAGGGACAGGACAAGGCTAGCCACTCTCTCCATATGTCTTCAACATAGTTCTGGAAGTCCTTGCTAGAGCTATAAAACAGTTGAAAAATATTAAGGGGATACAAATTGGAAAGGAAGAAGTCAAATTATCACTATTTCCAGATGATATAATAATATACCTGAGTGACCTCAAAAACTCTACCAGGGAATTCGTACAGCTGATAAACACCTTCAGCAAAGTGGCCGGATACAAAATTAACTCAAAAAAATCAGTAGCCCTCCTGTGTACAAAAGACAAAAGGGCTGAGAAAGAAATTAGGGAAACAACACCATTCACAATAGCCACAAAGGACATACAGTACTCCTTGGTGTGAACCTACCCAAGCCAGTCAAAACTTGAATGAAAATAATTTTAAATCTCTGAAGAAAGAATTAGAAGAAGATATCAGAAGATGGAAAGATCTCCCATGCTCATAGCTTGGCAGGATTAATATAGTAAAAATGGCCATCTTACCAAAAGCAACCTACAGATTCAATATAATTCCCGTCAAAATACCAACACAATTCTTTATAGACATGAAAAGAAAAATGCTCAACTTCTCATGGAACAAGAAGCCCAGAATTGCTAAAACAATCCTCTACAATAAAAGATCTGCTGGAGGTATCTTCATTCTTTAGCTTAAGCTGTACAATAGATCAACAGTAATAAAAAATGTATGGATTGGGCATAGAAACTGAATGGTTGATCACTGGGACTGAACAGAAGACCCAGAAATAAATCCATAAATTTATGGACAACTTATCTTTGACAAAGATACCAAAACCATATAATGGAAAAAAGATAGTATCTTCAACACATGGTGCTTGTCTAACTGGATATATGTATAAAAATTCAAATAGATCCATAATTATCAGCCTGCACAAAACTTAACTCTAAGTGGATCAAAGACCTCATCATCATAAAACCAGACACATTAAATTGGTTAGAAGAAAAAGTGGGTAAGACACTAGAACTAATTGGTACAGGAGACAAATTCATGAACAGAACAACAACAGCACAGGCTCTAAGAGCAACAATCAATAAATAGGATCTCATGAAACTGACTTCTGTAAAGCAAAGGACACCATCATCAAAACTAAAGGACTGCCTAAGTATTGGGAAAGAATCTTCACCAATCCTTTATCTGACAGAGGACTCATATCCAGTATATTTAAAGAACTAAAGAAGCTGAAAAGCAGCTATCCAAGGAATCCAATTAAAAAATGGGGAACATAGCTAAACAGAGAATTTTCTCTAGAAGAATACAAAATGGCAGAGAAACAATTAAAAATAGATGCTCAATGTCATTAGCCAATCAGGGAAATTCAAATCAAAACAACCCTGAGATTTCACCTTACACCCATCAGAATGGCCAAGATGAAAATCTTAAGTGACAACACATGCTGGAGAGGCTGTGAAGAAAGGGAAACCCTCCTCCAATACTGGTTGGAATGTAAACTTGTACAACCACTCTGAAAATAAATCTGTTGCTCTCTCAGAAAACTAGAAATACTACTTCCTCAAGATCCAGCCATACCACTCTTAGGCATTGATCCAAAAGAGGCTCAAGTGCACAATAAGGTCATTTTGCCAACCATGTTTGTAGCAACTTTATTTGTAATAGCCAGAAGCAGGGAACGGCTGAGATGCTCCTCAACTGAAGAATGGAGGCAGAAATTGTGGTACATCTATATGATGGAATATTACTCAGCTAAGAAAAATAAGGAAATTATGAAAATTGCATGTAAATTGTTGGACTTGGAAAGGATCATCCTGAGTGAGCTGTCCCAGAATCAGAAAGACACACATGGTATATACTCACTCATATAGACATGTCATATAGGATAAACCTACTAAAATCTGTACATCTAAAAAGAAACTAAGCATGTGAGAGGACCCTGACTAAAATGCTCAATCCCCATCCCAAAAGGCAAGGAGGAAGTACATCAGAAGAAGAAAATAGGAAACAAGCTAGAAACCAGGCATGAAGGGCCTCTGAAAGGCTCTGTCCTGCAGACTATCAAAGCAGATGCTGAGGCCTATGGCCAACTGTTGGGAAGAGTGCATGGAATCTCATGAAAGAACTGGGAAATAGTGAGATCCGTAGAGAAAAGGAACTCCACAAGAAGAGCAACCTAACCAGATTTTGAACACAGGGGTCTTCCCAGAGACTGATGCTCCAACCAAATACCATGCATGGAGATAACCTAGAACCCCTGCAAAGATGTAACCCATGGCAGTTTAGTGTCCAAGTGGGTTACATAGTAATGGGAAAGGGACTGCCTCTGGCAAAATCTGATTGGCCTGCTCTTTGATCACCTCCACCTGAGGGGGGAACAGCCTTACTAGGCCACAGAAAATGACAATGAAGCCACTCCTGATGAGATCTGATAAATTACGATCAGAAGGAAGGAGAGGAGGACCTTCCCTATCAGTGGACTTGGAGAGGGGCAAGCATGAAGAAGGGGGAGTGAGGGTGGATAGGGATAGGAGGATGGAGGGCCTTATGGGGGGATACAAACTGAATAAAGTTTAATTAATAAAAAAAGATTGTGTTATGATATCCCAATGGAATTATGAGATTACAGTGCTATTATAACTTCACAACAGTATGACTTTCCAATGATATTAAGACATCTCACTGCTATTATGATATTACAATGCTCTTATGACATCACAATGCAATTATATTTCAATGCTATGACATGACAATGAGGAATTCACAATGTTATTAAGACATCACAAAAGTATTTTGACATCACTATTTTATTATGACATTACAATAGTATGACTTCCAAATGGTATTATGATTTCACAATGTTATTATGACATCATAATTCTATTATGACTAGGCAATGGTATTTCAACATGATTGTGTTATTATATCACAATGGAATTTTGAAATAAAAAAGCTGTTATGACTTCACAACGGTAAGACTTCAAAATGGTATTGGACATCCAATGCTATGATGACATCATACTTTTACGAGATCAAAATGGCATCATGACATCCAAATTCATCATGATATCCCAATGTTATTATGACAGTACAATGCTATTATGACATGATCTGGTATAACATCACAATGGTAATATGGCATCAAAATGGTTAACTGCTGTTTGGCTGAGAGGGAGAATGATGTCATGAAACAGGTGAAAACCAGTAAGAGTTTCTGGAGCTAGTTTTTAAAAGCTCCAAGTGGACAGCCTACTTAAGAGAAAGGCTGCGCAGCCCTACATGCCTCAATATGGGCATCTGAAAGCACACAACTAAGAGGTGACATTTCCTGTGTCCAAGACTCTTAGTTTAGTTAATCTGTCACACATTTCTTTAAGTGATCAAGTCACATGTCCTTGACATGTTCTTAAAATGTGACTTTCATATTATCACAGATTCCAATATTATTTATTAAATGCACAGATATGTCCTCAGTCAGTGAATTACTTAGTGGGAAAACACTCCTGACCAAGGCAACTTTTTGAGCAAAAAGCATTTAATTGGGACCTTTCTTATAATTTTACAGTGACTCTCATGATATCGCATCAGCAAGTAGAACTGAGAGCTTTTCATACTTAAACACAAGGGGCAGGAAGAGGGAGGGAGACTGCGAAAGACAGAGAGAAAAAGATCTAGAGAGACAGATTAAAAAATAGTGACCAACACCTACAGAAAAAAAGATAGAAAGTGACTGAGACAGAGAGACACAGACCTATTCTGTCTGGTCACTTTATTTGGCATATCAACCTCAAAGCACACTCTCCTCTAATGTAACTCCAATATGAATTAAATTATCTAAGAAGGCTGTGTTGTGTAACACTCCCCAGACACTTCCTCTCTGGGGACACCACATGTGCAGGGAGAGACCTTAAAACAACCACACTATGAAATTCTCCCTCACCTCAGATCTCTGGGAAGCCTTCAGGAGAGGAAGCCGGAAGAGTGTCATAAGTAGAGGGAATTAGAAACCTAAGGAGAACAAAACCCTGAGAATCAGACCTCAGGGGAAGATGATGCAGCTAGCTTTGATAATACCTGATGAACTAGGGTCAGATATAAGGGGAAGCAGGCCCTCCCTACCACAAAACCTAGAGAAAGGGCCTAAGGGTAGGAGAAGGATGGTGGGTGGGAATAGGAAGAGAAGAGAGAAGGGGCAGCAGAGAGGAAACAATGTGAAGAAATCAAAATAAATAAATACAGAAGAAAAACTGTGATCAAGATGATGAAGTTTCGAACTCTTCAGGACTGATGGCTTCTTCTTCGGGGTGGTACCAGGTTGCCTTCTGTGGCAGTTCCTAACATGTTCCCTGTTTTCTCCTTCTTCTGATGTCCATCCTCTTTCCACTTCTGGATGGGGATTATGAATTTTAGGAATTTAGATTCCTCCCTCTTGATTACTTTCTTTAGGTGTACAGATTTTATTAGGTTTATCCTATTTTATATGTCTATGTGATGTGTGTGTCTTTCTGCTTCTATGATAGCTCACTTCAAGTTCCCATCATTTACCTTCAAATTTCATGATTTCCTTGTTTTTTATTGCTGAGTAATATTTGTTTGTGTAGAGGTACCATAATGTCTTTTAACATGGAGAAAAGTTTCTGCAAAAGTGGGGAAGAATTTAACTATATGTGCTAGTCATATAACATAGACCCATTGTTTTGTCCTGAAGGCCTTGTTTCAACTGTAAACCTCAGAAACAGGAGGGTTCCTCACTGACCCCTAAATATGGCCCAGCTTCAGATCCAGTGATTTCAGCCAAGGCAACCCTGCTCATAGAGCTTCAAGTGGATATCGCAATTCAAATCACCAGGAAGTGGAAGAAGATGGAGGGACTTCTAGGCTAAAAGGACATAGTTATCCTGATAGTTTGTCATGCAATACAATGATTATGTCTCAGCAACTTCCAATTTCTAAAGAACTGGAATGACAATCTCTTTTGGGGAAAATGTGGAATATTTCCAAAAAGGAGTATTATTCAGCTAAGAAAAAGATATCATGATATTTTCAGGAAAATGGATGGGACCAGGAAAAATCATCCTGGGTCTCCTAATAGTGGGGGATAAAGTTCTAATAAGCCATCTATTTGTGAGCAAATCAGTCTTCCACTAGGAGGATTGAGTCGAAGCTAATTGAATTGTGGGTTCAGGGCATCATATGGAAAATTTCAAGCAAGCCAGGCTATTGTTATCAAAATATGTTGTTCTCTGCCCTCAACTGAGAGATCAGTGCAATGTTCTTACAACCACAGTGCTGTTTCTTTCTGCATCAAATGGAATTACATACAGGAAACCACACTCAGATATTATGCAGAGAGAAGAGACCTTAAATCACCCAGCTCATGAAGGGATTTCCCTATGAAATTCTTCCTCCCCATAGATTTCCCCATTCCTTCAGGGAAGCCTGCAAGAGAGGAGGGAGGAAGATTGTTGTAAGTAGAGAAAATTGAGGACACAGGAGAACAATGCTCAAAAAATCAGGTCACAGAGGTAGACTACTCAGTCATCTTAGATCAGACCTGATAAGCTAGGGTCAGATAGAAGGAGAATGACCTCCCCTATAAGAGAACAAGAGAAAGGTCATAAGAGTAAAGAAAGGAGTGTTGGTGTGAATGCAATTAGAAGAAGGAGGGTCAAGCTGAGGGGATACAAGGTGAACAAATCATAATAAATAAATACATAATAAAACTGTGATCAAGGTGATGAAGTATAGAGCTCTTCAGTACTGATGGTTTATTTTTGGGTCTTGGTCAGGTTGCAGCAAGGATGAACTAAATTTTCTTTAAGGGACTTGGCACTGAGACTCTGATTATGATCCAATGAGTATATGAACAGCATATACTTCAATTGATGTATTTTAAAGAAAAAAAGAATTAATGTGACTCATGGGTAGGAATTTTAACTTGGGAGCAATGGAAAAGGAGTGTAATATATATTATATAAAATTCCCACAGAAACAATAAAAATAATATGTTGATGACTTTTTTCATTTTATATTAATTTTTTTCATTTTATTTTTTTCTTATTAGTTATGTTTTATTAACTTGGTATCCCAGTTGTATCCCATTCCCTCATTCGCTCCCAGTCCCACCCTCCCTCCCTCCCTCATCTCCACTGTGCCCCTTTCCATGTCCACTGAAGGGGGGACCTCCACCCCATTCATCTGACCCTGTTTTATCAGTTATCTTCAGGACTGGCTGCAAAGTCCTCCTCTGTGGCCTAACAGAACTGCTCCTCCCTTGGGAGGTGAGGAGGTCAAAGAGCCAGTCATAGAGTTCTTATTAGAAATAGTCCTGTTCCCCTTCCTATGAGAAAACAATTGGTTACTGAGCTACCACAGGCTACATCTGAGCAGGGGTTCTAGGTTACATCCATACTGACTTGGTTGAATATCAGTCTTAAAAAAGACCCTGTGCCCAGATATATTTGCTCCTTGTGGAGATCCTATTCTTTTCCCATCATAATAACTCCCTTTTTTTCATATGATTCCCTGTATCCTGCCGAAGGTTTGGTTATGAGTCTTAGTGTGTGCTTTGAAAAACTGCTAGGGAGCATCTTTCATATGCCTTCTGAGGTAGACTCCTGTCATATGTTCAATGCACATCCCATCTATTTTTCTAAATGAGGATTGATAATCTTACCCCTGCGTCTGCTCTCTTGATTATCTTTTTTAGGTCTATAGATTTCATTTTGTTTATCATATCTTATAGGTCTATATGAGTGAGTACATACCATACTTGTCTTTCTCCTTCTGGGATATTTCACTCAGAATGATCTTTTCTAGATTCCACCACTTGCTTGCAAATTTGATGATATCCTTGGTTTTGATTGCTGAATAGTATTTCCCTTGTGTAAAAATACCACAATTTCTCTATCCACTCCTCTGTTGATGGACATCTGGATTGTTTCTAGGTTCTGGCTATTACAAATATAGCTGCTATAAACATGGCTGAGCAAATATCCCTGTTGTGTACTTGAGCAAATTCTGGGTAAATACCTAGCAGTAGTATAGTTGTGTCTTGAAGAAGCACTATTCCTAATGGTCTGAGAAAGCTCCAGATAGACTTCCAAAGTGGTTGTACCAATTTACATTCCCACCAGCAGTGGAGGAGGATTCCCCTTTCTTCACAACCTGTCCAGATTGTGTTGTCACTTGAGTTTTTCATCTTCGCCATTCTGATAGGTGTAAGGTGAAATCTCAGGGTCCTTTTGATTTGCATTTCTCTAATGGCTAATGATGTTGAGCATTTGTTTAAGTGTTTCTCTGCCATTTGATATAATCTGTGGAGAATTCTCTGTTTAGTTTTGTTCCCCATTTTTTCTTTTTCTTTTTTTATTTTTATTTTTTTAATTTTATATTTTTCTTATCAGTTACATTTTATTAACTCTGTATCCAAGCCATGTCCCTATCCCTCATTCCCTCCCAGTCCGTCCCTCCCTCCCTCCCTTATCTCCACCTTGCCCCTTTCCAAGTCCACTGATGGGGGGGACATCCTCCCCATTGATCTGATCCTGTTTTATCAGGTATCTTCAGGACTGGGTGCAAAGTCCTCCTCTGTGGCCTAACAGGACTGCTCCTCCCTTCGGGGGTGGGGGGCCAGTCATTGAGTTCCTGTTAGAAATAGTCCCTGTTCCCCTCACTTTGGGAAACCAATTGGTTACTGAGCTACCACAGGCTACATCTGAGTGGAGGTTCTACGTTATATCCATACATGGTCCTTCGTTGAATGTCAGTCTCAGAAAAGACCCTGTGCCCAGATATATTTGGTCCTTGTGGAGCTCCTATCCTTTCCCCATCAGACTAACTCCCCTTCTTTCTTATGATTCCCTGTACTCTGCCAAAAGTTTGGTTATGAGTCTTTGCTTTGAAAACACTGCTAGTTAGAGTCTTTCAGATGCGCTCAGTAGACTCCTGTCATACATTCAATGCACATCCCATCTGTCTTTCTAAATGAGGATTGATCATCTTACCCCATGTCCACTCACTTGATTATTTTTTTAGGTGTATAGATTTCATTATGTTTATCATATCTTATAGGTCTCTATAAGTGAGTATATACCATGTTTTTCTTTTTCCTTCTGGGATATTTCACTCAGAATTATCTTTCCTAGATCCCACCATTTGCCAGCAAATTTCATATTTTCTTCTTTTTTGATTGCTGAGTAGTATTCCATTGTGTAAAAATACCACAATTTCTGTACCCATTCCTCTGTTGATGGACATCTGGGTTGTTTCCAAGTTCTTGCTATTACAAATAAAGCTGCTATAAACATGGTTGATCAAGTATCCCTTTTGTGTACTTACGCAAACTTTGGGTATATACCTAGCAGTGGTATAGTTGGGTCTTGAGGAAACAGTATTCCTAATTGTCTTAGAAAGCGCATGATAGATTTCCAGAGTGCTTGTACCAGTTTATATTCCCACCAGCAGTGGAGGAGGGTTCCGCTTTCTCCACAACCTCTCCAGCAGGTGTTGTTCCTTGAGTTTTTCATTTTGGCCTTTCTGATGGGTGTAAGGTGATATCTCAGGGTCATTTTAATTTGCATTTCCCTGATGGCTAATGAGGTTGAGCACTTTTTTAAGTGTTTTTCTGCCATTCAGTATTCCTCTGTGGAGAATTCTCTGTTTAGCTCTGTTCCCCATTTTTTAATTGGATTACTTGGATTGCTGCTTTTCAGCTTCTTTAGTTCTTTGTATATACTGGATATTAGCACTTTGTCAGGTAAAGGTTTGGTGAAGATTCTTTCCCAATCTGTAGGCAGTCATTTTGTTTTGATGATGGTGTACTTTGCTTTACAGAAGCTTTTTAGTTTCATGAGGTCCCATTTATTGATTGTTGCTCTTAGAGCATGTGCTGTTGGTGTTCTTTTCACAAAGTTGTCTCTTGTGCCAATGAGTTCTAGGCTGTTCCCCAAGTTTTCTTCTAACAGATTTAGAGGATCTGGTTTCATGTTGAGGTCTTTGTTCCACTTAGACTTTAGTTTTGTGCAGGGTGATAAATATGGATATATTTTCATTTTTTGCATGTAGACATCCAGTTGGACCAGCACCATTTGTTGAAAATGCTGTCTTTTTTCCATTGAATGGTTTTGGCTTCTTTGTCAAAAATTGAGTATTAATAGGTGTTTGGGTTTATTTCTGGGTCTTCTATGCGGTTACATTGATCCTCCTGTTTTTATGCCAAAATCATGCAGTTTTTATTACTATTGCTCTGTAGTACAGCTTGAGAACAGGGATGGAGATACCTCCAGATGATCTGTTGTTGTACAGGATTGTTTTGGAGATGCTGGGTCTTTTGTTTCTCCCTATGAAGCTGAGCATCTTTTTTTCAAGGTCTGTAAAGAATTGACTTGGTATCTTGATGGGAATTGCCTTGAATTTGTCGATTGCTTTTGGCAGGATGGCCATGTTCACAATGTTAATCCTACCAATTCACGAGCACGGGAGATCTTTCCATCTTCTGATATCTTCTTCAAATTTTTTCTTCACAGATTTGAAGGTTTTCTCAAACAGGTCTTCAACTTGCTTGGTTAGTGTCACTCCAAGGTAATTTATGTTATGAGTGGCTATTGTGAAAGGTGTTGTTTCTCTAATTTCTTTCTCAGCCCTTTTTTCTTGGTATTGCAAAACCTGCACTCCCGGTGCAAGGTCTGTACCGCTCCCTCCCCCAAAGTGACTCACAGACCGCGGTTCGATGCAAAAGCAAGAGGCAGTTTATTCTGATGGCGATGCGGGTTGTCCCTTTAAAGCAGGAGATGACCCCGAGCATACAAAGCACAGAGTTTTTATTTCAGGCCTTTACATTGATTAGTTAGCAGAAAAGATAACAGTTATGCAGTTGGCAGCTGTGGCGGGGAACTCATAGCTCCAAGGACAGTTCTCCCCTCTTCTCCCATTTCTCCGTTCTGTAGCAGGCCTCTTACAGCTTCAAGGACAGTCCTCCCCTAAACTGCCTGACTTGCTCTTTTTTTTTTTTTTAAGCTGGCCCTTATTTAAGGTCCAGTTGTTTTTCTTTTTAATTTGGGATGGTCCCATTTCTCAGTATACAAAAGGGCTTCTGATTTTTTTGAGTTGATTTTGTATCCTGCCACTTTGCTGAAGGTATTTATCAGCTGGAGGAGTTCTCTGGTTGAATTTTTGGGGTCGCTCATATATACTATCATACCATCTGAGAATAGTGACACTTTGACTTCTTCCTTTCTGATTTGTATCCCTTTGATCTCCTTTAGTTGTCTTATTGCTCTGGCTAGGACTTCAAGTACTATGTTGAAGAGATATGGAGAGAGTGTGCATCCTTGTCTTCTCCCTGATTATAATGGGATTGGTTTAAGTTTCTCTACATTGAGTTTGATGTTGGCTATAGGCTTACTGTAAGTTGACTTTACTATGTTTAAATATGTGCCTTGTATCCCTGATCTCTCCAAGACTTTAAACATGAATTGGTGTTGGACTTTGTCAAATGCTTTTTCGGCACCTAAGGAGATGATCATGTGGTTTTTCTCCTTCAGTTTGTTTATGTGGTGGATTACATTGATGGATTTCCATATGTTGAACCACCCTTGCATGCCTGGGATGAACCCTACTTGGTCATAATGGATGATATCTTTTATGTGTTCTTGGATTCTGTTTGCAAGTATTTTGTTGAGTATTTGTTGTGTTAATGTTCATAAGAGAGATAGGTCTGAAGTTCTATTTTTTTATTGGGTCTTTGTGTGGTTTATGTATCAAGGTGACTGTTCCTTCATAGAATGAGTTTGGTAATGTTCCTTCTGTTTCTATTTTGTGGAATAGTTTGAGGAGAATTGTTGTTAGCACTTTTTTAATGTCTGGTAGAATTCTGCACTGAAACCATCTAGCTCATGGCTTTTTTGGAGGAGAGACTATTAATGACTGCTTCAATTTCCTTAAGGGATATAGGGTTATTCAGTCTATCTACCTGATCTTGACTTAATTTTGGTAGATGGAATCTATCAAGATAATTTTCCATTTCATTTAGATTTTCAAATTTTGTGGCATATAGGCATTTTTGTATGACCTAATGATTGTTTGAATTTCCTCAGTGTCTGCAGTATGTCACCTTTTTCATTTCTGATTTTGCTTTTGCTGATTTGGATAGATTCTCTCTGATTTTTAGTTACTTTGGCTAAGGATTTATCTATCTTGTTGATTTTCTCAAAGACCTAGCGTTTTATTTCACTGATTCTTTGAATAGTTTTATTTGTTTCTAATTGATTGATTTCAGCCCTGAGTTCGATTATTTCCAGCCATCTGCTCCTCTTGTGTGTATCTGCTTTTTTTTTTTTTTTTTTTTTTTTTTTTTTTTTTTTTTTTTTTTTAGTAGGGTTTTCAATTTGGCCATTAAAGTGCTTGTATGTGATATTATGATTTTCTTCTTGAAGGCACTTAGTGCTATAAATTTTCCTCTGAGCATTGCTTTTAATGTGTTCCATAAATTTGGGTATGGTGTGCCTTCATTTTCATTGAATTCTAGGAAGTATTTAATTTCTTTCTTCATTTCTTCCTTAAGCTGTCATTGAGTAGCAAGTTGTTCAGTTTCCATGTGCATGTAGGCTTTTGTTTATTTCTCCTGTTGTTGAAGTCCAGTTTTAGTCCATGGTGATCAGATAGCATACAAGGGATTATTTCAATCTTTTTGTATCTGTTGAGACTTGCTTTATGACCAACTATATGGTCTATTTTGGAGAAGGTTCCATGCAGTACTGAGAAGAAGGTATACTCTTTTGAGTTTGGATGAAAAGATCTGTAGACTTCTATTAGGTCCATTTGATTTAGGGACTCTGTAAGTGCTTTTATTTCCCTTTTTGTTTTCTGTCTAGTTGATCTGTCCCTTGGTGAGAGTGGAGTGTTGAAGTATCCCACTATTAAGGTATTAGGATCAATGTGTGACTTAAGCTTTACTATTGTTTCATTTACGAATGTAGGTGTTCTTGTATTTGGGGCATAGATATTCAAAATTGTTATATCCTCTTGGTGGAATTTTCCTTTGATGAGAATATAGTGGCCCTCCTTATCTTTTTTTTTTTAACTTGGGTTGAAAGTCTATTTTATTAGTTATTAGGATGGCTACTCCAGCTTGTTTTCTGGAACCATTTGCTTGAAAAATATTTTTCCAGCCTTTTACTCTGAGGTAGTGTTTATCTTTGTTGCATAGGTGTGTTTCTTGTATGCAACAGAATGTTGGATCCTGTTTCTGCAACCATGCTGTTAGTCTGTATCTTTTTATTGGGGACTTGAGTCCTTTGATGTTGGTAGATACTAGTGCCAACAATTGTTACTTACTTTTGATGTGGTGTTGGTGGTGTCACTGAGTTTCATTGCTTGTATTCTTTTTTGTTGTTGTTGTTGATGTGTATTTATCTATTTCCTCTGTTTCCTTAGATGTAGTTGTTTTCTTTGGTTTGGAGTTTCCTTTCTGGTAACTTCTGTAGAGCTGGGTTACTATGTAGATATTGTTTAAATTTGGTTTTGTCATATAATATTTTGAATTCTCTGTGTATGCTGATTGAAAGTTTTGCTGGGTATAGTAGTCTGGATCAGAATTTGTGGTCCCTTAATTTTCTGTCCAAGCTCTTCTAACTTTCATAGTTTTTGTTGAGAAATCTGGTGTGATTCTGATAGGTCTACATTCATATGTTACTTGGTCTTTTTCCCTTGCTGCTTTTAGATTTTTTTTTCTGTATTTTGTAGGTTCAGTGTTTTGACTATGATGTGATGTGAAGAATTTCTTTTCTGGTCTAGTTTTCTTGTTGTTCTGTAAGCCTCTTGTATGTTTATGGACATCTCTGTATGTCCGTAAACATGTTTATGTTTAGGACATTTGTTCAATGATGTTTGTAGCAGCCTTATTTGTAATAGCCAGAACCTGGAAACAACCCAGAAGTCCTGCAACTGAAAAATGGATACAGAAATTGTGGTACATCTACAGAATGGAATATTAATCAGAAAAAAAAAGGAAATCATGAAATATGCAGGTCAATTGTGGGATCTGGAAAGGATCATCTTGAGTGAGCTATCCCAGAAGCAGAATGGATAAACTTACTAAAATCTTTTCACCTAAAGAAATTAATCATGAGAGAGGACTGCGGCTAAATGCTCAATCCCCATCAAGAAAGCCAAACAGGATGGACGTCAGCAGGAGAAAACAGGTAACCAGTGGTCAGTGAGGAACCATCCTTGTCCTGCAGTTTTCAGTTCTAACTGGTCCTTCAGTACAGAGAAATGGGTCTATGTTATATTCCTAGAACATAAGAGCAGCTGTGTTTCTTGTTGTGTCCTTTTGACAATCGCTCTAAATGTAGTGTAATTTCCAGAACTGCTTATTCAGAAGTGACACCTGGGCTCATGCTGTCTGAGGTAGCTTGGTAAGCTTTGTTCTTGGCTAGGATTCTTTGCTACATGATTTCCTGGAAAGTAAGCCTTACAAAAGCAACCTCTGTCCTCCTTTAGAAGAATCTTTTCTCCATGTTAAAAGTCATTGTAAAAGTTGTCAACATATTATTTTTATTGTGTATGTGGGGATTTCATATAATATACATTACATTCCTTTTCCATTGCTCCCAGGAATTGCTCCCAGGTTCATATTCCTACTCATGTGTCACATTATGTTTTTTTTTCCTTTAAAATACAACAATTCTAGTATGTGTTATTCATCTATTAATTGGAACATGAGCAGAGTCTCAGTGCCATATCTCTTAAAGAAACCTGAGTTCATCCTTTTTGCACCCTGGTATCACTCCCATGAAGAAGTCATCAGTTTTGAAGATCTCTATACTTCATCACCTTGATCACCATTTTTCTTATATATTTTTATTACTATTTGTTCATTTTGTATCCCCTCTTCTGCCCACCCCCCTTCTCCTTCCAGTCCAACCCAGCCTCCTTCATCTACCCCATGCCCTGTCTAAAATTCCCCTGATCGTGGAGGTCCTCCTCCCCATTCTCAGTGACCCTAGCTTATCAGGTGTCATCAAGGCTGGCTGCATCATCTACCTCTGCATTATGATTCTCAGGGTAATGTTTTCCTTGTGTCCTCAATTCCCTCTATTTTTGACACTCTTCCTTCCTTCTCTCCTTCAGGCTTAGCAGAGCTTTGAGGGGAGGCAGAATTTCATAGGGAACTCACATTTAGATATGAGGGTTTTAAGACCTTTCTGTGCATAATATCAGACTTTGAGTTTCTGTATGCAATCACATTTGATGTAGAAGGTAGCATCCCTTTGATTACAAGAACATTGCTCTGATCATACATTTGTGGTCAGGGAGCCACATATTTTAATAACAAGAGCATCTGTTTCCTGAAAATTTCCGTAGTATGCTCTGGTCCAAGAACTCAATTCACTGCCACCCAATATATCTAGTGAGTGACTGGTTTAGTCACAATAGATGTCTTAATGGAACTTTATCCCCCACTACTAGTAGACCTCCTAATAAGTGAATACATACCATATTTGTCTTTCTGAATTTTAGTAACTTCACCAATAATTACTTTTCCTGGTTCCATCCATTTGCTTAAAAATATCATGATGCCATTTTCTTAGCTGAAGAATACTGTGTTGTGGAAATATTCCACACTTTCCCCAAAGGAGAGTGTCAGTCCTGTTCTTTAGACCTTGGAATTTGCTGGGACTTTAATCACTGTATTGAATGACAAACTATCAGGTTATTTTCTTTTAATCTAGAAGTCCCTCCATCTTTTTCCACCTCCTTGTGATATGAATTGTAATGTCCCTTTGAAGCTCATCTAGTTACATATGGAAATGTAATTTCCTCATTTCCAATGAGGAAATGCCTGGGAAAGGTTAGGGAGTATGACCTGGTTAGATATCATAATTCCTATTGGCATCATTATAGAAGGGTGTGCTGTGTTGTTGATATGACAATGAAAGTGACCAGAAAGAATGGAGTCTCTGTCTCTCAGTATCTGTGACTTCATATCTTTGTTTCTGTCATTCTCAGTCTATTTCTGAATCTGTCACTCTAGTTTTTTCTCCTTGTCTCTATCTCTCTGCCTTGATGCTTGTGGATCAATATGAAAAGCTCTCAGTTCTGCTGAAGGGCTATAAGAAGATGTCTGCTTGCTGACATGATATCCTGGTGTTCTCTGTAAAAATATACACAAGGACTCAATAAAACACTTTTTGTCCAAAAAAATTGCCTTCTTCAGTGAGCATTTTCCAAGGAAGTAATTCACTTATTGAGAACATATTTGTGCATTTAACAAATTATAATGGTGTCAGTGATAATGTGAATGCCACATGTCAAGGACATATGGCTTTATTAATGACCCCTTGAAAGAAAAATATAACACTTTTCCTGAACTAAGAGTTTTGGACACAGGAACTGTCATTACTGGGTTGTGTGATTTCAGTTACTCAGATTGAGGCATGTATGGCTGCTCAGCCTTTCTCTCAAGCAGGCTGTCCACTTGGCATTTTTAATAACTGGCCCCTGAAACACTTTCTGGCTTTCACCTGTTTTATGACATCATTCTTCCTATCAGCCAAGCAGCACCTGAGAAAATCTAGAGGTTTCCGTTGAGATGAGTAAACAAACTTTCCTCAGTGTCCAGTATCACTGATCTTGTGCACACATGTTTTTTTTCTAGTGAAACCCAACAAACCTTTATTTTATCCCTTTATCCAGATCACCTTTACTTTTGTTTAACTCTGTGAAAAATACAGGTAGGAAATGAAAGTTTAATGTTTATTTAAGTGGACAGTTTCCTAAGTAGGGAAGTTTCAAAGTGATGTGGGATTAAGGGGAATGTGTCAAATGACAAGGTGGTCTCCTACTATGGTCTTGGATCTGAAATTTCCTAGGTTATGACTCGGAACTGAGCATTTACTTGCTCCCTCACTAAATGTACCTTCACATTCTTATTGATAAGAATGTGTACCTTCATGTATTGATTCTTTAATAGCAAGAAAATGAGAAGGAAATTAGACAATTTCTGTGACTTCTTTCCCTGAAACAGAGAATATTGCTGTATATAAAAAGAGAACTGTGTGGCAATAAACTATTTCACAGCTGGTGCTGTTACACATGAGTGTTAGCAACCCTGTATGAGCAACACTGGCCTGACTGGTTCAGCAGCTGTGTCCTACTCAGTGGTCACTGAGCAATACTTCTTTTCTTGATGTTTACTGTTAAAACTTGGCCTTCAAGACAGAGAAATGGGTCCTTGCTATAGGCCTAGGATACCACAGCAACTGTGTTTCCTCCTGTGGTCCTCCAGACAAAACCTGTAAACATACTTTTAATGCCAGGACTGTTTGTTCAGAGATTCCATGGGGTCTGAGTTAGTTGTATAACCCCAACTTCATGGGTAGGATTCTCTGCAAAATAATGAATTCCTGGAAAGCAAGTCTTACAATGTCAAACTCTCCCCTCTTTAGTGAAATCTTTTTTCTATCTTAAAAGTCATTGTAAAAGTTTTCAACATATTATTTTTATTGCTTATGGGGGAATTTCATGTAAAATATGTTGTATTCTTTTCCCATTGCTCCCAGCTTGAAAATCCTACCCATGTGTCATACTAATTTTTTTTCTTTAAAATACATCAATTTTCGCATGGGTGGCTCGATATGCATTGGAACATGATCAGATTCTCAGTGCCAAGGCCTTTAAAGAAAACTGAGTTCATCCTTGTCATACCCTGCCTCCAAACCCAAGAAGAAGCCATCAGACCTGAATAGCTGTATACTTCATCACCTTTATCACAGTTTTTATGTATTTATTTATTACATTTTATTCAATCTGAATCTCCTTTGTTTCCCCATCCCTCTTCAGCTTCCATTCTCACCCACTCTTCTTCACCTACCCCTATGCCCTTTTTCTAGTTTCCTGAGAGGGTACTCCTACTTCCCCTTCTAACTAGCTGATCAGGCCTCATCAAGGCTGACTGCATTATATTCATCTGTGCCTGATCCTCAGGACCTTTTTCTTCTTGTGTCCTTTATTATCTGTACTGATGACACTCTACCTGCCTCCTCTCCTTCAGGCTTCCCATAGATCTGAGGGGAGCAAGATTTTCAGGACAAATCCCATTTAGAGCTGGGTGTTTTAAGGTCTCTCTGTATAATATTGGACTCTGGGTCTCTATACAATTTCATTTAACACAGAAGGAATTATTACTTTGGGTGCAAGAACATGGCACTGATCTATCAGTTGAGGACAGAGAGCAACATATTTTAATAACAATAATCTCGGTTGATTGAAATTTTCCATAGGATTCCCTGGCCCAACAACTCATTAACTGACGCCAAATCTCCACAGTGGTAGACTGGGTTGGTCACAACAGATGGCCAATTGGAACTTAATCCCCCTCTATTAGGGGACCTGAACTGATTGGTCTGCTCTTTGACCTCCTCACCCTGATGCTGGAACAGCTTTACCAGGCCACAGAGGAAGACTATGCAGCCACTCCAGATTAAAGCTGATAGATTAGTATCAGAAGGAAGGAGAGGAAGGTAGACCCTATCAGTGTCCTTGGGGAGGGGCATGCATGGAATGGGGAAAGAAGGTGGGATTGGGAGGAGAGAAGGGAAGGGTTTATGGGGAGATAAAAGTGAATAAAGGATAATTACTAAACATTAAACTAAAATACTAAAAAAATGTAATTCCTTTTGATGTTATATTATAGAAGGGTGTGTTTGGAGGTTCATATGCCAATAAAAGTGACCAGACTGAATGGAGTCTCTGTCTGTCTCTCTGTGGCAATTTATATCTTTGTTTCTGTCGATCACGGTCTCAATATTTCTGAATCTATTTCTCTAGCTCTTTCTCTCTCTGTCTCCCTCTCTCTGCCTGCTGCTTATGGTTCAGTATGAAAAACTCTCAGTTCTGGTGAAGGATTATAACAACATGACTGCTTGCTGACATGAAAACTTGGATGGTCTGTGTAAAAATACAAGCACAGTCCCAAAGTGCTCTTTGTTCAAAGATTTGCCGTGCTCAAAGAGTGTTTTCCCATTAAGTAATTCATTGGCTGAGGATATATCTGTGCATTAAACAAAAAATAATGGAATCTGTGATATGTGAAACTCACATGTCAAGGACACATGACTTTATTAATGACCCTTTAAAAGAAATATTTTACACTTTTTCTGAACTACGAGTCCTAGACACAGAAACTGTCATATCTGGTTTGGGTGCTTTCAGATGTCCAGATTATGGCATGTAGGGAAGCTAAGCCTTTCTCTCAAGCACATTGTCCACTTTTCCCTTTTAATAACTGGCTCCTAATACTCTTACTGGCTTTCACCTGTTTCACCTGATATCATTCTACCCCTACTGCCAATCATCACATGAGAGAATCTTGAGGTTTCCATGGAGATGAGTAAACAAACTTACCTCAATGTCCAGTATCTCTGATACTTTGCACATGTGAATTTTTATTGTGAAACCCAACAAGTCTTTATCTATTCCCTTCATCCAGATTGCACACCTTTACACCTGTTTACCTCTGAGACAATTTCAGGTAGGAAATGAAACTTTAATGTTTATTGAATTGGACACCTTCCTCTGATATTAGGACTCCTGTTGTTTAGAGATAGTCTAAGATTCAAAATGACAATTTTTTTAAGAAAACATAAGTTCTTTTTTTTCTTAATGATAGATGTCATGTCCTTACTGTTTTAAAGATTGAATTCACATCAATATTGGGTTATATGAGGAGAGATCATGTCACAATGCTTTAAAAAGGTCAGCCAATCTCAGAAAGTGGGACTTTCACAGAAGAACTGGCTTAAGAGATATGTTCTGTTGGTCAGTGTAAAACCTGAAATTAGGCTGGGAGAAAAATTATGCAAAGTGCATGCCTGCCATGTCAAAAAACCTTTTACATGCTGACTAAGTTAACATATCACACTGCCCTGGAAGCTGACTTATCCTTTCAACATGAGATAGTTTCACGAGGGATAAACTTTGGTCATGCCTATAATGCAAGATAGACACAGAAAGTTTACAGCTGGCAAAGTACAGAGCAGCCTAGTTAAGTACTAAAAAACTCAAAAATTATATTTCATATTTTAAAAGGCAAAACTGACCATTCCATATCATAAAGGTCACAAACAAAAGATAGCCAACATGTCAAAACCCAGGTACATGATGCTTAACCCTAACTATAAACCTAATCCCTAACCCTAACAATAACCTTAACCGTAACACTGCTATGCTGACATCACAATGGTATAATGGCTTCAATATGGTATTGTGACATCACAATGGAATTTTGACATCATAATGGTATTATAACCTCAAAATGCTATTATGATATCACTCTGCCATTTAGAAATCCCAATGATAGTATGACATCACAATGGAATTATGACATCACAATGCTTTGATGGCATCAGAATAGTGTCATGATATCCCAATGTTATTATAACATTGCAATGTTATTATGACACCAAAATGCTATTACAACATGATTTTCATATGACATCGCAATGGAATTTTGACATCAGAAAGCTATTATAACACCACAGTGCTATTAAGAGATCACAATTCTATTACGAAATGATTGTCATGTGACATCGCACTGAAATTTTGACATCACAATGCTATTTTGACAGCACAGTGCTATTATGACATCACAATTCTATTATGACATGATTGTTGTTTGACTTAACAATGCAATATGATATTCCAATTTATTATGACCTCAAAATGCTATTATTATATCACAATGGTATTTTGACATCATAATTATATTATGACATCACAATGTATTATGACATCATATGGTACTGTATCACAAAGAAATTAGAACATCAAAATAATACTATAACATAACAATGTAATTATGGGATCACAATGCTATTATGACAGCACAATTGTATGACATGCAATGGTATTATGATTTCACAATAGTTTTATGACATCACAATGGTATTATGACTTCACAATGGTAATAGAACATCACAATGCTAGTATGACAGCAGAGTTGTCATGATATCACAATGCTTTTGTGACATCTCAATTCCATTATGACACCATAATGCTACTCTGACTTGTGATATGTCATCACAATGGAATTTTGACATCACCATTCCATTATGACCTAAAAATACTCTTACATCATCACAATGCTCTTATAGCATCGTAATTGTATTATGATTTCACAATGGTATTATGACTATCATAATACTATAACCTCATGACAATTGTATCATGATATCAAAATGGTATTATGATATCACAATAGTATGACAAGCAAATACTATTATAACATCACAATGGTATCATGATATCACAATGGTTTTATGATATAACATTTGTGTCATGATACCCCAATGTCATTATGATATTCCAATCCTATTGTAACATCACAATATTATTATGACATCACAATACTATTATGACTTCACAATAAAAAGACATCAAAATTGTACTATGACATCACATTTGCCTAATCAATTCACAAGGGTATTACAACATCACAGTGCTATGATAAGACAATGGCATTATGACATCAAAATGTATTATGACATAATAATTGTAATATGATATCACAACTTTATTATTACATCTCAATGGTTTTATGTCATCTCAATTGTGTTATGATATCTCAGTGCTGTTATGACATCACCATGGTATTATGATATCTCAATTATATTATGATATCAAAATTATATCATAATTTTATTATGACATCTCAATGGTATGATTTCATCACAATGGTGTCATTATATCTCAGTGCTATTATGATAAAACAATTGTATTTTGATATCAAAACAGTGTCATGTTATCCCAATGGTATTATGACACACCCAATGGTATTATAATATCACAATGCTATTATGATATCTCAATGCTATTACATCACAAAGGTATTTTGACATCAGAAAGCTATTATGACATCACAATGCTATAACATACCAATGGTATTATGATTTCACAATATTATTATTATATCACAATGCTATTATGATATCACCCTGCTACTATGATATCACAATGCTATTATAAAATCACAATGGTATTATGACAAAAAATGCTATGTTGACAACACAATGGTATTATGACTTTAAAATGGTATTATGACATCACCATGTTAATAGGACATCACAGTAGTATGACTGTACTATGATATCACAATGGAATTTGGACATCAAAATGCTATTATGACTTCACAATGATATGATTTCACAATGCTATGATGACATCACAATGGTATTATGATATCAAAATTCTATTATGACTGCAAAAAGTTATTATGACATCACAATATTATTTTGCCTTCACAATGCTATTACAACATCACAATGGTAGGAAATCACAATACTATTATGACATAACAAATGAATTTTGATACCACAATGCTATTATGACATCTCAATGCTAGCAAAACATCACAATGCTATGATGACATTATAATGCTATTATGACATCACAATGGTATTAGGACTTTACAAGGGTATTATGACATCACCATTCTATTATGACTTCACAAAGTTATTATGACATAATTTTAATGACATCATTATTTAATTTTGACATCAAAAACTATTATAACTTCACAACGGTAAGACTTCACAATGATATTAGGATTTCCGATGGTATGATAACATCCCAATGGTACTGTGATATTGCAATTGTTAGATGCTGATTGGGTGAGAGGGAGAATGTTTTCATGAAACAGGTGAAAGCCAGTATGTGTTTCTGGATCCAGTTATTAAAAGGGCCAAGTGGACAGCCTGCTTGAGAGAAAGGCTGAGCAGCCCTACATGCTTCAATAAGGGCAGCTGAAAACACACAACCTAGAGATGACAGTTCCTGTGTCCAAGAATCTTAACTCAGGAAAAGTATCATATATTTCTTTAAGAGTCTATTAATAAAGTCATGTTTCCTTGACATGTGATTTTCACATTATTATAGATTCCATTGTTTGTTAAATTCACAGATATGTCCTCAGTCAGTGAATTTCTTACTGGGAAAATTCTCCCTAATTAAGGCAATTCTTTGAACAAAACCTTTTGATTGGGACCTTGCTTATATTTTTACAGAGACTATCCAGGATGTCACATCACCAAGAGGTCATCTTGTTGTAGTCCTGCAACAAAACTGTCAGCTTCTCATACTGAACCACATGCAGCAAGCAGAGAGAGGAAGACAGAGACAAAGAGAGAAAGAACTATAGAGACAGAATAAGAAATAGAGAGACCTATTCCAACAGAAAAATATATAACATGAAATTAACCAAAACACAGAGATTCCATTCTGTCTGGTCACAATCATTGTATATCAACCTCAAAGCACACCCTTCTATAATATAACTCCAATAGGTATTATATTATCTAACAAGGACATACCTCATAACACTTCCTAGACATCACCTCAATTGGGACTCCTTATGTTAATAGATGTTCTTCAAGTGAACATTTCAATTCAAACCACTAGGAAGTGGAAAAAGATGGAGGGAATTTTAGGCTAAAAGAACAGAGTTATCCTGAGAGTTTGCCATTCAATACAATGATTAATGTCCCAGCAACTTCCAAGGACTAAAGAACAGGACTAACAATCTCCTTTGAGGAAAATGTGGAATATTTCCATAATGGGGTATTCTTCACCTAAGAAAATGATGTCATGATATTTTCAGGCAAATGGATGGAACTAGGAAAAATCATCCTGAGTGAAGTAAATAAATGTAGAAAGACAAATATGATATTTATTCACTTATTAGGAGGTCTCTTTATACGGGGGGGGGGGGATAAAATTACATAAAGGCCATCTATTCTGAACAACTATTGTTCCACTGGAGTGTTTAGGTGGAAGATAATTGAGTTGTTGGGCCAGGGCATCCTACAGAAATTTTCAAGCAACCCAAGCTGTTGTTATTAAAATATGTTGCTCTCTTCCCTCAACTGATAGATCAGTGCCATGTTCTTGTATCCATAGAGATGCTTTCTTCTTCATCAAATGGATTGAATACAGAGACCCACAGACAGAACTTAAAACACCCTGTTCTAAATCGGATTTCTCTATGAAACTCTCCCTCCCCTAAGAGTTATGGATAGCCTGTAGTGTAGTAGAGGAGGCAGAAAGAGTGCCATAAATAGAAGGATTTAAGGACACAAGGAGAACAATGCCCCAAGAATCAGGCTGCAGAGGAAGATGATGCAGTCAGGCTTTATCAGACCTGATAACCTAGGATCAGAGAGAAAAGGGAGGAGGACCTACCCTATCAGGGAAATAAAGCAAGAGCATAAGGGTAGAACAAGGAAGGTCTGTGGGCCTGGCAGGAGAAGCGGGAGTGGGCAGCAGTGGAAATTCTAAGTGAACGAATGGTAATAAATAAATACATAAGAAAAACTGTGATCAAGGTGATGAAGTATAAAGCTCTTTAGGACTGATGGCTTTTTCTCCGGGGTGGAGCCAGTGTGCAGCAAGGATGAACTCAAGTTTTCTTTAAGAGACTTGGCACTGAGACTCTGATTATGTTCCAATGAGTATATGAACAACAATTATTTCAATTTATGTATTTTAAAGAAAAACAAATTTTTAGTGTGACACATCAGTAGGAATTTGAACCTGGGAACAATGACAAAGTGTAACGTATATTATATGAAATTACCACATAATCAATAAAAATAATATGCTGATAACATTAACAATGACTTTTAACATGGAAAAAAAACATTCCACTAAAAGAAGGCAGACTTTGAGTTTGTAATGCATGTTTTCAAGATCTCATTATGTAGCAGAGAATCCTAGCCATGATCAAGTGGTTACTCAGCTTCCTCAGATCCCATGAGCTCAGGTGGCACCTCTGAACAAGTAGCCATGACATTAACACTACATTCAGATGGATTGTCTAGAAAACCACAGAAGGAAACAGAGCTGCTCTTATGTCCTAGGCATATGACAAGGACTCATTTCTCTGTCCTGAATGTCCAGTTTTAGTTGTAAACCCCAGGACCATGAGGATTGGTCACTGAACATTGAGTAGGACAAAGCTATCAATCCAGCCAGGTAAGTGAAAGCAACCCTTTTTTAAGAGGTGGAACATCATTAGTGGTCAAATAGTTTATTGCCCCTCAGTTTTACTTTTACATTCAGAGATCTTTCTCTGTTTCAGCCAAATGAGTCCCAGGAATTTTCAGGTTTCCTTCTCTTTCCCTTGCTCTTAAGGACTCAATATCCAAGAGAACCCTAGATCCTGCCATCCTAATGTATCAATAAGAACATGAAGGTCTGTTTAGTCAGTATGCCAGTAACTGCTCAGTTCAAAGTCACACCTAGGAAATTTCAGAGCCAAGTCCACAGTAGGAGACAACCTTGTCATTTAGTATAATCCACCTTAATCCCACATCACTATGAAGCTTCCAATTTAGGCAGCTAATTAAATAAACATCAAAGTTTCATTTTCTTCCTGAAATTGTCACAAAGGTAAAAAGGATTAAATGTGTGGGATCTGGATAAAGGAATGAGATAAAGGCTTTTTGGTTTCACAAGAAAACAGTCAGGTGTGCACAGGATCAGAGATACTGGAAAGTGAGGAAAGTTTGTTTATTCATATCCATGGAAACATCATATTCTCTCAAGTGCTGATTGGCTGAGAGGGGAAAAATATCACAAAACAGTTTTAAGCCACTAAGAGTTTCAAAAGCCATTTATTAAAAGTGCCAACTGGACAGCCTGCATGAGAGAAAGGCTTAAGAGCCCTACATGCCTCAATCTAAGCAGCTGAAAGCACACAAACCAAAGATGACAGTTCTTATATCCATGAATCTTAGTTCAGGAAAAGTGTCATATATTTCTTTCAAGTGGTCATGAGTAATGTCAGGTGTCCTTTCCATATGATGTTTACATTATCATGGATTACATTATAATTTGATAAATGCACAGATATGTCCTTTCTCATGGAAATATTTACTGGGAAAATCCTCCCAGACCAAGGCAGCTCTTTGAACATAAGGCATATTATTTGGACCTTGCTTATAGTTTTACAGAGACCATTCAGAATGTTATGTCAGCAAGTAATCATCTTGTTGTAGGCCATCAGCAGAACTAAGAGCTTTTCATCCTGAAATCACAGGTGGCAGACAAAGAAAAGGAGACTAAAAGACAGAGGGAAAGAAAGAGCTAGGGAGACAGATTCAGAAATAGAGAGAACAAGACCAACAAAAACAAAAATACAAACTGACAGAGACTAAGAGACAGAGACTCCATCTTTTTGGTCACTTTCATTGTTATATCAACCTCAAAGTATGCCCTCCTATAATAGATATCCAAAAGCAATTACGTATTTTTAATATTTTTAATTTCAATTTTTATCAATTACACTTTATTCACCTTGTATACCCCAATAACCTCTCTTCCATCCAATCCCCACATTCCCTCCCACTTTTCCATGCATGCCCCTCCCCAAGTCCACTGGTAGGGGAGGTCTTCCTCTCTTTACTTCTGATTCTAGGCTATCAGATATCATCAGGAGGGTCTGCATTGCCTTCCTTTGTTGCCTGGTAAAGCTGCTCCCCTATCAGGGTGAGGTGATCAAAGAGCAGACCAATCAGTTCATGTCAGAGGCAGTCCCTCTTCCCATTGCTATGTAATCTGCTTAGATATTGAACTGCCATAGGCTACATCTTTGCAGGGGTTCTAGGTTATCTTCATGCATGGTGCATGATTAGAGTGTGACTCTCAGAAAAGAACCCTGTGCACATATATTTTGGTTCTATTGCTTTCCTTGTGAAGCTCCAGGCCTCTCCAGATCCTACTATTTCCCACTTCTTTCATTAGATTCCATTCCCTCTGCCCAATAGTTGGCCATAAGTTTTAGCATCTGCTTTGATGGTCTGCAGGGCAGAGCCTTTCCAAGGCCTTCTGTGGCAGGCTCCTAACTTGTTCCCTGATTTCTTCTGATGTCCATCCTCTTTGTCCTTTGGGATAGGGTTTGAACATTTTAGCCAGAGTCCTCCCTCTTGAGTTGTTTCTTTAGGTGTACAGATTTTAGTACGTTTACCCTATATTATATGACTATATGAGTGAGTATACACCATGTGTGTCTTTCTGCTTCTGGTAGCTAACTCAGGATGAACTTTTTCAGGTCATACCACGGACCTGCATATTTAATGATTTCCTTGATTTTTTTTTTTGCTGAGTATATTCGATTTTGTGGATGTACCACAATTTCTGTATCCATTTTTCAGTTGGTGGGTATATGGATTTTTTTTCTAGTTTCTGGCTATTACAAATAAAGCTGCTACAAACATGGTCGAGAAAATGTCCTTATTGTGTATTTGAGTCTCGTTTGGGTATATGCCTAGGAGTGGTAGAGCTGGAGCTTGAGGAAAAGCTTTTCCTAGTTGTCTAAGAGAGGAACAGATTGATTTCCAGAGTGGTTGTACAAGTTGGCATTCCCACCAGCAGTGGAGGAGGATTCCCCTTTCTCCACAACCTCTCCAGAATGTTTTGTCACTTGAGTTTTTTATATTGGCCTTTCTGATGGATGTAAGATTAAATTTCAGTGTGGTTTTGAAATGCTTTTCCCTGATGGCTAATGATGTTGAGCATTTCTTTAAGTGTTTCTCTGTCATTTGATATTCCTCTATCAAGAATTCTCTGTTTAGTTTTGTTCCCCATTTTTTATTGGATTACTTGATTTGTTGCTTTTCAACTCCTTTAGTTCTTTATATATACTTGATATAAGCCTTCAGTCACATAGATTTCATGAAGATTCTTTTCCAATCTTTAGGCATTCTTTTGTTTTCATGACAGTGTCCTTTACTTTACAGGAATTTTTCAGTTCCATGAAGTCCCTTTCACTGATTTTTCCTCTTAGAGCTTCTGCTATTCTGCTATTGCTGTTCTGTTCAGGAACTTGTCCCCTGTGTAAATGACTTCAATGCCCTTCACCACTTTTCTTTCTTACTGATTTAATGTGTCTGGTTTTATGTTGAGGTTTTGATGTCCTTGGATTTTATTTTTTGCAGGGTGATAAGTATGGATCTATTTGCATTTTTCTACATGGAGACTGCTGGTTACCAGAGGCAACCCTTCTCATAGGTGGTTGGCGACAGTAGTAAGGATCAGCACTAATGCTCAAATAGTTTATTGCTTCTTAGTTTTCCTATTATGCTCATCAATCATTCTCTCTTTAAACCAAAACAGTTCCAGGAATTGTCTGGTTGCCTTCTCTTCACCATGCTCTTAAAGACTCAATAGCCCAGGGAACCCATGGCCCTGCCAGCCTATTATATCAATAAGAAAGTGAAGGTACATTTAGTGAGTATGACAGTAATGGCTCAGTTCAAAGTCCCAACGTAGGAAATTTCAGATCGAAGACCTCATTAGGAGACTATCTTGTCATTCACTACATTCCCCTTAACCACACATCACTTTGAAGTTTCCCTCCTTAGGAAGCTGTCCAATTAAATAAACATTAAAGTTTCATTTCCCATCTGACATTTTCACAGAGGTAAACATAAGTAAATGTGTGGGATCTGGGTATAGGGATGAGATAAAGGCTTGCTGGGTTTCAAAAGAAAAAGTCACATATGCACAGTGTCAGAGATATGGGACACTGAGGAAAGTTTGTTTATTCATCTCATGGAAACATCATGACTCTTTCAGGTGCTGATTGGCTTATAGGGTGAATGATGTCATGTAACAGGTGAAAGCCAGTAAGAGTTTTAGGAGCCAGTAATTAAAAGGGCCACGTAGACAGAGTGCTTGAAATGCTGAACAGCCATATCTGCTTCAATCTTGGCACTGAAAGCTGCCCAGGGATGACAGTTCTTGTGTCCAAGACACTTAGGTCAAGAAAACTATATTTCTTTCACATAGCCATTAATAAAGGACATTTCACTTGTCCTGTATAGGTGATTTTCACATTATGGCAGATTCTATTTTCATTTCTTAAATTCTCAGATATGTCCTCAGTCAGTGATTTTCTTACTGGGAAAATGTCCCTGGCCAAGGCAAATATTTGAACAAAAAGCTTTTAATTGGGAACTTCACTATATTTTTAAAGAGACCATCCATGAGACAGCCAGGAATTGGTCATCTTTTCTAGTTCTTCAGTAGAAGTGAGTGCTTTTCATACTAAACCACATGCTGTAGGCAGAGAAGGAAACACCGAAAGAGCTAGAGAAAAAGGTTCAGAAATAGAGAGTCTGAGACTGAAAGAAAAAAAAATATAAAGTGACATAGACCAAGAGACCAAGACTCCATTCTGTCTGGTCACTTTCATTGGCATATGTAACTCAAAGCCCACCCTCCCATAATATAACTCCATTAGAAAATATTTTATCTAACAAGGCCATACCTCCTAACTCTTCCCAGAAATATCCTTAACGGGGACACAACATGTAAATAGATGAGCTTCAAGTGAACATTAGAATTCAAAACACCAGAAAGTAGAAGAAATTGGAGGGAATTCTAGGCTAAAAGAACATTGTTATCCTCATAGTTTTTCATTCAATATATTGATAAAAAGCCCAGCAACTACTAATGTCTAAATAACAGGACTGTTGGTATATATATATATATATATATATATATATATATATATATATAATGAATACACCTTTCCCTTGTTCATTCAAATACTGATTTTTCCCCACCCCACCCTCAACTCTCTGGTTTCAATGTGGATATTGCATTGTGATACTCATTCTAAGCATCCTGTCTTAACTCTTGTGTAAACAGGACAAAATAAAGCAACTAGACACAATGTTGAGCAGGGAGGAGCCAGAAGACAGGAAAGAGTTGAGAAGCCAGAATGCAATAGATGAGTGGGAAGAGGAAGGACGAGAGGAGAACTGGGAGAGCAGAACTGGAGGAGAGATCTTGAAGGACATGGGGCATGAAACAGACTTAAGATTTCATAAAAAGCAAGTATAATGTGGGAAATATAATTGTTAGGAAACTGAGGACTTGGACATTTAGGAGGGAGTAAATATTGCCCAGCATTGTGTCCTAGGTTAAGTAAAAACCCAGTCTCTGTGTGGTGATTTGGTTATACAGCTGAGTCAGATTAGCAGCAAGCTTTACTAGAAGATAAACCAATAATATATATTAATAACAACCTACAACAAATGGTGCCCAACTAATCTAAGGATCCACACCTTTTAAATCATACTTAAATGTAATTTGGAAAGGGGAATAAGCTCCCAGTAATAAAACCCAAACTTAAAACCTAAAAACTCGCAGGTCAACTACTGGCTCTTTAAGAGAGACTCTTAAACCCACCCTGGATCAAAAGACATCCTCCTGTGTGCAGACCTGAGACTTCCATAAAAAAGACAGCTCCACAGCCCTGGAAGTAAAGAAAGAAACTGGAGATAGGCAGACCTCTAGACAGAGATTGGCCTAAACAGCATCTGAAATTAAAAAAAAAAAAAAATTGCCACGGCAGAGGGTATTTTAATCTCTTTTGGCTTCATTTTGGCTTTCATATTCATGGATCTGGTTGCAATATGTTTAATGGTGTTTGTTCTTCTCCATGCCTTCTCCAAGAAAGTTCAAGGAGAAAATGGGGAAAAAGCCAAGGATTGGGGTATGAAGTTACAGACAATAGTACTCATCCAAATAATTAGGTTAATAACAGCCAAAATCCAAAGCTCTCTGGGTACAAGATACTTGTCAGCTATTTCTGGTAAGGGTCTGCCAAATCACTAAAATATCAACAAAAAAATAACCAACTGGGCTTCGTTTATTACAGCGTAAATCGGCACAACTGATTCCAAACTTAAAAATTTCTTGTCTCTTTGTTTGCTTTTCATTTAAAGGCTTTAAGTTACAAATATACTGATTTGAAACTATATATATCTGAACAAGTTGGTCAAGACACATGCCTTTCTTCCCAACACAAAGTAAAAAAAACAAAACAAAACAAAACCACAACAACAACAACAAAAAAACAGGCAGATCTCTGAGTTCTGGATCAAGCTTATTTACATAATAAAAGCCAGAATGGCAACTCCAGCACTTTAGCCATTTGCAGAGATAGTCTAAGATTCAAAATGACAAAATTTTCTTTAAGGTTACCTTGTATATTCTTTTTTCTTAATAATAGATGTTATGTCCTTACTGCTCTACAGTTTGGATTCACATCACTTTTTAGGTTTATATAAAGAGAGATAAGATAACACAGCTCTGAAAACTGCCTTATTCTTTTAAATGTGAGACATTTTCACAGGGGAATAATGTTGGTTGTGCCTATGTAAAAAAGACACCAAGAGGCTTAAAAATGGCAAAATACATGCCAACTTAGTTTAGTCCTAAAAACTCAAAAATTATATTCATATGTTTAAAAAACAAAAATATCCATCCCATATCAAAAAGAGGGCAAGCCAAAGAATAGCCACAACAAATGTAAAAACCCAGGCACAAGATGTCTAGGATATACTTAAATGCTAAGGGTAAGAGAGTTTATATGCTAAGAGAGATTATATAAAGTTTGGCTATAAAGGCATAACTCTCCAGTCTGTATAAAAAAGGGGCAAGCCAAAGAATAGGCACTGTCAATGTAAAGCCCAGGTATAAGATGCCTAGGGTATGCTTAAATGCTAAAGCGGAGTGTAAAGTCGAGGTAAAAGATGCTTAGGGTATGCTTATCAATGTAAAGCCCAGGTACAAGATTCCTAGGGTATGCTTAAATGCTAAAGGTAGGAAGGGTTTAAAGTCCAGGTACAAGATGCCTAAGGTATGCTTAAATGCTAAAGGTAAGAGGGAGTTTAAATAAAGTTTGGCTATAAAGACATAACTACCCATTCTATATATAAATGGGGATAGTACAAACAGCTACAACATATATAAAAATCTAGGACTAAACCTCAGAACAGATACAAGATACACATAATATGTTTATAGTCTAAATTGAACAGGAGTTTAGATGAAGTTTACTTAAAACATGTGTTTTCTATTGCTCAAGGCAATCAGCTTGTCTCACTATTGGAGGGCTTCTCTAGCGATATAGGTAGCAGCTTGGCCTAATATAATAGGCACGCTAGAGCCCAAAAAGATATTTTAATCAATCCAATCTTGTTTTGATTTCAACATGATAATGATTGTATGTTCAATAATATGGTACCATATATTGCTGATCCTTTTACATGGGAACAACTCAGAAACTGACTGAGAGATAAAAAAGAAAAATATGTTTTTAGCCAAAAAGTTCAACAATACTTGGCCAATAAATCCTTGGCTATAATATTCTCAAAATGTATTATGTTAACCTTTTAATTTGATAGATGAAATTGGCTTACAGTTTAGTTTTATCCTGCACATCTCATACATTTATAATTTTAGAACTCTATAATGCTTGTGGGAAATTATGTTTTTAGGACAAAATAACTGGATATCAGAGATGCTGGATCAAACCAGAAGGATTCATTCTTCAGCATGCTGAGTCATTGACACATCTGTTCCAAGCATCTTGCATGTTCCAGCATTCTGCTTATTCCTGCCTCAACTGCTTCAATTGCTGTTTTCTCATCAAAACCTGCTTCCAAAAGAACTTTGAAGAAAGCTACTAATTTTAACTGGTACAGTATTTTAGACTTTTCCAAAGAGGACTTCTATTAAGCCTGAAATTTCTCAACCTTCAAATGTTATTAAACCACAAATGTTATTGCTTGCTTAATTAACCATTTTTATTTGGGCCCCCTACAGGATTTCTACATGTCCAAACTGTCAGCTAGAAGAAACTCATGAGAACGGTGTCCAATGTCCTTTAAAGAGGGTAGCATATGTTTTTGGTTGTTTGCTATGGCTACGAAATTTTATTGTCATTGGGAGATGTTTATTATTAACAGTCATATTCAAAGTAAAACAAGGAATGTACAGGGGTATTTTATAGAAATAGAAAAAAAGGTAGATTATTGAATCTACTCAACTTAAGGTTTTATTTGTTATTCACAAATAAGGTTACTTTTTAACTCCTGTATGGGATTTTACATATTGATGCAAAAATAAGTATTTTTAATACATTGGTATAAGCTTTAGTATATTGATAGAAAGTCAAGGTTACTTCCAGTACTTTTAAACTATGATTAAAAGGTGGTTAGGATATTAGGTATGCAAGTTAATTGTTACTCAACTCATACACATATCAGACACTAGTCTAATTTATCACAGGAGTATACATCTAGGTTTTACAGATAGATATGGTTTTGTATACAAATCAATTACATAAAGATAGGTAGTCTTCAGACTTACAGAATGTGGCATTTAAAATGGTCTTATTGTTTTAAAGATTCTTTGACAATGAGACAAGTCATTTCCTGGCAGCACCCAACCTACCTTAAAGAAAATAATGAGCATCGAAGAACCTCCACAAGGAGATGGCTTCAAATGTGGCAAACAAGCCACTCAGGTAAAGAAAATACCCTCCCTTCACAACAGAGAAATTCAGCCTAAAATGGGCAAGCTTAAATGCAGGATAGGTGGACTGCTGAACTCTGCTAAAACAGGGTAAGCAAGTCCTAAATAGTTCCTCCTTCATGTGTATGTCTGTCAAATATTCTGAGCCAGAAGGCTGATGATGATGTTCCAACTTTATAGAGAGTTATGGGTGACTGTTCAGCAGCAAACTGTCTCTGTCAATTTTTATTTTTTTGGAAGCTGCTAACATGCACTTCATATTTACTCTCATAACTAATTTTATTCCTTCTCAAGTCTCTGATGGGGTTGAAGACCAAATAGTTAAAGTACCACATTTAAGCTTAAGTGGTTTAGAAGTTAAGAAATCTTTTCATATAGGTAATACCAATGAGGATAAAAGTTAATTTAAGTATAGAACTTTAAACATGTCAAGATAGATAGGATAATCAGATACTTTCTCCTAAGATACACTCTCCATGTGCTAAATACACATGGACTGGACATTGCACATGTAGATTGTACCTAACAGTTTTCATAATTTCATAATTTTTATTGTATTGAAAGAAAAGGAGCCTTTTATTGGACTTAAAGGGGGAAATGTTGGTATAAGGTTTTTTTTTTTAATGTATACACCTTACCATTGTTCATTCTAATAATGATTTCTTCCACATCCCACACTAAACTCTCTGGTTTCAATTTGGATATTGCATTGTGATACTCATTCTAAGCATCCTGTCTCAACTCTTGTGTAAATAGGACAAAATAAAGCAACTATACACAATGTTGAGCAGGGAGGAGCCAGAGGACAGGAAAGAGGGGAGGAGCCAGAAGGCAGTAGATGAATTGGAGGAGGAGGGGTGAGAGGAGAACTGGGAGAGCAGTGCTGTAGGAGAGATCTTGGAGGACATGGGGCATGAACAAGACCTAAGATTTCATAAAAAGTAAGTATAATATGGGAAATCTAAACATTAGGAAACTGAGGACTTGGACATTTAGGAGGGAGTAAATATTGCCCAGCATTGTGTTCTAGGTTAAGTAAAAACCCAGTCTCTGTGTGGTGATTTGGTTATACAGCTGTTTAAGATTAGCAGCAAGCTTTACTAGAAAATAAACCAATAGTAAATATTAATAACTTCCTACAACACAGGACTGACAATCTCCTTTGAGGAAAGTGTGGAATATTTCCAGAACTGAGTATTTTTCAGCTAAGAAAATTACATCATTATATTTTCAGGCAAATGGATGGAACCAGCAAAAAATCATCCTGAGTGAAATAATTAAATTGAAAACAAACAAACAAAACAAATAAGGTATTGTTGGAAGCCATGCCTCTGGCTGCTGCTTTGATATTTAAATCTCAGTGGAAAGACTGCTTTTACCAGGCCTTCACTAGGTCAGGGAAGAATTTGCAAGTCCATCTCCTTTTCTTTGTGACAGTAACTGGGGTAGCTTGTGAAGATCACACCTCTTATTTCATCTCCTTGTGTGAATTTAACCCATTGTTCTGAGATGTTCTTACTCTGGCTTAAAAACTCTCTACAATAAAAAAAAATAGTCAGGTTTGTGCTTGGGGCTGCTTGCTGCTTGCAGCTGCTGTTGCTAAGGCCACTGCTTGCAGCTTGCTGATGTGGCTGTTGAGTCTGGAACCTCTTAAAAAGAGTCTCCTGTGTGCTGTGTATTTTTTTATTATTATTAATTTTAATCCTCACTCCCAACTCAAGAACTGTTCAACTCTGCTGGTGGGCTCTGGCAGATTGGCGTCGAACATGGGGCTTGAGATACAGGGAATCAGTGAAGGACACCATGGTTATTGGTGAGCTCACATTAAGTAGGAAGGGCATGATAGTAAATCCAAAAATAATAATGGGACAAGGAATTAGCCTAGTGTTTTCTGTATGGAACTTAATTAAAGTTAATCTGTGTAAGCAGCAGGAAACTGAGAACTTTTAGGCTCAGAGAGAAGGAGGTTAGAAAGAGGGAAGGCTTCAAGAGAAAATTATATTATACCATAAGCTCTCCAGAGGAGTTATATTTTCCTTCTGATGACAGTAATTTATTGCCAGAAGGAGACTTTGAGGAAGACTTACATCCAAATGAGGTTACAGAGTTGGAGAAAGAACCAGATTAGTATTATTCTGAGAGATACCCTCCAATTCAGGCTATGTATGTTAAAAAGTGTAAGCCGTGGCAAAAAGAAATTAAAAGACTGGAGTGTGGCTTGGAGAAAATAAACAAAAATGTCGAGACTTAACTACTAAGACAAATGAAGCTCAATCTCCCACTCCAATCCCATCATTGGTTGCAGTTTTGGACCCTCCTCCTGGGAGTGCTACAGTTGCAGTGGCCCAAAACACAGGGGATCTTTTCCTTTGTCCACTGGATGGACAACTCTATCCCCTTTGCAAGCTTCTTTACAAGAAGTTAGGCAAAATGAAGAAGATGTAACTGAGTTTTATGGTTTTTCAGTTCTAGAGCAACCTGATGAATGGGAAATATAGCAAGAGTCCATGCTCCTATACCTTTTAAACAAATAAGAGAATTAAAATCTGCATGCTTCCAGTATGCTCCTACAACACCGTTCACTCAGGCTCTGTTGGAGTTCTTGTCTACTGAGGCCCTCTGCCCAGGTGACTAGAAACAGTTAACATGAGCATGATTATGAGGAGGAGATAATTTATTACAGAAGTCAAAATTTGCAGAGCATTGTCAAGATACAGCTGAACTTAAACGAGTTCAGGAAATTCCTATAACTTATGACATACTTGTTGGAGAAAGAATCTATAAGAAAATAGAACATCAATTGGATACTATTCCTCTTGCTCCTCAGGATTGTAAAATATTTGCTTTTAGCATGCCATCAATAAATTTTAAAGAACCCATGAAGAGGTATCATTGGCTTGTATTAACTCAAGGTATGGCAAACAGTCAACTATGTCAAAAATTTGTGGCTCAAGAAGTTTTTAAAACTAGAGAGGCATATTCTTTTGTGTTTATTATTCATTATATGGATGACATTTTACTAGCTCATAAAAATGAAGGGATTTTATTAAGTGATTTTACACACTTACAACAAGCTCTAAAGGATCTAGGTTTAGTGGCTGCACCAGAAAATGTGCAGACTAAACCACCCTATTTGTATTTGGGACATAAATTATATCCTCAGACCATTATGCCTCAAAAAATTTAATTAAGAAAAGACAACTTAAAAACTTTAAATGATTTTCAAAAGTTGTTAGGTGATATTAATTGGCTAAGACCCCATTTAAAACTAACTAGAGGAGAGCTAAAACCACTTTTTGACATTTTTAAAGGAGAGGCTAATCCTTTGTCAAAAAGGGAACTTACCAAAGGAGCTCATGATGCTTTACAAAAAAATAGAATTAGCTATTGAAAAGCAACATGTTCAATACATTGATTATTCAAAAGAATGGGGTGCATATATTTTGGCTACTGTTCATAGTCCAACTGCTGTATTGTGGCAAGAAGGACCATTATTATGGTTGCACTTGCCTGTGTCTCCTGCTCGAGTTCTGACACCATAGTATGAAGCAGTAGCTAGTTTAGTTCAAATGGCACACACAGAATCTCACAAGTATTTTGGTAGAGAGCCCGCCTTAATTGGAGTCCCTTTTACCAAACAGCAAGTAGATTGGTTATTTCAAAATGCAGCTTGTTGGGCCATAGCTTTTGCTCATTATTTAGGATGTATTGATAATCATCATCCAAAATATAAATTACTTCAACTTGCCAATGAGCATGCTTTTGTATTTCCTAAAATAATTAAACAAAAGCCATTACCTCAAATTCCAACAGCATTCACAGATGGATCTTCAATTGGAAAAGCTGTGTATGTACTACAGGGACAAGCTTTTGTTTTGCAAACATTGCCAGCCTCAGCTCAAGTTGTAGAATTACGAGCTGTTGCTGCAGTCTTCAAAAATTTGGCTTATACCTCTTTCAACTTGTACACTAATGGCCATTTTATAGTTTAAGCTTTACAATTCCTAGAGACTGTAACATATGTTAATACAGATAATACACAAATACAAGATCTATTTAGAGAGATTAAAAAAATATTTGGAGCCATGTGCAGCCTTGCTATGTAGGACATATTAGAGCACATTCAGGGCTTCCTGGACCTTTAACTTTAGGAATTAATTTAGCAGATCAATCCACACATTTGGTTGTATTAACCCAAGAAGAATTGGCTCAAAATTCTCATGCATTACATATCATCAAAATTGCAAGAGCTTAATTAAACAATTTAATATTACCAGAGAAGCCAAATTTTAAGATCATGTTCCTCTTGTCCTAAACATTTTAATATACCTCATTATGGTTTCAACCCTAGTGGCTTGACTCCCAATCATTTATAACAAATGGATGTAACTTCAAAATTTGGGAAACTAAAATATGTTCATGTAACATTTGACACTCTTTCAGGATTTATCATGGCAACTCCCTTAACAGGAGAAGCCACCAAACATGCTATAAGTCATTGCTTAAAGTGTTTTTCTGCAATTGGTATTCCTTCCATTATAAAAATTGATAATGGCTCAGGCTATGTGAGTCTAGTTTTTCAGTGTTTTTGTGCAGAAGTGATTATAAATCATGAAACAGGCATTCCATATAATCCTAATGGCAGATCGGTTGTGTCATCCTAATGCCAAAGATAATTATTAGGATATAAGTCAGCAAGCAGTCATCCTGTTGAAGTCCTTCAGCAGAACTTGAGAGATTTTCATCCTGAACCACAAGAGGCAGCAGAGAGAGGGAGACTGAGAGAAACAGAGAAAATGCTAGAATGACAGATTCAAAAATCGAGACCAAGACCGACAGAAACAAAGATATAAAATGACAGTGACCTAGAGACAGAGACTCCATTCTGTCTGCTCACTTTCATTGGCATATCAACCTCAAAGCACACCCCTCTGTAATATAACTCCAAGAGGAATTATATTATCTAAAAAGACCATTCTTCCTATCCCTTCCCAGACATTTCCTCACTGGGGTCTAAACAAGAAAATAATGAGCTTCAAGCGGACATTGTAATTCAAATCCCCATTAAGCAGAAGATGCAGGGACTTCTAGGCTAAAATCGTTTTTTTATCCTGATGCTTTCTCATTTAATTCAAAGACTAAATTCCCAGCATCTTCCAATTTCTAAAGAACAGGATAGACAGTCTCCTTTGGAGAAGATGTGGAAAATTTCTTTAAAGAAGTATTATTCAGCTAAAAAAATGACATCATGATATTTTCAAGAAAATGGATGGAACCAGGAAAAATCATCCTGGGTAAAGTAACTGAAATGCAGAAAGACAAATATGCTATGTATTTGATTATTAGGAGCTCTCCTAATTGTGGGGGATAAAGTTCCAATAGCCCATCTATTGTGAACAAACCAATCTTCCGCTAGAGAAATTTGATAGCAGTTAATTGAGTTGTTGGGTCAGGGAATCCTATAGAAATTTCCAAACAACCCAAGGTGATGTTAAAAAAAATATGCTGCTCTCTGCCTTTAAATGATATATCAGAGCCACATTCTTGTATCCACAGCAGAGATGGTTCCTTCTGCTTCAAATGCGAGTCTTTGTAGAGACCATGTTGTATGTGACTATTATTATTTACTATTGATTTATCTTCTGGTAAAGCTGCTGTTAATCCTAAACAGCTGTATACCTAAATCACCACACAGAGATGGGATTTATTTAGTTAACCTAGAACACAATGCTGGGCAATAATTACTCCATCCTAAATCTCAAACCCTCATAGTTTCCTAACATTTAGATTTCACCATATTATACATTCTTTTAGTGATATATTAGGTCCAGTCCATCTCTCCATGTTGTCATTCCAAGATCTGTCCTCCAGCTCTCTCTCCTAGCTCTCCTTTTGTCCCATCTCTTCCCACTCATTTCCTGCCCTATGACTCCTGCCCTCTTTCCTGTCCTCTGGCTCCTCCCTTCACACAACATTGTGGCTAGTTGTTTTATTTTGGCCTGTTTACACACAGTTGAGACATGATGCTTAGAATAAGTATCAAAATGCAGTATCTAAATTGAAACCAGAGAATGGGGGTGGAGAAATCAGCATTTGAATAAACAAGGGTAAGGTGTATACATTTCAAAAGAACATTATTCCAACAAGACCCACAGTCTGATATTATGTAGAGAGAGACTTTAAGACACCCAGTTCTATATGGGATTTCCCTATGAAATTCTCCTTCCCCTCACTGCTCTGTGAAGCATGCAGGAGAAGAGACAGGAGGAGTGTCATAAGTAGAGGAAATTGATGGCACAAGGAAACAATGCCTTGAGAATCAGGCTGCAAAGAAAAATGTTGTAGCTAGACTTGATGAGACTGGATAAGCTAGGGTCAGTTAGAAGGGGGAGGAGTACCTCACATATCAGGTGGATTTTAGAAATTGCTTAGGGGTAGAAGAAGGAGGGTGGGAGGAGAAGAGGAAGGGGGCAGCAGAGGGTATACAAAGTGAACACTTCATAATAAATAAATACATAACAAAAACTGTGATCAAGGTGATGATGTATAGAGCTCTTCAGGACTGATGGCTTCTTGGAGGTAGTGCCAAGGAATGGTAAAGATGAACTCAGTTTTCTTTAAAGGACTTGTCACTGAGACTCTGATCATGTTCAGTGTGTATATAAACAACACATACTTCAATTGATGTATTTTAATGGAAAAATAAATTTTAATGTGACACATGGGTAACAATTTGAACATGGGAGCAATGGAAAAGAAGTGTAATCTACATTATATGAAATTCTCACAAAATCGGTAAGAATAGTATGTTGACAACTTTTACAATGACTTTTAATTTGGAGAAAAGATTCCTTGAAAGGAGGGCAGAGTTTGACTCTATATGGCCTGATTCCAGGAACTCATTATGTAGCAGAGAATTCTACCAATGTCCTAGTGGTTGTGCAACTACCTCAGACTCCATGATCTCAACAAGCAGTCCTGACACTAACACCATGTTTAGAGGGTTTGTTTAAGGACCATAGCAGGAAACACTGTTGCTCTTGTGTCCTAGGCATATCACACAGACACATTTCTCTTTGCTGAAGGCTCAGTTTGACCTGGAAACCTCAGGACCAGCAGGGTACCTCACTGACACAAGAGTAGGACACAACTGCTAATCCAGCCAGGTCAGCCTAGGTAACCTTGCTCATAGAGGGTTGGCAACACTAGTGTGGAACAGCACCAGCTTTTAAATACTTTATTGCCCATAAGTTCTCTTTTTACACTCACTGATTTTCTCTGTTTCAGCCAAACCAGTCCCAGGAATTGTCTGTTTTCCTACCATTTTCCCTAGTCTTAAAGACCCTGCCAGCCTATTATATCAATAAGAATATGAAGGTACATTTAGTGAGTATGACAGTAACCGCTCAGTTCAAACTCAGAGCCTAGGAAATTTCAGATCCAAGCCCACAGTAGGGGACCCCTTTGTCTTTCAATACATTCCCCTTAATCCCACATCACTTTGAAGCTTCCCTACTTAGGAAGCTGTCCAATTAAATAAACATTAAAGTTTCATTTCTTACCTGACATTGTCACAGAGGTAAACAGGAGTTAATGTGTGGGATCTGCATAAAGGTATAAGATAAATTCTTGTTGGATTTCACAAGAAAATGTCATGAGTGCATAGGATCAGAGATACTGGACACTGTGAAAAGTTTATTTAGTGTTACTCATCTCTATGGAAACCTTTAGATTCTCTTAGGTTCTGAATGGCTGAGAGGCAGCATGATATCATGAAACACGTGAAAAACAGTAAGAGTTTCAGGAGGCAGTTAGTGTAAGGGCCAAGACGAAAGCCTGCCTTAGAGAAAGGTTGAGCAGTACTACATGCTTCAGACTGGGCAGTTTAAAAAACATCTCAGAAATAACAGTTCCTGTGTCCAAGACTCTTAGTTCAGGAAAGGTGTCACATATTTCTTTCAAGTGGTAATTAATAGTCATTTGTCCTGGACATGTGACTTTCATATCATTACAGATTCAATTATTATTGTTAAATACACAGTTATGTCCTCACTCAGTTAATAACTTACTGGAAAAATGTTTCTGACCAAGGCAAATCTTTGAACTAAAAGAGTTTAATTGGATCTTGCTTACATTTTTACAGAGCCCATCCAAGAATTCATGACAGCGAGCAGTCATCCTGTTGTAGTCCTCCAGCAGAACTGACAGCTTTTCCTACTGAACCACAAGTGGCAGACAGAAAGAGAAAGAACTAGAGAGACAGACAGATAGAGAAAGAAGGAGAGCAAGGTTGACAAAAACAAAAAGTGTCAGAGACCTAGAGACAGAGACTCCTTTCTGTCTGGTCACTTTCATTGGCCTATCAACTTCAAAGAACACCCTCCAATAATAAAACACCAAATGGAATTATATTATCTAACAAGGCCATACCTCGTAACCCCACCCAGACATTTCCTCACTGGGATTCAACATGTAAATAGATGAGGTTTACGGAGACATTGCTATTCAAATCACCAGGAAGTGAAAGAAGATAGAGGCCTTTCTAGGCAAAAAGACCATAGTTAACCTGAAAGTTTCTCATTCAGTACAATGATTAAAATCCCAGCACCTCCCAAGGACTGAAAAACAGGACTGACAATCTTCTTAGGGGAAAATGTGGAATATATCTATAAAGGAGTATCATTCAGCTAAGAAAATGACATCATGATATTTTCAGACAAATGAATGGAACCAGGAAAAAAATCATCTTGGGTGAAGTAAATAATATTCAGACTGAAAAATATGATATGTATTCACTTATTAGGAGGTCTCCTAATAGTGAGTGATAAAGTTAAAATGGGCCATGTATTGTGACCAAACCAGTCTTCCACTAGGGGGATTGGTTGGCAGTTGATTGGGTTGTTGGGTCAGGGCAACCTATGGAAATTTTCAAGCAACCCAGGCAGTGGTTATTAAAATATGTTGGTCTCTGCTCACACCTGATAGATCAGTGACATGTTCTTGGATCCACAAAGATGTTTCCTTCTGCATCAAATGGGAATGTATACAGAGACCCAGAGTGTGATATTATACAGAGAGAGAGAGAGAGACCTTAAAATACCCAGCTCTAAATGGGATTTTCCTATGAAATTCTCCCTCCACTCAGAGCTCTGGGAATCATGCAAGAGAGGAGGTAGGAAAAGTGTCATAGTAGAGGGAATTGAGGACACAAGGAGAACAATGACTGTGGAATCCGGTAGCAAAGGAAGATAATGCAGCCAGCCTTGTTGAGACCTGAGAAACTCGGTTCAGATAGAAGGGGGAGGATAACCTCCCCTATCAGGAAACTACAGAAACAGCATAGGTGTAGAAGAAGGGATTGGTTGGGCCTAGAACGAGAAGAGGAAGTGAGCAACAGAGTGATACAAAGTGAAGAAATCTTAATAAGTAAATTGATAAGAAAATCTGTGAACAAGGTGATGAACTATAGAGTTCTTAAGGACTGATGGCTTCTTCTTGTGGGTTGTGCCTGCATGCAGTAAAGATGAACTCCATTTTTTAAGGGACTTGGCACTGAGACTCTGATCATATTCCAATAAGCAAATAAACAACTCATAATTCAATTGATGTATTGTAAAGAAAAAAATAGTGTGACACATGGGTAGTAATTTGAACCTGTGAGCAATGGAAAAGGTGTGTAATGTATATAGCATATGAAATTCCCACATAATCAGTAAAAATAATATTTAGACAAATTTTACAGTGATTTTTAATGTGGAGAAAATATTCTAGTAAAGGAGGGCAGAGAATGACTCTGTTAGGTAGCTTTCCTGAAACTCATTATGTAGCACAGCATCTCAGCATGAACTAGTGTTTACCTAGCTATCTCATTCCCCATGAGCTCATGTGTCACCACTGAACTAGCAGTCCTGGCAATAATAATATGTTTAGATGGCTTGTATGAAGGACCACGGCAGAAAATACAGCTGCTCTTGTATCCTAGACATTTATCTTGGACCATTTATCTGCCCTGAAGGAACATTTTGAAATGAAAACCCTAGAACCAGGAGAGTTCCTCACTGACCCACAGTAGGACACAGCTGCCAATCCAGCCATGTCAGACAAGACAACCCTACTCAAAGAGGGTTGCCAACACTATTTTGGAACAGCAGCAGCTGTTAAATAGTGTATTGCCCCTCAGTTCTCTTTTACAAATGTGATCTTTCTCTTTTTCAGGTAAACGAATCCCAGGAATTTTCTAGTTTCATTCTCTTTTCCATGCTCTTAAAGACTCAATACCCATGGAATGCTAGACTTGGCCAGCCTATTATATCAATAAGAATGTGAAGCTACATTTAGTGAATATAGCTACATTTAGCAAATAACTGCTCAGTTCAATGTCACAACCTAGGAAATTTCAGAACCAAGACAACAGTAGGAGACTACATTAATCCTACATCACTTTGAACCTTTCCTACTAAGGAAACTGTCCAATTTAATAAACATTAATGTTTCATTTCCTACCTGACATTGTCACAGAGGTAAACAGGAGTTAATATGTGGAATCTGCATAAATGTATGAGCTAAAGGCTTGTTGGGTTTCACAAGAAAAAGTCATGAGTGCACAGGATCAGAGATATTGGACACTAAGGAAAGTTTGTTTACTCATCTCCATGGTGAAATACAGTGAGAGTTTCAGGAGCCAGTTTTTAAAAGTTCCAAGTGGACAACAAGCTTGAGAGAAAGGGTGAGCAGCCCTGCATTCCTCAGTCTGGGGACCTGATAGCACACAACCCAGCGATAACAGTTCCTGTCCAAGACTCCTAGTTCAGGAATAATGTCACATATTTCTATCAAGAGGTTATTAATAAATTCACCTGGTATGACAGCAAAAATCACAATGGTATTATGATGTCACCATGCTATCCTGACATCACAATGCTATTATGACCTCACAATGTTGTTATGACCTCAGTATGCTATTATGATATCACATTGATATTATGACATCACAATGAAATCATAACATCACAATAAAAATATAATATAAAATGCAATTATGACATCACAATGCTACCATGACCTAACATTATTATCATAGCACAATCATATAATGACATCACAATGCTATTACAACATCATTGTGGTATGACATCACAATGGAATTTTTACATTACAATGTCATTATGACCTCAAAATACTATTATATTTTCACAATGTTTTATGACATCACAATGATATAATGATATATAATATCACAATTGTATGACAACAGAATTCTATGATGACATCCAATGGTATTATCACATCACCATAGTATGATGACATAACAATGTTGTCATGATATCCCAATGGTATATGACATCCCAATGTATTATAAAATTAAAATGCTATTATGACATTACAATGCTATTATGTCTTCACAATGATATGACATCACAATGGTGTTATGACATCACATTAGTATAATGGCTTCATAATGGTATGTTGTATGTGATGATTCTTATTTATCATTGGTTTTTATTTTAATAATGTTTGCTGAATAAACAGCTGTATAACCAATTCACCACAAAGAGACTGGGTTCATTTAGTTAACATAGAATAAAATGCTGGTCAACAGTTACTGCCATCCAAAATCTTCAAGCCCTGTTAGTTTCCTAACATTTAGATTTTACTTATTTTATTTGCATTTGTTAAGTCTTAGGTCTGGTTCATTCTCTCCATGCTGTTCTAAGATCTGTCCTCCCTCTCTCCTCTCCAAGCTCTGCTCCATTGCCTTCTTTCCTCCCGCTCATTTTCTGCCCCCTGGCTCTTCCTATTGCTCAACGTTGTGGCAAGTTGCTTTATTCAGGCCGGTTTACACAAAGTGGAAACAGGTTGCATAGAATAAGTTTCACAATGAACTATCCAGATTGAAATCAGAGAGTGGGGGATAGTAATCAGCATTTAAATGAACAAGGGTAAATTGTATACATTTCAAAGAACAACAATGTTATGACAAATCACAATACTATGATATCACAATGCTATTATGACATCACAATGGGGTTATGACCTCAATATGCTATTAAGACATCACATGGATATTATAACATCAAAATGCTATTGTGACATCACAATGGTATTATTAATTCTCATTGCTATTATGACTTCACAATGGTGTTATGATATCTCAATTCTATTGTGATATCACATTGATATTATGACATCACAATGATATTTGGACATCACAACTTTATTAGGACATCTCAATGGTATTGTGTCAGCACAATGGTATTATGACATAACAATGGTGTCATGATATCACAATGGTAATATGACATCACCATTCTATTCTGATTTCACATTGTCATTATGACCTCATAGTGGAATTTGAAATTACAATTTCATTATGACCTAAAAATGCTATTATGATATCACAATGGTATTTTGAAATCACAAGGAACGTATGATATCCCAATTATATTATTACATCACAATGCTATTCTGATATGACTGTGGAGTGACATCACAATGGATTTTGACATCACAAAGGCATTATGACCTAAAAAATAATATTATGTCATCACATTGCCCATAGGACATCGAAATGTGATTTTGCTATTATGACATAACAATGCTATTATGACATCACAATGATATAATGACATGACAATGGCATGGCATCACAAAGGTATTATTTCACAATGCTATTATGATATCACATTGCTCATATGACATATCAATGCTATTATGACATCACAATATTTTGACTTCAAAATCCTATTATGATATCACAATGTTATTATGAAATCACAGTTCTATTATGATATCACAATAGTATGACAATGAAATGCTATTTCCACATGATGGAGGTATAACATCACAATGGAATTTTGACATTAAAATAGCATTATGACATCAAAATGCTATTATGACATCACAAAGTTATTATGACATAAAAATGCTATAACAACATGATTGTTTCATGACATCATAATGCTATTATGACTTCACAATTGTGTGACATCACAGTGCTATTATGACATCATAATGCTAATATGACATCTCAATGGTATTAAAACCTCACAATGGTTTTATATCATCACAAAGGTATGGAATCACAATGCTAATATGACATCACAATGCTAACATGATATATCAATTATATTATGACATCACAATGGTATGACATATCAAAGGTATCATGATAACCCAATGATATGACATCACAATAATTTTATGACATCTCATTTATATTATGCTATCAGAACTGTATTAAAACATCACAAATTTATTATTATTATTAATTACACTTTATTCATTTTGTATCCTCCCAGAAGCCCCTCCCTCCTCCCCTCCCAATTCCACCCTCCCTCCCTCTCTGCATGCATGCCACTCCCCAAGTCCACTGATAGGGGAGGTTCTCCTTTCCTTTCTGATCTTAGTCTATCAGTTCTCATCAAAAGTGGCTGAATTGTCCTCTACTGTGGCCTGGTAAGGCTACTCACCCCTCAGGGGGAGGTAGTCAAAGAGCAGGCCAATCAGATTATGTCAGAGGCAGTTCCTCTTCCCATTACTATATAACCCACTTGGACTGTATTAAAACATCACAAGTTTTTATGACATCATAATGGTTTTATGTCATCTCAACTGTGTCATGACATCTCAGTGCTATTATGACTTTACAATGCTATTAGGATATCACACTGCTATTAAGACATCATATGGTATGATATCACAATGGAATTATAACATCACAAAAAATATAATACAATATGAGAATGCAATTTTGACACCTCAATGTTATCCCAACATCAAATGAGTTTTTTTTTTTGTCTTAACATAATTAGGTTTATTTATAAGACATGCCACTTAATAACTAGTCATTAAGAAAAGAAATATAAACTAAGCAATATTTGTTAAAGCTACAACCCTCATTAAACTTTCTAAGCATTCTTTTTTTTTTTTTTACTATTATTAACTTTTTTTTTAATGCAGTCTATTCAGGAACCTTGAACAATCATCTGACCCTGGAGAAAGCCAGCCCACAGCTTAAATAGCCTCTGGGTAGCCAACCCCAGCATGCCACGTGGGCAATGCAGATAGGTCCACATACATGGAGGCAAGCCAGATCCTCAGCCTTAGCCAAATGTGGAGTTGTTCGTGACAGAGAGCACTCACCATCGGGAAGGTGGAAGGCAGAAACCAGCTCCATCTTTAATGCGCAGCATTACATAGCTCTCTACAGTTCCCCCTTTTTGTTTTAGACGCATCAGGCAAGAGCAAAGGTCTGATCTCTGCTATTAGAAATAAATTGGGACTTTGTACTGATGTTCATTTAGGTGTCATCCACCCAAAGAGCATCAGACCCATCTGATACCTTTTTCTCAGAGGTGGGACCTGGTGCATCAACCCGCATGCAATCAGACTTGCTCTTCTCTGGGTCAAAAGTGGCTGACCCTGCGTGCAGTGCTTAGCCTCGCATCCTGAGC